>NC_140998.1:152105391-152712715 GCF_052327205.1 Somniosus microcephalus | reverse complement strand
CTCCCAGAACTAATGGGTTGACTTTGAATAGAATCCAGTTCAGAAATTGATAATTAAAGGTGAAAGAGATCTTGCAGTGATTAAAATTCTTCCTCACTGCCTATTGACAAAAACACTATTGATCTAACTAAGCCTTGTCATTTTTTTAAAAACTTCAATTTTTTTTTACCTCAGTGGAAACTGCCATGTTTTCTGGCTAGACAAAGCGTTTATTTTTAAGTTTGCCAAACACTTTATTCTTCGTCCCTCCTTCTTTTCTGCTGACTACTCTCCTCAAGGCACAGATACTTTCTGCACTCCGGGGAAGCCAGCTGCCCTCCTGTGTGGGCATCGGCAGACTATTCGGCTACATGTGGCATCACAGTTGAGCCTGATTTTTGTCCTCTCCTGACATCTACACACCAGTATTTCCCGACATGCGACATTGGATAGTGTTTGGGAGCAGGAAACCTGGCTGATAGTTTTTTTTCACTCCCCAGACCAGGGAACTGAGGCCAAGGATTGAACTTACAACCTTCTGATATGAACGGTTCAGTACCACTCTGGAGGACATCCTCACTCATTACATTACAACAGTGAGTACACTTAAAAAACAAAGTACTTCATTGGCTGTAAAGCGCTTTGAGATGTCCGGTGGTCGTGAAAGGCGCTATAGAAATGCAAGTCTTTCTTTTCATTGTATCAGGGCAGGGGGAAACGGAATACCTGCAATGGAAAACTTGCCCCACGACTTTCCTTCCACTTAAATAATAGTTTAAATACCTGGATACTGAGTCACAAATTGAACAGACACGCACTGAAAACCGGTCTGCTTCAATGTCACAGCTGCTCGACAGAGTATAAACCACAGTGAGTGTTAGAATCATCAGAGAGCGCATTAACACTGCATCGACAATCGGCTGGTGATTCTGAGGGGGCATATTGGTAAACTGAGGAGGAGGAGTTAGGGGCAGGGAGCGGAGTTGGGGCAGGGAGTGGGTATGGGGCAGGGAGTGGGTTAGGGGCAGGGAGTGGGTTAGGGGCAGGGAGTGGGTTGGGGCAGGGAGTGGGTTAGGGGCAGGGAGTGGGTTAGGGGCAGGGAGTGGGTTAGGGGCAGGGAGTGGGGGCAGGGAGTGGGTTGGGGCAGGGAGTGGGTTAGGGGCAGGGAGTGGGTTAGGGGCAGGGAGTGGGTTAGGGGCAGGGAGTGGGGGCAGGGAGTGGGGGCAGGGAGTGGGTTAGGGGCAGGGAGTGGGTTAGGGGCAGGGAGTGGGTTAGAGGCAGGGAGTGGGTTAGGGGCACGGAGCAGGTTAGAGGCAGGGAGCAGGTTAGAGGCAGGAAGTGGGGGCAGGGAGTGGGGGCAGGGAGGGGGTTAGAGGCAGGGAGTGGGTTAGGGGCAGGGAACAGGTTAGAGGCAGGGAGTGGGTTAGGGGCAGGGAGTGGGGGCAGGGAGGGGGTTAATGGCAGGGAGCAGGTTAGGGGCAGGGAGTGGGTCAGGGGCAGGGAGTGGGGGCAGGGAGTGGGGGCAGGGAGTGGGGGCAGGGAGGGGGTTAGGGGCAGGGAGTGGGTTAGGGGCAAGGCAACTCCCAACCAGAACTCTCCGTTCCTCTGACTCCGTCCTCTTGTGCATTCTCGCTCCCTCTACCCCACCATTGGCGGCCATACCAGGAATTCCTAACTCTGAAATTCCACCACGAAATCTCACCGCCTCGCTCTCCTCCTTTAAGCTGTCACTACTATGTAATTTACTCGTGTGCGATGTGATGTCACTCATTTTGGATACCACTACGAGGTGATGTCACTCATGTGCAATGTGATGTCACTCGTGTGGGATGTCACTACAATGTGATGTTACTGATGTGCGATGTGATGTAATTCGTGTGGGATGTGATGTCACTCGCATGGGATGTCACTATGATGTGATGTCACTTGTGTGTGATTTGATGTCACTCGCGTGGGATGTCACTGCGACGTGATGTCACTCATGTGCACTGTGATGTCACTCGTGTGGGATGTGATGTCACTCGCATATGATGTCACTGCGATGTGATGTCACAGCAATGTAATGTCACTCGTGTGGATGTGATGTCACTGCGCTGTGATGTCACTGTAATGTGATGTCACTCATGTGTGATGTCACTGCGATGTGATGTCACTCATGTGAGATGTGATGTCACTCGTGTGGGATGTGATGTCACTTGCATGTAATGTCACTGCGATGTGATGTCACTGATGTGATGTCACTCACATGCGATGTCAGTGCGATGTGATGTCATCATTTGCGATGTGATGTAATTCGTGTGGGATGTGATGTCACTCGCGTGGGATGTCACTCGTATGCAATGTGATGTCACTCGCGTGGGATGTCACTCATGTGCGATGTGATGTCACTCATGTGGGATGTGATGTCATTCATGTGTAATGTCACTGTGATGTAATGTCACTGCGATGTAATGTCACTGATGTGATGTCAATCACATGTGGTGTTACTGCAATGTGATGTCACTCATTTGCGATGTGATGTCACTCATGTGGGATGTGATGTCATTCACATGTAATGTCACTGTGATGTAATGTCACTGCGATGTAATGTCACTGATGTGATGTCACTCACATGTGATGTCACTGCAATGTGATGTCACTCATTTGCGCTGTGATGTCACTCGTGTGGGATGTGATGTCACTCATTTGCGATGTGATGTAATTCATGTGGGATGTGATGTCACTCGCGTGGGATGTCACTCATGTGTGATGTGATGTCACTGTGCTGTGATGTCACTGTAATGTGATGTCACTCATGTGTGATGTCACTGCGATGTGATGTCACTCATGTGAGATGTGATGTCACTCGTGTGGGATGTGATGTCACTCGCGTGTACTATCACTGCGATGTAATGTCACTGCGATGTGATGTCACTGATGTGATGTCACTCACGTGATGTCACTGCGATGTGATGTCACTCATTTGCGATGTGATGTAATTCGTGTGGGATGTGATGTCACTCGCGTGGGATGTCACTCGTATACGATGTGATGTCACTCGCGTGGGATGTCACTCATGTGCGATGTGATGTCACTCGTGTGGGATGTGATGTCACTCGCGTGTAATGTCACAGTGATGTAATGTCACCGCGATGTAATGTCACTGATGTGATGTCACTCACATGTGATGTCACTGCGATGTGATGTCACTCATTTGCGATGTGATGTCACTCGTGTGGGATGTGATGTCACTTGCGTGTGATGTCACTGCGATTTGATGTCACTCATTTGCGATGTGATGTCACTCGTGTGTGATGTCACTGCAATGTGATGTCACTTGCGTGTGATGTCACTGCGATGTGATGTCACTGCGATGTGATGTCACTCGTGTGTGATGCCACTGCGATGTGAGTCACTCATGTGTGATGTCAATGCGATGTGAAGTCACTGCGATGTGATGTCACTCATGTGGATGTGATGTCACTGCGCTATGATATCACCTGCATGTGATGTCACTGCGATGTGATGTCACTGCGATGTGATGCCACTGAGATGTGATGGCACGGTGGTGTGATGTTACTGCTTTGTGATGTCACTGCGATGTGAAGATTACCTCTGCATGTAAGAACATCATAAACATGTTCTTTATAAAGCGGTTTACAAATGCCACATGGCACAACTTTCCCCTGTGGATGTCCTGCTCCTCTCTCCCCGCCAGTGATGAGGGGAGATTGGGGCTTGATCAGATATGTGAAGGAGATCGCCCAGGACACCGCTTCTCTCCAGCACTGCCCTGTGGATTCTGCCAGCTTTCCTCACTCCAGGATAGGAATTGCTGCAGGGCAGGGTCCCTTAACTGCCAGAGAATCACCCCAGCAATCCGAACAAATCCACAGGTACAGAGGTAAGTCAAGGAAAAGTACATTAAAATACACCAATCACCAAATGGCAAACAAATATAAACACTGACCGTCTTCCCTCCAGCCATAACCCCCAGTCAAAGTTTGCAAAACTTCACTGTCTCTCTCAAAACTTCCCCCCCACCTCCCCTTCCTTCTGATCCAACTTACCCCAGGTGAGCCGCAGCAGGAGGGCGATGGTCAGACACGCTCCCGGAATCATCCGGATATCTCAAACCAGCTTCAGGGAGAGACGGAATGCTGCCGGTGGCTGTACCGGGTTGTTATTTATTATGTTGTGTTCTGTCAATCCTGCTCTGCACCTACGCCGCAGTCTGAGCCCTCGCCCGGGGCGGACAGCGCTTCATGATCCCCCCCTTCAGTAGCCTCCAGCTCAGATAGCAGCGCTTCTACCCTGCACCTCGACCGAAGACTGGGCAGGAGGAGGAGGAGATCGAGGGACCTCCCATCGGCTCTCTCTCTGGATCCCAGGCCAGGAAACAAGGAGGAGTCTAAGGCTCCAGGAAGAACCCTGCTCAGCTCTTTCACGTCGACAGGTTGCAGCCTGAAGCCCCAGAGCCTCCGGCTGCTGTACTGTACTCGGATTGATCCATCTTTCAACTGAGCCCAAGTCCAGGCACATCCCCGCCGTCTCCCATCATTGGCTCACAGAAGGCGTCAAATCATCGCCCCCACACACAGCTTTCAAAGCGCATCAACACCATCCAGGGACCGGGAGAGACTTCAAAGTGAGAGTCATCGCGTGCTCCAGGGTGCAATCAGATGGTTTATATATGGAATGGTTTAAGGACTGAGTAACAGGCTGGAATCTAATCGAGGGATTCAGATGGTTTATATATAGAAAATAATGGAGGCCTGGGAGTGAGTTACAGGCTGGAATCTAATCGAGGGGTTCAGATGGTTTATATATAGAAAATAATGGATACCCGGGAGTGAGTTACAGGCTGGAATCTAATCGAGGGGTTCAGATGGTTTATATTATAGAATAATAATGGATACCCGGGAGTGAGTTACAGGCTGGAATCTAATCGAGGGATTCAGATGGTTTATATATAGAAAATAATGGAGGCCTGGGAGTGAGTTACAGGCTGGAATCTAATCGAGGGGTTCAGATGGTTTATATATAGAATAATGGATACCTGGGAGTGAGTTACAGGCTGGAATCTAATCGAGGGGTTCAGATGGTTTATATATAGAATAATGGATACCCGGGAGTGAGTTACAGGCTGGAATCTAATCGAGGGGTTCAGATGGTTTATATATAGAATAATGGATACCCGGGAGTGAGTTACAGACTGGAATCTAATCGAGGGGTTCAGATGGTTTATATCTAGAATAATAATGGATACCTGGGAGTGAGTTGCATTGTGGGGTTCAGATTAAATATATGTACTGAATAATGGATAGCTGGGAGTGAGTTATAGGCTGGAATCTAATTATTGGGTTCAATTGGTCTATATATACAAAATAAGGGATAGTTGGGAGTGAGTTACAGGCTAGAATATAATCGAGAGATTCAGGTGATTTATTTACATCATAATGGATACCCGGCCATGAGGTACAGGCTGGAATCTGATCAAGAGATTGGGGTGATTTATTTATACTATAATGCGTACCTGGGAGCAAAGATTTAATTTCACCATCAGTTTGATGCTAATAACATCCTTAACAGTAACACTCACCCTCCAACACAATGTTGATAATGAAAACTGCAGCAGTTACTATGATTTCATCGGAGGATATATTAAAGATCAATGGATGGTGCTATCAGTCATCTTGAGTGTTGAGGAGGATGCTCCTCTCCAGCATGTGTTGGAGAAAATTCAGCAGGAATTGTATGAGTTCAAGGATTAGAGCCTTGTAGAGCCCCGCCTGATTGGTGGCTTTTTCTACCAGTTGGATCTTACTGGTTGAGCCTGATTGAGTGCTCTCCTCCAGTAATGATAGGGAGATGTTAGGACCATAATTTGCATCTATGAGTTGGATGAGCTGCGTCCATAAGCACTGGAAATCCAGGTACCAAGAAGGCAGGGCTGAGGTGCCAGTAACACGTGTGAGGTGGAAGATTAAAGAGGAGGAGCTAGGGTAGAAATAGGACCTGACCTGATAATAATTATTGGCCTTAATTTATAGCATCAAACATGAGCTTAATTGCAATTGCTACAGGAAATATTCCATTCTGGAGAATATCTTGGGTGGGTGTCGGTAGATGTTGAATTCCTTTTCTTTGAGATCCATGGATAGCTGTATATAATTGGTCCCAGGTTGTTAGATAGCTGTCCAATTGCTCTGGCCATTTCCCCTGACAGTCAGGAGCCTATTCCCCCTGGGGGTGGAGGGACAGTTTGGGTCCTGTCTTATGATCACTGTGATCATCTCAAGGACTAGTGAGAGCCATTCTCTTTCTGGGAAGTTTGTCCACAGGGGAAGGAGAGATGCTCAGTATAGGTACCCCTTTGCACTTGGAATGGCAGGAGGTAACCAATGCTTGGCTCATCCAGACTTTCACCAGCATTGCCTGTTGAGGCGACTGAAAGAAAGCCCTTCTGCCACTGGAAACCGTTTCTCCTTATTTACTCTATCAAAACCCTTCATGATTTTGAACACCTCTAGCAAATCTCCCCTTAGCCTTCTCTGCTCCAAGGAGAATAACATTAACTTCTCCACACTCTCTACATAACTGAAGTCCCTAATCCCTGGTACCATTCTACTGTAGTAACTTTCCTCTGCACCCTCTCTTGACATCCTTCCTAAAGTGTGGTGCCCAGAACTGGCCACAACACTCCAGCTGGGGCCTAACCAGTGATTTATAAAGATTTAGCATAACTTCTTTGCTTTCCTACTCCATGTCTCTATTAAGTCAAGGATCCCAAATACTTTATTATCAGCCTTCTCAACTTGTCCTGCCGCCTTCAAAGATTTGTTTATGTACATTACTAGGTCTCTCTGTTCCTGCACCCCCTTTGAAATTGTACCATAATGTAGGAAATGCAGCAGCGAATTTGCACACAGCAAGCTCTCGCAAACAGCAATGAGATAAATGACAAGATAATTTGAATTAGTTGGTTAACGGATAAATATTGGCCACGACACCATGGAGAACTCCCCTGCTTTGAATAGTGCCATGGGATCTTTTCCATCCACCGGAGAGGACAGACGGGGCTTCGATTTAACGTCTCATCTGAAAGACAGCACCTCCAACAGTGCAGCACTCCCTCAGTACTGCACTGGAGTGTCAACCTACATCATGTGCTCAAATTGTGCTGGAGTGGGACTTGAACCCATAACCTTCTGTCTCAGAGGCGAGAGTGCTACCACTGAGCCCAGGCTCTTGTAGGAATGCCACTCCTGTCGCCTCTTCTGTGAGAGGGCTTAGGAGTCTCCTCCAATAATTGCGTGACTGTCAGACGGGGAGATCATTTTAAATTGCCAAGTCGACAGGTTGCACAGTGCGCTTTCTTGCATTGAAGATTACTATAGGGACAAGGTTTCTGTGAGATGAATGGGGTGCAGGGGTGGGTGGGGGCTGGAGCTGCAAATGGATACATACTGGAGCATTCACGATGCTGAGGACGTCGTGGATATCACGTTTAATGAGTTGGTCACACCGCAGGTAAAGGCTGCACAGGAAGGAAGGGAATGGGTGACCGCCAGGCAGAGTAGTAGGCGCAGGCAGTTAGTGCAGGGGACCCCTGTGGCCATCCCCCTCTCAAACAGATATACTGCTTTGGATATTGTTGAGGGGGATGGCTTATCGGGGGAAGGCAGCAGCAACCAACTTCCTGGCACCGGGGGTGGTTCTGCTGCACGGGACGGGAGGAAAAAGAGTGGGAGAGCTATAGTGATAGGGGATTCTATTGTAAGGGGAATAGATAAGCGTTTCTGTGGGTGCAAACGAGATTCCGGGATGGTATGTTGCCTCCCTGATGCAAGGGTCAAGGATGTCTTGGAGCGGCTGCAGGGCATTCTGGAGGGGGAGGGTGAACAGCCAGTTGTCGTGGTGCATATATGTACCAACGATATAGGTAATAAAACAGGATGAGGTCCTAAAAGCTGAATATAGGGAGTTAGGAGGCAAATTAAAAAATAGGACCTCAAAGATAGTAATCTCAGGATTGCTACCAGTGCCATGTACTAGTCAGAGTAGAAATAGAAGGATATTTCAGGTGAATATGTGGCTAGAAGAATGGTGCAAGGAGGAGGGATTCTAATTCCTGGGACAATTGGAACCGGTTCTGGGGGAGGTGGGACCAGTACAAACTGGACGGTTTGCACCTGGGCAGGACTGGGACCGATGTCCTATGGGGAGTGTTTGCTAGTGCTGTTGGGGAGGGTTTAAACTAAAATGGCAGGGGGTTGGGAACCTGTGCAGGGAGACAGAGGAAAGGGAAGCAAGGATAGAAGCAAAGGACAGGAAGGAGAAAAGCAAATGTAGAAGTCAGAGAAATCAAGAGTGTAATTCAAACATTGCCACAGTAAACAATAATTCTAAAAGGTCTAAGAGTGTTAAAAAAACAAGCCTGAAGGCTTTGTGTCTTAATGCGAGGAGCATTCGTAATAAAGTGGATGAATTAGCTGTGCAAATAGATGTAAACGGATATGATATAATTGGGATTACGGAGACATGGCTCCAGGGTGATCAAGGCTGGGAATTCAACATCCAGGGGTATTCAATATTCAGGAAAGATAGGCAAAAAGGAAAAGGAGGTGGGGTAGCATTGCTGGTTAAACAGATTAACACAATAGTAAGGAAGGATATTAGCTCTGATGATGTGGAATCTGTATGGGTAGAGCTGAGAAATACCAAGGAGCAGAAAACATTAGTGGGAGTTGTATACAGACCCCCAAACAGTAATGCTGAGGTTGGAGATGGCATTAAACGGGAAATTAGAGATGCGTGCAATAAGGGCACAGCAGTTATCATGGGTGACTTTAATCTACATATAGATTGGGCTAACCAAATTAGTAACAATACTGTGGAAGAGGAATTCCTAGAGTGTATACGAGATGGTTTCCTGGACCAATATGTCGAGGAACCAACTAGAGATCAGGCCATCTTAGACTGGGTACTATGTAATGAGAAAGGAATAATTAGCAATCTTGTTGTGCGAGGCCCCTTGGGGAGGAGCGATCATAATATGATAGAATTCTTCATTAAGATGGAGGGTGAAGTAATAGTTGACTCAGAGACTAGGGTACTGCATTTAAATAAAGGAAACTACGATGGTATGAGGCGCGAGTTGGCTAGGATGGATTGGGGAATGTTACTTAAAGGGTTGACGGTGGATAGGCAATGGCAAACATTTAAAGATCGCATGGATGAACTATAGAATTTGTTCATCCCTGTTTGGCATAAAAATAAAACAAAAAAGGTGACTCAACCGTGGCTAACAAGTGAAATTAGGGATAGCATAAGATCCAAGGAGAGAACATATAAATTGGCCAGAAAAAGCAGCAAACCTGAGGATTGGGAGCAGTTTAGGATTCAGCAAAGGAGGACAAAGGGATTAATTAAGAGGGGGAAAATAAAGTATGAGAGTAAGCTTGCAGGGAACATAAAAACTGACTGTAAAAGCTTCTATAGATATGTGAAGAGAAAAAGATTGGTGAAGTCAAGCGTAGGCCCCTTGCAGTCAGAATCAGGGGAATTTATAATGGGGAACAAAGGAATGGTAGACCAATTAAATACATACTTTGTTTCTGTCTTCACAAAGGAGACGACAAATAAACTCCCAGAGATGTCGGGGAACATAGGATCTAATGAGAGGGAGGAACTGAATGAAATCAGTATTTGTAGGGAAATGGTGTTAGGGAAATTGATGGGATTGAAGGCTGATAAATCCCCAGGGCCTGATAATCTACATCCTAGGGTACTTAAGGAAGTGGCCCTAGAAATAGTAGATGCATTGCTGGTCATCTTCCAAAATTCTATAGACACTGGAACAGTTCCCATGGATTGGAGGGTAGCTAATGTAACTCCACTATTTAAAAAAGGTGGTTGAGAAAAAACGGGGAATTATAGACCGGTAAGCCTGACATCAGTAGTGGGGAAAATACTAGAGTCCATTATAAAAGATGTAATAGCAGAGCACTTGGAAAACAGCGACAGGATCGGACAAAGTCAACATGGATTTACAAAAGGTAAATCATGCTTGACTAATCTACTGGAAACTTTTGAGGATGTAACTGGTAGAATAGATAAGGGAGAACCAGTGGATGTGGTGTATTTGGACTTTCAGAAGGCTTTCGATAAAGTCCCGCATAAGAGACTAGCGTGCAAAGTTAAAGCACATGGGATTGGGGGTAAGGTAGAGATAGAGAACTAGTTGGCAGACAGGAAGCAAAGAGTTGGAATAAACGGGTCTTTTTCCGAGTGGCAGGCAGTGACTAGTGGGGTACCGCAGGGATCGGTGCTAGGACCCCAGTTATTCACAATATATATTAATGATCTAGACGAGGGAACTAGATGCAATATCTCCAAGTTTGCAGATGACACAAAGCTGGGTGGGCACATGTGCTGTGAGGAGGATGCCGAGCACCTCCAGGATGATTTGGACAGGTTGGGTGATTGGGCAGAAGCATGGCAGATGCAATATAACGTGGATAAATGTGAGGTTATCCACTTTGGTGTCAAAAACAGGAAGGCAGATTATTATCTGAACGGCAATAGATTGGGAAAAGGGGAAGTGCAGTGAGACCTGGGTGTCCTTGTGCACCAGTCACTGAAGGTAACTATGCAGGTGCAGCAGGCGGTTAAGAAGGCAAATGGTATGTTGACCTTCATAGCGAGAGGATTCGAGTACAGGAGCAAGGATGTCTTGCTGCAGTTGTACAGGGCCTTGGTGAGACCACACCTTGAGTATTGTGTGCAGTTTTGGTCATCTTATCTGAGGAAGGATGTTCTTGCCATGGAGGGAGTGCAGCGAAGATTCACCAGACTGATACCTGGGATGGCAGGAATGATGTATGAAGAGAGATTGGGTCGATTAGGCATATATTCGCTAGAGTTTAGAAGAATGAGGGGGGATCTGATTGAAACTTATAAAATTCTAACAGGACTAGACAGACTAGATGCAGGAAGGCTGTTCCCGATGGCGGGGAGTCCAGAACCAGGGGCCACAGTCTAAGGATAAGGGGTAAGCCATTTAGGACTGAGATGAGGAGGAATTTCTTCACCCAGCGAGTGGTGAACCTATGGAATTATCTGCCACACAGGGCAGTTGAGGCCAATTCATTAAATATATTCAAGAAGGAGTTAGATATATTTCTTAAGGCTAAAGGGATCAAGGGATATGGGGAGAAAGCAGGGACAGGGTACTGAATTTGGATGATCAGCCATGATCTCATTAAATGGCGGAGCAGGCTCGAGGGGCCGAATGGTCTACTCCTGCTCCTATCTTCTATGTTTCTATGATTCATATCCGATTTGAGTTCTGGGGATTGGGTACTGTCATCTTCTTCCCATGCCATATACACGTGTTACCACCAGGCAGGTAAGTTCCCACATGCACTGCATTCTGCCCGCCCAACACCCTCCACTCCCACCCCGCTCCACACAGTCTAAATCACATCGAGGGGCAATTCTGATTCTGATTCATACCAGACCCTGATATCTGATGCCCCCGACCCCTGGTTCACCAGCAATGAGTGACAGGACTGAGACCTGCTGTGCCAGTTCCTTAGGCCTTCAAACCTGTCACAGTTGCCATTGGCATGTACCCCCACACATTTGCAACATTTGTAAGATTAGTTGAGTCCTGTTCACGGTTGGTATTACATGGCTGACCTTTGGCAGGTCATGTAGCAAGAATCCTTTAGCTCGGCACCGTGGGTCGGTCATCAGCCTTTCAATTTCTTCTAGAACAGTGTGAAATCTGCCTCTCTTTGACATGTTTTTATACCAACATACAAAGTTGATGGGCAGGAAAAGACGAGCTGGTCCACCAAGCCCATCCCACACCTCATGATGGCTCCAGCATCATGACAGACACCTACACCCACCCCACACTCCCAGCCACCTGCCTGTCCACCCCATCAATAGGGACGCTATCCAGCCCTTCATTTATTTTATAGACCTCTAATAGTCGCCTCTAAGCCCACGCTGCTCTAAAGTAAATAGACCAAGGATCTTAAGCCTATCTGAGTAGCTGAAGTTCTTTAAGCTATGAATCATTCTCATATCTCTGCTCTGCACCATTTCCATGGCCACAAAATCACCACCCCCTCCCCTACCGGGGCACAGTACTCTAGATGTGGTCTGACACTCGACTTGTATAGTGTCTAAACGGTGTCCTTTAATTTATACTGAATGATGATTCTATTAATACAACTCAATAACTTTAGCTACAGCTTCTCTACATTGGTCATGAGCCTTCAGTGATCTGTGCACAATAACACCAAGATCTTTTTCTCTCTCAACTTGTCAGTATTGTTCCCTACAAATGATGCGTGCATTCTGTGTTGGCCCTACCAACATGCACACATTTATCTAAATTAACTGCCATTTTCCAATGCGTGGCCCACTCCCCTAGCACATCTAAATCTTTTAGCATTTGATTGCAATCCTCCACTGTCTTAATCCTTGCACAGATTTTGGTGTCATCTGCAAACTTACTGACCATACTACCAACACTGCTGTTCAGGTCATTAATGAAGACCATGAAGAGTAGCAGGCCCAGGACCGATCCCTAGGAGACACCACTGGCAACATGCCTCCAGGCTGAACCACATCCATTAATTAAAACATTTTTGGCTGCGGGATTGGAGCCAATTCATAATACAGCATTTCAAATTTCTGCTGATACCACAAGATTCTATCTTGTGAAATAACCGTGTGTGAGGTACCTTATCAGAGGCTTTCTGAAAGTCCAGGTAGACAATGACTACTCGATTTGCTTCATCCACTACCCCAGTGATTTCCTCAAAAAATCTCTATTGTACAACACAACCTATTTTTCGGAAGCCATGTTGTGTATTTCTAATGGCCCCTTCCCTTTCCCAGTAGCATAAAGGGCATCTCTTACATTCCTGTCTAGGATCTTCCCAATAATGGCTGTCAGGCTGCTCAGCCTGTAGTTCCCTGGCTCTGATGTGTCCTCTTTTTGGAAAACAGGAACTACATGAGCTAGCTTCCAGTCTTAGGGAACTATCTCTGACTCTATTGAACTATTGAAGATGCGGGCAAAGGGCTCACAGACCACCTGCCCCATCTCTTTAATCTGGGATGGATATTATCCGGTCATGGCGCCCTATCAATTGTGAGCTTTCCTAATCTATCAGAGATGACATTACTATCTATTTTAATATTAATAATGTTATTCAATACAGAGCACCCCTTCCCCCCCACCCCAAAATCTGGAATATAAGCATAAACTACAGGGCTAAAGACTGATGCAAAAGTCACATGGTAGCTCTGCCATAACCTGAGAATCAGTTTGAATCTGTCCTACAGTATGCTTTAGTGGCCCTATGCAGCCCTTACTGGTCTTCTGGCTTCTGACATAACTGGAAAAGCTTTTGCTATTACTGCCAATCACACACCATCTTCTTTACCAGAGATCCCTGGGCTACCCTTATGGCTGTTGTTGTTTTCCTCAATTGCGTGCAATACGTGTCCCTGTTCTCCTGTGAGTTAAATTCCTCAAGTGTGTAGAATGCCTTCTGTTTCAATCTGATTTACCTCAGGGCATTCCTTGTTAACCACTCTGTTAAATGGTGCAACCAATCGCCCCCTGGCAGAAATAGCTGAGAATGTAAGTATGCAGGCCTGTGTCACAATGGCAGCATCGAGTTTACAAGCACCAAGAAGGGGCCCTGAGTCCATTTGATCCCTTCCATCCAGAATACCAGCTTCACAGGATAGCTGTTAAACGAGTCCAGTGCCCTTGTATGAAAACCACCTTTACAGAAGCGGCAAATCATTCATAGTTCATCAACCATACGACACCAAAGTGTGTTGCACATAGATGGTATTAAAAATCATTGAACCCGCTGTACAATCACGTCTAAAGGCTAATCACATATATTCAACATAGCACTGATTGATTAAAAGTATGGCTCCCTTATGAGACTACATCAGGGCAGTTATTAGGGGCTAATGCAACTATGGGCAACAAGGCTGTATCCAAGTCTCCAACTATCTCAATTGCATGGACACAGGCCCATTTACTCTAAATAGGAATCCAGCAGTAATTTAAATGATGAGTATGCATTTATATTGTCACTTGCTGCTGGGTAAAAAGCCCTAAGCTCTGGAATCCCCTTCCTAAACCTCTCTTTCTCCTTTAAGACGCTCCTTAAAACCTACCACTTTTCATCTGCCCTAACATCCTTTAATGTGGCTCGGTGTCAAATTTTGTTTCAGAACACTCCCGTGAAGCGCCTTGGGACATTTCGCTATGTTAAAGGAAATTAATATTAAAATATAGTAATGCTTGTTGTTGCATGTTTGTATTTATCGATGGAGAAAAGCAGAAAACCTGAGTGCTGTTGCACACTGTAGCAATTTTACAAGTGTGGTACTTTTGCAACCCAAATGAAGTTTTGTCAGCTACATGTGAAGACATTGCCCTTTTAGCATTCTTCAGCCTTCTTCTGATATAATTCTATCCCTGAGCTGGAACAGCTTATAACTAACATCTATCTGCAGGAGGGTTCTGCAATCCCATAGGAGCTGTGATTCAGGATAGTAAATCTAGCACCGTCAAACCAAGAATCCAGAGTGTGAATGAACATTAGACAAAGAGTTAACTGACGGAGACATTTTGCAATCCATCCTCAAGAGTGTTTGATCTTTATAATTTGATCAAATTTATGATACGAAGTTTGATCATTCACGTCAGACAAGGGCTGCCAACCCTCCAGGATTGTCCTGGAGTCTCTAGAATTTGAAGATTCCTCTCCAGGACACTGCCGCAAGCAAACCTGGAGAAAAATCACAGCGGTATAAAAAAGTGTTTTTTCATTTTTTTTGAACACCGGTGTTTATTAGTTATAGAATCATTAGAGATTGGAGGGGGGGGGGGAACACTTCTTGACTAAGTCAAGAATCATCCAATTGGATAATAACTTTTTTCGCTTTCCAATTAGTGCGGGAAGGTGGTACATTGCACGGATGGACGTGCTGGGCAACCAAAGGCGGGAGAGTGGGGCGGGGGGCAGTTGGTGACAGGTCGTCATGTGAGGAAACCTCCAGGAATACTTCCAACCAGAGTTGGCAACCCTACACCAGGCCCTTTGTACGTAAGCACGTGTATCACGAGGAATGGATTCCCCAGTACAAGTGGGTCAGTGTGTAATTGCACAGATTCAACAGTGTTTGATAATTAATGGATTTTCTGCAATTTTAACTGGATTTCAGCCAGTTACCCAGCACACCAGAATGAGAAAAGATCATTTAGCTCATCCCTTCGGTAAATGGACTTCTCACTCATTTATACATGGCCTCTTGTTCTACTTGCTGACTTACCTTAAAGTGATATTCTAGTTCACCTTATCTATACCATATAACACTTTACATACTTCAGTACATTCCGGTCACGTTGCTCTGCGTTCTCACACTGTGCACGTACATGTTTTTTTGGTGGGTTGTACCCACATCCCATGGAAACTTCAGCCAGTATAAAATGGGCGATCGAGGCTTTTCCTTTGGGTGGGCTCCACATGCTGAGGTTCCCAATGACAACAGGAGGGCTGCCAAGCACACTGAATGGGAATTCAGTATCGTTACCACTCGAATGGAAGACACAACAAATATCAATAAACACAAGGAGAGGATGGAGCTGTAAAGATCTCTGATGGGTTTGGAGACTTGATTGTGTCACTGTTATTTTTTTCCCCCTTCCAGGCTATGTCCAGATTCATTTGGGAATACTGAAGCCTGGAAAATTATGTAAGACTGTAATTTTTGTGTTATCTAAAATTATCTTATGCACCCCACTACCTTCGCCCCACCATCGCTTCCCACATTACAACAGTGACTACACCCAAAAAGTACTTAATTGGCTGTAAAGCGCTTTGAGACGGCCGGTGGTCATGAAAGGCACTATATAAATGCAAGTCGTCTTCTTAATTGGCTGCCGTGCCTTCAGCTGTCTCTGCCCCAAGCTCTGGAACTCCCTCCCCAAACCTCTTCACCTCTCCCCTCCTTTAAGATGCTGCTTAAAATCTACCGCTTTGGCCAAGTGTTTGATCACCAGTCGTATGTAGCATTTTATCTTTTTTTAAAAAAAGGCAACAATTGAAACTAGACTTTTGTTATCCTGTTCAATTAACGGATAATCAACCCAGAAAGCACTCTGAAGCCACTTGCCAAGTCTTCTTCGGCAGCACCTCCCAAACCCACGACCCCGACCAGCTAGAAGGACAAGGGCAGCAGGTGCGAGGGAACACCATCACCCGCAAGTCACGCACCATCCCAACTTGGAAATATATTGCGGTTTCTTCATCGTTGCTGGGTCAAAATCCTGGAACTTCCTGCATGACAGCAATGTCGGGGTACCTTCACTGCACGGATTGCAGCAGTTCAAGACGAAGGCCCACCACCACCTTCTCAAAGGCAACTCGAGATGGGCAATAAATGCTGGCCTTGCCAGAGACACCCACATCCCATGAATGAATATTAAAGAATGACTGATCGCTCAATTGGGAGGCCTACAACAGCAGTTGAAGGGGAAGGGGGAGGGGGAAGAAACTGCTTGCCCTCTAGTCTGGACGGGACTGCGCTCTGCTCAGAGCATGTCCTCCAGCTGACTGGCAAATGGCAAAAGCAAGAACTTGCTGTGTGTAGAATCATAGGCACAACTAAAGTCTACCCGCCCATAGGGTGCTGTCCTGATCGCCTGGAGTAGGAAAGTGATTGTGGTGTGGTTCGAATAGGCAGCATGGTCGTCATGTTCACCAACAGGTTCTGGTGACGTCCAATATATCTACATTTTGTGATAAAGTTTGTTTATCAGTGGGTATGGTAGTGTAGTAGTTATGTTACTGGACTAGTGATGCAGAAGCCTGGACTAATAATCCAGAGAACGCAAGTTCAAATCCCACCAGGGCAGTTTGAGAATTTGAATTCAGTTTAAGAAAACCTGGAAATAAAAAGTTGGTGTCTGTAAAAGTGACCATGAAGCTGCTGGATTGTCGTAAAAACCCAACTGGTTCACTAATGCCCCTTAGGGAAGGAAACCTGCCGCCCATACCCGGTCTAGCTTCTATGTGGCCCCTTTCCCACGCCAATGTGGTTGACTCTTAACTGCCCTCTAAAGAGGCTGAGCCAAGCCACGCTACTCAGTTGCATCAAACCGCTAGCAGCGGTCCAGAATGAAGGTCCATCACCACCTTTTCAGGGCTACCTGTACTAGGGATGGGCAGTAAATGTCAGCCTTGTGAGCGACACCCATAACTCAAGAATGAATTTTTAAAAAGCATAAAAATAAAATTGGACAAAGCTTATCAAGTGTACATTTCGGAAACAAATGCCTGTCACAAGTGGGATATCATATTTCAGAATGTCATATATATAAAAAGTCAGTCATTTCATGCTGCTGTTTTCTGACCTGGAGTCAGAAATTTACAAGCACTTTCCACTCTAACTTCTTTCACTGAAAAGTGATTAAACTCTGAGGGACCTCAGGTTGTGCAAAGACTTTGTGGCCTTATTGGGACAGGTCATTTTAAACACCAAATAATGGGGGTTGGGCGGGAAAGTGAAGTTGAGGTAGAAGATCAGCCATGATCTTATTGAATGGCGGAGCAGGCTCGAGGGGCCGAATGGCCACCTCCTGCTCCTATTTCTTATGTTCTTATAATACAATGTGCAGTACCTAGTGTAACACTCCAGTCAGCATAGCCTCTATTTACCGTGAGCAATGCCATGGGAGATCTGCCAGTATATATTATTTATTGAGAGGCTGCCCAATTTGAACAGCTTGCATCTTAGTCCCTGTTTTAGAAAGCCAACCACCCGCTGACACTTGCATTATAGTTTTCCCATCAATGGCAATTGAACACTTAAAAGTACAATGTGATTCAACACTGGGGGGAAAGGGTACAGATTATGTGCAACTGTAACAACAACACTGACTAATCCTCCTATTTAAAGTGAAGTACTGTGGAGGGATAAGCTCATGGCATTTGTGTCCTATTTCTTCTCTGCAAGCTAATAAAACACCACACGGTGCATTAACCAGTGGCCCAGAGTGATGATGCAGAGCTGATTTCTGTACTGCACTGAGTGTCCTGTTGCTCTGCTAACTGCAGCACGCTCTCCTTTCTGATATTTTAGCTGAGTATTTCCTGTTCAACGAAAGTCAACATTCATGACTTTGCCATGATCCTAGTCTTGCAGCTGATAATTCTCTATGAATGAAGAATGTCCTCATAGAATCCAAGGCACTTCAAAATACACACGTTAATAGGAGATATTGCCACACTGCAGTCGGGCCGTGTGAAAGTAGCAGGCCTGGCCTCGGCGGGCTGCTGGGAGGCTATTTGTAAATGGCGTTAAATGCTCTGCCGATGATGAGCCTCCTGACTTCACTGGTTCCGGCCCCTATTTCATACAGCTTAGCATCCCGCAGAAAGCGGCCCATAGGATAGTCGTTGATATAGCCATTGCCGCCTGCAATTGCAAACACATTAGAATAAGCATGAGCAGATTCATCGCAGTACAAGAGTCAATTAGCAAAGACCACATCGTGCGCTCATGAATAGGTTCCGATAGCACCATGAACCTTTCTTGGCGAGTCCCCACTTCCCAAACAGTAGACGAGTTAAAAAAAACAGAACTAGAAAACAGATCTTAAACTCCGACAGGGTAAAGGATCCCACTCTAACAACTTAGGGGTATGGTACTGTAGTGGTTTATGGTAATCCAGAGGGCTGGACTAATAATCCAGAGAACAGGAGTTCAAATCCCACCATGGCAGTTTGAAAATTTGCATTCAGTTTTTAAAAAAAAAAAAAAAAAAAAAAAAAAAAAAATGTGGAAATTAGAAACTTGCATCAGTAAAAGTGACCGTGAAGCTGTCGGATTGTCGTAAAAACCCAACTGGTTCACCAATATCCTCCAGGAAGGAAACCTGCCGTCCTTACCCGGTCTGGCCTATCTGTCACTCCAGTCCCACACCGACGCAGTTGACTCTTAACTGAAGTGGCCTAGCAAGCCACTCAGTTGTCTGGGATGGGCAATAAATGCCAGCCTTGCCAGCGATGCCCACATCCCGAATATTAAAAAAAAACTGTGCTTGCTATTGCAAACAGACACCTACTGCATGTTTGTTCTTCGGATCTGGGCACTTAGTTTATCAGCGTGTTTCATATTTCATACAAATTACATTTTAAAATTGTCATTTGTCATTCCATTGTCACAAGTACAAATACTTCAGAGTTAGACAGATTCAGTTCTAAGTATTAGACTATTTCAACAGGGTTGGCCCATTTAAATTCCATACAATGGGAGGGACTGGAATGACGTTTGCATTCATGAGAATTCTATGCTTGGACTGGGTTATGTGGAGTTGACTGCACACATTTAAATAGCAAAATCAAATAGCCCGTAATTTGCAGTCAGCGGCGAAGCAAAGGCGTTCGCTGCTGACTGCAAATTACGGGCTATTAATTTTCCTCGGAGTCCACATCACGGAAGACCTCTCCTGGTCCCTCAACACCTCCTCTCTGGTGAAGAAGGCCCAGCAGCGCCTATATTTCCTAAGGAGGCTGAAGGGATGTAATCTGTCACCCCTGATCCTCTCTAACTTTTACCGCTGCACAATAGAGAGCATCCTGACAAACTGTATCACAGTATGGTATGGCAGCTGTAGCTACTATGACCGGAAAGCCCTGCAGCGGGTAGTCAAAACTGCCCAACGCATTACCGGCACCCGGCTACCGACCATAGAGCACATATACCAGAAACGCTGTCTACGGAGGTCACGGTCCATCATCAAAGACCCTACCCACCCCAGCCACAGTCTGTTCGCCCTCCTGCCATCTGGGAGATGCTACAGATGCATTCGCACCCGTACGACCAGATTTAGGAACAGCTTCTTTCCCAGGGCTGTCATCCTACTGAACTCCACAAATAAACTCTAAAGCCTGCACATCTGCCAATGCACTTTATTATGGTTATGTTTATGTTAATATACTACAAGCCAAATGTATGTTGAATGTTTAAATGTCTTAATCCAAATGTACACTCTCGGGAGCCGCAAGCCTACATTTCGTTGTACTGCACTTGTGCACTAACAATGACAATAAAAGTTGATTTGATTTGAATGGATAAACTTGACACTGCACAAAATTAAAATGAGTTTTTCAGAGCCTTAACCTTTGTTTAGCAGTCAATACACTGTTAAAACCCCAGTTACATCTAATCCAAAAGGCTCTAACTTTTAATGGGGTATTTAACAGCGGTATCCCCGCAGAAGAGCCAAAATTTGTGTCAGTTTCCACGATGACAGATTACACCGATTGTTGGCTCGGGAAGACGGTGCATCCAGTGTCGGAGCAGTGAACGACTGACCACAACTTCAGGATTTCCATGTTAGGCTGCGCTTGCACTAAATCCTGAAGCGGCGGTCAGTTTCAAAGGAGAAATGACGCCAAACGCTGCCAGTTCGCCATCATCAGGACCGCAAATTCCAGGCCATTGTTAAGGATACCATGCAGAAGAACACTGCTACTGAGGGATCAAAAGTAGGCTTGTTCAATGATCCACAACCAATACTGAAAATAATGCTCTTCAGGTGAATTTGGCATTAAGTTCCACTCTGATACCTGGTGTCCAATTACTCAGTCACTCAAAAAGGAAAGCAGAAAAGAAACACACTGTGCCAAACACTTTTGTTCCCCCCTTAACTCCTTGCAATGCCCAAGTCCATCCAAAACTTGAATCTTGCTCCATTTCCAGGGGCTCTCTTTACATCTCCCTCAGAGTCTGGGACAGAAAATAAGGAAACACTAGTCATTTGAAGGGAAATCCGTCTTACACTTCTATCCTAGAACGTTTCTCTATTGCAAATGTTTCTCTTTCTTTTTGAATCAATTCTACTCTGGCAAGTGTTCCTGAGTTTTTGCCTTCTTATTCTTTATCAGCTTCATAGGAACATAGGACCAGGAGGAGGCCATTCAGCCCTCGATCTTGTTCTGCCATTCAATTAGGTCATGGCTGATCTGTAGCTTAACTCCATTTACCCGCATTAGTTCCATATCCCTTAATACCCTTACCCAACAAAAATCTATCAATCTCAGTTTTGAAGTTTTCAATTGATGTAACCGCGACAGCTCTTTGAGGGCATAGAGTTCCAGATTTCCACTACCCTTTGTGTGAAGAAGTGTTTCCTGACATCACCCCTCAATGGCCTGGCTCTAATTATAAGGTTATGGTCCACCAGAGGAAATAGTTTCTCTCTATCCACCCTATCAAATCCTTTAATCATCTTAAACATCTTCAAAAACTCCAACCTAGGCACTCTTCCTCTTCCATGCATCGCTTGAAAAGTAAGACCCACTGTAGAGTCTCCTTGCTCCAACTCCCTCTGAAGTGTGGGACCCTACTGCCCTCAGTCTTCCCTTCCTCCTACCGTTTACAGGGGTGCTGAAAGCAAAGATGTTACCCTACTATTATTTGCCTTCTCTTTCCAACGGTGGTGGTTTACTCATCGGTCGGTCTCGGCCTTTCACCTAGATTTACCATTTAAAGAAAAGAGCACTCACCCAGGCACTGAATTCCATCCAGGGCGACTTTGGTAGCTGCCTCTGCAGCGTAAAGAATCACACCTGCACAATCCTGGAAAAGGAAGGAGAGGTAAATGGGGTCCTAAACCTGGAGCTGCTTTGAGTAGCCAGTTGTAGTGAAGTAACCAGGACTCAAAGTGTGTAATCTTGATCAATACCCAATGCCACTCAATATAGTGTAGAACCGGCCTGATGGATCTCAATGTTCCTTTCCGGTCCTATGCATTCCTAATCTAAAGAAAGGAAGAACCTGCATTTATACAGCACTTTTCACGACTTCAGGACGTCTCGAAGCACTTTACAACCATGACATATTTTTGAAGTGTTGTCACTTTTGTAATGTAGGAAGCGCAACAGCCAATTTGCACACAGCAAGGTCCCACAAACGACCAGATAATCGTTTTTAGTGGGGCAGGTTGAGGGATAAATATTGGCCAGGACAATATGTGCATGATGTAATTACAAGGGTAGGTGTGGCTTAAAACCTTGTACTGTCCATCAAACATTGGAGAAGGAGAAACAAGTGAGTGGACAATCTTGTCCACCAATCAGAACTGTTTGTACACACTACCTTTACTAATAATTATAGTTTTACCTTTTTTGGGATCAAAAGCACAAGCAAGCAAGACAGAAAGGCACACACACACAGAATGAGAAGCAATGAACCGGCGGAGATTCGATGGGCCGAATGGCCTCCTTCTGTGCTGTACTATTCTATGAAAGCAGAAAAAGAATCTGCAAAATGATGAGGGGGAAGCAGCACTATTATTCCAGATAGAAGATGTGGGACATATAGGATGTTGTTTCACACAACATCATCAACTCCCTTTTCAGTCTATTGATTATTAACTACTTAAAGGAGAGGCGAGCAGAGGTTTTTAAAATGCAGAGTTTTGATGGAGTGAATAGGGAAAGACTACATATTTCCTCTGGTTGAGGAAATAGTGCCATGCAGTCATCAATTTAAAATTGTTACTAAGAATGCATAAAGAGATTTCTCCTAACCTCTCTCCTCAGAGGGTAGTTGGAGCATGGGATGCTTTCCCACAGGGCGTGGTTGAGAATGGAAACCATTACATCTTTTACTGGAAAATTGGATCAATATTTGAAGTTAATGAAGGTACATGGCTGTGGGGAGAGAGCGAGCAGGGACACTGGCTTTGGATTGCTCTAGCAAAGAGCCAGCACAGACACAATGGGCCAGATAGCCTCCTGTGCTGTACACAGTGTGACACACCATTGCCTGGCTGAGACCTCAAGTAAGCCAGCTGTTGCCAGGTTTCTGCCTAAGCAGCCCTTGAGCAGGTTTCAAAATGATATGCAACTGTCCTGGTAGGAAGTCTTCCTTCACGTACCTTTGAGGAATCCCACAGGTGACCACTGTAGCACCCAGTCCATGACCGTGGTCAAGAATTTATGCAAACCGTTTGAAGTGATTTAATCTACCAAGTGTTTGTTGACAGTGAGGGTGCTTATACGGCAGTCCATGAGCTGCCTCTACCCTCACCTTTGAGCTCATGTGGCCCTCGTCACAGGCTCTTGCCACGTTGTATACGTACTGTCTGCACGCACTCAGACGGGTATACATGTCAGCCATCTTGCCTTGTAAAAGCTGCAGTCAAGTGAAGGAGAGACACACACACAAATGAACAATTATCAAATTAAATATACCAAGGAAGCACTCCTGTTAGCCCATCTCAGTACAACTCATTAGTATTGGGTAAAATGAGGACATAACAAAAACAAAACTTGAACATCGCTGTGATCACATAACTCTACCACGTATTGGGGAGGAGGGAAGAGTTGAGAAAGAGAGATGAGGCTTTTGCTACAACCATCATGGCAATGCCTGGAAAAAGGCTTTCTACTCCAGCCGTTAACAGGCTAATGTGCATCAGAGCCAGATCCAAACCTCGACCCTCTAAATGGGAAGCAGCACTCAGCTGCTAGGCCTACCATGTCCAGGATGGGGCCTAAGGCTCTACTGTTGGGGTAACTGTATCCTCTGAAGTGGGAGCCAATTTAAACATATCTGGTGTTATCATCCCTAGGTGGAGTGGGCCTTTGGCGTAGCGGTAGCATCCCCGCCGCTGGGCCAGAAGGCGTAGGGTTTCGAACCCCGCTCCAGACAGTCCCAGCAAGTGGAGTTGGAGCTCCAGCTCTAAATTCTGGGTTGACATCGAGCGGGATACTTGCGTCCGTGGGTGTGGGTGGCCCCCCCACCTCGTATGGGTTGTGGGAGCCCGTAAAACCCTCCCGCCATAGGACTAACCACCCTAATGGCTGGTACGAAGGTGGTTAGTCACGGAAGGAGCGTTAATCGCGGCCAGAAATCCTTCCACCACTTCATACAGTTCCCCAAAGGGAATAGTGTGAAGACACGTACGACGACGATCCCTAGGTAACAATAACTTGCATTTATATCGCATTAACACTCCTGTGAAGCGCCTTGGGATGTTATCAGACAAAATTTGACACCAAGCCACATAAAGTGACATTAGGACAGTGACCAAAAGTTCAATTAAAGAGGTAGGTTTAAGGAGTGACTAAAAGGAGGAAAGAGAGGTAGTGAGAGACGGAGAGGTTTAGATAGCCCAAATCTCCATCACTACCATTACTATGCTGCCTCGAATGGGCATCCAATCCTCCATCCCTAGAGCTCCCACCCCTCCTTTAATGGGAACCCAATGCTCCATCCCTCGTGCTCCCACCCCTCACTGAATGGGAACACAATCCTCTGTCACTGGGACCATCATTCCTCTCAAAAGGTAGCCCATTCTGTATCACTTGGCGTATATACTTTCTGAATGGGATTTGAATGCTTCAACATCAAACCCCCTGAATGGGAGTTACTTACTCCACCACTAGAACTAATGGGCCTCTCAAAAGCAGTTGATTGCTCAAAGTGCTCTGCTCAAATAGCAACAGAGGCCCAAAAGGATGTTGCTTACCTGCCTATTTGATCAGGAGTAATGTGTCTACCAAAGAGAGTTAATAAGAGAAGGAAAAAAGATTTAAAAAAATATATAAATACATCACATTATATTCAGAGTCCTTGTGGCACCTTACCTGAAACTCTCCAATCCTCTGACCAAAAGCTTCTCGGATATGCAAGTAAGGGAGAGCATTGTCCAGGACTGCCTGCATGATGCTGCAAGTGAATGACAAGAAACTTTCACCAATCAGTAAGATGAAGATAATGAATGAAACTGGAGAAGCGCTGAGCCCAGATGTCTCTACATGCCCTCATTCTTTCCCAGACCTCGATACCGTAGAAATCCTACCTCTCAGTCTTCTCTTGCCTCTACAATCTACTGGCATTTAAAATCCAAACTTGACATTACCTACTACTTCTTGATTTACCGTGTTCACTATCCTTCTCATCCTCAAGGTGGTCTACACCATGGGCCTTGGCCGTTCACCTAGGTTCTTCACTAAAAAAAGGTAGTAATGCATTCCAAGCCAACGAATTTTGTAATGAAACCTTATCTTTTGTGTGTCAGCCTTGGCTCAGTGGCTGGCACTCTTGCCTCCGAGTCAGAAGGCTCAGGGTTCAAGTCCCACACTAGAGACTTGACCACACAATCCAAGCAGATACATCAGTGCAGTACTGAGGGAATGCTGCAGTGTCGGAGGTGCCGTCTTTCAGATGAGACATTAAACCAAGACTCCATCTGCCCACTAAAGGTGGATGTAAAAGATCCCATGGCACTATTCGAAGAAGAGCAAAGGAGTTCTCCTGATGTCCTGGAAAACATTCATCCCTTAACCAACATCACTAAAACAGATTATCTGGTCATTAACTGATTTTGGGAGCCTGCTGTGTGCAAATCGGCTGCCACGTTTCCCTACATTGCAACCGTGACGACATGTTAAAAGTACTTAATTGGCTGTAAAAGCACTTTGGGATGTCCCGAGGTCATGAAAGACGCTATAGAAATGCAAGTCTTTTTTTTCTTTTACTGCCCCCACCCAAACTCTCAGGTGCTGAAACCCCTTAAAGCACTCCAATTGTTGCCGTAGCTGAATCCAGCTGACTCAGCCTGACCCCTTCAGGTCTGTGTGACTGAGTGGTACAGTTCATCCTCTTCAGAGCCATTGGGGAATCTATTCTCTTGTTTCTGGTCAATGCTATAGTGCAGTGGGCGAGCAGTACACACAACCTGAGCTCGCACCTGAACTCACCCACTCTTGAGTTATTGATGGTTATCAGTTTGTCGCAGAGCACTGGGAAGAAGGGGAATAGCGAGGGAGCGTTGTAGCCCTCCTCCCCTGGGGCTTCTGTCCTACAGCCTATTTCTGAGAAGTAAAAACAAAGTTGCATTTATACTGAGCCCTTCATGACCTCCGGGTGTCCCAAAGCGCTTTACAGTCAATTAAGTTCTTTTGTACTGTAGGAAACGCAGGAGCCAATTTGTGCACAGCAAGCTCCCACAAACGGAAGAGATAATGACCAGATAATCTGTTGTTATGTTAAATGGTGTTGAGGAATAAATATTGGTCAGGAACCCGGGGAGATCTCCCCTGCTCTTCTTCGAGATAGTGGCCTTGGGATCTTTTATGTCCACCTGAGAGAGCAGACTCGGTTTAACGTCTCATCTGAAAGACGGCACCTCCGACATTGCAGCACTCCCTCAGTACTGCCCCGGAGTGTCAGCCTGGATTATGCGTTCAATTCTCTGGAGCGGGGCTTGAACCTATAACCGTCTGACTCGGAGGCGAGAGTGCTACTACTGAGCCACGGCTGACACCACATGCATTGCAGGAATAGGTTCAGCTGACATGCCTTCTACAGTCGAATTGCCTGACTGCACTCGGTGCTAGGCTCGCACTATTTCATTACATACGTGAAGAATGGGCGGTTGAGCGAAGCACCAGAGGGTTGCTGGCAGCCATGGATATTTATCCCTGCCAGAATCCACACCTTCAAGAGATGAGCAGGGAAGACTGGGGCAGAAAAGCAAAGGAGATGGGAAATGCTGGCTGTTCACCTGCTTGTTTTCACCTTGCTGGGGTCAAAGTTTCCTACAATCAGTGGCATCTGGATCAAAGTTTCCTACAATCAGTGGCGTCTGGGTCAAAGTTTCCTACAATCAGTGGCGTCTGGGTCAAAGTTTCCTACAATCAGTGGCGTCTGGGTCAAAGTTTCCTACAATCAGTGGCGTCTGGGTCAAAGTTTCCTACAATCAGTGGCGTCTGGGTCAAAGTTTCCTACAATCAGTGGCGTCTGGGTCAAAGTTTCCTACAATCAGTGGCGTCTGGGTCAAAGTTTCCTACAATCAGTGGCGTCTGGGTCAAAGTTTCCTACAGTCAGTGGCGTCTGGGTCAAAGTTTCCTACAGTCAGTGGCGTCTGGGTCAAAGTTTCCTACAATCAGTGGCGTCTGGGTCAAAGTTTCCTACAATCAGTGGCGTCTGGGTCAAAGTTTCCTACAATCAGTGGCGTCTGGGTCAAAGTTTCCTACAATCAGTGGCGTCTGGGTCAAAGTTTCCTAGTCAGTGGCGTCTGGGTCAAAGTTTTGTACCATCAGTGGCATCTGAGTCAAAGTTTCCTACAGTCAGTGGCGTCTGCTTCATTCATGCAGTAATTATATAAAGACAGTCCAACCCACGACAGCCATGTTCACACTGGATCTCGGAGCAGAAACTAATAGTACCAAGTTCAGATCTGAGACACCACTGACTGAGAACACTACTTACCTGCATTGAAATAGTGCCTTTCAGATTAAACCGTCAAGCGTCTGTTAAGAGGACGAGATACATGATCAATGGGAAGGGAGAGGAGGTACTTCCTTACCCTAGAGGACCAGCAGACAGCACCAGTCGCTCCAGGTCCAGACCGCTCATCAGCACATACACTCCTTTGTTCACTTCTCCTAGGATATTCTCGGCTGAAACCATTAAATCATAGACATCATGTAGAGATGAACGTCACATCTTTAAAAAGCGGGCTCAGGTCAGTGTTGCAGCTGTGTACAATGGCGGTAGGCACTCGCCAATGCAGCAACGGACCACCCTTCGCCCTCCCCTGCAAAGAAAGCGTTTGGCCTTTACAGTATTTCCTCTCCCAGGAATCCTCTATGCACCCATTTATCTAGTCACTTTCTTCAACATAGGATGTCATAGGTCACAGTACTCCCATCAAGCTGATTTGCTCTGGTAGTTACCAAAATCCCAGGAAGTTGGCTTGTGACGAGCACTTAGCTGCAAATTGGGCAGTCAGCTGACGTATGATCCAAAAGGAGTTGAGGATGAAGCTGCATTTTAATAACGCTCTGCACAAGCACAAAATGGGTCCACTCGCACATGTCTGCCTCATTTATTCTAATTCAATTGACAACTAAGTTTTGGCCAACCCTATCTGCAATGGATTTGGAGAGATGGGAGGTGGGTGGGCAGGGGATGCCCTTCTCTTTAGGGTTCATTTTCCTGTCACATGGTCACATTACCACAAACCTGTACATAAAGCAGGAGGGACACTAATGAAGCAGATTCTTACAATGCTCCCAAGAGCCACATCTGTCGGAGTCACACAATCATTGAATCCTACAGCACAGGAGGAGGCCATTCGGCCCATCGTGCCGGCTCTTTGAAAGAGCAATCCAATTAGTCCCACTCCCCTGCTCCTTCCCCATTGCCCTGCAAATCTTTCCTTCTCAAATATTTATCCATTTCCCTTTCAAAAGTTATTATTGAATCTGCTTCCACTCCCCTTTCAGACAGTGCATTCCCGATCATAATGTGGAGAAATGTGAAGTTACCCACTTTGGTAGGAAAAATAGAAAAGCAGAGTATTTTTTAAATGGTGAGAGATTGGGAAATGTTGGTGTTCAGAGGGACCTGGGTGTCCTTGTACACAAATCACTGAAAGTTAACATGCAGACACAGCAAGCAATTAGGAAAGCAAATGGTATGTTGGCCTTTATTACAAGAGGCTTTGAGTATAAGAGTAAAGACGTCTTACTGCAATTATATAGGGCCCTGGTGAGACCACACCTGGAGTATTGTGTACAGTTTTGGTCTCCTTACCTAAGGAAGGATATACTTGCCATAGAGGGAGTGCAACAAAGGTTCACCAGACTGGTTCCTGGGATGGGGGATTGTCCTATGAGCAGAGATTGAGTAGACTAGGCCTATATTCTCTAGAGTTTAGAAGAATGAGAGGTGATCTCATTGAAACATACAAAAATCTTACAGGGCTTGACAGGGTAGATGCAGGGAGGATGGGGAGTCTAGAACCAGGGGTCACAGTCTCAGAATAAGGGGTCGGCCATTTAGGACTGAGATGAGGAGAAATTTCTTCACTCAAAGGGTGGTGAATCTTTGGAATTCTCTACCCCAGAGGGCTGTAGAGGCTCAGTCATTGAGTATATTCAAGACAGAGATCGATAGATTTTTGAATATTAAGGAAATCAAGGGATATAGGGATAGGGCAAGCAAGTGGAGTTGAGGTAGAAGATCAGCCATGATCTTATTGAATGGCGGAGCAGGCTCGAATGGACTATTCCTGCTCCTATTTCTTATGTTCTTATAACAACAATAATTAGATTCACACACGGAACAGTGGAATACCTGGCACTTTGCAGTCTTCAAAGACTAGCTCACACGTGTTGGAGCCTCTCATTCCCAATTTATCGAGTTTTTGAGCCGTACTGAATCCAGGCATGTCCTTAAAGACAAACAAAAAGCAGTGCACCAAGAACAGCATCAGTTCTGTTGACAATGGAGTTGCTCTGTTAACCACAGTGCAGACTGTCTTGTGCTCAACTCTGTCCCTGTGTCTCCCAGAAATGGTTGTGACTGGCTCGCTCAGCTGCTCATGCATCTTAAATATCTGCTCCCGCCCTCCTACCCAGAAAGAGCACAGCACATTACTGGGGGGGGGGGGACAAGCCTGTGAAACATGTCCACCCTAGCTAAAGGGAACAGGTTCACGATCATACTGGTGGGAAGACTAGAATTCTCTCAGCCACGCTGCAAGGGCGGTAGCAAGCAAATATATTCAATATATGGAGGATAGCAAGTAGCCAGGATAGAGATTCAGATGCATGCTGAACAGAAAGAGGTTCAAAGGGACACCAAAAGAAAGAAGCACAAGAAGGAACGCACAAGTGGACATTAAGGGAGAAAAGTTCAGTTGCTTTGCGCCTCCAGTTAGCAGGTTAGCGGCGGCGGTAGCCGGTAGCGCCCCGCGGCACTGCGCCTCTGGCGATGGCATCATCGCTGTGCGCAGCGCCCCTCTCGCAAACTTGGCTTGCGCCCCTGACCTACCGCCGGACAATATGTCCGACAGGGTCAGGGTGCCGTGTTCGCGGCCGGGGCGGCATAAATTAAAGGGCAGGTGCCGGGCGGCCATTTTTTGGGGGCCGCCTGCCAGCACCTGACCCCTCTCGCCTCCTCTCGAGTGCCGGGCTCTTTTGCCGGCACCCCGCTCCCCAGTGGTCCAGCAGGGCCCCCAGTGCGCGCTGCGCTAGGCCCCTCCCCTTTAATCAGGGGAGGGAGGCCTGCAGTACCGCGGCGCTACGTGCTTCCAGTAGTGCTCCGCCTCCTACTTAGGGCGCTACCGTTCAATTTCGGGCGCGCAAACTTTTTCGAGACACTGGCGAAGTTATCGTCCCAAAGGGGGCGCGAGCCAACTTTTGCCCCTAAATATTATGAACTCTAGCTGCTTGGACAGATAATTGTATCTGAGCGACACTAGAGCGAAGGTATAGTGAAGAAAGCCGGCAGATGATTATAAACAGCCCTGCAATAACCGGCTCGGTCTATCTGGCCTGTTTGGCAGGGTGCAGAAAAAATCCATTTCATGTTCCTGGGCTCAGAACAGTTCAAAGTCAGCCCATTACAACACTGGAGAAACAAGGCTGACAGACTGGGCACAAGAGAGTGAGCCATGAGCAGCAGCACAAGAGCTGCGTGTGCTTGAGCCAGCCAGGGACAAAGGAGCGGTCTCTCAACATTCAGTATTAATCCTCTTCACAACATTTGGAATGGAGCCCCAGGTAGTTCAGTGGAAGCAAAAACCCTGGAATCATTTAAGGAACAGCAGGATATTGTGATGCAGTCTTTCTGGCTGGATGAACGTGAATAAGGAATGCCCCTAATAACCAAATATCTTGTGACACTGGTGCATGCTGTATGTTTTTTATAAAACCATCTTTTACTCCCCACCTGCACCCCTGTAACTTAGAATTTCCAGCAGAGTGCTTACAGAGAACCTGTTCCTATCCCTCAGTCAGTCCCACTCTACAGCTGGTTATTACAAGGTGATAGAGTCACTCCAGATTGACGAACCCTCTAAATATCCCTTTCTCTTTGCAAGAAAGCACTTTGCCCCCACAGGATGGGAGAGATAAGGCACTCACCACGAGCGAATCTGCTTACCATGCAAGCTCTACCAGGCAGCTCGTTCCTTAGGTCAAAGGCCTCTCAATACAAGGGTTGGCAGGTCCGGTCACCACGTCCAGCAATGAGCTCCACATGGCGACCTCCGATCACTGCTCCCAGCTGTGAGCTCCACACGGGGACCGCTGATCACCACTCCCAGCCGTGAGCTCGACACGGGGACCCCCTGATCACCGCTCCCAGCTCTGAGCTCCACACGGGGACCGCTGATCACCACTCCCAGCCGTGAGCTCGACACGGGGACCCCATGATCACCGCTCCCAGCTCTGAGCTCCACACGGGGACCGCTGATCACCACTCCCAGCCGTGAGCTCGACATGGGGACCCCCTGATCACCTCTCCCAGCCGTGAGCTCCACGCGGGGACCCCTGATCACTGCTCCCAGCCGTGAGCTCGACAAAGGGACCCCCGATCACCGCTCCCAGCTGTGAGCTCCACACGGGGACCCCGATCACCGCTCCCAGCCGTGAGCTCCACACGGGGACCCCTGATCACCACTCCCAGCCGTGAGCTCGACACGGGGACCCCTGATCACCGCTCCCAGCTCTGAGCTCCACACGGGGACCCCCTGATCACTGCTCGCAGCCGTGAGCTCCACACGGGGACCCCCTGATCACCGCTCGCAGCCGTGAGCTCCACGCGGGGACCCCTGATCACCGCTCCCAGCCGTGAGCTCCACGCGGGGACCCCTGATCACCGCTCCCAGCCGTGAGCTCGACATGGGGACCCCCGATCACCGCTCCCAGCTCTGAGCTCCACACGGGGACCCCCTGATCACTGCTCGCAGCCGTGAGCTCCACGCGGGGACCCCTGATCACCGCTCCCAGCCGTGAGCTCGACATGGGGACCCCTGATCACCGCACCCAGCTCTGTGCTCCACACGGGGACCCCTGATCACCGCTCGCAGCCGTGAGCTCCACACGGGGACCCCGATCACCGCTCGCAGCCGTGAGCTCCACACGGGGACCCCTGATCACCGCTCGCAGCCGTGAGCTCCACACGGGGACCCCCTGATCACCGATCCCAGCAGTGAGCTCCACACGGGGACCCCTGATCACCGCTCCCAGCCGTGAGCTCGACACGGGGACCCCTGATCACCGCTCCCAGCCGTGAGCTCGACACGGGGACCCCTGATCACCGCTCCCAGCTGTGAGCTCGACACGGGGACCCCTGATCACCGCTCCCAGCCGTGAGCTCGACACGGGGACCCCTGATCACCGCTCCCAGCCGTGAGCTCGACAAAGGGGCCCCCTGATCACCGCTCCCAGCCGTGAGCTCGACAATGGGGCCCACTGATCACTGCTCCCAGCCGTGAGCTCCACACAGGGACCCCCTGATCACCACTCCCATCCGTGAGCTCCACACGGTGACCCCCTGATCACCGCTCCCAGCCGTGAGCTCCACACGGGGACCCCCTGATCACCACTCCCATCCGTAAGCTCGACAATGGGGCCCCCTGATCACTGCTCCCAGCCGTGAGCTCCACACAGGGACCCCCCTGATCACCGCTCCCAGCCGTGAGTTCCACACGGGGACCCCCTGAACACCACTCCCATCCGTGAGCTCCACATGGCGACCCTAGATCACCGCTCCCAGCCGTGAGCTCCACACAGGGACCCCCTGATCACCGCTCCCAGCCGTGAGTTCCACACGGGGACCCCCTGAACACCACTCCCAGCCGTGAGCTCCACATGGCGACCCTAGATCACCGCTCCCAGCTGTGAGCGCCACATGGCGACCCTAGATCACTGCTCCCAGCCATGAGCTCGAAAAGGGGACCCCCTGATCACCGCTCCCAGCCGTGAGCTCGACAAAGGGACCCCCTGATCACCGCTCCCAGCCGTGAGCTCGACAATGGGGCCCCCTGATCACCGCTCCCAGCCGTGAGCTCCACATGGCGACCCTAGATCACCGCTCCCAGCTGTGAGCGCCACATGGCGACCCTAGATCACTGCTCCCAGCCATGAGCTCGACAAGGGGACCCCCTGATCACCGCTCCCAGCCGTGAGCTCGACAAAGGGACCCCCTGATCACCGCTCCCAGCCGTGAGCTCCACACGGGGACCCCTGATCACCGCTCCCAGCCGTGAGCTCGACAAAGGGACCCCCTGATCACCGCTCCCAGCCGTGAGCTCCACACGGGGACCCCCTGATCACCGCTCCCAGCCGTGAGCTCCACATGGCGACCCTAGATCACTGCTCCCAGCCGTGAGCTCGACAAGGGGACCCCCTGATCACCGCTCCCAGCCGTGAGCTCGACAAAGGGGCCCCCTGATCACTGTTCCCAGCCGTGAGCTCGACAAAGGGACCCCCTGATCACTGTTCCCAGCCGTGAGCTCGACAAAGGGGCCCCCTGATCACCGCTCCCAGCCGTGAGCTCGACAAAGGGACCCCTGATCACCGCTCCCAGCCGTGAGCTCCACACGGGGACCCCTGATCACCGCTCCCAGCCGTGAGCTCGACAAAGGGACCCCTGATCACCGCTCCCAGCCGTGAGCTCGACAAAGGGACCCCTGATCACCGCTCCCAGCCGTGAGCTCGACAAAGGGACCCCCTGATCATCGCTCCCAGCCGTGAGCTCCACACGGGGACCCCCTGATCACCGCTCCCAGCCGTGAGCTCCACACGGGGACCCCTGATCACCGCTCCCAGCCGTGAGCTCGACAAAGGGACCCCTGATCACCGCTCCCAGCCGTGAGCTCGACACGGGGACCCCTGATCACCGCTCCCAGCCGTGAGCTCCACACGGGGACCCCTGATCACCGCTCCCAGCCGTGAGCTCGACACGGGGACCCCTGATCACCGCTCCCAGCCGTGAGCTCCACACGGGGACCCCTGATCACCGCTCCCAGCCGTGAGCTCGACACGGGGACCCCTGATCACCGCTCCCAGCCGTGAGCTCCACACGGGGACCCCTGATCACCGCTCCCAGCCGTGAGCTCCACACGGGGACCCCTGATCACCGCTCCCAGCCGTGAGCTCCACATGGGGACCCCTGATCACCACACCCAGCCGTGAGCTCCATAAGGAGTCGCCTGATCACTAGGTCCAGCCATGGCTCCGTGGGACAGCACCTGGCGAAGATTCACTCTTGAAGCTCAGGGGAAAATGTTAGATATATAGCAGGCCAAACTAAAGATGTATCCCTGAGCCCCAGCTCTCAGGACTGCAATTTAAAGAGAACGTGACTGTCATTTACAAATGTCTGATGCCCAAAATGCCCCCCAAAAACGTTAGGAGGTCCCGATGAGAATCGGTGTAAAATGTTACCTTCTCTACAATGAATGCTGTGATTCCACGGGACGCTGGCTTGGCATTAATGTCTGTCTTGCCATAAACAATCAGAATGTCAGCGTCAGGGCCATTGGTAATCCAGAACTTGTTGCCATTGAGGACGTAGTAGTCACCTTACAAAAAATACAACACAAACAAATCTCAGACAATGAAGCTTCCTCTCCACTGCCCCAACCAGGTATCTGGCCTCCAACCTCAGATCATCCACTGCTACACTAAACGCAACACTTTCCACACCAGCCAACCTTTTGGGCCTCTTAAGAGTAAGTTTATTGGCATGTTTCAGGATTGTTTGGCCATTTTGCTACAAATAAGATTCAGATAGGAGCCATTTCAAAATGTGTTTTGGGTTGAAGCTTGCTTTAAAAAGGGGTTAGTTTCTCAGGACAGCCCTGGAATGGGCTGTAAATCCAAAGTCAGGTGTAAGGTGGTTGGTATGCTAATCGGAGGTTGTTTTCCCACGAGACCAAACTGATTGCAATCAGGAATAAGGCTGAACACAGACACCACGGAAGGCAGTCTGGTTTTTGGGAACAGGGCTGCCTAGGCAGTCAGCCAGCAAAAAGCTGCAAAGGAAAAGTAGATCTGCCCCGGGAATGTAGGACAGGATGCAAAGAGATTAATTGGTTTCAAGTTACATATGACAAGCCGCCAACGTGGGGCAATGTCATGTGCTCTTTATTTTATATCATTATGCAAACATAAGTTGTACCAATTGTACTAAGTGATTCTGATCACACCGGATAATCTGTACTTTCTGCCTTACCGTGGAATAAAGCAGTTTATGACTCAAGCCAAACTTTGCCTCGTCTAGTGTTGACTCGGTCTTCCTTCGGGGAGATTGAAGACGTACACGTGCGTGAAACACGGAGATCGGTCCAGATCAAAAGCAAGTTTCACTGTTACATGCCTGGATCCCACTACTGCACAAGTAGATACAGGACAGTGCGAGTCAACTCCCATAAAAGTAAGACATTCAAGTTGCTTATGGGTGTAATGGCGCCACTGAACCCAAGAAGGTATCCATGGCAGACTTAATTCCGTAACACTTACCAATTTAATGCCAAAATATGGGTAGTTTTATACCATCAACTTGGGCTCACTTGAAGGTATGAAAAAAGTGACCAAACTTGTTTCACATGGGACCCGGATTTTCATCGCTCCACCATTGGCAGCCGTGCTTTCGTCTGCCAAGGCCCTAAGCTCTGGAATTCCCTCCCTAAACCTCTCCACCTCTCTCTCCTCCTTTACGATGCCCCTCAAAACCTACCTCTTTATCCAAGCTTTTGGTCATCTGTCCTGATATTTCCTTCTGCGGCTTGGTATCAAAAATGTTTTTATTGATATCGCTCTTGTTAAGCGCCTTGGAATGTTTTGCTATGTTAAATGCACCCTATAAATACAAGTTGTTGTTGCCCCTTACAGCCAAACAGTGGCAACTTTGATCATACTGGGCTGGATTCAAATCTAGGTCCCAAAAAAAAAACCCATCAAAGTCCTCAGCTACAGTGTCATAGAGTGACACTCATCATGTCATTAATTCCACAAACCTTTCTTATCTGCCCTCAATTTCATCGAGATAACATCCGACCCTGCATTCGGTTCACTCATTGCGAGAGCCCCTAAGTGATCTCCACTGATTAACTGAAAAAAAGAGAGAAAGCCAGTTAAACAGATGGAAACCCACTTCACAGTTCAACTGCAGTGTAGTGACAAGCACACTCAGGGGGCTGCTGCAAGAACAAGCTGCAGAATATAACACAATCAATGGATTCACTTCTAGCTGTAACGCAGTTATACAGGTGGTGGTTTAAAAAATTTTCTTCACTTGCAATCTGTTATACCCATTGCTGATTTGAAAGCCCTACTTCTGCTGGTACTGAACAGCTCACTTCAATAGAATTTGTGTCATTTTTGAAGATACCATTTGCAAGAACACTGAAATGCTTTTTATCCTTGTATTTTTTTAAAAATCTGCTACCTTGTTATTCCTCAGTTTTTAACCTGGTTGCCCGTGTTATCGTATTTTTGGAACAGAATGTAGGGATTTAGGGGCAGTTAGGCTCAAATACCCGCAACCTTTATGGTTCTTTGATCATGTCATCCCCGCTTCATCTCTGTGATGTAGTTGATAATCACAGGTGTCTGGTTAGGCATGCTTTACTGGTCCAATGAGACTGATGGTATATTGGCCCAGAAATTTGGGTCTCCACGGGTGAGTACGCATGGGGTACTCACCCGGAAGCCCAATGGAAGTACCGGTTTCATGCATGCACTGGAAACCGGCACTTCCGTTCCCCTGAAAGAAGGGGTTAAGAGGTGGAACGCGTGTGCAGGAGAGGCTGTGCGTGCGCATCGAACTTACGTTTTTTTTTCCAGGTTTCTCCGGGAAGGTAAATCTCCAGAAGTTAGACATGTAAAAGGCCTGCTTTTAACAAGCTAAGTGGTGAATTAATTAAAATTAAAACATTTTTTCCACAGGTTTATTATTTTTAAATACTTTAAAGGTAAGTTTATTTTTAGCCCCATTAGAAAATGTAATTCATTTTTTCAAAAATTTAAATTGTTTAAAATAGTTATTTCATGTAATTTATAGTTTAAAAAAAAAAATTATTTGAGGTTTTAGTGATGTTTTGGGGCTTATAGTATTTATAGGTTTGACAGCCCTTCCTGTCAAACTTATGAATGAAGCATTCCCTGCTACCATTGGCTCTCCATGGCCCACGTGATCCCAGGGGACACATCAAACTAACTGCGCCCCGGGATACGCAAGCACTGCGCGCCGGCAGTTGGAGGGGGCCTAGGATCGCAATTCCACGGGGGCCCATAGCTCAACGGCCGGTGCGCTAGGTAAGTGCAGGTCGGAGGGAAGCCTCCGACCCGAATTTCTGGGCCAATGTTTTTCCAGCACGCCATCATCCTTTGAGAACAGTGGCAGTTGTCTAATGACTCCTGTGAGCCCACTATGTGGGACAGCAGTTGAACTAAAAAGTAGAACATTCAGATACAACTCCTAAACTTACATTCTTTAACTGAACAAATCTGGGCCAGTTATAGTATCACTTCAGCGTCGATGCAAAGTGGTTTTCGGTGCACAGTGCTGCAACAGCAGTGGTACAAGTCAGGTGACGGGAGGCAATATGAAGGCAGGAGGCATGAGCCCACGGCTAGGAGGCAATCTCACACTGCTAGGCCTCCAGACGGTGAAGCCAAGCAGAGCTGCTTTATCACTGGACAGAGCACATTGTGTAGCTGGCAACATAACCGAGATCCGTTAGCTGCGTATGCCACAATACAGGCACTTGCCTGAGCCTGGTACCTATAGTATAACTGGCCCCTCAGAATTTGGGGTTAAGGGGCACTGGAGATTAATTCTTGGAGCTTTCCTTTAGGTAATGAAGGATGGCCTGTGAGTGATTAAGGAATAGACAGCCATTTGGTACAGCCTAGTAATTGAACTTAAGCAGTGCTGAAGCTTTGTGCTGTTGGTGCTGTACCTTTGGTAAGTATTTCTTTTTCTGTTCTTCGTTCCCGTTTCTCACCAGCTGATTGATACACAGGTTGGAATGTGCTCCGTAACTGAGGCCGATGGCAGCAGACGCACGGGTTATTTCCTCCATAACAAGGACGTGATCCAGGTATCCGCCTCCAGCCCCTCCATACTCCGCTGTAAGGTACCACAGAGTTACCTGAACAAGATGCCCACTAAACTCACTGCAATAGTAATAAAATGCCGAACACACTGCATCCTCCATCCGAGACAGAGGTTGTAATTACACACACTAGCGGTGAGAATGGGGAACTCGCTGTCACATGGAGTGGTTGAGGCGAATAGCATAGATGCATTTAAGGGGACGCTAGATAAGTACGAGGGAGAAAGGAATAGAAGGATATGTTGATAGGGTGAGATGAAGTAAGGTGGGAGGAGGCTCGTGTGGAGCACAAACACCGGCATAGAGCAGTTGGGTCGAATGGTCTGTGCTGTACATTCTATGTGACTTGGGCAACGCACACGCACGGTATTCAAAACCTTACTGCAGTAACCAGACTGAACACACTACGCACTCTGCTGCATGCAATGCACAAGCCAAGCTAAACACACTGCAGTCCCATCCATTCAATAAACTCATTCAAACAACTGCAAAATGCAGTGCCCCCTCCCACATACCACACCCTAGCTGCATACACACACACACACACACTTATAAAACACACTGCAACATGACATGAACACACAGCACACTGTTGCATACACTATACACACCAGCGAAACACATGCAGGCACTAGTCTGCAAACACACAGGCTCGTCCACCAGAGACATATTAAATGCATTTAGTGTTTATAAGTGTAAAAATACAGTTTATAATTATCAACCGTGGCTCAATTGTAACACTTCTCACCCGAGAGTCAGAAGGTTGTGGGTTCAAGTCCCACTCCAGGACCTGAGCACAAAATCCAGGCTGAAACTCCGTTGCAGTACTGAGGGAGCGCTGCACTGTCAGAGGTGCCGTTTTTTGACTGAGAATTTAAACCCTCTCAAGTGGACATAAAAGATCCCATGGCACTCTTTTGATGAAGAGCAGGGGAGTTCTCCAGGCCAATATTTATCTCTCAACCAACATCATTAAGAACAGATTACCTGGTTATTTATCTTATTTGCTGGTTGTGGGAGCTTGTAGTGCGCAAATTGGCTGCCAAATATGCCTATATTATAACAGTAACTAGAGTTCAAAAGTAATTCAGTGGCTGTGAAGCGCTTTGAGACATCGCAAGGATGTGAAAGGTGCTATAGCAATGCAAGTTCGCTTTCTTTTCTTCAAAGTTACTGCAATAACGCGCAAAGTGGACTCCACTAGCACATCCTAGTTAAAAACACCCACATAAGCACAGACCTGCTAAATATCTCCACCACACCAGCCCAATATGCACACACGTTCTACAGTTCCACATTTTTTTCTACATGAAGTCCCTGAAGCAGTGCAAATTCAGCCACACCCAATGATTTGTAAGGAAGTCTCTGGGGGTTATCGGCATTTTGATATCGTGGGGAAATCACAGACACAAACCCGTGCCCTTCTATTCTGCACTGCACAGCGATGCCACCTACCTAACGTTAACATGATTATTTTTTTCTCCTCTCATCGTGAAGACATGGTCTCACGTACGGTAGTGTAGTGGTTAAATTACTGGACTAGTAATCCAGAGAATGCAAGTTCAAATTCCACCATGGCAGTTTGAGAATTTAAATTCAGTTTCAAAAATTCTGGAAGTAAAAAGCTGACATCAGTAAGTGACTGTAAGCTGTCGGATTGTGGTAAAATCCCAAGTGATTCACTGCAACAACAACAACTTGTATTTATATAGCGACTTTAATGCAGTAAAACGTCCCAATTCGCTTCACAGGAGTGTTATAAGACAAAAAATTTGACACCGAGCCACATAAGGAGAAATTAGGGCAGGTGACCAAAAGCTTGGTCAAAGAGGTAGGTTTTAAGGAGCATCTTAAAGGAGGAAAGAGAGGTAGAGAGGCGGGGAGGTTTAGGCAGGGAATTCCAGAGCTTAGGGCCTAGGCAACAGAAGGCACAGCCACCAATGGTCGAGCGATTATAATCAGGGATGCTCAAGAGGGCAGAATTAGAGGAGTGCAGATATCTCGGGGTGGACGGTTGTGGGACTGAAGGAGATTACAGAGATAGGGAGGGGCGAGGCCATGGAGGGATTTGAAAACAAAGGTGAGAATTTTGAAATCGAGGTGTTGCTTAACCAGGAGCCAATGTAGGTCAGCGAGCACAGGGGTGAAGGGTGAACGGGACTTGGTGCGAGTTAGGACACGGGCAGCCGAGTTTCGGATCATCTCAAGTTTACACAGGGTGGAATGTGGGAGGCCAGCCAGGAGTGCATTGGAATAGTCACGTCTAGAGGTAACAAAGGCATGGGTGAGGGTTTCAGCAGCAGATGAGCTGAGGCGGGGCAAAGACGGGCGATGTTACCGAGGTGAAAATAGGCGGTCTTAGTTATGTTGCGGATATGTGGTTGGAAGCTCATTTCAGGGTCAAATATGACACCAAGGTTGCGAACAGTCTGGTTCAGCCTCAGACACATGTTAGGGAGAGGGATGGAGGCAGTAGCTAGGGAACCGAAAACAATGGCTTTGGTCTTCCCAATATTTAATTGGAGAAAATTTCACTGATGTCCTTTAGGGAAGGAAACCTGCTGTCCTTGCCCAGTCTGGCCAATATGCGACTCCAGTCCCACACCAACATGGTTGACTCTTAACTGCCCTCTGAAGTGGCCCAATGAACCACTAAATCGTATCAAACCACTAGCGGTTCAATAAGAAGGCCCACCAGCACTTTCTCATGACAACTATGGATGGGCAATAAATGCCGGCCTTGCCAGCGACGTCCACATCCCAAGAATTAATGATAATTTGGTGGCAGTCTTCAAGTAGTCCTTCTTTGTGTAAAGGCCTAGACAATAAGTGCTGGCTGGCTATTCAGTCTGATTCATCTGAGGTGTACATATGTATAGAATCATAGAGCACAGAGGAGGCCATTCGGCTCATCGTGCCTGTTCTCTGAAAGAGCTCTCCAATTAGTCCCATTCCCTTGCTCTTGCTCTTTCCCCGTAGCTCTGCAAATTTTTCCTTTTCAAGTATATATCCAATTCCCTTTTGAAAGTTACTTTTGAATCTGCTTCTACCACCCTTTCAGGCAGAGCACTGCAGATCATATCAACTCGCTGCATAAAAAAAAAATCTCTCATCTCCCCACTGGTTCTTTTGTATAGCGGAGTCACTGGGCAGCATCCAAAGTAGGAGCCTGTGCTAAATTGTTCCCCTTCCCTAGCCCAGGGATATTGACTCGAATCAGCTAACTCAGCCTTGTTGAAAAATCAAACCTGGGACCTTCCTGGTCTGTATGACTTAAGTACTACACTGGGTAGTGCATTTACAGCTAAGTCGTTGGGTACACCAAGATTCTTAAAAGTTGATTACTGAGCATTTTCAGAGCAAAAAAAATATTTTTCATTGGGCAAGTTTAATTGACAACAGCAACAATAGCCGATCTTTATTCAAAAATATTATAGGTGAATGCCCACAGAATGAAATCCTTACATTTATATAGCACCTTAGCAAATCTTCAAAACCTCTTGAAGCGCTTCACATAACTAATTCATTTTGGACCACAGTGACTTACGTAGGCACGCATGGCAGCCATTTTGTCCCAGACAAATGGCCAATTAATCTGTTTTACGGGTGATTGTTTATCTGTTGAGGGATTAATGTTGGCCAGGACAACCATTCTTCAAATAGTGCCGTGGGATCTTTACTGTCCATGAGACAGGCAGAAGGGACCCTTGGTGTAACATTTCATTCGACCGCTTGACAATGTAGCACTCCCTCAGGGCTGGACTGAAGTCTCAGTCAAGATCTTGTGCAGAAGTCCTTGTGTGTGATTAGGGACTGTCTAGTTAGCATCACATTCTGTAAATAGTGCAAGCCTGTGCTTTATCAGATATTCCCTGAGCATGCTACCATCATCTGGTAGTTAAAATTACTGCTATGTAAAGCAAAGCAGATGGGAGCTAAGGCTACCACAACTCACCGGGTGCAGTGATCCCAAGAACACCAAGATCACCAAGCTGTTTCCAGAACTCCTAAACACCAAAGAGGCAACATGGCGGTAAGTCAAATTGATGGGAAGAATTTATCATCAAATCCAAACCATGTCACACACTGGTGCATAACTCACTCTTTTACAGGATGTGTACATGTGGGATTTGCACAAGAAATTTTGCAGCATGCGAACTCAAAATGTACTGGTCACATCAGGCCATATTACTGATTATCTAGCAATGAGGTACAGGCTGTCATTTAATCATAGGTATCCAAACAGTTTATGTACAGGACAATGGAAAATTACAGGCTGGAATCTCATCGAGGGGTTCAAATGGTGTATATACAGAATAATGAATGACTCAGAGTGAGTTATAGAATGCAGTCTAATTAAGAAGTTCAGAAAAAAATAGAGTGGATACTGGGAGAAGAGATGGTAGCAATTGGATAGACTTGGAAGTAATACAAAGATACTGTCTGAAGAATTGAGGGATATAGAAGAGATAGGGATTCAGACATTGCACTGCAAGAGCAGAGGATATTGAGTGCTGAAAGCCTGTAGTCTGAAGGAAGCTGATGAATGTAGAATGCAATCATCAGCAACAGCGTGGATAGAGTTGGAAGATGAGACCAGGAGGTTAATGATAGGAAGGAACAGAGCAGGAGAACACAGCGCCCTGGAGAACCACTGAATTAATGGAAAAGGAGTCAAAAGATGAGCTATTAATTACAGCAATTTCATAGAAAGTTAGATTGCAATGACCTTAGGCCATATGATAACTTGTTTAGAAGCTCTTGCTACCAAAGCTGTTAAAGGCTTTGGAAATATCAACGGCAATGACAGATGATTCATGAAAGTGCTCAAGAGAACAGTTCCACAGATACATTACAAGTGAAATGGCCATGCCAAAAACCACATCAACAATCACAGAGTAGGCCAGGACTTTTAAAATGGACAATTTTAAGCACGGTGGCATAGTGGTTAGCACTGTTGCCTCACAGCGCCAGGGACCCGGGTTCGAATCCGGCCTTGGGTGACTGTCTGTGTGGAGTTTGCACATTCTCCCCGTGTTTGCATGGGTTTCCTCCGGGTGCTCCGGTTTCCTCCCACAGTCCAAAGATGTGCGGGTTAGGCTAATTGGCTATGATAAATTGACCCTTAGTGTTAGGGGGATTAAATACGTGGGGTTACGGGGATAGGGTGGGATATGTGTTGGTGTAGGGGTTACGGGGATCGGGTGGGATATGTGTCGGTGCAGGCTCGATGGGCCGAAATGGCCTCTATCTGCACTGTGGGGTTTCTGTGATTTCTGTGAATTTGAGAGTCAAGTTATTTTCATAACTTCAGAAAGTAACAATGCAAGGGTAATGGGATAGAACATTGAAAGGCAAAAGTATTTCACTTTCTTAGCAAATACAAATTTTCAAGGAAGGAAGGGTGGACTTAGATTGCGACAACTTTGGACAGGGTAAGTTAGGAGCCACGTCTTGGGGACAATGGGAGGGACACTGTGAGGACCAGAAGTTTTATCAGAGAGGCCAAGTGGAGCTAAAACTCAATGTTGATCAAAATGATCAAACAATATGGAGCAATGAAAGGAGGTTCTTTACCAATATTAGAGTGGGAGGGGGGGGAAAAAGGTTAACTAAAAAGGGTCAGCATTCTGTTTAAGAGCGATAAGAACTGTATCGGGATCGAGGAGGAGTGGAAAGTGAAACAGCTGCAAAGGATCAGCAGAAGCGGGTGCTGGAGAGGCACGGAGACAATCGTTGACACTTCTTTTTAATAAAGTTGTCAATCAGCTGTAACACTGGGTTTTTGAGGTTGCCATCAGAGGTAGAGTCAGCTCAGGATGCTTCAGACTGAAACATCTAGATGTGACAGGATTTTGTTTTACCACCACACAACAGACCATAGAAATAAACAATCCAAGATGTAGGTGTAGAGTTGGAAAGAGTGAAGTCTGAAGCATTCCAAACAACTTTAACCTCTGCTGTAACTTCCGGTTCTTCTCAATCAAGAGAAACACTGATATATATTCGGAGGTTGTATTAATGTCTAGTTTTAAACTCTCAGATGTAAGGGAGTGATTAATACACAAGGACATGAGCTACACGCCACATTGCGCATTTACCTTCAACTCTGGGAAATCATTCTTCTGGTCGATATCCTGGGCTTTGGGAGTGAGGTGATCCTGGCAAAATTTTTGAACCATCTGCCGAAGCTAATTAGCAAAGAAGGAAAAGCAAAAACAATGGAGTCAATCCTGGAGTTTTAAAGGTTACTTAGAAAACATAAGACACTGGGGCAGGGTTTCATCTTTATTGTTTATGCGGAATGCAGAGGGGGAAATCTGGCTGGGAGAATCGCACTGAAGTGAAAGGAAGTGAAATCCAGCAGATTCTGTGAGGGGCATGCAATACTGTCCGTCAGATTTTCCTTTCTGAACTCAGCCCACAGGATTCTTAATGCCCAGGTGGGCAGGATGACAAATCTACCCCACTGAGTGAATCAGTGAGCACTCTGGGAAAGGAAAGGACAGTGTACTGTCACTTGCTCATCCCTACTCTGTCCAGGCCGAGACAAGAACATAAAGCACGGACAAGAAAAGACCACTCCTTCAAATGGGTCTGTATTATGCCAACCTGTTACAGACTCTAGCTCGGGTTTTGTGTCTGCCAATACATGAGGAATGGCCACTTGGGGAGGGAACCAGGGGGCAGCTAAGGAACTTTCATTTAATAGGGAAGTGAAGGGGAGGATGAAATTAAGAAAACTGTGACAGGTAGAGAGTCTGTTTCCACACAAAAGGTCATCTTAAAATGGCAGCATTGTGGACAAAAGTTCATAGGTCAGCTCACCACAGCCAGCCAATGGCAGCCTGGAAACAGCAACACGCCCCTAACCAATGAAAACAAACCTGCAGGCTCCAGAATGTAAAGCAGCGCCTTGCCTTACACAACCTCTCTCACTGTCCAGTCCAGGCTCATCACTCTGCTCGCCCAATCAACCACCTCACTAGGATTACTCGTCCTGGAACTGTGCCCTCCTCATTGTGTGCTTGTGCCTCTCCAGTTTTAAAAAAGGAAATTCCAAAGGCAGCACACAGTGGAGGCACGTGGGCTGACGGGACGTAGGTTTTCACGTGCGGTTCCCAAGTTGGCTCTGCCGTGGACCTTATCTGAGCCGTGCTGCTACAGGGGGACTCCAAGTGGAGGCCAGGTGCCTCTCCATGGGGAGCAGAGGGACACTGGGGCAAGTCACAGTGAGTCGTTGAAGGGCATTTGTGTACAGTTCCTAGCAGGACCTTTCACAGCACTCGTCGTGGCGGCCTCGAGCAAGACCAGAATTGAGATTTTGTGCATGGGTTTGGCGGGGGGGGGGGGGGGCGCGCAGGACTCAACTAGATGAGGGGGAAAAAATTAAATCACAGAGCACTTGCTTCACAAAAAAAAGCTCTTTTTGTAAAGTTATATATAGTAGCCCTTTAAACAAACAGGTTTTTTTTCACCCTACAATATTAATCAAGATGAATAAAATAGAAAAGCAGGAGCTATGAGCACTCCTCCATGTTCAGTTACAGGAGAGCAGAGGGCGTCCTGACATTCAAGACAGTTCATAGGTCAGCTCACCACAGCCAGCCAATGGCAAACTGGAAAGAGCAACATGCCCCTAACCAATGAAAAACAACCTGCAGGCTTCAGACCATGAATCAAAGTCTTTTCTTACACAACCTCTCTCACCCTCAAGTCTAGGCTTATCACTCAGCGCTCCCAATCAACTACCTCACTAGGATTACCATTCAAAACATGATAATGTATGATTATAATGACTTGCAACTGCATTTTTTTCAATGCATTTATTTGACTTCGCCCCCAATTCTCACCTTCCTTAAAAAAAAATACAAATGTAATAAAGGTTTTATAGAAGTTGGAATATGCACTTCACTTTCGGTGGTTATCGATATCGTGCACTCCGCACACAACCCAAGTCCTTACTTTGGCAAGCTCGTATCTTATCGTGTACCTCACATGATCAGCCCTGTTACGTACATTCTGGGGTGGTTCACGTCACCTATTCGAGAACACAAACCTCACCAGCGCCACTCTCAATTTGTGGTAACGCCTTTTAAAAATGCCCTGAATGTCAGGCATTGCACTCCCAGCAGGACCTGGCTCCCCTCGGTAACCCTTGTCATTTTCCCATGTAAACCAGAGGGTGCACACGCTAAGACAGGGACTCCTTGCTGGGTACAGCTCTCTGGGCACCAGGAAGTCACTCAAATAACCATTTATTGCACATGAGACTAGGTAGGAAGCTGTGTGACTGTGAATGCGCCTCACAGTCAAGCCCAGTCATGGCTTCCAATAAGAGGACCTGAAAACAAACAGGAGCAAGAATCCTGTCTGTTTATTCCTTAACTTGGGAATTATGGCACCCATACAGCCACCCCAGCTGTATAGTCTTGGAATTGATCTTACAGCTCTTCTGGACTGTATGACTCAGGGCATTAACTAGACCGATGAGGGCGACCATGATCATTTAAAATCAATCACAACCTAGTACAGACAACAGGATTCCACTTCGCAATTCCTCCTCCAGCTCCAGTTCAGAGGGACTCGGGGGACCTTGTGCATGAAACACAAAAAGTTAGAATGCAGGTACAGCAAGTAGTCAAAATAGCAAATGGAATGTTGGCCTTTATTTCAAAGGGGTTGGAGTATAAAAGCAGGGAGATCCTCCTGGATAGTTAGCCATCATTCATTTATTGCACGTGCTGAGAAGACAGGGACTCATTGCTCAGTACAGCTTCCTAGGCACTAGCAAGTCACTCAAATAACCATTCACCATTTTCCAGTTGGCAAACGGTAACTAGTGGGGTGCCGCAGGGATCACTGCTGGTGCCTCAACTATTTACAATCTACATTAATGACTTGGATGAAGGGACCAAGTGTAATGTAGCCAAGTTTGCAGGTGATACAAAGATGGGTGGGAAAGTTGTGCAGAGGACTCAAAGAACCTGCAAAGGGATATAGACAGGCTAAGTGAGTGGGCAAACATTTGGCAGATGGAGTATAACGTGGGAAAGTGCGAGGTTATACACTTTGGCAGTAAAAATAAAAAAACAAATTATTTAAATGGAGAGAGACTACAAAATGCTACAGTTCAGAGGGACCTGGGGGACCTTGTGCATGAAACACAAAAAGTTAGAATGCAGGTACAGCAAGTAATCAAAATAGCAAATGGAATGTTGGCCTTTATTTCAAAGGGATTGGAGTATAAAAGCAGGGAAGTCCTGCTACAACTGTACAAGGTATTGGTGAGACCACACCTGGAGTACTGCGTACAGTTTTGGTCTCCTTATTTAAGGAAGGATATAGTTGCATTGGAGGCAGTTCAGAGACAATTCACTAGGTTAATTCCAGAGATGAGGGGGTTGACTTATGAGGAAAGGTTGAGCAGGCTGGGTCTATACTCATTGGAATTTAGAAGAATGAGGGGCGATCTTATTGAAACATATAAGATACTGAGGGGGCTCAACAAGGTAGATGCAGAGAGGATGTTTCCCCTCGTGGGGAAATCTAGAACTCGGGGGCACAGTTTTAGATAAAGGGTCGCCCTTTTAGAACTGAGATGAGGAGGAATTTCTTCTCTCAGAGGGTCATAAATCTGTGGAATTCTCTGCCCCAGAGAGCTGTGGAGGCTGGATCATTAAATACATTTAAAGTGGAGATAGACAGATTTTTGCAAGATAAGGGAGTGAAGGGTTATGGGGAGCGGGCGGGGAAGTGGCTTTGAGCCCAAGATCAGCCATGATCTTATTGAATGGCAGAGCAGGCTCGAGGGGCCAAGTGGCCTATTCCTGCTCCTAATTCTTATGTTCTTATCACACGTGAGACTAGCTAGGACTTGTTCTCACATTGAACAACTTCTCCTTTAACTCCACTCATTTCCTCCAAATCAAAGGTGTTGCCATGGGTACCCGCATGGGTCCTAGCTATGCCTGCCTTTTCGTGGGCTATGTGGAACAATCTTTGTTCCAGTCCTACTCGGGTCCCCTCCCTCACCTCTTTTTCCGATACATTGATGATTGTATCGGTGCCGTTTCCTGCTCTCGGCCCGAACTTGACAATTTCATTCACTTTGCCTCCAATTTCCACCCTTCCCTCACCTTCACATGGTCCATCTCGGACTCTTCCCTTCCCTTCCTCGACTTCTCCGTTTCCATCTCTGGGGATAGGTTATCGACCAATATTTACTACAAGCCCACTGATTCCCACAGTTACCTGGACTACACTTCCTCCCACCCCGCTTCCTGTAAGGACTCTATTCCATTCTCCCAGTTTCTCCGCCTCCGCCGTATCTGCTCCGACGACGCCACCTTCCACACCAGTGCTTCAGACATGTCTTCCTTTTTCCGCAACCGAGGATTCCCCTCTACTGTGGTTGACACTGCCCTCGACCGTGTCAGTTCTATCTCCCGCACTTCTGCCCTCACCCCTGCCCCTCCCTCCCGGAACCACGATAGGGTTCCCCTTGTCCTCACCTTTCACCCCACCAGCCTCCACATTCAACGGATCATCCTCCGGCATTTCCGCTACCTCCAAAGTGATCCCACCACCAAACGTATCTTCCCCTCCCCTCCCCTTTCAGCATTCCGCAGGGACCGCTCCCTCCGAGACACCCTAGTCCACTCCTCTATCACCCCAAACAGCCCTTCCTCTTCGCCTGGCACCTTCCCGTGCAAGCGGAGGAGATGTAACACCTGCCCCTATACCTCCCCCCTTCCCACTGTCCAGGGCCCCAAACACCCCTTCCAGGTGAAACAGCGATTTACTTGTACTTCTCGCAATCTAGTATACTGTATTCGCTGCTCACGATGCGGTCTCCTCTACATTGGGGAGACCAAACGCAGATTGGGTGACCGCTTTGCGGAACACCTCCGTTCAGTCCGTAAGGGTGACCCCGAGCTTCCGGTCGCCTGTCATTTTAATTCACCGCTCCATTCCCACTCGGACCTCACCATCCTTGGCCTCTTGTATTGTTCCGCGGAAGCTCAACGTAAACTCGAGGAACAGCACCTCATCTTCCGATTAGGCAGTCTGCAGCCTTCCGGACTCAATATCGAGTTCAAGAATTTCAGATCATAAGCTCGGCCCCCATTTCATTTCCTCTTGTAATTGTTCCACTCCTTTCCCCCCCCTTTCCTTTTGTTTCTCTCTCACACCTGGCAGCTATCTTTTGCCCTGCCAGTACACTTTACACCTAATCCCAGCCTATTACCATCTCGTCTAGCTTCTAATCTCTTTTACTTCTTTTGTTTCTTTTATTCTTTTGTCCGATCGCAGCCCTGCCTCCGATCTAGTTTCTTTTCTTTCCAGTTTTGAAGAAGGGTCCAACCCGAAACGTCAACTCAAATTTCTCTCCACGGATGTTGCCTGACCTGCTGAGTTTTTCCAGCATTTTCTGTTGTTATTTCGGATTTCCAACATCTGCAGTATTTTGCTATCGTCCTAGCTAGGAAGCTATTTGGCTGTGAATGGGCATCACAGTCAAGGTGTTTTCAGGTGAAACAGCGATTTACTTCTACTTCTACTTCTTTCAATTTAGTATACTGTATTCACTGCTCATGATGCGGTCTCCTCTACATTGGCGCGATCAAACGCAGATTGGGTGATCGTTTTGCAGAACACCTCCATTCAGTCTGCATGCGTGACCGAGCTCCCAGTCGCTTGTCACTTTAATTCTCCATCCCACTGTGACCTCGGCCTCCTACACTATTCTAATGAAGCTCAAGGGAAGTTCGAGGAACAGCACTTCATCTTTCGATTAGGCACTTTACAGCCGTCCAGACTCAACATTGAGTTCAACAATTTCAGATCATAACCAGCGCTCCCATTTTTCCAGACAGCAGCTGTTGGTAATGATTCTGCTATTCCCATTTACTCCTCCTCTAGACCCATCTTTTATTTCTGAACTTGTCCCATTACCATCTCCTTTTGCCTTACACCATCATCCCTTCTGTATTTTAATCTCTCCTACCTTCCATCCTATCACAGACCTTCCCTTTTGTTCCTTCCTCCCCTCCCCCCTGTCCCTGCCCCTGCTTAAAACCTGTTATATCTCTAACTTTTTCCAGTTCTGATTAAAGATCATCGACCTGAAGCATTAGCTCTTTCTCTCTCCACATGCTGCTGACCTGCTGAGTGTTTTCCAGTATTTTCTGTTTGTATTTCTGGTTGCTTATCTCTGATTACCCGTCGCCGGTTAGCGGGAGGTTACCCGTCGCCGGTTAGCGGGAGGTTACCTGTCTCTGCTCCTCGGTCAGCCCGTTCACCACATCGTCGATGGAAAGCACACCGCTCATGTGCCTGTGACCGGGGCAGAGCGCTCGGAAGCCGGGCTGCAGCCGAGCGGCCGCCTGCTGCCGGGCAAGTGTCAGTGTCGGCCCGCAAAGCGCACGGAGAGCGGCCATCGCGCAATGAGAGGCCGCGGGGAAATCCAGCACACTTCCGGCTACACAGCACCCGGACCCAAAGAGCTGGGCCCAGCCCGGCGTCACGTCCGGTCGCCGCGTTGCCATGGGGCCCGGGGTCCCCTCCCCGGCCTGGCCCGGCCTAGCCTAGCCTCGCCTCGCCTCAGAGGGCCAACGGCCTGGCTCAGCTCAGAGGTTGCAGGATCAAGTCCCACTCCAGGGTTTGCCAAGCTGCTAACTGAGGAATGGCCCTGCTTGTCAGCCCATAGTGTGGTGACATGGGCTCTGTAACTTGAGCAGAGCAGCCAACATTCATTCACTTGTACCATAGCAAAATACTGCGGATACTGGAAATCCGAAATAACAACAGAAAATGCTGGAAAAACTCAGCAGGCCAGGCAACATCTGTGGAGAGAAATTAGAGTCAACGTTTCGGGTCAAGACTAAAGAGGCACAGGGAATGAAATAGATTAAGAGGCCGGGCTGGGAGAGAACAAAAGAGACATTAAGAGGTATTCGAAACGAGACGAGATGGTGATAGGACTAGTGGAGACAAGAGACAGCCCTAGATTAGGTGTGAAATGCGCTGGCAAAATGGGAGACAGCTGCCATGTGGGAGAGAGAAAAAAAAAGGAAAGGGGGGAGGCCAAAACAAAGGTGTGGATAAAAAATATAAGTAAAAATGTAATAGGGGCTGAGGTTATGATCTGAAATTGTTGAACTTGATATTGAGTCCGGAAGGCTGTAAAGTGCCCAATCGGAAGATGAGGTGCTGTTCCTTGAGTTTACGTTGAGCTTCCGTGGAACAATGCAAGAGGCCAAGGACGGTGAGGAATGGGGCGGTGAATTAAAATGACAGGCGACCGGAAGCTCGGGGTCACCCTTACTGTAAAGTCTGTAGGTATTATGGTGAATTAATACACAGACTACAAGAGTAACTTTAACAGGACTTTACTATTCGAAGGTCAGGGCGAGTCTGCCCAATAAATCCTGACACAGCACTTATATACCGGTGTGGTCACCGTCGGTATTACAGTATACAGCAGCCAAGATAAAGTAGTGCCACACCTAAAATAGTTCTCTTAAAGGTGAACGGTTACATACAATAGTTCTCTTAAAGGTAGAACAGTTACATACACTACAATCCTCCCTTTTTAGCTTACAACATACTTATTCCCCATTAAACATATCATAACATATATCCAACTTCATGTTAAAACAGTTCACAGATGTAGTCTCTGCGGAAACAGTTCACAGATTCAGTCTCTGCAGGAAACAGTTCATAGATTCAGTCTCTGCGGAAAACAGTTCACAGATTCAATCTCGGTGGATGCGCCTTCCGTGCTTCTTGACTCGGTCCTGACAACACCTCAGTGGTGTAGCAGTTCCCTGTGGTGTAGTCGGTTCACGTTGCTGGAGTGACTCATCCAATAGTCCTTCACTGGACTTAACAGCTTGAACTTCCGTCCTTCTGAACCAGCATTGTTGGCTTGTAAAAACTTGAGTACCTTGGGAAGTTTTTCTACTTCCAAACTGATTTGGCTCCGTTCGAAGGGACCCAGTGCGTGATCTAGTAGTGACGATGATGGTCCAGATGATCATCATCTTCTGCTTCGTCTTTTCCTTTTCTGCTTCTTGGAGACTCTCTGGGCTCCACTGTCAGCTGCCAGCTGCATGCACAGTTCCTCCTTCTCGTCCTCCTTTTCCCGTAGTAGCGCCACCATCTCCCGATGTTCCTTAGACTTTTTGTGATTCTTCATGGTTTCTGCACTTTGGGAGTTTTCATCACAAGCTGGGCAGAACAGGTCATCGTAATATTCGATGTCGTCCAACAGGTCATGGTAATATTCGGTGTCATCTTGAGCTAGGCCAGTGAGAGGGTCTTCTATTTCCTCCATACCCAGCTGGACATTAGCCAGCTTTTGTTCCAAATCCAGACATCTTTCCTGAAGAGACTTCTTCATGTGTTCAGCTTCATCCAGCTTTTTCTGTGCTTTCTGCAAATCTTTTACTAATGACCTCATTTGTGATTTCAATACTTCAACTTCATTCGGAGATTGATTGATCAGACTATTCAATCCCTCTACTGGAGCAGCTGTTTCAGCCTTCTGTTGTTCTACATTGACGTGAGTCAGCGTACTTTTGGCATCCACGGGCTGCTCTGCTGCAGTCTTCTCAGTCTGTGTTGTCACCTCAGCTATTTCAATAACTTTTGAGAGCTCCGAAACCCTTTCCTTTGAAGATTGAAGCTCGTGTTCAAGTTTTTCCCATTTCAGAGTCTTGTCCCTCAGCATATGAAGGAGTTGACTGACCGTTAACCCTTCTGACATCAGACGTTTCCCAGTATCGTCATCCTGTGTTTTTGACGGATAGGCTACAGGGCTGTTGGTAACCTTGCACTGGGGTCCCTTTGCTGCTTCTAATTCTCCATCATCTGCAGCCTCCACCATTCGAATTTCAACAAATGAATCGTTCGGTGGTGCTGCACCCAACTTCAGTAGGAGCTCGGAATTCACGGCAACCAAATCAGCCTTTTCTGCCTGCAACCTGCTAACAAGCGCCTTCAGTTGCTGAACATCTTGCTCCACCAGATTAGGGCATGCCCCTTCAGAACCCGAATGAGCTTTGATTCGTTTGGCCTCCTCGCGCAGACGGTTTGTGTGCTCCTGCTCCATTTTCTCCATCAGCTGCTTCTGTTGTCTTTCCAGATTCTCCCACTCTGTATCAAAGAACTTTTTCATTGCTTTCATCTCTTGTTCGAGACGGCAACTCAATTGTTCTAATTGCTGTTGTAATTTGAAATGGAGTTGAGTTCGAGCCTGGTGTTCCTCAGAATTGTGCATATCTGTAAACTGGACAGACTCAGAATTCTCTGTCAAACTATGTTGTTGTTCAGTGGAATTCTGTTCTGAAACTTTGTTCTCCTCTGAAGCATAAGCATTTATGCACTCCTTCGTTTTTCCAACCTTAGTCAGCAAGTCCATTTTAAACTTGTCTTTCGCACCTGGGCTGGTCTTATCGTCATCCGTTTCAGAGTCTGAGCTGATTGTCTTCACCGAGTTCTCACTCATTATTGCTTTTAAATAGTGCCATTCCATGTTTATTTCCCAGATCCACTCCCGTCCCAGAAGTGGTGGACCTCCCTCAGGTAGTACATATAAATACATTCCTTGGTGTTCTTTGCCCCTGTCTCTCACCTTGACTTTTATCTTTCCCATGGGGTATACTTTCTGCCCCGTGTATGTCTGCAATACGATCTTGGTATCTCTCAAGGATATGTGTGAGAATAGCCGGTTGTAATCCCTTCAATTTATGACTGATAGGGCTGATCCTGTGTCCAATTCCATTTTCACTTGGACTCCGGCTATTTTTAGCATGACCCAGATAGTTTGCAGGTCAGCTTCCTTACTCACATTGTGAATTCTCAGACTACCCAGTTCCTGAACGGTTGGGTCTGAATCCGAATTCTGTTCATCTGAACTCTTCTCAGCCACCTTGTGTACCTTATTGTACTTTTCCTGCGGTGACTTTTTTTTGTTGTTGTTGGTCTTCTTTCCTGACCGGCATACCTTAGCTATGTGACCAAGTTTGCCACATTTTCTACATTCCTGGTTTTTAAACCAGCATTGGTTCTGGTCGTGTGTTGTCTTCCCACAACGATAACATTTCGATGTACCCGAAGTAATTTGATCCACACTGAGTACCGCTGCCTTCAGCTGCATTTCCGCTGTGCCTCTCGCTGCGGCTTCGTGCGATGCTGCAATAAGGACAGCCTTATCAAGTGTGAGATCGTTCTCTTCCAGCAGACGCTTTTGTGTTCCTTCCTTCGACAACCCGCACACGAACTTGTCTCTCAATGCCTCTGTCAGATTTTCCCCAAACTGGCAGTATTTCACTAGTCTACGCAGTTTGACCAAGTATTCCGCGTTGCTTTCCTCTTTCCGTTGCGTTCTCGCATAGAATTTGAATCGTTCCGCCAACATCAGTGGTGTGGGGTTCAAATGATCCTTCAGGACAGCAACAATATTAGCGAAAGTCTGATCCGCCGGTTTAGCTGGTGATAGAAGATGCTTCAATAGCCCGTATGTCTTTCCCCCCATTGCGTTTAATAAGGTGAGAGCTTTATCATCATCTGCTATCTTATTGGCCTCACAATATATCTCGATACGTTCTACGTACGTGGCCCAATCTTCCACCTCGGAATCGAAGTTGTTGATGTTACCATGCTTAGGCATCTTCACTATCTCTCACTATCTTTCTGCGAAACAAACACAAAATTTTTCTTTAACTTTTTTTTTCAAAATGGCGGTTTCCCGCGCTTGTCTTCTTCCCCCGCCCACTTTCAAAATGGTGGTTTCCCGCTTCTGTCGTCTTCCCCGCCTACTGGCGGCTTCCCGCGTTTCTTCCCCTGGCGGGAGGGGTAAGCTTTTCCCTCGGGCGACGACCGCTGGCTTTCGGGGTTCGCAGCCTGCGCGTCAGCTTCAGTGCGTTCCTTGTTCACTTTTCTCGGCAGGGCAACTGGCGCTGGGTACAACCCGTTGACGGCGAACAGTTTCAGCCGCTGGGCTGGATCTCGCTCAGTCTCCCTCGCTCGGGCTCTGTTGTTCCCTTTTCTCGGCAGGGCAACCGGCGCTGGGTACAACCCGTTGACGGCGAACAGTTTCAGCCGCTGGGCTGGATCTCGCTCAGTCTCCCTCGCTCGCTCGGGCTCTGTCTCTCCCTCAGCGGCTTCCAATCGCGCCTCCCAGCCCTCTCGCAGTCCGGTGCTTTCCTCCCCGGCTGCGGCTGAGTTCTCCGTGATTTATTTATTTTTATATCTTCCCGCGCCTTACGATCCCGGTCGCAGCGCTTCGTGGCCTCGGTCGCTGCCCGGCCTTTTTCACTCCAATCGCGCCTCCCAGCCCTCTTGCAGTCCGGTGCTTTCCTCCCCGGCTGCGGCTGAGTTCCCCGCGGTTTATTTATTTTTATATCTTCCCGCGCCTTACGATCCCGGTCGCAGCGCCTCGTGGCCTCGGTAGCTGCCCGGCCTTTTTCGCCGGTCGCGGTCTAGCTGTCTCACGACGCCGCTGCGTCTCCCAGCCCGCTTGTACCGCGGCTTCCGTGCTCCACGCTGCCCCAGTCTCAGCGCCTCTGGGCCCGACTTCTGTCCGGCTCCTTTCCCCCGACCGTGGTCGAGTTCACCGCCCTTATCCTCCGTTTATTTTTTTATTTTCCCTTTACTCACAGTCACCGTGGCCGACTTGCTTCTCGTGCTGATCGGCTCACTCACCACCATGGCAGAAGGGACAATCAGTGCCTGTTGCTGATGGAAGGCTTCGTGTCTGAATTCTTCCTTCTTCCTTGCTCTGCAGACTCGAGTTTTCTCTCAGCAGAACGACGAGGGCGGGTGCCTCTTCTCGACGCTCGTTAACTGCTTCGGAAGTATTGTTGCCGCAGGGTAAGATCGAACTCGTCGCCACTGTAAAGTCTGTAGGTATTATGGCGAATTAATACACAGACTACAAGAGTAACTTTAACAGGACTTTACTATTCGAAGGTCAGGGCGAATCTGCCCAATAAATCCTGACACAGCACTTATATACCGGTGTGGTCACCGTCGGTATTACAGTATACAGCAGCCAAGATAAAGTAGTGCCACACCTAAAATAGTTCTCTTAAAGGTGAACGGTTACATACAATAGTTCTCTTAAAGGTAGAACAGTTACATACACTACACTTACGGACTGAACGGGTATTGGAGGGGGAAAAGACATCAGTGATTGTGGAAATCCAAACCTTCACAAATGTCTGGCAGCAGGGCCGCCAACTCTGGTGGGAACCATTCCTGGAGATTTGACCTCAAATGTTATTGCATTTACCTAATGTAGGTTGGGTTCCCTGTAGTTGAGTATCTTTGCTCGTGGTTTCGCGCCAGCAGCTGTTGTAAAACCCTCCATAAACTTGAGCTCATCCAAAACTCTGCTGCCCGTGTCCTAACTCACACCAAGTCCCATTCACCCCTGTGCTCGCCGACCTACATTGGCTCCCGGTTAAGCAACACCTCGATTTTAAAATTCTCATCCTTGTTTTCAAACCCCTCCATGGCCTTGCCCCCTCCCTTTTCCTGTAACCTCCTCCAGCCCCACAACCCTCTGCGCTCTTCCAATTCTGGCCTCTTGAGCATCCCCGATTTTAATCACCTCACCATTGGCGCCCGTGGCCTCAGCTGCCATGGCCCTAAGCTCTCCGCTTATCTACCTTTCTTTCCTCCTTAAAGACGCTCCTTAAAACTACCTACCACTTCCTGCCCAATATCTCTTTATGTGGCTCGGTGTCAAATTTTATTTGATAACGCTCATGTAAAGCACTTTGGGATGTTTTACTATGTTAAAAGCGCTATATAAATACAAGTTGTTGTTGTGCGAGAAGGTCTGAGAATCAGGAGGCCACCCATGAGTAGGCGGAGGAACGAAACCGAGGGCGGGGAAGACGGGAGACTGAAGGTGGGGGCACGATTTGCAGATAGGATACCGGAGGTGGGAGGAACTTTGATTTCACCAGTAACTAATAGTAACTCACTGAAATTGCACCAATTGTAATACTGATAACGCTCAGATTCCCCTCATAACAACAGTAATACAATAACTTACTGATGGTCCATATGTAACTGGTAGTAATGGATGTAACTCCCTGGTATTCTACCTGTAACTAGTAGTAATCCTATAACCTGCTGATAGTCACCCTGTAACTAGGGCTAGAATCCCCCTGCACTGTACAAGGTGTGGTCAGGTTCCCAGGTCATTGCCACTTTTAACAGGTCCCATTTATCTACCTACCTCCTGGGACTCTGGTTTGAACTCAGATTCCGTGTGAAGGTGACAACTGAAGTGGGAACCTCAGTCAGAGTCGACCTGTACTTGGACTTCACACATCAAAACCAGCTGGTACAGACTGACCAGAATCAAACCGAGAGCTCGCACGAAGGAAACTCCTCTATTGAGTCTGAGCTCAGGGAGTGATTTGGAAATGTTGGTGCTGAGCTGAGTTTAGGACAATGTGCCCTGAGAGAAGTGTCCCAAACAACGAGCCTGCTGCCCTTTGTGCGATCTCCAAACATAGTAACATAAGGAACAGGAGGAGGCCATTCAGCCCCTCACGCCTGCTGCGCCATTCAATTAGTTCATGGCTGATCTGCACCTCAAATCCATTTTGTCGCTTTTGTTCCATATCCCTTGAAACCTAACAAACTTCTATCTATCTCCCTCTTGAAAGCTCCAATTTTACCGGCATCCACAACCCTTTGAGGGAGAGAGTTCCAAATTTCTACCAACTTTTCTATGGAAAAGGTGCTTCCTGATTTCACTCCTAAATGGCCTATCTCTAATTTTAAGATTCCCCCACCAGAGAAAATAGTTTGGCTAAATCTACTCTATACATATACTAGGTGGGGGTGCCCGGTGGTGCCGAGGCTTTTTTGAGGGCATGTTGTTGTTGGAAGAGAGAGAGAGAGCGACTGGGGGGAAGAGAGAGAGTGACTGGGGGGAAGAGAGAGAGCGACTGGGGGGAAGAGAGAGAGCGACTGGGGGGAAGAGAGAGAGCGACTGGGGGGAAGAGAGAGAGCGACTGGGGGGAAGAGAGAGAGCGACTGAGGGGAAGAGAGAGAGCGACTGGGGGGGAAGAGAGAGCGACTGGGGCGAAGAGAGAGCGACTGGGGGGAAGAGAGAGAGCGACTGGGGGGAAGAGAGAGCGACTGGGGGAAGAGAGAGCGACTGGGGGGAAGAGAGAGCGACTGGGGGGAAGAGAGAGCGACTGGGGGGAAGAGAGAGAGCGAGTGGGGGGAAGAGAGAGCGAGTGGGGGGAAGAGAGCGAGTGGGGGGAAGAGAGAGCGAGTGGGGGGAAGAGAGAGAGCGAGTGGGGGGGGAGGAGGGAGAGGGGGGAGGTGTGAGAGGGGGAGGGGAGAGAGGGGGGAGAGAGAGGGGGGTGGGGGAGGGAGGGGGGGAGAGAGAGGGGGAGGGAGAGAGAGGGCGAGTCCCCGGCCCGCGGCCGCAAATGGAGCCGAGCCCCGGGACCTTCAGGCTGTGAGAGAGGGCCGGGTCAGGTTGCCGGGGCAACCCTACTCCCCCTCCCCCTCCCGCTCCCCTCCCGCGGCCCGCCCCTCCCGAGCCCCGCCCCGCCTCCCCCCTCCCTCCCTCCTCCCCCCCTCCCTCCAGCCTCCCCCCACCCCTCCCCCCCCCCTCCCTCCCGCCCCCCTCCCTCCTCCCCTCCCACTCCCCCCCTCCCCTCCCTCCCTCCTCCCCCCCCCTCCCTCCCTCCCTCCCTCCCTCCGCCCCTCCTCCCTCCCGCCTCCGGGCCTGAGGCGGCTTGAGACGGCCGATTGCGGCTGGCCGGGCCCGGTTGCCGGGGTAACCCTCTCCGCTCCCCCCTCCTGAGCCCCCACCCCCCGCTAACCTGCTCGCTTCCCTCTGCCCGCGCTCTGTGGGCCCTGTGTGGAGGTGCACGTGCGCCGTGCAGCGCGAGCGAGAATCAAGCGCGAGCAGCTTGCAGTGAGCCCAGCCAGCCTTTACCAAGATGGCTGGCCACTGGTTCGGAATCGGGCCCAGCGGGACGGCTGGTGCGTAGCTCGGGCGTGGCTGGCAAGGAGAGGCCCAGGTTTCAAGGCCTGAGGCCTGCAGACAGCAGACCTGGAGTCGTCATGCCAGGTGACAGATGAGCAGTTGCCGTCTGTAGTGGGTAGACTATAGAATCATAGGATCTTACAGCACAGAAGGAGGCCATTCACCCTGTCGTGCCTGTGCCGGCTCTTTGAAAGAGCTGTCCAGTTTAGTCCCACACCCCAGCTTTTTCCCCATAACCCTGCAAATTAGTCCTCTTCGAGTACATGTCTAATTGCCTTTTGTAAGTTCCTACGGGATCTGATTCCACCACCCTTTCAGCTAGTGCGTTCCAGATCTTAACAACCCTCTTGTGTGAAAAAAATTCTCTTCACTTCCCCTCTAGTTCTTTTGCCAATGTTTTAAAATCTGTGACCTCTGGTTAGCGACCCACTTGTCAGAGGAAACAATTTCTCCCTACTTGCTCTATCAAAACCCCTCATAATTTTGAATAGCTCTTAGGTCTCCCTTTAACCTTCTCTGCTCTAAGGAGAAAAATCCCAGCTTCTCTAATATCTCCACTTAACTGAAATCCATCATCCCTGATATCATCCTGGTAAACCTCCTCTGTACCCTCTCCAAGGCCTAGACATCCTTCCTAAAGTGTGGTGCCCAGAACTGTATCCACCTGAGGCCTAACCTAAGATTTGTAAAGGTTTAGCATGACTTCCTCATTTTTGTATTCAATGCCCCTATTTACAAAGCCAAGTATCCCATACGCTTTCTTAACCGCCTTATCAACTTGCCCTGCCACCTTGAAAGATTTGTGAATTTGCACCCCCAGGTCCCTCTGCTCTTGCAGCCCCCTCAAAATAGTACCATTTCGATTATACTCCCACTCCATGTTGTTTCTCCCAAAGTGCATCACTTGACCTATATCCACATTAAATTGTGTCTGCCCATTTCACCAGTCTGTCTATGTCCTCCTGCAGTCTGCTACTATCCTGCTCACTATTTACTACGTTGCCAAGATTTGCATCATCCACAAACTTTAAAATTATACTCCTATACCCAAGTCCAGATCACTTACATACAATGAGAAAAGCAATGGTCCTAATACCAACCCCTGGGGGACCCCACTGCATACTTCGCTCCAGCCAGAAAAGCATCTATTCACCACTACTCTCTGCCTCCTATCCCTTAGACAATTATGTACCCAAGTTTCCATCGTCCTTTTAATACCATGTGCTTCTATTTTCCGAATAAATCTGTTATAACAACATAAGAATTAGGAGCAGGAGTAGGCCATATGGCCCCTCGAGCCTGCTCCGCCATTCAATAAGATCATGACTGATCTTAGACCTTAACTCCACTTTCCTGCCCGATCCCCATATCCCTTGATTCCCCTAGAGTCCAAAAATCTACCTCTCTCAGCCTTGAATATACTCAACGATTCAGCTTCCATAGCCCTTTGGGGTAAAGAATTCCAAAGATTCACAACCCTCTCAGTGAAGAAATTCCTCCTCATCTCAGTCTTAAATGGCTGACTCCTTATCCTGAGACAATGCCCTCTAGTTCTCGACTCTCTCAGTATCTACCCTGTCAATCCCCCTCAGAATTGTATATGTTTCAATGAGATCACCTCTCATTCTTCTAAACTCCAGAGAGTATAGGCCCATTCTACTCAATCTCTCCTCATAGGACAGCCCTCTCATCCCAGGAATCAATCTAGTGAACCTTTGTTGCACCGCCTCTAAGACAAGTATATCCTTTCTCAGATAAGAAGACCAAAACTGTGCACAGTACTCCAGGTGTGGTCTCACTAAAGCCCTATACAATTGTAGTAAGACTTCCTTACTCTTGTACTCCAACCCCCTTGCAATAAAGGCCAACATGCCAATTGCCTTCCTAATTGCTTGCTGTACCTGCGTGCTAACTTTCTGTGTTTTCTGTACGAGGACACCCAAATCTCTCTGAACACTAACATTTAATAGTTTCTCACAATTTAAAAAATATTCTGTTTTTCTATTCTTCCTACCAAAGTGAATAACCTCACATTTCCTCACATTATACTCCACCTGCCACCTTATTGCCCACTCACTTAACCTGTCTCTATCCTTTGCAGGCTCTTTGTGTCCTCCTCACAGTTTACTTTCCCACCTAGCTTTGTTTCATCAGCAAACTTGGATACATTGCACTCGGTCCCTTCGTCTAGGTAATGAATATAGATTGTGAATAGTTGAGGCCCCAGCACTGATCCTTGCGACACCCCACTAGTTACAGCCTGCCAACTGGAAAATGACCCGTTTATCCCTACTCTCTGTTTTCTGTCCATTAACCAATCCTCTATCCATGCTAATATATTACCCCCAACTCCATGAGCCCTTATCTTGTGCAGCAACATTTTATGTGGCACCTTATCAAATGACTTTTGGAAATCCTAATATACTACATCCGCTGGTTCCCCTTTATCTACCCTACAAGTTACATCCTCAAAAAACTCTAATAAATTTGTTAAACACGATTTCCCTTTCATAAAACCACGTTGATGCTGCTTAATCATATTATGATTTTCTAAGTGCCCTGTTACTTCCATAATAATGGATTCCAACATCTTCCCGACGACTGATGTCAGGCTAACTGGCCTGTAGTTCCCTGTTTTCTCTCTCCCTCCTTTCTTGAATAGTGGGGTTACATTTGCGACCTTCCAATCCGCTGGGACCGTTCTAGAATCTAGGGAATTTTGGAAGATCACAACTCTGCAGCCACCTCGTTTAGAACCCAAGGATGTAGGCCATCAGGTCCAGGGGATTTGTCGGCTTTTAGTCCCATTAATTTCTCAAGTACTTTTTCTCTACTGATATTAATTACTTTAAGTTCTTCGCTCTCATTAACCCCTTGGTTCCCCACTATTTTTGGTATGTTTTTGTGTCTTCTACTGTGAAGACAGATACGAAATATTTGTTTAAAGCCTCTGCCATTTCCTTGTTTCCCAATATAATTTCTCCTGTCTCAGCCTCTAAGGGACCCACATTTACTTTCACTACTCTCTTCCTTTTTACATACTTGTAGAAGCTCTTTCAATCTGTTTTTATATTTCTTGCTTATTTATTCTCATATTCTATTTTTTCTCTTTTTATCAATTTTTTGGTCAACCTTTGCTGGTTTCTAAAGCTCTCCCAATCCTGAGGCTTGCTACTATTCTTCGCAACATTATAAGCCTCTTATTTTAATCTAATACTATCCTTAACTTCCTTAGTTAGCCATGGATGGCTCACTTTTCCTGTGGAGTTTTTATTTCTCAGTGGAATGTATATTCTTTGAGAATTTTGGACTATTTCTTTAAATGTTTGCCACTGCTTATTTACCGTCATACCTTTTAATCTAATTTCCCAATCTACCTTAGCTAACTAGCCCCTCATACCTATGTGATTTGCTTTATTTAAGTTTAAGACTCTAGTTTCGGACTTAGGCAACTCACTCTCAAAATTAAGGTGAAATTCTATCATATTATGCCCCAGAGGATCCTTTATTATGAGATTGCTAATTAACCCTGTCTCATTACATAATACAAGATCTAAAATAGCCTGTTCCCTGGTTGGTTTCATGATATATTGTTCTAGGAAACTATCCGGGCTACCCCCATCCTTTTCCATTCTGCCTGTCTTTTCTAAACTTCCAGTATCCTGGAATATTGAGCACCCAACCTTGCTCACCTTGCAACCATGTCTCTGTAACGACTATTCGATCAAAGCCATTTGTCTCTATTTGTGCCACTAATTTGTTTATCTTGTTACGAATGCTTCATGCATTCAGATAGAGCCTCTCGTTTTAACCTTTTACCATTATTCCCTTCTTTCACCTTATTCACTGATGCACTTTCACCGTTAAACTCTCTGTCCCTTCCTGTCACACTCTGCTTATCTTTACCCAAATCACTACACTGCTCCATTGCCTTGACTTTTCTCTTTAGATTTCTAAATTTCCCCTCTCCTGACTCCTCCCCCCTTTTTAGTTTGAAGCCCTGTCTACAGCCCTAGTTATGAGGTACTTTATCAAATGCCTTTTGATAGTCCATATATCTCTTCACTTATATACAACATCTATTGCACTACTTTCATCAACCCTCTCTGCTACTTCATAAAATAACTCAATCAGGTTAGTCAGACACAATTTCCCTTTAACAAATCCATGCTGGCTGTCCCTTATTAACCCATACTTCTCCAAGTGAGAATTAATTTTGTCCATGACAATGGTCTCTAGTAGTTTTCCCACCACTGACATGATTGGCCTGTAGATAGAGGGATCAAGGTGGGTTTTCTTAAGGTAGGGGAAGGATGATGGTGAAGCTTTGAAAGGGAGGGGGACAATACCTGAGGAGAGGGATCCTTTTACATTGTCAGTTAGCATGGGCGCCAGGAAGGGAAGTTGGATCATCAGCAGTTATGGGGAAATAGAACATAAGAATTAGGAGCAGGAGTAGGCCCTGCGACCCCTCGAGCCTGCTCCACCATTCAGTAAGATCACGGCTGATCTTCGACCTCAACTCCACTTTCCCGCCCGATCTCCATATCCCTTGATTCCCCGAGAGTCCAAAAATCTATCTCAGCCTTGAATATACTCAACGACTCAGCATTCACAGCCCTCTGGGGCAGAGAATTCCAAAGATTCACAACCCTCAGAGTGAAGAAATTCCTCCTCATCTCAGTCTTAAATGGCCAACCCCTTATCCTGAGACTGTGCCCCCTAGTTCTAGACTCTCCAGCCAGGGGAAACAACCTCTCGGCATCTACCCTGTCAATCCCCCTCAGAATCTTATTTGTTTCAATGAGATCACCTCTCATTCTTCTAAACTCCAGAGAGTATCGGCCCATTCTACTCAATCTCTCCTCATAGGACAGCCCTCTTATCCCAGGAATCAATCTAGTGAACCTTCGCTGCACCGCCTCTAAGACAAGTATATCCTTCCTTAGATAAGGAGACCTAAACTGTGTACAGTACTCCAGGTGTGGTCTCACCAAGGCCCTGTACAATTGTAGCAAGACTTCCTTACTCTTATACTCCAACCCCCTTGCAATAAAGGCCAACATGCCATTTGCCTTCCTAATTGCTTGCTGTACCTGCATGCTAGCTTTCTGTGTTTCTTGTACGAGGACACCTAAATCTCTCTGAACACCAACATTTAAAAGTTTCTCACCATTTTAAAAAAATGGTGTTTTTCTATTCGTCCTACCAAATTGACTAACCTCACATTTCCCCATATTATACTCCAACTGCCACCTTTTTGCCCACTCACTTAACCTGTCTATATCCCTTTGCAGGCTCTTTATGTCCTCCTCACAGCTTACTTTCCCACCTAGCTTTGTGGGAATGGGGTCAAGGGAAGAGGAGATGGGTCAGGCAGGGCATGAGGAGTGATGGGAGAGAAGCTAGAGAAAGATGCAGGTTCAGGGCTAAGGCTGTGGGAGCCGGGAGAGCCTGGGCAGAAGTTTGGCTTGGTGGGCAAAGGGAAGTGGGGAAGCAGTAGAGGCAATCTCAATCTTAGTGACAAAAAAGTCCATGTAATCCTTTCACTTGTTGGAGGTGAGGGTGGAGGAGGAGGGGAGAAGGATTTAAGGAGGAAAGAAGCCAGGGCTATCTTTCCTCTTCAGAATGATTCTGGTGTAGTGGGTGGTTTTGGCAGAGGAGAGTGAAGCCCAATAGCGCTTGACAAGGTCTGGTGATGGATGGCTAAGCCACCTGTGCAACAGATATGCTCAAGTCTGCAATGTATGGACTTCAGGGAGCAAAGATGGGAGGGTGGGTCATACCGGGAGAACATAGGAACAGGAGGAGGCCATTCAGCCCCTCGAGCCTGTTCCACCATTCAATGAGACCATGGCTGATCTGTGACCTAACTCCATATACCCGCCTTTAGCCCATATCCCTTAATACCTTTGGTTAACAGAAAGCTATCAATCTCCGATTTAAAATTACAATTGATCTAGCATCAATTGCCATTTGCAGAAGAGCGTTCCAAACTTCTACCACCCTTTGTGTGTAGAAGTGTTTCCTAATTTCACTCCTGAAAGGCCTGGCTCTAATTTTTAGACTATGCCCCCTAGTCCTCAAATCCTCAACCAGCAGAAATAGTTTCTCTCTAACTACCCTATCTGTTCCCCTTAATATCTTGAAAACTTCGATCAGATTGTCACTTAACCTTCTAAATTCTAGGGAATACAACCTTAGTTTGTGTAATCTCTTCACATAATTTAACCCTTGGAGTCCGGGTATCATTCTGGTAAACCTACGCTGCACTCCCTCCAAGGCCAATATATCCTTCCTAAGGTGTGGTGCCCAGAACTGCTCGCAGTACTCCAGCTGTGGTCTAACCAGGGTTTGTACAGCTGTAGCATAACTTCTACCCCCTTGTATTCTAGTCCTCTGGATATGCAGGCCAGCATTCCATTATCTGGGATGGGAGAGTGTAAAGCTTTTTATGGAGACATGGGTATCAAAACAGGACGAGGGGCAGTTAAAATATTGCTGGAGACTTACGCGCTGGCCTCCTGCTTTGATCCTACCGATACGGTTTTAAATTATAGGTGCCAAGGCCCGAAGTTGGCAGGCGCTACTTTAAATATGTAGATTGGGTACCGATGACATCATCGGGATCTGCCTGCATTTCAATATTGGCCTGAGCAGGGAAACGGCTGTGGTTGTCCCGCTGGGCTGAAGCAGGCTGGAAGCTGATCACTGGGAGAAGAGGCCCCTCAAGGTAAGTCTTCTCTTAGGCAGTCCCTCGGCTTCCACATTAAAAATGAGTTCTCCGGTGACTGGTGAGTCCAATGCGGGACCTACAGTCTTTGTCACAGGTGGGGCAGACGGTGGTTGAAGGGGCAGGTGGGTGGGGTGCTTGGGTTGACGTGCGCTCCTTGTGCTCAGCTTCCGCTTGCTCCCGGCGAAGAGACCCGAGGTGTTCGGCACCTTCGCGGATGCTTCTCCTCCACTTTGTCTTAGGCCAGGGATTCCCAGGTGTCGGTGGGGATGTTACACTTTTTCAAGGAGGCTTTGAGGGTGTCCTTGAAGCGTTTCCTCTGCCCACCTGGGGCTCTCTTGCCATGTTGGAACTCCGAGTAGAGCGCTCGTTTTGGGAGTCTCGTATCAGGCATACGGACGATGTGACCCGTCCATCGGAGCTGATCGAGCATGGTCAAAGCTTCGATGCTGGGGATGTTGACCTGAGCGAGAACACTGACGTTGGTGCGCCTATCCTGCCAATGGATTTGCAGGATCTTGCGGAGGCAGCGTTGGTGGTACAGGAGGGGCCTGCTGTAAATGGTCCATGTCTCTGAGGCATACAGGAGGGCGGGTATCACTACTGCTCTGTAGACCGACCATGAGCTTGGAGCCGGGCTTGAGGTCCTGGTCCTCAAACACTCTTTTCCTTAGGCGACCGAAGGCTGCACTGGCACACTGAAGGCGGTGTTGGACTTCTGATCACTGGGAGAAGAGGCCCCTCAAGGTAAGTATTGTGGCATGGATTGGTAATTGGTTGGGAGGTAGGAGACAGTGTATGGATAAAGGGAACTTTATCTCTGTTTGGCAGGATGTGACAAATGGTGTTCCCGAGGGATCTATACTGAGGCCTCATCTTATTAATGACTTGGATGAAGGAATAGAGAATTGTGTATCCAAGTTTGCAGATGCCACTAAGTTAGGAGGCACAGTAAGTTGTGTAGAGGGGAGCAGGAAGTTACAAAGAGACAGAGACAGATTAAGTGAGTGGACAAAACTGTGGCAGATGGGGCTCAATGTGGGGAAATGTGAGGTTTTTCACTTTGGATCTGAGAAAGACGAATCGGAATGTTTTCTTAAGGTGAGAGACCAGGAGCTGTGCAAGAGCTGAGAGTTTTGGGTGTCCATGTACACAGTTCACTAAAAGCTAGTGCACAGGTACAAAAAGCAATCAAAAAGGCTACTCAAATGTTGCCTTTACCTCAAGGGGGTTGAAATGTAAAAGTGAGGAAGTTATGCTTCAGATGGATGGAGCTTTGGTCAGGGACCCCGTCTGTTTCAGTTTTGAGCACTGAACTTCAGGAAGAATCTATTGGCCTTGAAAGGGGTACAAGACAGATTCACCAAAATGATACAAGGCTTAAAGTGTTTTTGAGGACAGGTTGCTTAAACTTGGTTTGTATTCCCTTGAGTTGAGAAGATTGAGGGGTGATCTAGTCGAGGTGTTTAAAATGTTAAATAGGGTGGATACAGAGAAGCTATTTCCTCTGGTGGGGGAATCGAGAACAAGGGGGCACAATCTTAAAATTAGAGCTAGACCATTTAGGAGTGAAATCAGGAAGAACTTCTTCACCCCAATGTGTAGTGGAAATCTGGACCTCTTTCTCCCAAAAGGCCGTGGATGGTGGGTCAATTGAAGCTATCAAGACTGAGATCACTAGACAGAAAGAACTTGCATTTATATAGCACCTTTCACGACATCAGGACATCCCAAAGTGCTTTACAGCCAATTAAGTACTTTTTGAAGTGTAGTCACTGTTGTAATGTAGGAAATGTGACAGCCAGTTTGTGCACAGCAAGGTCCCACAAACAGCAATGTGATGATGACCAGATAATGTTTTTTCTAGTGATGATCTAATTGAATGGAACAGGCTCGAGCAGCTGAATGGCCTACTCCTGTTCCTATGTATGTCTTTCCTTTGTGGGCCCCAGAGGAGCAGGACTGCTCTTCCAGAGGAAAGTGTAGGCCTCCCCTGCCTCAGGTTCACCCACATCCCAAACCCCTGACCTGACTCATCCCCTCACTTATCTTGGGCCTGGCTGGCGGCCTCCCAACCGCCCAGTTTTAAAGGGTGGGCAGCCATTTCCCAGCGATTTCCCAACTGTTAATGAGGTCTGGTGGATCCTCTTACTGCCACTCCCAGACGGCTTGCTGCTCCTTAGGCCGCTTTCCCGCCCGGCAGTTAAAATTCCCCCCACTGCATGGTTGTACCTACTGGTAATGTTACAAGCTTCAGGATTAGGGGGCTTCATTACAAGGTAACAGGGCAAGAGTGCATGTCGTCTAGGGATGCCAATTCGGATGGGTACTTCCGGTCTCCACTCTGTCTGGAGCGAGGTTTGAACCCTGCACCTTCAGACTCAGAGGCGAGGTTGCTACCAAAGATTTGCTTCTAGGAGGTTAGTTAATTGGCAGAGGTGATATTAGCAGGAGACTAAACAAGGCATAATGAGAGAAATAAAAGACATGTACGAGACACAGAACGTGAGTGAATAGCTAAAGGGGATTGTTCAGGCTAGCACCCAAATGAGATTATTAAGAAATATACCGAGAGTGGTGCACCCATCCACCAGGCCAAAGTAATTAAGTTCAGGGCAAGCCCTTTCTTCAGGACAACCCACTAGCTCTATCTAGTGGTGTAGCTGAAGAATGACAAGGATCACTTTCTGTCCAGCAAAAGAAGAGCACAATGTCAAGCTCCCAAGCTGATTATTCACACGAGAATTCGATAGACTGCACAGGCACAGAAAAGTTGACAACTTAAAAAACGTGCAACTGAAAAAGTCAGGCAGCATCTGTGGAGAAATGGAAAATAACATTTTATAGAATTATAGAATCACTTAATCATAGAATAGTACAGCACGGAAGGAGGCCATTCGGCCCATCGAGTCTGCGCCGGCTCTTTCGAAGAGCGATCCAGTTACTCCCGCTCCCCCGCTCTTTCCCCATATCCCTGCAATTTTATCTCCTTCAAGTATTTATCCAATTCCCTTTTGAAGGCTACTATTGAATCTGTATCCACCGCCCTATCAGGCCGTGCATTCCAAATCCTAACCACTCATTGCGTAAAAAAGTTTTTCCTCATGTCGCCTCTGGTTCTTTTGCCAATCACCTTAAATCTGTGTCCTCTGGTTATCGACCCGTCAGCCATCGGAAACAGTTTCTCTTTATTTACTAAATCTAAACCCTTTATGATTTTAAACACCTCTATCAAATCTCCTCTTAGCCTTCTCTGCTCTAAGGAGAACAACCCCAGCTTCTCCAGTCTCTCCACATAACTGTATTCCCTCATCCCTGGACCATTCTAGTAAATCTCTTCTGTACCCTCTCCAAAGCCTTCATGTCCTTCGGAAAGTGTGGTGCCCAAAATTGGACACATTTTCAGAACTAGAAGAAATTATGAACAGCATTTAAAAAGGAACAGAACAAAGGAAAGGGGAAAATACAAACAACAAAAACCCACACGCAGGAAAGGAAGTAGAATGACCTGTGAATTGCTTGGGTGAAGAACAGGAGATGGTTGTTGTTGTTGTTGTATCTTTGCACTCTTCCCCCGAAGAACAGTGTGAAGTAGAAGGATTCACAGGCTGATTAACAGGCAGTGACGTGAATGCCCCGTCCATGGCCATAGCCATCTTTATAGCAGCCAATAGGGTGGTTAGCCCTATAGGTGGGAGGGTTTAATGCGCTCCCACAACCCAAAAGATGAGGGCAGGGCCACCCACACCCACACCCACCAGACATGAGTACCCCGCTGGATGTCAATTCCGAGCCAGAGCTCCAGTCTCCACTCTGTCTGGAGCAAGGTTTGAACCCTGCACCTTCTGACTCAGAGGCGAGGTTGCTACCAAAGATTTGCTTCTAGGAGATGGTTAACTGGCAGAGGTGATATTAGCAGGAGACTAAACAAGGCATAATGAGAGAAATAAAAGACATGTATGAGACACAGAACATGAGTGAATAGCTAAAGGGGATTGCTATTGCATCCAAATGAGATTAAGAAATATAATGGACATTTAAAGGTGGGCCATTAATTTTTGCGATACAATGTTAAATGCATTAATATATCTTGTGACCGAATCTTCATGAATAAGTCCAACCAGAGCAGGCAACTCTATCACCACCTTCCCAGGCCAACTAGGGATGGGCAATAAATGCAGCCTTGCCAGCGAGGGCCATGTCACGAGAATGAATTTTTGAAAAGGACCCTTTGCTCAGCTTTGTTTTATTAGTTTCCCAAATAAATAAACACTGTCTCAGCTCTGCTGCCTCACTTACCTTCATTAATCACTTAGAAATGACATTAACTGTCAATTGAAAACAGAGAAAGGGCAGATCGTTTGTCTAGCCTTTTGAATGAAGTTATCCCATCGAACTAACAGACCAAACCTGTGTTTAGACAATCCTTCACTAAAATAATAGAGAAGATGTGATTGAATACATTGGGCAAGTTAGTCTGGAAATGCTTCAGAAGGGTTTGGTTCATTGAAGATGGGCTTGCTTTATTATTCCGATAAATCCTTTCCAATATTGTTAGCAATGTAAATATGAGGAGCCAGTGCACAGGTATCAGTGTCCCGCAATGTGAAGCGATAGATGTAACAGCGCCGATATACAATCCTTCCAGCCAGCAGAGGGCATAGATGATTAAACTATCAGTCTGGATTGAACAATATGGGGTCACTCAAGCCACAATTAATGCGTTACAAGGGATGTACATTTAAACAGGACACTAACTGTTAAATATTAGCTGTTTTTAGTGTGTGGGGTGGGGGGCTTCACCCTTCGATTTCAAAGACGTCAGAAAATAATTGTCCAGTGAAATAGGACTCTCATCTGAGAAGCATAATGGGTACTCGGAACCACTTCTGGTTGCCCAACAATACAAAGCTGAAAATGTTTTAGCCTCTTCCCTTCTCTCCGGTTCCCTCTCTGTGCCCTTCTCCGGTTCCCTCTCTGTGCCTCTCTCCGGTTCCCTCTCTGTGCCTCTCTCCGGTTCCCTCTCTGTGCCCCTCTCCGGTTCCCTCTCTGTGCCCCTCTCCGGTTCCCTCTCTGTGCCCCTCTCCGGTTCCCTCTCTGTGCCTCTCTCCGGTTCCCTCTCTGTGCCCCTCTCCGGTTCCCTCTCTGTGCCCCTCTCCGGTTCCCTCTCTGTGCCCCTCTCCGGTTCCCTCTCTGTGCCTCTCTCCGGTTCCCTCTCTGTGCCCCTCTCCGGTTCCCTCTCTGTGTCGCTCTCTGTTTCCCTCTCTGTGCCCCTCTCCGGTTCCCTCTCTGTGCCCCTCTCCGGTTCCCTCTCTGTGCCCCTCTCCGGTTCCCTCTCTGTGCCTCTCTCCGGTTCCCTCTCTGTGCCCCTCTCCGGTTCCCTCTCTGTGCCCCTCTCCGGTTCCCTCTCTGTGCCCCTCTCCGGTTCCCTCTCTGTGCCTCTCTCCGGTTCCCTCTCTGTGCCCCTCTCCGGTTCCCTCTCTGTGTCGCTCTCTGTTTCCCTCTCTGTGCCCCTCTCCGGTTCCCTCTCTGTGCCCCTCTCCGGTTCCCTCTCTGTGCCCCTCTCCGGTTCCCTCTCTGTGCCCCTCTCCGGTTCCCTCTCTGTGCCCCTCGCTGGTTCCCTCTCTGTGCCCCTCTCCGGTTCCCTCTCTGTGCCCCTCTCCGGTTCCCTCTCTGTGCCCCTCGCCGGTTCCCTCTCTGTGCCCCTCTCCGGTTCCCTCTCTGTGCCCCTCTCCGGTTCCCTCTCTGTGCCCCTCTCCGGTTCCCTCTCTGTGCCCCTCTCTGTGCCCCTCTCCGGTTCCCTCTCTGTGCCCCTCTCCGGTTCCCTCTCTGTGCCTCTCTCCGGTTCCCTCTCTGTGCCCCTCTCCGGTTCCCTCTCTGTGTCGCTCTCTGTTTCCCTCTCTGTGCCCCTCTCCGGTTCCCTCTCTGTGCCCCTCTCCGGTTCCCTCTCTGTGCCCCTCTCCGGTTCCCTCTCTGTGCCCCTCTCCGGTTCCCTCTCTGTGCCCCTCGCTGGTTCCCTCTCTGTGCCCCTCTCCGGTTCCCTCTCTGTGCCCCTCTCCGGTTCCCTCTCTGTGCCCCTCGCCGGTTCCCTCTCTGTGCCCCTCTCCGGTTCCCTCTCTGTGCCCCTCTCCGGTTCCCTCTCTGTGCCCCTCTCCGGTTCCCTCTCTGTGCCCCTCTCTGTGCCCCTCTCCGGTTCCCTCTCTGGTTCCCTCTCTGTGCCCCTCTCCGGTTCCCTCTCTGTGCCCCTCTCCGGTTCCCTCTCTGTGCCCCTCTCCGGTTCCCTCTCTGTGCCCCTCTCTGTGCCCCTCTCCGGTTCCCTCTCTGTGCCCCTCTCTGTGCCCCTCTCCGGTTCCCTCTCTGTGCCCCTCTCTGTGCCCCTCTCCGGTTCCCTCTCTGTGCCCCTCTCCGGTTCCCTCTCTGTGCCCCTCTCCGGTTCCCTCTCTGTGCCCCTCTCCGGTTCCCTCTCTGTGCCCCTCTCTGTGCCCCTCTCCGGTTCCCTCTCTGTGCCCCTCTCCGGTTCCCTCTCTGTGCCCCTCTCTGTGCCCCTCTCCGGTTCCCTCTCTGTGCCCCTCTCTGTGCCCCTCTCCGGTTCCCTCTCTGTGCCCCTCTCTGTGCCCCTCTCCGGTTCCCTCTCTGTGCCCCTCTCTGTGCCCCTCTCCGGTTCCCTCTCTCTGCCTCTCCCCGGTTCCCTCTCTGTGCCCCTCTCCGGTTCCCTCTCTGTGCCTCTCTCCAGTTCCCTCTCTGTGCCTCTCTCCGGTTCCCTCTCTGTGCCCCTCTCCGGTTCCCTCTCTGTGCCTCTCTCCGGTTCCCTCTCCGGTTCCCTCTCTCTGCCTCTCCCCGGTTCCCTCTCTGTGCCTCTCTCCAGTTCCCTCTCTCTGCCTCTCCCCGGTTCCCTCTCCGGTTCCCTCTCTCTGCCTCTCCCCGGTTCCCTCTCTGTGCCTCTCTCCAGTTCCCTCTCCGGTTCCCTCTCTGTGCCCCTCTCCGGTTCCCTCTCTGTGCCCCTCTCCGGTTCCCTCTCTGTGCCCCTCTCTGTGCCCCTCTCCGGTTCCCTCTCTGTGCCCCTCTCTGTGCCCCTCTCCGGTTCCCTCTCTGTGCCCCTCTCCGGTTCCCTCTCTCTGCCTCTCCCCGGTTCCCTCTCTGTGCCCCTCTCCGGTTCCCTCTCTGTGCCCCTCTCCGGTTCCCTCTCTCTGCCTCTCCCCGGTTCCCTCTCTGTGCCCCTCTCCGGTTCCCTCTCTGTGCCCCTCTCCGGTTCCCTCTCTGTGCCCCTCTCCGGTTCCCTCTCTGTGCCCCTCTCCGGTTCCCTCTCTCTGCCTCTCTCCGGTTCCCTCTCTCTGCCTCTCTCCGGTTCCCTCTCTGTGCCTCTCTCCGGTTCCCTCTCTGTGCCCCTCTCCGGTTCCCTCTCTGTGCCTCTCTCCGGTTCCCTCTCCGGTTCCCTCTCTGTGCCCCTCTCCGGTTCCCTCTCTGTGCCTCTCTCCGGTTCCCTCTCCGGTTCCCTCTCTCTGCCTCTCCCCGGTTCCCTCTCTGTGCCTCTCTCCAGTTCCCTCTCTGTGCCTCTCTCCGGTTCCCTCTCTGTGCCTCTCTCCAGTTCCCTCTCTGTGCCTCTCTCCGGTTCCCTCTCTGTGCCCCTCTCCGGTTCCCTCTCTGTGCCTCTCTCCGGTTCCCTCTCCGGTTCCCTCTCTGTGCCTCTCTCCGGTTCCCTCTCTGTGCCTCTCTCCGGTTCCCTCTCCAGTTCCCTCTCTGTGCCTCTCTCCGGTTCCCTCTCCGGTTCCCTCTCTGTGTCGCTCTCCGGTTCCCTCTCTGTGCCCCTCTCCGGTTCCCTCTCTGTGCCCCTCTCTGTGCCCCTCTCCGGTTCCCTCTCTGTGCCCCTCTCCGGTTCCCTCTCTGTGCCCCTCTCTGTGTCGCTCTCCGGTTCCCTCTCTGTGCCTCTCTCCAGTTCCCTCTCTGTGCCTCTCTCCGGTTCCCTCTCTGTGCCTCTCTCCGGTTCCCTCTCTGTGCCCCTCTCCGGTTCCCTCTCTGTGCCTCTCCCCGGTTCCCTCTCTGTGCCCCTCTCCGGTTCCCTCTCTCTGCCTCTCTCCGGTTCCCTCTCTGTGCCCCTCTCCGGTTCCCTCTCTGTGCCCCTCTCCGGTTCCCTCTCTCTGCCTCTCTCCGGTTCCCTCTCTGTGCCTCTCTCCGGTTCCCTCTCTCTGCCTCTCTCCGGTTCCCTCTCTGTGCCCCTCTCCGGTTCCCTCTCTGTGCCCCTCTCCGGTTCCCTCTCTCTGCCTCTCTCCGGTTCCCTCTCTCTGCCTCTCTCCGGTTCCCTCTCTGGTTCCCTCTCTGTGCCCCTCTCTGGTTCCCTCTCTGTGCCTCTCTCCGGTTCCCTCTCTGGTTCCCTCTCTGTGCCTCTCTCCGGTTCCCTCTCTGTGCCTCTCTCCGGTTCCCTCTCTGTGCCTCTCTCCGGTTCCCTCTCTGTGCCTCTCTCCGGTTCCCTCTCTGTGCCCCTCTCCGGTTCCCTCTCTGGTTCCCTCTCTGTGCCTCTCTCCGGTTCCCTCTCTGTGCCTCTCTCCGGTTCCCTCTCTGTGCCTCTCTCCGGTTCCCTCTCTGTTTCCCTCTCTGTGCCTCTCTCCGGTTCCCTCTCTGTGCCCCTCTCCGGTTCCCTCTCTGTGCCTCTCTCCGGTTCCCTCTCTGTGCCTCTCTCCGGTTCCCTCTCTGTGTCGCTCTCTGGTTCCCTCTCTGTGCCCCTCTCCGGTTCCCTCTCTCTGCCTCTCCCCGGTTCCCTCTCTGTGTCGCTCTCTGGTTCCCTCTCTGTGCCCCTCTCCGGTTCCCTCTCTGTGCCTCTCTCCGGTTCCCTCTCTGTGCCTCTCTCCAGTTCCCTCTCTGGTTCCCTCTCTGTGCCCCTCTCCGGTTCCCTCTCTGTGCCTCTCTCCAGTTCCCTCTCTGGTTCCCTCTCTGTGCCCCTCTCCGGTTCCCTCTCTGTGTCGCTCTCTGGTTCCCTCTCTGTGCCCCTCTCCGGTTCCCTCTCTGTGCCCCTCTCCGGTTCCCTCTCTCTGCCTCTCTCCGGTTCCCTCTCTGTGCCTCTCTCCGGTTCCCTCTCTGTGCCCCTCTCCGGTTCCCTCTCCGGTTCCCTCTCTGTGCCCCTCTCCGGTTCCCTCTCTGTGCCCCTCTCCGGTTCCCTCTCTCTGCCTCTCTCCGGTTCCCTCTCTGTGCCTCTCTCCGGTTCCCTCTCTGTGCCCCTCTCCGGTTCCCTCTCCGGTTCCCTCTCTGTGCCCCTCTCTGTTTCCCTCTCTGTGCCCCTCTCCGGTTCCCTCTCTGTGCCTCTCTCCGGTTCCCTCTCCGGTTCCCTCTCTGTGCCCCTCTCCGGTTCCCTCTCTGTGCCCCTCTCCGGTTCCCTCTCCGGTTCCCTCTCTGTGCCCCTCTCCGGTTCCCTCTCTGTGCCCCTCTCCGGTTCCCTCTCTGTGCCTCTCTCCGGTTCCCTCTCTGTGCCCCTCTCCGGTTCCCTCTCCGGTTCCCTCTCTGTGCCCCTCTCCGGTTCCCTCTCTGTGCCCCTCTCCGGTTCCCTCTCCGGTTCCCTCTCTGTGCCTCTCTCCGGTTCCCTCTCTGTGCCCCTCTCCGATTCCCTCTCTGGTTCCCTCTCTGTGCCCCTCTCCGGTTCCCTCTCTGTGCCTCTCTCCGGTTCCCTCTCTGGTTCCCTCTCTGTGCCCCTCTCCGGTTCCCTCTCTGTGCCTCTCTCCGGTTCCCTCTCTGTGCTTCTCTCTGGTTCCCTCTCTGTGCCTCTCTCCGGTTCCCTCTCTGTGCCTCTCTCCGGTTCCCTCTCTGTGCCTCTCTCCGGTTCCCTCTCTGTGCCTCTCTCCGGTTCCCTCTCTGTGCCCCTCTCCGGTTCCCTCTCCGGTTCCCTCTCTGTGCCCCTCTCTGTTTCCCTCTCTGTGCCCCTCTCCGGTTCCCTCTCCGGTTCCCTCTCTGTGCCTCTCTCCGGTTCCCTCTCCGGTTCCCTCTCTGTGCCCCTCTCCGGTTCCCTCTCTGTGCCCCTCTCCGGTTCCCTCTCTGTGCCCCTCTCCGGTTCCCTCTCCGGTTCCCTCTCTGTGCCCCTCTCCGGTTCCCTCTCTCTGCCTCTCTCCGGTTCCCTCTCTGTGCCTCTCTCCGGTTCCCTCTCTGTGCCCCTCTCCGGTTCCCTCTCCGGTTCCCTCTCTGTGCCCCTCTCCGGTTCCCTCTCCGGTTCCCTCTCTGTGCCTCTCTCCGGTTCCCTCTCTGTGCCCCTCTCCGGTTCCCTCTCTGGTTCCCTCTCTGTGCCCCTCTCCGGTTCCCTCTCTGTGCCTCTCTCCGGTTCCCTCTCTGGTTCCCTCTCTGTGCCCCTCTCCGGTTCCCTCTCTGTGCCTCTCTCCGGTTCCCTCTCTGTGCTTCTCTCTGGTTCCCTCTCTGTGCCTCTCTCCGGTTCCCTCTCTGTGCCTCTCTCCGGTTCCCTCTCTGTGCCTCTCTCCGGTTCCCTCTCTGTGCCGCTCTCTGGTTCCCTCTCTGTGCCCCTCTCCGGTTCCCTCTCTGTGCCCCTCTCCGGTTCCTTCTCTGTGCCCCTCTCCGGTTCCCTCTCTGTGCCTCTCTCCGGTTCCCTCTCTGTGCCCCTCTCCGGTTCCTTCTCTGTGCCTCTCTCCGGTTCCCTCTCTGTGCCTCTCTCCGGTTCCCTCTCTGTGCCCCTCTCCGGTTCCTTCTCTGTGCCCCTCTCCGGTTCCCTCTCTGTGCCTCTCTCCGGTTCCCTCTCTGTGCCTCTCTCCGGTTCCCTCTCTGTGCCCCTCTCCGGTTCCCTCTCTGTGCCTCTCTCCGGTTCCCTCTCTGTGCCGCTCTCTGGTTCCCTCTCTGTGCCTCTCTCCGGTTCCTTCTCTGTGCCTCTCTCCGGTTCCCTCTCTGTGCCGCTCTCTGGTTCCCTCTCTGTGCCTCTCTCCGGTTCCCTCTCTGTGCCTCTCTCTGGTTCCCTCTCTGTGCCCCTCTCCGGTTCCCTCTCTGTGCCCCTCTCCGGTTCCTTCTCTGTGCCTCTCTCCGGTTCCCTCTCTGTGCCGCTCTCCGGTTCCCTCTCTGTGCCCCTCTCCGGTTCCCTCTCTGTGCCCCTCTCCGGTTCCCTCTCTGTGCCTCTCTCTGGTTCCCTCTCTGTGCCTCTCCCCGGTTCCCTCTCTGTGCCCCTCTCCGGTTCCTTCTCTGTGCCTCTCTCCGGTTCCCTCTCTGTGCCTCTCTCCGGTTCCCTCTCTGTGCCCCTCTCCGGTTCCTTCTCTGTGCCTCTCTCCGGTTCCCTCTCTGTGCCGCTCTCTGGTTCCCTCTCTGTGCCCCTCTCCGGTTCCCTCTCTGTGCCCCTCTCCGGTTCCCTCTCTGTGCCTCTCTCTGGTTCCCTCTCTGTGCCCCTCTCCGGTTCCCTCTCTGTGCCCCTCTCCGGTTCCCTCTCTGTGCCCCTCTCCGGTTCCCTCTCTGTGCCCCTCTGCGGTTCCCTCTCTGTGCCTCTCTCCGGTTCCCTCTCTGTGCCCCTCTCCGGTTCCCTCTCTGTACCCCTCTCCGGTTCCCTCTCTGTGCCCCTCTCCGGTTCCCTCTCTGTGCCCCTCTCCGGTTCCCTCTCTGTGCCTCTCTCCGGTTCCCTCTCTGTGCCCCTCTCCGGTTCCCTCTCTGTGCCCCTCTCCGGTTCCCTCTCTGTGCCCCTCTCCGGTTCCCTCTCTGTGCCTCTCTCCGGTTCCCTCTCTGTGCCCCTCTCCGGTTCCCTCTCTGTGCCCCTCTCCGGTTCCCTCTCTGTGCCTCTCTCCGGTTCCCTCTCTGTGCCCCTCTCCGGTTCCCTCTCTGTGCCTCTCTCCGGTTCCCTCTCTGTGCCCCTCTCCGGTTCCCTCTCTGTGCCTCTCTCCGGTTCCCTCTCTGTGCCCCTCTCCGGTTCCCTCTCTGTGCCGCTCTCCGGTTCCCTCTCTGTGCCTCTCTCCGGTTCCCTCTCTGTGCCGCTCTCCGGTTCCCTCTCTGTGCCTCTCTCCGGTTCCCTCTCTGTGCCCCTCTCCGGTTCCTTCTCTGTGCCTCTCTCCGGTTCCCTCTCTGTGCCGCTCTCCGGTTCCCTCTCTGTGCCCCTCTCCGGTTCCCTCTCTGTGCCTCTCTCCGGTTCCCTCTCTGTGCCTCTCTCCGGTTCCCTCTCTGTGCCCCTCTCCGGTTCCCTCTCTGTGCCGCTCTCCGGTTCCCTCTCTGGTTCCCTCTCTGTGCCCCTCTCCGGTTCCCTCTCTGTGCCCCTCTCTGTGCCCCTCTCTGTGCCCCTCTCCGGTTCCCTCTCTGTGCCGCTCTCCGGTTCCCTCTCTGTGCCCCTCTCCGGTTCCCTCTCTGTGCCCCTCTCCGGTTCCCTCTCTGTGCCCCTCTCCGGTTCCCTCTCTGTGCCCCTCTCTGTGCCCCTCTCCGGTTCCCTCTCTGTGCCCCTCTCTGTGCCCCTCGCTCCCACCCTCTTCATTTCTACCTCGCAGCTACACACCTTCCTCTCGTTCTGAGAATTGTCAACATTAGACAAATCCTAGGTGGGAGGTTTTCAGTCGTGGAGATGTGCCGCAAACAATGGCTAAAAGTGGCAAGCTATGTCTATCACATTGGCTCCAGGGGCCTTCTCTCTTTCCCTTGTCAACTTGGCAGCCCTTTTGCCTCGAAGTTAGAAGATTGTAGGTTCTAGCCCCACGCCAGAATTTCAGCACATCATCTAACCAGACTCTCCAGTATGGCTGGAGGAAATGCTGCATCATTTCGAGGTGCTGTTGACTGCATAGATTCTTCCAAACTCTGTGGCTGCCAGACTACACGGAATGAGACAGAGAAAACCCTTTCAATCATCAAAATGAAGATCCAGAGCAAGGCTCCATCCCAGGGTAATGGGACTTCTGGAGCTGGTATGCTCAAACCTGGGGCCACTGGAGTGCTGGCATCAACCCGTCTTACTGACAAGTCTAGCAGTATCTAATGACTTAGGGTCAGCGGGTCAAGCTCAAATTCCTCTTGGCCAAATCAGACTCCCAGAGGAGCGCTGATAGTTTGTGCGGGAAGCGTCAGGTGTAAATCCAATCAGCAAAACTGTCGAAAAGACTTCTGGATAATAGAGCTGGCGGTAGATATAGCTTAACACATGTTAATACCAGGTTGGGAGGCCGAGGCTTGATAGCTTGGCTGTGTCTCCTGAGTGTTAACTGTATCATACAATCATACAGTACAGGAGGAGGCCATTCGGTCAATTGTGCTCTTTGAAAGAGTGATCCAATTAGTCCCACTCCCCTGCTCTTTCCCCATAGCCCTGTAAATTTATCCTTTTCAAGTATATATCCAATTCCCGTTTGAAAGTTACTGTGGCTGGAATGTAGCCATTTGAGTTATGTGGTGGCACGGTAGCTAATGAATGCCTCCCCTAACGATACAGGCCTGTGAAGTTTGTGCTGAGGAACAATCCAAACCAGCTTTCTCAGAAACAAATACTTTCCCAAGATAGTCGTTGTAATTGAATTAAATTCTATCTCAACTTTAAAAAAATCACTGCCAAATGTTTCCTCAAAACTGTGGCAGATGGATTTCAATGCTGGTTTCTAAAAGTTTCCCAATCCTGTCCTACCACTAATCTTCGCAACATTGTATGCCTTTTCTTTCAATTTGATACCATCCTTAACTTCCTTAGTTAGCCACGGATGATGCATCCTTCTCGTAGAGCCTTTCTTTCTCACTGGAATACACCTTTGCTGAGATTTATGAAATATCTCCTTAAATGTCTGCCACTGCTGATCTACCGTCTTACCCTTTAATCTATTTTCCCAGTCCACTTAGCCAACTCTGTCCTCATACCCTTGTAATTGCCTTTATTTAAGTTTAGGACATTAGTTTCAGACCCAAGTTTCTCACCCTCAAACTGAATTTGAAATTCAACCATGCTATGATCACTCTTTTCGAGGGGATCCTTTACTATGAGATCATGAATTAATCCTGTCTCATTACACATTACCAGATCTAAAATAGTCTGCTCCTTGGTTGGTTCCTCAACGTATTGTTCTAAGAAACCATCCCGAATACACTCTATGAACTCGTCCTCAAGGCTACCCTTGCCAATTTGATTTGTCCAATCTATATTATGATTAAAATCGCCCATGATTATTGCAGTAACTTTCTTACAAGCCCCCATTATTTCTTGATTTATACTCTGTCCTACAGTATAGCTACTGTTAGGGGGGCCTATAGACTACTTCCACCAGTGACTTCTTACCCTTACTATTTCTTATCTCCACCCAAACTGATTCTACATCTTGAGCTTCTGAGCCAATATCATTCCTCACCACTGCACTGATCTCATCCTTTATTAACAGAGGATTAATAACTGTCCCACCTCCTTTTCCTTTCTGCCTAACCTTCTGAAATGTCAAATACCCCTGAATATTCAGTTCCCAGCCTTGGTCACCTTGCAACCACATCTCTGTAATGGCTATCAGATCATACCCATTTATTTCTATTTGTGCCGTCAACTCATCTACCTTGTTACGAATGCTGCGTGCATTCAGATAAAGAGCCTTTAATTTTATACTGGTTGGTCTCTTTCTGGAAAATTTGGTTTGCGCATAAGTTTGGTTTGATGCAAGCTTTGTTTATAGAAAATAATTGAATTTATATTTAATGGTAGCATAATGTTGGACTCTTACTTCTGTGACCTAGCTGGAGAAGAGTAACAATGTCATTTTTTTGGGGGGACAACTAAAGAATCGGTCGGCCTCCCATCTTCCACCCTCCATAAACTTGAGCTTATTCAGAACTCTGCTGCCTGTATCCTAACTCGCACCAAGTCCCATTCACCCATCACCCGTGCTTGCTAGCCTACACTGGCTCCCGGTCCGGCAACGTCACAATTTTAAGATTCTCATCCTGGTTTTCAAATCGCTCTGTGCTCTCGCCCCTCCCCATCTCTGTAATCTCCTTCAGCCCTACAACCATCCGAGACCTCTGCGCTTCTCCAAATTCTGGCCTCTTGCGCATCCCTGATTATCATCACCCCACCATTGGAGGCCGTGTCATCAGTTACCTAGGCCCGAAGCTTTGGAATTCCCTCCCTAAACCTCTCCATCTCTCAACCTCTCTCTCCTCCTTTAAGACACTCCTTAAAACCTACCTCTGTGACCAAACCACCTGTCCTAATATCTCCTTATGTGGCTCGGTGTCAAATTTTGCCTGATTACGCTCCAGTTTTGCTACGTTAAAGGCGCTGTATAAATAAAGTGGGCACCAGCATATAGGAGTAGAAAAGAGGAATAAGGTGCATAAAAGAGTGAGTGTGTTGGATAGTACTAGAGAAGATAGTACTAGAGGCGGTAGTAGTACCATATTAGATAGGAGCAGACTAAGAAAGACTATGAAAAATTCAAAAATGGGTTTAGAATGTATGTACATAAACGCACAAAGTGTGGTGATTAAGGTTGGTGAGCTACAAGCACAATTAGCCGTGTGGCAATATGATGTTGTGGCAATAACGGAAACGTGGCTTAAAAGCGGTGAGGACTGGGCACTTAATATTCAACGGTACAAGGTGTTCAGAAAAGATAGGGAAGGAAAAAAGGGAGGTGGGGTGGCAGTGCTGATTAAGGAAGACATTGTAGTGTTGGAAAGGGAGGATGTTCTGGAGGGGACAAGGACAGAATCCATTTGGTTAGAGTTGAGGAGCAAAAAGGGTATGATCACGCTATTGGGGGTATTCTATAGGCCTCCAAATAGTGAGAGGGAGGTAGAGGAGCAAATCTGCAGGGAAATCGCAGAGATATGCAAGAGCTATAGAGTGGTGATTTTGGGGGACTTTAATTACCCAAATATCAATTGGGATAATGCTAGGGTAAAGGGAAAGGAGCGGGAGGAATTTCTGAAATGTGTTCAGGAGAATTTCCTTGACCAATATGTTCTTGACCCAACTAGGAAGGAGGCATTGCTGGATCAGGTGCTGGGGAATAAGGTGGGCCAGGTCGACCAAGTGTCTGTGGGAGAACACTTGGGTATGAGTGATCATCGTATCATAAGATTTAGATTAGCAATGGAGAGGAGCAAGGAACAATCTAGAGTGAAACTTCTAAACTGGAATAGGGCTAACTTCAATGGGATGAGAAAGGATCTAGCCATAGTAAAATGGAACCAAAGACTGACAGGAAAAACTGTAACGGAACAATGGGTGATCTTTAAGGAGGAGATGTTCCAAGTACAGGCTAGGTACATTCCAACAAGAGGGAAGGGTAAGGGAACCAAAGCAAGAGCTCCTTGGATGACGAGGGAGATAGAGAAGATGATGAAACAAAAAAAGAGGGCGTATGATGCATGTCAGGTGAATTCTTCAAGGGAGAACCAGACCAAATACAATAAGTTGAGAGGGGCTGTGAAGATGAAAATAAGATTGACGGAGAGAATATGAGTAGAATGGCGGTTAACATAAAAGGGAACACAAAAATCTTCTACCGGCATGTAAACAGTAAGTGGGTAGTAAGAGGTGGGGTGGGGCCTATTAAGACAAAGAAGGTGATATATGCTTAGAGGCGCAGGGCAAGGCTAGAATACTCAATGAGTACTTTGTATTGGTGTTTACTAAGGAGGTGGATGCTGACAAAATATCGGTAGAAGTGGAAGGGGTGAAAATTGATAGACAGGCTCGACAGTACTAGAAAGGCTGGGTATGCTTAGAGTTGACAAGTCGCCTGCTCCAAATGGCTTGCATCCCAGGTTGCTAAGGGAATAGGGGGAGGAGATAGTGGAAGGGCTTGCCATAATTTTCCAATCTTCCCTAGATGTGGGGAGGTGCCTGAGGATTGGAAAGTGGCAAATGTGACACCATTGTTCAAGAAAGGGTGTAAGGATAATCCTAGTAACTACAGGCCGGTCAGTTTAACATCAGTGGTGGGTAAAGTTTTAGAAACAATAAACGGGTATTTGGAGAGGTTTAAGCTAATTAAGGAGAGCCAACACGGGTTTGTAAAAGGAAGATAGTGTTTGACTAATCAAATTGAATTTGTTGATGAAGTAACAGAGAGGATTGATGAAGGGAATGCAGTGGATGTTGTCTACATGGATTTTCGGAAGGCGCTTGACAAAGTACCACATAGAAGGCTGGTTAACAAAATTGAGGCTCATGGAATAGGTGGGTCAGTGGCAGCTTGGATAAGGAATTGGCTTAAGGACAGAAAACAGCAAGTTGTGGTAGGCAAATGGCTGTTTTTCAGACTGGACAACGGTAGACAGTGGTGTTCCCCAAGGGTCAGTGCTGGGACCGCTGCTTTTTTGATATATATAAATGACGTAGATATTGGAATAGAGTAGAATTTCTAAATTTGCCGATGACACCAAATGTGGGGGTGTGGCAAACAGTGATGATGATATCAATCGACTGCAACAGGACATAGAAAGGCTAATAGAATGGGCAGACAAGTGGCAGATGGAATTTAATACACAGAAGTGTGCAGTGATGCATTTTGGCAGAAGCAACAGGGAGAGGCAATATACACTTAATGGCACAGTTTTAAAGAGTGTGCAGGGACAGAGGGACCTGGGAGTTAATGTGCATCGGTCCCTGAAGGTGGTGGGACATATTGAGAGAGTGGTTAACAAAGCATATGGGATCTTGGGCTTCATAAATAGAGGTATTGAGTACAAAAGTAGAGAAGTTATGCTGAACCTTTATAAAGCGCTGGTTAGGCCACAACTGGAGTATTGCGTCCAGTTCTGGTCACCACACTTTAGGAAGGATGTGAAGGCCCTTGAGAGGGTGCAGAGGGGATTTAGCAGAATGGTTCTGGGGATGGGGAATCTTAGCTACAAGAGCAGGTTGGAGAAGCTGGATTTGTTTTCATTAGAGCAAAGGAGGTTGATGGGTGATTTGATAGAGGTGTACAAGATTATGACGTGTTTGGATAGGCTAGACGGGGAAAGGCTGTTCCCACTAATTGATGGTACAAGGACTAGGAGGACACAGATTTAAGGTTTTGGGAAAGAGATACAGGGAGATGTGAGGAAAAACTTTTTTGCAGTGAGTGGTGAGGACCTGGAATTCGCTGCCGACGGAAGTGGTGGAAGCAGAGACACTCAATGTTTTCAAGGGGAGACTGGATAGGCACTTGAGGGAAATTGCAGGACTACGGGGAGAGCGGGGGAATGGGACTGACTGGATTGCCCTACAGAGCCGACACGGATTCGATGGGCCGAATGGCCTCCTTCTGTGCCGTTATGTCTCTATGTTGTTGTTAAAACACAGCACCTTTGAAGAGCAGAAGAAATGAACAAGAGAGTCTGCGCCTGAAACATGAGGGTCTTTTAGTGAGGAAGGGGCCACGATCCAGTTGGAGATTGTCTCGAGTGTACGGCCACCTGACAGCACTCACCCTGACATCTTAATGAAGGACTCAGTGTCAGTTAACACGCAGCGAGGCGTTGGTATAATCTGCAGGTCGGAGAGTCAGTCATCAGTTGATGTTTCGGGACTGAGGGGTCTTGGAAGCCGGATTGAAAATTCAAAGGCCTCTCCCAGCACAGTACTTCCCATCCTGGGCGGTAAGAGGTAATGTTACCCGAGCCCGACTGTGCCCATTTAGAACGCGCTAATCAGTGACGTCACAATGACCATTGGCACCGGTTTAGAGGCTGGAATCTGCTATTGGCACCGTGCGGTAAGGGAGCAGTGTGTATAAACCGCTATTGGCACCGTGCGGTAAGGGAGCAGTGTGTATAAACCGCTATTGGCACCGTGCGGTAAGGGAGCAGTGTGTATAAACCGCTATTGGCACCGTGCGGTAAGGGAGCAGTGTGTATAAACCGCTATTGGCACCGTGCGGTAAGGGAGCAGTGTGTATAAACCGCTATTGGCACCGTGCGGTAAGGGAGCAGCGTGTATAAACCGCTATTGGCACCGTGCGGTAAGGGAGCAGCGTGTATAAACCGCTATTGGCACCGTGCGGTAAGGGAGCAGCGTGTATAAACCGCTATTGGCACCGTGCGGTAAGGGAGCAGCGTGTATAAACCGCTATTGGCACCGTGCGGTAAGGGAGCAGCGTGTATAAACCGCTATTGGCACCGTGCGGTAAGGGAGCAGCGTGTATAAACCGCTATTGGCACCGTGCGGTAAGGGAGCAGCGTGTATAAACCGCTATTGGCAACATGCTGTAAAGGACCAAATCAAGATTGACAACATGCTGTAAATGACAGAAACCACATTCACTATCCATATTTTATTATACAACTAACACAGCATACATAGTGAGAAACGGGAATATCCAGATTGTTCTACAAGACTCTTGTATTTTGTGCCTATCATCCTCTCCTGTAGAATGAAGTTGGTGCTCCTCGCTGTCTTATCCTCTGTTATTGCAATTGATGAGGTAGAATAAAACCTACTGTCTATGCTTACAATTACTAAATACATTGCCTGATACACAGTTAGGACCTTGTGTTCCTGGAGTTTCTAGCTGCTTGCATCTTGCTGAAAGCTGTGTGAACAGTTGACATTGGAAGGCAGATGTAGCCAGAATAGTAAAATAAGTGTGCTCCATGTCGTATGCCAGTGATGATCTGTTAGTCCATCCACATTATTTCAAACCACACATGGATTATTGCCAATGGTGGGAGGTTTGCATGGAGCTACTATTGAACAATATGCCCAAGTCTCTGCTTCACCAGTCTACCTACCAATGAACTAGGTTAGTAATAAATTTATAAAGCACAATCTTGAAAACCAGCTCATGGATGTCCATTTGGGGAGCAGCAGATTCGTGTTCACTGAATGTCAGGGTATTTATCCATCTGGGCCTGGGAAACTATACCCCATGAACACAGGGTCTATGTACTTTCTTGATTCTGATTTACTAGCACATTATTTCTGTAGTTGTACAGTAACTGCTCTGCAGTTGTAGCAATGATTTCCTCTTGGTAATTGGCACTGTCTCTCCCAAGTGAAGACAAATGCGTGTCATTTGCAGGGGCCACACAGTAACTAATCATGCACGCAGTAAAAAGGCCAGCCCATATGTGAACAGCATTTCTGAAAACCGCCCACAGTGCAGTTCACACAATCTTGGCTGAATTTATCTGGTTACGTTCAGGAAATCTGGATCCGGATTTCTCTCTGCCGGAGTAAATCACACTGTATTATTCATCGCTTTCGTTACCGAGTCCAGAAACTGAAAGTAATTGTACTTGATGTCGTACTCCATGTCATACCAGAAATTCACTGAAACAGAAAAAAGAAATCAAACTCCATGCTGTGTTTGTGCTAACACTCTCTCACAGAACAGAAAGCTGCACTTCGTCTCAATTTAAAAAAAACATCCAGTTTTCTGCTCTGCTCTCCTGAGGGTGCAGTCACCGTCCATTCTTATTGAGCACGGGCTCGAAATGAGGTACTTGATTGGTAATCTCACCGAGAGGCGCCACAGGATGGTTGGTGTTGGGAAAAATGCCACGTTGGTACAGTAGGGGGTACTAATCTGAGGTTGGGGCTGAACCACAACTATTGGGAGACTAGCTTTACCGCGTATATGTGATACATCTGACCTAGGAGTGCCTGTTCTGTTCAGAGACCACTTTTGTTGACAGCGTACATCAATGATTTGGATATACGGCTAGTGTCCAAATGTGCAGACAATTCTAAAACAGGAGGAATACTAACTAATTCTGGGGAAGAAAGGAAGCTCCAAGGAGATAGTGATAAGAAGGTAGAAAGGGGGGAAAAAGCAGATGGAATTCAATATCAGTAAGTGTGAGGTGGTACATTTTGGTAAAAATATAAAATAGTCATACTTTTAATGGAGGACGGTTCGGTGATGTGGAATAGCAGAGGGATTTAGGTGTTCAGGTTCCCAAGACGTTAAAAGCAGCATCTAAGATGGATATTACCAAATAAGAGGATTTATGGCAAAAGTATAAAATACAAGAATATAAAAGTTGAGATATAATAGCAAATCTATATAAAGCCTCAGTAAGACAAAAGTTGGAGGACTGTATGGAGTTTTGGGCTCCACACTATATTGAAAGGATGTTGAAGCAATAGATAGGATACAGTGCAGATTGACGAGGCTGCTGCCTGGTGGAAACAAATTACTGGAGAAAGACTTGAAAACATTGGGGCTACTTTTGTTACAGTCACAGTCACATAGGATGTAATTTGTGACATTGATAAGGGCCGTTTCAGTACTGTGGCAGGGGCGGAAATCTGATTGGAGGTTCACACTGTTCAGTACACACAGCTCTCCCTGTGTAACACACTGTTCAGTACACACAGCTCTCCCTGTGTAACACACTGTTCAGTACACACAGCTCTCTCTGTGTAACACACTGTTCAGTACACACAGCTCTCCCTGTGTAACACATTGTTCAGTACACACAGCTCTCTCTGTGTAACAGACTGTCCAGTACACACAGCTCTCCCTGTGTAACACACTGTTCAGTACACACAGCTCTCTCTGTGTAACACACTGTCCAGTACACACAGCTCTCCCTGTGTAACACACTGTTCAGTACACAGCTCTCTGTGTAACACACTGTCCAGTACACACAGCTCTCCCTGTGTAACACACTGTTCAGTACACACAGCTCTGTGTAACACACTGTCCAGTACACACAGCTCTCTGTGTAACACACTGTTCAGTACACACAGCTCTCCCTGTGTAAAACACTGTTCAGTACACACAGCTCAGTGTACTGAACAGTGTGTTACACACAGCTGTCCCTGTGTAACACACTGTTCAGTACACATAGCTCTCCCTGTGTAACACACTGTTCAGTACACACAGCTCTCCCTGTGTAACACATTGTTCAGTACACACAGCTCTCCGTGTAACACTGTTCAGTACACACAGCTCTCCCTGTGTAACACACTGTTCAGTACACACAGCTCTGTGTACTGAACAGTGTGTTACACACAACTCTCCCTGTGTAACACACTGTTCAGTACACAGCTCTCTGTGTAACACACTGTTCAGTACACACAGCTCTCCCTGTGTAACAGTGTTCAGTACACACAGCTCTCCGTGTAACACACTGTTCAGTACACACAGCTCTCCCTGTGTAACACACTGTTCAGTACACACAGCTCTCTGTGTAACACACTGTTCAGTACACACAGCTCTCTGTAACACACTGTTCAGTACATAGAGTGCTGAGAGTTGGGTGAGTCAGGGAGTCTTAACTGGTTGCTGAAATCAAACTTTTGTTTGTTCCACATTTACTGTTTACTGTTTAAAATCTAAATTTCCCAGCTTTAAGCAGGGTTAAAAAGGGATAAACAAGTCCTACAACTCAGAGCAGCTGAAGGCAGTTAACAAGGGAAACTGGAGTAATCTGGTTAACCTGGTTCTGCTGTAGCTGGGCTCAGCTCAGCAAGTCTTTGTTTCAGGGCCTATAAAAACAGGCTTTGAAGTGCGATTTTCAACAGAGTGCTGAGAGTTGGGTGAGTCAGGGAGTTAGGTGAGGCAAGGCCTCAGAGCTTCGGCGGGTGCTTCAGCGGCAGAGCGGGCCTACAAAGGGCTTCAGAGACCAGGTAAGGCTTACTTTACTGGTGGTATTGAACTAAGTTAACTTAAATTGATTAAAGGGGTAGGCCATGCCAGGAGAGCCCAGCCCCGTGGTGTGCTCCTCTTGCTCTATGTGGGAATTCAGGGACGCTGCCAGTGTCCCTGACCAACACGTGTGCCAGAAATGCATCCAGCTGCAGCTACTAACGGGCCGTCTTGCGGCGCTGGAGCGGCGGGTGGATGGGTTGTGGAGCATTCACGATGCTGAGAGGGTCGCGAATTACTCGTACAGTGAGTTGGTCACACCGCAGGGTAGGGCTGCACAGGCAGAAGGGAAATGGGTGACCACCAGGTGGAACAATAGAAGCAGGCAGGTAGTGCAGGGGACCCCTGTGGCCATCCCCCTTTCAACCAGGTATACCGCTTTGGATACTGTTGAGGGGGATGACTTACCAGAGGAAGGCAGCAGCAGCCAACTTCCTGGCACTGGGGGTGCTCCTGCTGCCCAGGAAGGGAGGAAAAAGAGTGGGAGAGCAATAGTGGTAGGGGATTCTATAGTAAGGGGAACAGATAGGCGTTTCTGTGGCCGTAGACGTGAATCCAGGATGGTTTGTTGCCTCCCTGGTGCCAGGGTCAAGGATGTCACTGAGCGGCTGCAGGGCATTCTGGAGGGGGAGGGCGAACAGCCAGAGGTCGTGGTCCACATTGGTACCAACGACATAGGTAAAAAGAGGGATGAGGTCCTGCAGCAAGAATTTAGGGAGCTAGGTAGAAGATTAAAGAGCAGGACCTCAAAGGTTGTAATCTCTGGATTACTCCCGGTGCCACGTGCCAGTGAGTATAGGAATAGGAAGATAGAACAGATGAATGCGTGGCTAAAGAGTTGGTGCAGGAGGGAGGGCTTTAGTTTCCTGGATCACTGGGTCTGCTTCTGGGAAAGGTGGGACTTGTACAAGTCGGACGGTTTACACCTGAACCAGAGGGGGACCAATATCCTTGCGGGGAGGTTTGCTAGCACTGTTTGGGTGTGGGGGGGGGGGGGGGGTTTAAACTAACTTGGCAGGGGGATGGGATACAGAGTGGAGCTATAGTAGGGGGTGAATTACAGCCAAATACGGAGGAAAAAACAAGTCAGCTGGGAAGGCAGAGCAAATATGTGAAGGCAAAAGGGAATATGGCAAGGCTGGAAGGCATTTATTTTAATGCAAGGAGTCTTGCAAATAAGGTGGATGAACTGAAGTTGTTGTTGAACACATGGGAGTACGATATTGTTGCTATCACGGAGACATGGTTGAGGGAGGGTCAGGACTGGCAGCTCAATATTCCGGGGTATAGAATCTTCAGGCGAGACAGAGGGGGGTGTAAAAGGGGAGGGGGTGTTGCAATATTAATTAAGGAGTCAATTACTGCTGTAAGGAGGGATGATATATTAGCGGGTTCCTCTAATGAGGCCATATGGGTAGAACTTAAAAACAAAAAGGGGGCAAGCACTTTGCTGGGAGTGTACTATAGGCCCCCAAACAGTCAGGGGGAGATAGAGGAACAGATATGTAGGCAAATCTCAGAGAAGTGTGAAAATAATAGGGTAATAATAGTGGGGGATTTCAACTTCCCCAATATTAATTGGGATAGTCAGAGTGTGAAAGGCTTAGAGGGTGCAGAATTCTTAAAGTGCATCCAGGAGAGCTTTTTGAGCCAGCGTGTAGAAAGTCCTACAAGAGAGGGGGCGGTACTGGACCTAATTCTAGGGAATGTAGCCGGGCAAGTGGTGGAAGTGTCAGTAGGAGAGCATTTTGGCGACAGTGACCATAATTCGGTGAGATTTAAGGTGGTCATGGAAAAAGACAAAGACGGCCCGGAAATAAGGGTTCTAAATTGGGGGAAGACCGATTTTAATATGATAAGGCAGGATCTGGCCAAAGTGGACTGGGAGCAGCTACTTATAGGAAAATCCACATCAAAGCAGTGGGAGACTTTCAGAAGGGAAATAGAGAGAGTACAACGCCAACATGTTCCCGTAAAGGTCAAGGGTGGTACCAACAAGCAAAGGGAACCTTGGATGACAAGGGATATACAAAAATGCATTAGGAAAAAAAGGGGGGCTTTTGGCAGTTACAAAAGACTAAAGACGGAGGAAGCCCTAGAGTAGTATAAAAAGTGCAGGGGCATACTTAAAAAAGAAATTAGGAGAGCGAGGAGGGGCCATGAAATAACACTGGCGAGCAAAATAAAGGAAAATCCTAAGATGTTTTATAAGTATATTAAGGGCAAGAGGATAACCAGGGAAAGGGTAGGGCCTATTAGGGACCAAAGTGGCAATCTGTGTGTAGAGCCAGATGATGTAGGCGGGGTTTTAAATGAATTTTTTGCATCTGTGTTCACGATGGAGGAAGACGATGTAGACATAGAAATCGGGCAAGGGGACTGTGATATACTTGAACATATTAGCATCGAGGGGGAGGAGGCACTAGCGGTTTTAGCAGGCCAAAAAGTGGATAAATCCCCAGGCCCGGACGAGATGTATCCCAGGCTGCTGTGTGAGGCAAAGGAGGAGATTGCAGGGGCTCGGACACAAATTTTCAGAACCTCTCTGGCCACAGGGGATGTACCAGAGGACTGGAGAACAGCTAACATAGTACCATTATTCAAGAAGGATAGCAGGGATAAACCAGGGAATTACAGGCCAGTGAGCCTAACATCTGTGGTAGGGAAATTATTGGAAAAAATTCTGAGGGACAAAATTAGCCTCCACTTGGAGAGGCAAGGATTAATCGGGGATAGTCAGCATAGCTTTGTCAAGGGTAAATCATGTCTGACCAATCCGATTGAATTTTTCGAGGGGATGACTAGGTGTGTGGATGAGGGAAGTGCTGTGGATGTGGTATACATGGACTTCAGTAAGGCTTTTGACAAAGTCCCGCATAGGAGACTGGTGAAGAAGGTAAGAGCCCATGGGATCCAGGGTGCCTTGGCACGTTGGATCCTAAACTGGCTGAGTGGCAGGAGGCAGAGGGTGATGGTCGAAGGTTGCTTTTGTGACTGGAAGCCTGTGTCCAGTGGGGTACCTCAGGGATCGGTGCTGGGTCCCTTGCTGTTTGTGATCTACATAAATGATTTGGATGAGAATGTAAAAGGTATGATCAGTAAGTTCGCAGATGACACGAAAATTGGTGGGGTGGTAAATTGCGAGGAGGAAAGCCTCAGGCTACAGGACGATATAAACGGGTTGGTCAGATGGGCGGAAAAGTGGCAAATGGAATTTAACCCTGAAAAGTGCGAGGTGATGCATTTTGGACGGACAAATAAGGCAAGGGAATACACAATGGGTGGTAGGGCCCGAGGAAGCACAGAGGGTCAGAGGGACCTTGGTGTACATGTACATAGATCCCTGAAGGCAGCGGATCAGGTAGATAAGGTGGTTAAAAAGGCATATGGGATACTTGCCTTCATTAGCCGAGGCATAGAATATAAGAGCAGGGAGGTTATGATGGAGCTGTACAAAACGCTGGTGAGGCCACAGCTGGAATACTGTGTGCAGTTCTGGTCGCCTCACTATAGGAAGGATGTGATTGCTTTGGAGAGGGTGCAGAGAAGATTCACCAGGATGTTACCTGGGATGGAGCGCCTCAGCTATGAAGAAAGACTAAACAGGCTGGGGTTGTTTTCCTTGGAGCAAAGAAGGCTGAGGGGGGACCTGATTGAGGTGTACAAAATGATGAGGGGCATAGATAGGGTAGATAAAGAGGAACTTTTCCCCTTAGTAGGGGGGTCAATAACAAGGGGGCATAGATTCAAGGTAAGGGGCAGGAGGTTTAGAGGGGATTTGAAGAGGAACTTTTTCCACCCAGAGGGTGGTTGGAGTCTGGAACTCACTGCCTGAAAGGGTGGTAGAGGCAGGAAACCTCACAACATTCAAGAAGCATTTGGATGAGCACTTGAAATGCCATTGCATACAAGGCTATGGACCAAATGCTGGAAAATGGGATTAGATTAGACAGGGCTTGATGGACGGTGCAGACACGATGGGCCGAAGGGCCTCTTTCTGTGCTGTATAACTCTATGGCTATGACTCTGAGCTCTCCCTGCGTAACACACTGTTCAGTACACACAGCTCTCTGTGTAACACACTGTTCAGTACACACAGCTCTCCCTGTGTAACACGCTGTTCAGTACACACAGCTCTCTCTGTGTAACACACTGTTCAGTACACACAGCTCTCTGTGTAACACACTGTTCAGTACACACAGCTCTCCCTGTGTAACACGCTGTTCAGTACACACAGCTCTGTGTAACACACTGTTCAGTACACACAGCTCTCTCTGTGTAACACACTGTTCAGTACACACAGCTCTCTCTGTGTAACACACTGTTCAGTACACACAGCTCTCCCTGTGTAACACACTGTTCAGTACACACAGCTCTCCCTGTGTAACACACTGTTCAGTACACACAGCTTGATGTAAGAAAAAGGAGACTTACCATCAAGTAACTTTAAAGTAAGCTTTAAGTAACTTATAAACACACTATATACACAAGAGAGGTCTTTACCATGCCTCTGGCAGAAGCCTCTTACAATACTGAACAGACCAGTATTTATACCAGTCCAACAGGAAGTGACATATGACAGGAAGTGAGGTATGTACACAGTTCATAGTAAGTGATGACATAGCTTCCCGGAAGTTATCATTTTTATCACATTCTTCCCTCCTGCAGGATTAGGAGGCTGTGGTCTACCTTTTGGTCCGCAGCCGCCGAACAAGGAAGAGTCGCACCCGTTTGGATTCCCGTCGTAGAGGGTCGCTGGTCCGCTTACATGCGGTTGGCCATTGGTCAGAGTCTGTGTGGCCTGGATTGCCCTGTGAAGGGTCGGGGAGATCATGGCTTCGAGTACGAGCCCCAATAGGTTCAAAGTCGGACTGCCTCTGTTCAGAGGGAGGTGCAGAGCTGGTCTGTGGCGGATCAGTACTTTCATGCGCGGTACTGGGAGGGTCGCAACCTTGAGCACGGGGTTCTACCGGCACCAAGCTAGTTGGTGTCCGATCAGGATCCTGGAGAGGGGTACCCGATAGGTCCCAAGAGTTTCCTGGTGAAATGCCATCACCCGATGTCCCACTAGGTCCTGGTGGGCAGGGAGCCAGATCCCGTAATGATACAGTAGATTCTCGGCCGTCGGAATATCGTATGTTTGCATAGGTGGGGTTGGCATCGGTTAGTTCGACCTCGTCTACAAGAGGGTCATTTTTAGACGTCCGAACGTATCTTCGGAGTAATACAGGTCCAGGAGTAGTTAGCCATGACGGGAGTGATGTCCCATGAGATGAGCGACGCTGGAATCCAAAGAACCGCTCATGAGGTGTAGTATTTGTGGCTGTAGAAAGCAGGGACCGTATAGAGTGCAATGCATCCGGAAGCACTGTTTCCCATTGCTGGTCTGGTAGGCCCCGAGATCTTAAAGCGAGACGTACGGAATTCCAGATGATACCGTTATACCTCTCTACCTGCCCATTTCCGATGGGATGGTATGGTGTTGTTTTGCTTGTAGCAATTCCCCGTTCTGAGAGGTAGTCCTTGAGTTCCCTTGACATAAAGGATGGACCCCGATCTGAGTGAATATAAGCCGGCATGCCACAGAGAGAAAATACCTGCTCAAGGCAGCAGATTACTGTGGACGCCAGCATATTGGAGCAGGGGAAGGCAAACGGAAAACGTGAATATTCGTCAATCATGGTGAGCAAATATGTGTTCCGAGTTGAAGAGGGCACTGGGCCCTTAAAATCGATGCTAAGTCGTTGCATCGGTTGGGTTGCATGTATGAGTATACCATCTGAGGGGCGGAAGAACTGAGGTTTTAATTCCGCACAAAGCCGGCATTCTGAGCATATTTTCTTTACATCTCCAGTGGAAAAAGGGAGATTCCGTGATCGTACGAAATGTAGCATGCGCGTAACGCCAGGATGACACAAACCATTGTGGACATCCATGAGAGTGGAGGATGACATAGTGGAGCAGAATGCCCGTGTGAGGGTGTCCGGGGCCACATTCTCCTTGCCAGGCCGATAGAGAATGGTATAACCAAAAGAGGCCAGTTCCATCCTCCAAAGTTGTATTTTATTATTCTTAATTTTGGTTCGTTTTCGATTATCGAGCATGAAGGCGACTGATCGTTGGTCCGTGATCAATGTAAAGTGCTGGCGAGCTAGAAAATGGTTCCACTTCCGTACTGCCTCTATGATGGCTGTGGCTTCTTTCTCAACCGGAGGATAATGTAGCTCGGCACCTTGTAAGGTCCTGGACATAAATGCTACAGGACGACCTTCCTGATTCAGAGTAGCCGAGATCGCCACCTCCGAGGCATCACTTTCAACCACGAAAGGGAGATTCTCATCAATGGAGTGAAGAGCCGCTTTCTCCAACTGTTTTTTGAGAAGGTTAAAGGCTGCAACAGCCGCTGTTCCTAGTGGAAATGATCTAGCATGCAGCAAGGGTTGGATTTTGTCCGAAAAATGAGGAATCCATTTAGCGTAGTATGCAAACAGACCGAGAGCCCGACGTAAAGAAGCCGGATTCTTAGGTGACGGGAGCTCTTGGAGCGGGCGAAGTCTTTCTGGGTCTGGCTTAATGATACCATTGCCTACGCAGTAGCCAAGGATGTTGATGGTCGGTTGCGACTCAACAGATTTGGATTCATTCAGGGTCAAATTACGGCGATGGAGGGCATCCCGAAATTTTTGGAGGTTGGAGTCGTGTTCCTGTTGATCGTGACCTGCAATGGTAATGTTATCAAGATAGGGAAAAGTGTCCCTTAGGTTTTCCTGCTTAACCAGGCCATCCATTGCCCGTTGAAAGACAGCCACTCCATTAGTAACCCCGAATGGGAGGCGACGAAATTGGTACAGCCGTCCATTAGCCTCAAAGGCTGTGTACTGCTTATCTGAGACCTTCAAGGGTAACTGATGATAGGCACTTTTTAAATCGTAAGTTGAGAACACTTTGTATTCGGCCAGTTTATTAACCATATCATCAATGCGTGGCAATGGGTAGGCGTCCAAGTCGGTATATTGATTGATGGTTTGCGAATAATCGATGCATAGTCGCTGTTTGTGAGGTTTTAGAGGGTTCTTGACAATGACGACTTGAGCCCGCCAGGGCGACGAACATGGTTCAATGATATCCTCTGCTAGAAGTCGAGAGATTTCAGCCGCAATAAAAGATTGGTCTTCCTGATTAAAGCGCCGCGATTTCGTTATTATCGGTTTGCATTGAGGCGGAATACTGGCAAATAATGAGGGTTCATCAAGTGAAGCTGCTGATAATGCACAAAATGGTAATTTAGACGGTATATTAGAAATAGTAAGTCCGGGTTTGGATCCACCAAACTCAATGGTGAGTTTCTTATGCTGTTTTTGGAAGTCCAGCCCTAAGAGGAGATCACCACATAAGTCCTTGAGCACCGAAAGTCGGGTGGAGGGATACATACGACCATGAAGTGTCATATCAACAACACAAAAGCCGGAGATTCTGGTATTAAGTGATGACTGGGCCATCGCAATTGCCTGGTCCGATGGGAAGACATGTAGTTTCAATTTCGCAACAATCTGTTCCTTAATGAAACTATCAGTACTTCCTGAGTCAATTAAGGCATCTAAGGTATGCCCTTTAATTGAAATTTTTGTGGCTGCATGAGACAGGTTCTGTGGGCAAGCAGCTGTAATGGGTGTCGTTGCACAGAGAGTGGCTAAAACTCTCGGTGTGCTTCTTCGGGAGAGAGCTCGAGAGGAAGCTTGATAGGTCCTAGCTGGAGCATCTTGATAGGCCCTAATTGGGGCAGTTCGGTAGGCCTTAGCTGGATTGGCCCTCGTAGAGGCCCTTGATAGGCAAACTTTAGCAAAGTGTCCTTTTTTCCCGCAATAACTGCAGATTGCATTGCGAGCAGGGCAGGTTTTCCTAGGGTGAAAAGCATCTCCACAAAAGAAGCATTCCTTCCTAGATTGCCAAGAGGCTGCTAAAGTGGGGTCGTCCTCTTCTTCATCAGAATTAGATTCCCCCATGATAGGGTTCACCTGAGACCGCTTGAATTGTCTGGTTGCAGCTACAGCAGCAGATCGAGATCTGGGCAGCTGATAGAGGTCTGCATTTCTCTTTGCCAAATCCAGTGAACAAGCTAGGTCAAAAGCTTTTTGTAGCTCGTGTTTTACTTTCTAGTAGACGCTGGCGTATAAATGGAGAGGCAATCCCGCAGATGAAAGCATCACGAATCATTTCTTGGCGGTACAGCTCAGCTGAGGCTGCCTGAAAGTTACAATCTACGCTGAGCCTGCGAAGTTCTTGCAGGAATTCGTCAATTGATTCCCCTGGCCCTTGTTGGGCTGTGGCCAGTAGATGTCTAGCATAGACCTCATTTGGGGTCTTCGCATACAGTTTCTTAAGTGCCCGAATCACCTCTTCGTAATTATCCCATTCATCAACATATTCAAACACTTTTGGGGTCACATAATTGACAAGTATCTTCAATTTAGCAGGAGCATCCGCTTTACATTCATCCAGAAAATTCTCAAAAGTACGATACCAATGCTTCCATACCCTGCCAGCTGCTGGTGTATTCGGGTCCAAGTCCAGACGAATAGGTCTAAGGATTTTCTCCATGATGGGTGGTTCCCTGGATCCTTAACTTCCGAGTTTGTCTGAAGGTCTAGTATTTGTCAGTGTAAATACTAAGTTACTTAAATTGATGGAAGAAAAAGGAGACTTACCATCAAGTAACTTTAAAGTAAGCTTTAAGTAACTTATAAACACACTATATACACAAGAGAGGTCTTTACCATGCCTCTGGTAGAAGCCTCTTACAATACTGAACAGACCAGTATTTATACCAGTCCAACAGGAAGTGACATATGACAGGAAGTGAGGTATGTACACAGTTCATAGTTCACAGGAAGTGATGACATAACTTCCCGGAAGTTATCATTTTTATCACACAGCTCTCTCTGTGTAACACACTGTTCAGTACACACAGCTCTCTCTGTGTAACACACTGTTCAGTACACACAGCTCTCCCTGTGTAACACACTGTTCAGTACACACAGCTCTCCCTGTGTAACACACTGTTAAGTCCGTGAATGATTGAGACACGGACCAGCAGGAGTGAAAACAAACAAGTCTTTACTGGTGGAAGTCAATAGTGAAACTAACAAACAGAGGCTCTCTAGCGCCTTTTATACAGGGGTGGTCACTGCCGGTACTGCAGTCTGAGACCAGTTATTCTCTTAAAGGTACATACACAACAATTCCTCCCCTTTTAGATAAACAGTACATAACATTCATTTAACAACTAAATGATAACTAATTACAATCACAATTACTGTTGCTAGATACATTGGTTAAGTTTAAGCAATTATAAGTTCAGTCTTTGAGGAGGCTTCCTGATTCTGTCTGGATAACACCTCTTTGGGGTATCAGGTTCTTCTGGCAATGTTGAGTCGGGATCAATGTCGTTGTTTGGTTCATCTGCTTCCAATATTACCGGTTCTGCGGTAGCTGCAATTGGAACGTCGATTTCATTTTACCAGGTGTATCAGATCGTGGTGTGGAGTTGACGTTTTCCAGTGACTCTAGAATCTGGTCAGCATGGCGTCCTACAATGCTCTCCCCAACGTCCACGGTATACATGAGAGGTCCTTGTCGTGTACAAATCGTTCCTGGCTGCCATTTCTCAGTGCGGTAGTCCCGGGCCAAAACTGGTTGACCTATCTTAAAACTCCTGGTCGGCCTTTCATTCATATTCTGAAACTGCCTGTTCTCCACATCTCTTCGGACGTTTGGCTTAACCAAATCCAAGCGGCATCGTAATCTTCGATTGAAGAACATCATGGCTGGAGTTTGGTTGGTAACTGCATGTGTCGCATTCCGGTAGGCAAACAAGAAGTTGTCCACCTTGTGTTGTAAGGGTATATCTTCATTACACATTGCCTTGATAGCCTTCTTGAATGTTTGGACAAACCTCTCGGCCAATCCATTAGTGGCTGGATGATATGGGGCAGGTGTGTAATGCTTAACACCATTGTTCTTTAAGAACCTCCGGAACTCTTCAGACACAAACTGTGGTCCATTGTCAGAGCAAATCTGTTCAGGCAGCCCATTCCTGGCAAATATGGTTCGTAAAACTGCGATAGTTTTTTCCGTGGTGGTTGAGGACATTTTTATTACCTCTGGCCACTTTGAATGTGCATCCACCGCAATTAAAAACATCGAGTCCATGAAGGGACCAGCAAAATCAATGTGCACCCTTTGCCATGGAGATGAGGGCCACTCCCATGGATGCAGAGGAGCTTGTGGTGGGGCGTTTTGGACCTTCTGGCATCCTGCACAGCTCTTGGTCATCTCTTCGATTTCTCTATTGATTCCCGGCCACCACACAAACGCTCTGGCTAAGTTCTTCATTTTACCCCAGCCAGATGACCCTCATGAAGCTCATTGAGCACTCTATCCGTCAACTTAGGTGGAATTACTACTCTGGATCCACACATCAAGGTTCCTCTGCACACTGACAGCTGTTCTCTTCTCGGCGAGAATGCTGGCAGCAGTGGTTCGCCATGTGCTGGCCATCCCTTCACCGTTAAATCATAGACCCGTGATAGTGTCGGGTCATTCCGTGTTTCCTTTTCTATGTTTGCATTCGTCACAGGGAGACATTCGACTATGGTTGAGTGGAATAACTCCATTGGATCCACTGCAAGGTCGTCTTCTTCCACCGTCGGCAACGGTAGACGTGACAATCCATCAGCATTTCCATGCTGTTTAGTTCCTTTGTACTCGATGTCATATTGGTGTGCCCCTAGGAAAAGGGACCATCTCTGCAGCCATTGTGCTGTCATTATCGGTACGCCCTTCTGAGGGTTGAAAATGGAGACAAGAGGTTGATGATCGGTTAGTAGAGTAAATTTTTGACCGTGCAGGTAGTGATTGAACTTCTTCACCCCCCACACTAGGCTGAGGGCCTCTCTGTCAATCTGGGCGTAGTTACGCTCGGCAGAAGTTAACGAGCATGACGCAAAAGCTATCGGCCTCTCTAAACCATCAAGGAATTTATGTGACAGTACCGCCACAATGCCGTAGGGAGACGCATCACACGCCAGCCTGATTGGCAGTGCTGGGTTGTAGTGAGCCAAAACTTCTCTTGAAGTGATTAAGTCCTTACTCTTCTGAAAAGCACGCTTACAATCATCGCTCCATTTCCATGCTACCCCCGTTCGTAGCAGGGCGTTCAGTGGGTGCAGAATTGTCGACAAATTCGGCAAAAACTTATGATAGTAATTCACCAATCCGAGGAATGACCTCAGTTGCGACACATTTTCAGGCGCTGGGGCCTTAACAACCGCTTCAATTTTGTCAGGGGACTTATGTAACCCCTCTTCATCAATCACGTGGCCACAATACGATAGTTGTTTCTTTAAAAACTCGCACTTGGGGCAGTTGGCTCGCAGCCCATGTTCCCGTAGTCTAGTGAGCACCTGTTCTAGGTTGTTAAGGTGTTCATTGTCATCTTCACCTGTTACAAGGATGTCGTCCAAGTAACACTGAGTCCCCGGAATCCCTTGCAGGACTTGTTCCATCGCTCTTTGCCATATCGCCGGAGCCGATGCTACTCCGAATACCAATCGATGATACTGGTAAAGACCTTTGAGTGTTTATCGTGAGATACTTCCTAGAGGACTCTTCAACCTCCATCTGCAAATATGCTTGTGCTAGGTCAATTTTTGTAAAACGCTTCCCTCCAGACAGTGAGGCGAAGATGTCTTCTATCCTTGGAAGAGGATATTGTACTGTGTGAAGGACTGGGTTCACCGTCACCTTGAAATCCCCACAGATGCGAATCTTCCTTGGCTCTCCGGACTTATTGCTTAACGTTTTCTTCATGACAGGAACGATGGGTGTCGCCCACTCGCTCCAGTCGACCTTAGACAACACGCCCGCCTTCTCCAGATTCTCCAGCTCTGCCTCGACGGCTGGGCGAATTGCATATGGTACCGGTCTTGCTTTGAAAAACTTGGGAACTGCATTCTCTTCTATTTTTATCGAGGCGGTTACGCCTTTAAGCGTGCCCAGTTCTTGTTGAAATACCTCTTTGGCGTTAGCTAAGATTGTTGACAATCGTCCAGGAGTGACGTCTTCATCTTTTTTACCGTCCACCGTCATTGCATGAATGGAGTGCCAATCTAAGTTTATCTTCCTGATCCATTCCCGTCCCAATAACGGTGGTCCACCATTTGGCAGTATGTAGAGATACAATTTCCGTATTTTCTTGCCATTGTATTCGACAGGCACCCTTATTTTTCCTCTGGGGTATACTTTTTGCCCCGTATACATCGTCAAGACGATGGATGTCTCCCTCAAGGGTATGTGTGAAAATAGCCGCTCGTAGTCTCGTCGATTCATGACGGTTAGCGCTGATCCTGTATCCAATTCCATTTTAACTTGGGACCCTGCTATCGTGAGGGTGACCCAAATGGTTCGGTGATCCTCTTTTGCGATTACATTGTGAAGTTTGAGACAGCTTAGTCTCCTGTTTCCGGATTCACTATCGCTCATCTGGTCTTTGGAACTACTGTCCGTCATCTTTTGTACTTTCTTGTATGATTCCTTAGTAGCCTTTTTGTTGTCGCTGGTCTTCTTCCCAGACCTGCAAACTCGTGCAATGTGTCCAATCTTCCCGCATTGTCTGCATATTTTGTCTTTGAACCAGCAGTCCTTCTGGTCATGGTTAGTTCTGCCGCAGCGATAACATTTTGCAAATCCCCGTGTCATTTCGTGGGTGCAGTATTCCTGTGGTTTTTGTTGAATTTCTGCAGCTCCCCTGGCTGCTGCTTCATACGATACTGCCACGCTGAAAGCCTTATCCAGCGTCAGCTCTTTTTCCTGAGAGTAACTTCTTCTGTGTTCCTTCACTCAGGAGTCCACAGACAAATTTGTCCCGTAGGGTATCTGCCAGTCCTGCTCCGAACTGGCAGTGCTTTGATAGCTTGCGTAGTTCCGTAAGATACTCAGCATTGCTCTTATCTTTGTGCTGAGTTCTCCTGTGGAATTTAAATCTTTCTGCTATCAACAGCGGTGCAGGGTTTAAGTGTTCCTGTAGGACAGCAACAATTTCGTTAAAACTCTTCGCCTTCGGTTTGGCTGGAGTAATCAGGTCCCGCAAAGGGCCGTACGTTCTAGCGCCCATTAAGTTTAGCAATATCGATGCCTTTTTCCCCTCCGCTATTTAGTTTGCCTCGAAATATACCTCGACTCTTTCCACATACGTGGTCCAGTCACAGAATCACAGAAACCCCACAGTGCAGACGCCATTCGGCCCATCGAGCCTGCACCGACACATATCCCACCCGATCCCCGTAACCCCATGTATTTAATCCCCCTAACACTAAGAGTCAATTTATCATAGCCAATCAACCTAACCCGCACATCTTTGGACTGTGGGAGGAAACCGGAGCACCCGGAGGAAACCCACGCAAACACGGGGAGAATGTGCAAACTCCACACAGGCAGTCACCCAAGGCCAGATTCGAACCTGGGTTCCTGGCGCTGTGAGGCAACAGTGCTAACCACTATGCCACCGTGCCGCCCCTCTAATGTATTATCAAAAGCAGTGATACAGCCAGTCATCGGCATCTTGCAAATCTAAAATGGCGCCTCCCGCGTTTTGCCTTCTTCCCCGATTTAACAAAATGGCACCTCCCGCGCTTTGCCTTCTTCCCCGCTGTTGTTAGCGCTGCTTTCCACGGTTTCTTGTGCGTTAAATATTGATTCTTTTTCTTTTATTATTTTCCCGTCGTGGAGCGGACCCTCTGGGACACTTCCCTCCCTCTTCTTAGGTCCGAACGCTGCCCGGCTTCGAAGCACCGGCCGCGCCCTGTGTGCTCCAGCCTCTCTCTCTCTCTTAGCTTCCCGACTCGCTGCCCGGCCCCGTTGAAAAGCCACCCGATCGAGCTTCAGCCCGCCGCAGCCCAGGAAGGATCAGAGCACTACCTGCCACCAGCCCGATTAGCTGGGAAACCACAGACCGAGGAACCCAGCCTGGCTCTGGAAAGTCTCTCCTGCAAGTTTTCAAACCGATGATTGACGGTCGACGCCCATTTCTCGAGTTTCTTTGGACTCTTTTTTTTTCTCTTTCTTCTGGCTCCGACCTTCAACAACGTCGTCTGAGGTGCTGCCGAGTTGCAGGTAAGTTCGTTTCTTACTCGTCACCAGTGTTAAGTCCGTGAATGATTGAGACACGGACCAGCAGGAGTGAAAACAAACAAGTCTTTACTGGTGGAAGTCAATAGTGAAAAACTAACAAACAGAGGCTCTCTCGCGCCTTTTATACAGGGGTGGTCACTGCCGGTACTGCAGTCTGAGACCAGTTATTCTCTTAAAGGTACATACGCAACACACACTGTTCAGTACACACAGCTCTCTCTGTGTAACACACTGTTCAGTACACACAGCTCTCTCTGTGTAGCACACTGTTCAGTACACACAGCTCTCTCTGTGTAACACACTGTTCAGTACACACAGCTCTCTCTGTGTAACACACTGTTCAGTAGACACAGCTCTCTGTGTAACACTGTTCAGTACACACAGCTCTCCGTGTAACACACTGTTCAGTACACACAGCTCTCCCTGTATAGCACACTGTTCAGTATACACAGCTCCTTTTTGTGGCATCCTACGCAGTGTTCATTAACTCACTGTGGATCAATGCCTGGCATCTACCTTTTACATGTGTGAAAGATCACATTAATAATATATACCTGCAATGCAGCCATGCGACTGCCGGACATGGTGGAACCACAGAGAGGGGAGGTACAGCATCTCGCCTGCTTTCACTGTGCAGTGGAGAGGTCTTGCATGAGAATATTCAGGGTAACGACTGAGGTCAGGGTTCAGGGGGTCAAGTGGAATCCATGGTACCTGGTTTTGGGGAGAGAGGAAAGAGGCCGTTAGTTATATAAAACCAGTGTATATGCCATTTTTAATGTGTCAGGCTGCCACTTGAAGATCAGTCATACTTGCCTTATCATGTCTCTCAAAGTGTTTCATGCAACAATTGACTGTGTTTTGACATGCATTCGCTGTTCTATAGGTAAATGTGGTAGCCACTATGCACCAAAATACCACTAACAATATTAAAATGCGCAATCAGTTCATCTCTTTTTGGTCATGTTGGTTGAGGGAGGACGCCAGAACACACTGCTCTTCTTCAAATGGTATTATGGAACCTTTCATGCCCACCAGAGTAGGCAGACGTGGGGGGCCTCAGTTTAAAATGTCTTTGAAGTGCAGCACCTCAGACAATGCAGCACTCCCTCACTACTGCATTGGAGTGTCAGCTTAAATTACGTGCTGGAGTGGGGCCCAAACCCCAGTTGATATTACAGTGAGAATAAATATCAGGGGTTCATGTCAACGACACATTGGAAAATAGACACCATTAAATTCCTATAAAATCCAGAGGCTGTATACTGCTAGCTTAAGGTGCAACCTGGTGGATTACTAACCTATACTGGCCAGAAGGTCCCAGGTGTAATTCCTGGTCTGTGCTGAATTAGTTGATTTCAGTTGGCATCTGTGCCCCTGGAGAAGCACAAAAATAAACCAGAGCTCCCACACTTGGTCGTCATTCAGTGATCTCTGCTGGAAAGTGGGCATCAGGTGAGGCCAGGTTTCAAATTCAGGTGTGCTGACCTCATGCTTGATAAGTAAGACCCCTTGGGCATGAGGTGGTGCCTGTGGAAGCAAGCCAGCAAGAGTCAGAGCCTTCTGGATAGAAGAGGAGAAAATGAAGGGCAAACACACGGGAAAAGCACAGGGAAATTGTTTGCAATTAAATTTGGTGAGGGTTTCTACTGCTGCAGATAACAGACCAGCAAATCAGTTTATCCCAGCCCATTCGATCAGTCAACAACTCACTCTAAACACAGAGCACTAAACAAGAGTCTATTTCAAATAAAAATGAATGAATGGAAAGTGTTTGTTCCATTGGAATTCTCCTGAATGGAAGTGAATGAGGAGGTGTTCATTAGCATTATAGAATCGCAGAATGAATGGGACGGGGCGTGGTCCATTGAAATTCTGTATAAGAATAATGACTGGGGAAAGGTTTGGTCCATTGGGATTCTGTACAAAGGAGCGAATGGGAAGAAGTCCATTCAATTTCTAAAATTGGGAGTGACTGGGTAGGGTAGTGGAGGGGAAAACTTTGGACTCATTTAAGAGGTAGTTCGACACTGTGATGGGGGATTATAGATTTCAATTTAAGAATGAGGTAGAAAGGTTGAATGGGAAGAAATTTGAACAATTGGGATTCTATATGATGGGAGTGAATGACAAAGGGTTGTGTATGCAGTGCCAGTGACCATGACAATAAGACTCTCAGCTCTGTATATGGGTTTATGTTAGTGCAACTAGTGAACAATTCTTGGCTCTGATGCACTGTCCTCTTGCTGTAGGACAGTTCTTTGGGAAGTAACTACAATCAGTGGCTAGAGGGTCAGTTTTGTTAAAGCCTCATTATTATATTTTGAACATAAGGCTTTGACAGCATCTAATCTCTGTTGCGATTATGTGGGAATAAGGGGTCGGCCATTTAGGACTGAGATGAGGAGAAATTTCTTCACTCAGAGGGTGGTGAATCTTTGGAATTTTCAACCCCAGAGGGCTGTGGAGGCTCAGTCGCTAAGTGTATTCAAGACCAAGATCGATAGAATTTTGGATACTAAGGGAATCAAGGGATATGGGAATAGTGCAGGAAAGTGGAGATGAGGTAAAAGATCAGCCATGATCTTATTGAATGGCAGAGCAGGCTCGAAGGGCCGAATGACCTACTCCAGCTCCTATTTTTTATGTTATTATATTCTTAATTCACTCAAAAGCATTTAGGCCTGATAGAGTTGGTGAATGGGAACCAAAAAATGGTTCTCAACCACTTTTTCTTTGCTTTTTAGCTAATTCCCGACACACTTCTATTGTGTTGTTGGTTGCTACAGCCTGTGCCCAATCTACATATCTGTGATAAGGATGCCATCTCTAAAGAACAAGGAGCTAAACTATCAAATGGAGTCTTGGGTAATGAACTCCTTAATAATCCTTGAACATTAGCTCTTGATTTGTGGAGACGGGCTTGAACGTATACCCATAATAAATACTGTATCTTTGTATGGGTGAGAGGAGTCTTTAATTATTTATCACACTAACCTGAAACTGTTGAGCAGCTGTAATTGAAGCTGGGATATAAATGAAGGGAAGGAGTAAAGCACAGTGCCCACAGCTATCTCAGGTGACATGGTTTTTGTTTTGAGGAACATAGATAAAGTGCCAAAGCCCGCTGTCAAGGCCACAGTCACTTTGGACTATATGACTCCTCATAATGGAACAGGAACTAACTGATTGGGCCTGGGGTAGGTAGTAAGCCTAGAGAGCTTGGCCTTTTTGGCACATGGTATCCCTGGAGAAGGTGGTTCTGGCTTAGGTTTCCAAGCCCAGTAATGTAGAGGAGAGAAGCTGTCAGTATAGATATCTTCTTCTCTTCTTAGGCAGTCCCTCGGAACCGAGGATGACTTGCTTCCACATTAAAAATGGGTTCTCAGGTGACTGATGAGTCCAATGCAGGACCTACAGTCTCTGTCACAGGTGGGGCAGACGATGGTTGAAGGGGCGGGTGGGTGGGGTGCTTGGGTTGACGTGCGCTCCTTGCGCTGCCTGCGCTTGGCTTCCGCTTGCTCCCGGCGAAACGACTCGAGGTGTTCGGCGCCTTCCCTGATGCTTTTCCTCCACTTTGTGCGGTCTTGGGCCAGGGATTCCCAGGTGTCGATGGGGATGTTACACTTTTTCAAGGAGGCTTTGAGGTATACCCGGGGTTGCTTCAGCGACTTTTATCATTACAGCTGTTAATTCAGCTCTCTCCAGTATCAGTGCATACCTTTACTTCTTCTCCTGAAGGCACCAACTCATGCTGAGGTACATTTATGTGCACACCAACAGGCTTGTAGTACCTCACCCGAGTAGCCATTCTTCATCTGTGAACTTGGACTGTGAGTGTCAGCAGTAAATTCTACCATGGGAGGCATCGCAGCTTAGTCCAATCCTGTGCTTGCCCAACATGTATAACACGCACACTTGCCAGCATGAGGCACTGAATAGTGATCAGGAGCAGGAACCCTGGCTAACTTTTACAATCTCTAGCTTTGGGTAGGTGAAATCAATTGTAGTATCCATGCTGCTATCCTGACTCAGCTCAGCCATCCCAGCACAAACCAAGAGCATTATAGTCGTTATTGCCTATTCCTAAACCAGGTGCTGCAATCACCCACAAGGCCCATAGGAGAAGCTGCATCTTCAGCTCAATGGCACAATGCTTTGGAGTTTTGAGTGCAGTGTGCATTGACTGTTAGGATACCAGTTTGAGCCTGTAATTTGCCACATGGTACTCCCAGTCTCAGCCACGTCATCATGGAGTACGACTTCCAAGTGGGAGCCAGGTGCTTCCTCTGGGACACACTGGTCACCTTTCCTGCATTTGCTGGATGCCCTGTAGCGAGCAGTGACAGCTGAGCCTGGGAGCAAAGTGCCAGCTTTCCCTCTTGACCGGGTTAGAATGAGACACAGAAAATGTTTTTTGCAAAATAATTTTTTTTAAACAAACAAATATTATAAAGTTGGGCTAATTATCCTGTGTAATTTTGCCTATATGCAACCTTTCAAATTACTGCCTAGCTCACTGTGGTCTAAACACACCATTAAGGTTGTAGGTTCCTCTGTTTTTAATAAAACAAAAAAATGTGAGAAGTAATGTACAAGAATAAAAATAAATTGGACTTGTCCAGATAGGACTGCTTTGATTCTTATTATTACAGTTTGCATTATATATATAATCTACAGCATAGTGTGCACATCCTGTTCATAAACCTTATTTCTTGTCACGATTTTCAGTCACACTTCTTATGTTAACATTTAGCACTGAAAATCCCGATGTAAACTTTTATAATGCGAAAGCCCTTTCTAAAGTTCTAAGGGGGAAAAATTCAGTATCGACCATTTTGGGGCGCTAACATTAGCGCCGATGACCACGAAATTGAGTTTAAGCGGCCAAAGAGGGAAGTGGAGTGCTAAATCAAGTGCTTCACTTCCTTCTTAGGGTGCTAATGTCGGAGGGTGGGGCGGGGCGGGGCGGGGTGGAGACTTCAGCAACACTGCACGTTCAAAGGCTCCTTCCCTCCGTTAAAGGGAAAGGCCATCGCTGCAGGCTCTGCAATTTAAAATGTACCTACCTGGACCACCAAGGCAGCCACGATCCCGCGCGATCAGCCCGGCACTCAAGCAGAGTGCCAGGCTGATCGATCGCGGGCAGGAACCCGCGAAAAAAACTAGAAGAAGAAAGGTAAGTTTTTTTTCCACTTACCTCGGCCACCTCGCCTTTAACCATCGCCCCTGAAGCAGCCGGCCACCCCGATGCATGCCTCCTGCAGCTGTCGGTGTTTTCGACCGCCGCTGCTGCAGGGGGCAGAAGTCAATTTCGGGTTTGGGGCGCTACTGGAGCGATGTGCACGGCGATGACGTCACGATCTCCAGGCGAAGGAGATCGCCCCGGAGGCGCTAATGGGAGGCGCAAAGGCACCCAATTTCACCCCCTAAGCATTTTATTCGCCATGATGTTTGAATCATTCAAAATGCTTTTTGAAAAAAATTTCATCTGCCAATTTGGCTCAGCAACTGAACCTTTTAAATAAATGTTAAAAAAAATTACACATTTCACAATAACACCAGGCACTCTAGGGATCTCTCTGAGTGAGATGGCTAATTTTGCTCAATGTTCTGCAGTGGAAAGAGGCAGGTTTGAATCCACCTCAAGTAATCAGTTTGTACAATATGGAACAGAGAGGCTACCGAGCAGAGACTCTCAGTAGGAGAGAGCAAAAATTATAGGGGATTATCACCGATGGCTGATTTCTGGCACGTACTGGTCGCTAGTTACAAAGGGAATTGACAACAGCTTAGAAGCAGGCACTGTGTTCTGTCAGCGCCAGGGGGTCAGGCAAGTTCTGACAAAGAATAGGGGGCTAAAGTTATAACACAAAGGGACCCCTAGCTGAAAAATAGCCTCTCCATAAATACACACATTTTCATAAAAAAGTATTTTCAGCCCTTGTGACAGGTGCTTTACCTTCTCTGCATTCTGCACGTCTATCACATCGAAGGAACCATCTTCGTTCACCTTGTACGCTGCAGGCTGGAAGAGTTCTGCAGAAACAATAGACCTGAGATTCAGTGACTAGCCCGGGTCTTAGAGTGTTACATTAGTGCTCAGTCTGCAAGACACCCGTGACGTCCCCATACGCAGTATTTATACCAGTTTAAACTACGGAATGGTGGGTTGTTCCTCACATCTCTTTTATTGAGTTTCCGATTTCAGCCATGCCATGAGCAGGAACTATTGAGAGGAGAGGAGGACAGCAACTGCCCACAGAGGGGGAAAGGAATTTGGTGGGAGAGAGTGTTCTTGTGCACACTGTGGTGTTTGGGTCAGCAACAGCACTTCCTGGTGACTGGGAGCAGGTCCCACCTAACTGCTCAGCTAAGGATGGAGCAGTCTTGACCTGACCAACAGAATCCGCAGCTAATTGTCTCTGCTCAAAGGAAAGCAAAACAACAAATTTCATTCATTTAGTGCCTTTAATGTAGAAAAATATCCTCAGGCCCTGTGCAGAGGAATAAGGAAACACCAATCCAAAGAATAAGATTAGGAGCAGTGACCAAAAGCTTGGTCAAAGAAGTGGGTTTTTAAGGAGGGTCTTAAAGGTGGAGGGGCAGAGGAGTTTAGAGAGGGTATCCCATAGCGTAGAGCCTAGACGGCTGAAGCCACATCTGCCATTTGGCAGAGAGAAGGGAGGGGGAACACACAAGAGGCCAGAGTTGGAGGAACGCAGAGCTCTCATAGGGTTCTAGGGCTGGAGAAGGTTACAGAGATAGAATGAGGCGAAGCCATGAAGAAATTTGGAGGTGCCGAAGGCATGGATGAGTGTCTCAGCAGCACATGGGCTGAGGCAGGTGTGGGGACGGGTGATGTTATGGAGGTGGAAGTAGGTGGTCTTTGTGATGGAGAGGATATGGGATCAAGAGCTTAGCTCGAGTTCAAAAAGGACACTGAGATTGCGAACAGTCTGGTTCAGCTTGAGATGGTGTCGCGAGAGGGTATTGTGGTGAGGGTACGGAGTCTGTGGTGGGGGCAAAATCCGTTGTTGTCAGTCCTTCCAATGTTTAATTGGAAGAAATTACAGCTCATCCAAGACTGGATGTCAGACAAGCAGTCTGACAACACAGAGGCAGTGCTGGGGTCAAGAGATGGTGGAGCGGTAAAGCTGTGTGTTGCTAGCATAGATATGGAACTTGACTCCACATCTTCGGATGCTGTTGCCAACGTGCAGCATTTAGATGAGGAAGAGGAGAGGGCCAAAGATAAATCCTTGGGGTACTCCGGAGGCAAAGGGACGGAGGCAGGAAGAGAAGCCATTACTGGAGATGCACGATTGGATCGGTAAACGTAGAACTAAGCGATGGAAGTCCCACTGAGCTAGACAATGAAGGAGAGGTGTTAGAGAAGGATGGTGTGGTTGACTGTGTTAAAGGCTGAAGAGAGGTCGTGAAAGATGTCATTTGTGATTTAGATTAGGGCCGTTTCAGTGCTGTGGCAGTGACGGAAACCTGATTGATACATTGAACTATGGAGTCGTAGGAAAGATGGGCACGGATTTGGGACGCAATAAGCTGTTCTAGGACTTTGGGGAGGAAACGGAAGTTGGAGGTGGGGTTGGTAGTTTGCAAGGACAGATGGGTCGAGGGTGGGTTTTTTGAGGAGGGAGGTGATGACAGTGGGTTTGAAAGGGAGGGGGCAGTACCTGAGGAGAGAGAGAACCATTTACAATGTTAGCTAGCATGGGAGCCAGGAAGGGAAGTTGGGTGGTCAGTGGGAATGGTTTAGTAACTTCTAACCGGTGCTACTTCTTTACCAGGGAGAGCCTGATGGAACAATGCAGACCAAGTTCATTCCATATCTATTTCCATTTCCCTTACTGGTCATCGTCAAGGCCTCTTGGAATGAGACTGCAATCCATATGGGATAAATGACCTGTTCTGTACAATGGCCCACAAGTAACTGGGCTGAGATTAATCTGCCTTTCCAGCCAGGCTGGACAGAAGCTCAGAGGTAAGGGACAGTGCTGGGAAGGCCTGACCTACCATATGGGATAAATGACCTGTTCTGTACAATGGCCCACAAGTAACTGGGCTGAGATTAATCTGCCTTTCCAGCCAGGATGGACAGAAGCTCAGAGGTAAGGGACAGTGCTGGGAAGGCCTGACCTACCATATGGGATAAAGGGTCTGTCAGTGGGAGGGTGGAGGATAAAGTGCTTCTCTCCAGAAACCACGCAGTACAGGTTCTCATAGTGATCTTTATGCACTGAAATAAAATTTAGAAATAAGAGTCAGTAAAATAGTTCAAAGGTGCAGGAAATCCAGTGCAGACAAATCAAGTAATGGGTTTACAGCACAGACAGTACTGACTCGCCCACCTCGGAGAACACACACACCCAGTTATCCAGGCTTGCTCACTTTCTAATCCCCAATATTCAGATATATGTATCTCTAATAATACTGAAAATCGTGCCGATGTCATGCATTTCCTGTGCACAAGCAACAACAACTTGCATTTATAGAGCGCCTTTAACGTAGTGAAACGTCCCAAGACGCTTCACAGGAGTGTTATCAAACAAAATTTGACACCGAGTCACATAAGGAGATATTAAGACAACTGGCCGAATGCTTGGACAAAAAGGTAAGTTTTAAGCAGCTTAAAGGAATGAGAGGGAGATTTAGGGAGGGAATTCCAGAGCTTAGGGCCTAGGCAGCTGAAGGCACGGCTGCCAATGGTGGAGCGATGGAAATCGGAGATGCGCAAGAGGCCAGAATTGGAGGAGCGCAGAGATCTCGAAGGCTTGTAGGGCTGGAGGAGATTACAGAGATATGGATGGGCGAGGCCATGGAGGGATTTGAAAACAAAGATGAGAATTTTAAAATTGGCCCGGGTGCCAATCAAGGTCAGCCAGCTCAGGGGTGATGGGTGAACGGGACTTGGTGCGGGTTAGGATATGGGCAGCCGAGTTTTGGATGAGCTTAAGTTTATGTAGGGTGAAAGATGGGAGACTGGTCAGGAGAGCATTGCAATCGAGGTAACAATGACATGGATGAGGGTTTCAGCAGCAGATAAGCTGAGGCAGGGGCGGAGTCGGGCGATGTTACAGAAATGGATGTAGGCGGTCTTGGTGATGGAGCGGATAAGTGGTCATAAACTCATCTCAGGGTCAAATATGACACCAAGGTTGTGAACAGTCTGGATCAGGCTCAGGCAGTCTTGAATATACTCAACGGCTGAGCCTCCACAGCCCTCTGGGGTAGAGAATTCCAAAGATTCACAACCCTCTGAGTGAAGAAATTTCTCCTCATCTCAGTCCCCTTATTCTGAGACTGTGACCCCTGGTTCTAGACTCCCCAGCCAGGGGAAACATCCTCCCTGCATCTACCCTGTCAAGCCCTGTAAGAATTTTGTTTGTTTCAATGAGATCACCTCTCATTCTTCTAAACTCCAGAGAATGTAGGCCTAGTCTACTCAATCTCTGCTCATAGGACAATCCCCCATCCCAGGAACCAGTCTGGTGAACCTTCGTTGCACTCCCTCAATGGCAAGTATATCCTTCCTTAGGTAAGGAGACCAAAACTGTACACAATACTCCAGGTGTGGTCTCACCAGGGCCCTATATAATTGCAGTAAGGCGTCTTTACTCTTATACAGTAAGACATCCCTCCAGTCTGTGTTACTGACTGTATCTCTACTGATGTTAATCCAGCTCCCTCACACTGTCACTCAGTAACCCCTCCCCCAGCACCCTATGTTACTGACTGTATCTCTACTAATGTTAATCCAGCTCCCTCACACTGTCGCTCAGTAATCACTCCCCCAGCACCCTGTGTTACTGACTGTATCTCTACTGATGTTAATCCAGCTCCCTCACACTGTCACTCAGTAACCCCTCCCCCAGCACCCTGTGTTACTGACTGTATCTCTACTGATGTTAATCCAGCTCCCTCACACTGTCGCTCAGTAATCACCCCCCCAGCACCCTGTGTTACTGACTGTATCTCTACTGATGTTAATCCAGCTCCCTCAGTCGCTCAGTAATCACTCCACCAGCATCCTGTGTTACTGACTGTATCTCTACTGATGTTAATCCAGCTCCCTCACACTGTCGCTCAGTAATCACTCCCCCAGCACCCTGTGTTACTGACTGTATCTCTACTGATGTTAATATAGCACCCACAGTCACTCAGTAACCCCTCCCCCAGTGCCCTGTGTTACTGACTGTATCTCTACTGATGTTAATCCAGCTCCCTCACACTGTCGCTCAGTAATCACTCCCCCAGCACCCTGTGTTACTGACTGTACCTCTACTGATGTTAATCCAGCTCCCTCACACTCTCGCTCAGAAACCCCACCCCCAGCACCGTTACTGACTGTATCTCTACTGATGTTAATCCAGCTCCCTCACACTGTCACTCAGTAACCCCTCCCCAGCACCGTTACTGACTGTATCTCTACTGATGTTAATCCAGCTCCCTCACACTGTCTTTCAGTAACCCCTCCTCCAGCACCGTGTTACTGACTGTATCTCTACTGATGTTAATCCCGCTCCCTCACACTGTCACTCAGTAACCCCACCCCCAGCACCCTGTGTTACTGACTGTATCTCTACTAATGTTAATCCAGCTCCCTCACACTGTCACTCAGTAACCCCTCTCCCAGCACCCTGTGTTACTGACTGTATCTCTACTGATGTTAATCCCGCTCCCTCACAGTCACTCAGTAACCCCTCCCCCAGCACATAGAAACACAGAAGATAGGAGCAGGAGTAGGCCATTCGGCCCTTCGAGCCTGCTCCGCCATTCAACGAGATCATGGCTGATCATCCAAACCCTAGCACCCGGTCCCTACACCGACAGCCATCCCACCCAAACCCTATCCCCATAACCCCACGTATTTAATCCCCCCTAACACTAAAGGTCAATTTTTATCATGGCCAATCAACCTAACCCGCACATCTTTGGACTGTGGGAGGAAACCGGAGCACCCGGAGGAAACCCACGCAAACACGGGGAGAATGTGCAAACTCCACACACACACCCTATGTCACTGACTGTATCTCTACTGATGTTAATCCCGCTCCCTCACACTGTCGCTCAGTAACCCCTCCCCAGCACCCTGTGTTACTGACTGTATCTCTACTGATGTTAATCCAGCTCCCTCACACTGTCACTCAACAACCCTCCCAGCCAGTACCATGTGATAGTGATTAGAGACCTGGGCCTAGAAATTGGGTATAGCCCCGCTTGAGGCGTTAGAACTGGCGCTGCGCAAAGTTTATAGCCAGACGAAACTTATCGCTGCCTGGCGAGATATTGGGTTGCATCGCCCCCAAAGGGGATTGAGGCGCTAACTCAGACGTTGCACGGGGCTCCTAAGGCGCAAAAGTTCAGGCGCTACCCAATTTCGTCGCGGACGGGCGCAGCGCAGGTGATCTCAATTACCGGAAACCACGAGACTTCCAGGCGCCGGCCGGCTCTTAAAGGGGTGGGTCAGTCAGCCTGAGCTGCTACACTCAACGCCCTGTAGTCCTCAGAATCGGCGCTCGCCCTTCTCTGGCGCAACAAACTTGGTGAGGATGGAGAAGGTGAGACAGAGAGCAGAGCACTTCAGCACTGAGGCCCTGGACCACTTGGTGTCTGCAGTTGAGCGCCGTCAAGATGTTCTGTATCCTGACAATGGCAAGAGGCTGAATCAAAAGGCTTACCGGCGATCTTGGAGGGAGGTTTCTCAGAGGGTCAACTCCAACTGCTTGGCGACCAGGACCCCTGTTCAGTGCAGGAAGAAATTCAACGACCTCACTCGGGTCGTTAGGGTGAGTGTTGGTTATGCAAAATCTGATTCCCTCCATCTGCACCTAACTTCGAGGACACTGTTGCCATGATGCCCCAATGGCCATCTGTCAGCAAGCACCCATGGCCCTTTCTGGGCACACACATGGACATTTCTCTCAAGGCCACATGTAAGGGCTCTTGCACCATGGGGGACATGAGATGATATCTCAAGGCATCATGTAAGGGCTCTTGCACCATGGGGGTCTCCAGATGATCTCTCAAGGCATCATGTAAGGGCTCTTGCACCATGGGGGACATGAGATGATATCTCAAGGCATCATGTAAGGGCTCTTGCACCATGGGGGTCTCCAGATGATCTCTCAAGGCATCATGTTACAGAACTTCCCCTTCTTTCCCCTGCAGTCCAAGCTGGCAACGATGTGGAGGGAGCAGCGTCGAACCGGTGGCGGACCTCCACAAGTGGTCACTCTCATGGACCTCGAGGAGTGCACCAGATTCTTGGGAGGACGTCTGTCTGGTCCTGTAACCACTGCAGCTGCCGACCCCATTCTTGACAGCGAGGGTAAGGCTATCACCTTTTGCAACTGTCTCCTTCCACTTGGTCCCCCCGCCAGCATGCTTCCTCAGTGTGCCGCAATCTGCCATACCTTTCCGCCAACCTGTCCTTTTGCTAAAGCCACTCTTCCACCTCCCTGCTTTCAGATGCATCACCAACTGGGGCTCCACGCCCTGAAGCTGCCAGTGCCAGTGCCTCCGGAGTTGAGGATCAGGAGGAAGCCAGACCATCTGCTCCAATCTCAGAGGAACATACACATGTACAGACTGGGGATAGTAGTTCCCTGGAGGGGAGGGGGGGGGGTGCTCTGATGATCAGGCAGTTGCCGGACCAAGCGGCATGCAGCAACGCAAGGGGGGTAGGCAAGTTCGGCCACCGTTTCCCCGGAGGGCAAGGCAGGTAGTGATGACTGCTGCACAGAGTGCAGAGGAGGTGCGTCGCCTGGCTGAAATGAGCACCCAGGCCCGGCTCAGGCACACTGAGCTGATGGCTGCAGTGGGGAGGATGCCTCAGTCAATAGATTCACTGGCAAAGAGTGTGTTGGACTTCGGGGCAACAATGGAGAGGACTCTCCAGGGCTTCGGGGCAACAATGGACAGGACTCTCCAGGGCTTCGGGGCAACAATGGACAGGACTCTCCAGGGCTTCGGGGCAACAATGGAGAGGTCTGTCGAGGGCTTTGCACCAACAATGGAGAGGACTGTCCAGGGCTTCGAGGCCGCTATGGAAAGGACTGTTCAGGGCTTTGGACAATCCCTGGAAAGGTCTGTCCAGGGCTTCTCCGAGGCAGTGGCGTGGTCAGCACCGGCCTTGTCCGAAGCAATGGAAAGAACTGTCCAGGGCTTCTCCGAAGCACTGGCACCTGGTTCACAGGTCCTCACTGCTGCCACGCAGTCACTTGCCGGCCTCGTCCACACCCAGATTGAGGCAACGCGAACTCTCACTGCAGCCACCCTATCTGCATCAGCTAGGATCAGCCCGGGCCCTTCCAGTCCCATACAAGGCCAGGAATCAGTGGAGCATGCGATTGTGGCGGATGAGCCGAGCCAGTCCCCTCAGAGAGCCAGTGTGTCGTCCGACCATGGTGCAGGTGTCCTCTCTCGGCAGGTGACCATTCCACATGCCAGCGCTGGCACGTCTGCAGTGCAGCTGCCACCACCTGCAGTGCACACTGCTTCCAGCCATGCTCAGATCAAGCATCCTGCGTCCGCACCCTCCAAGCCCAGAGGTCGGCCAGGCCGTCCCTCGGGCTTCTGCGCTTCCAGTCAGCAGGCGTCCCCCAGCCTTCACCCCGCCACTGGGGTTCAATTACGTAGGAGCAGCAGGGAGGGAAGGGGCCGAGCGCGAAAGAGAAGTCGTTCTCCATCAAGGGGCCAGCAGTAGAGGGAGGTCCTGAGACGTTTCTTTGGCCAAACTCAAGGAGACCCTCACCTGTTGGAATTGTTGGAAAAAGTTTGTTCAGTTTGGCGGCTTTGCCGAAGAGTTTAGTGTTATTTTGTTTGTTATGGTTTCTGTTGACATGACGTTGTTTTGCTGTAATGAAAGACTTTTGTGACAATAAAGAGAAGTTTAAATGTGCTAAGGTGTACGTGAATAATTACAGTGATGCTGGCCTTCAGATGCTTTCAAACATCCAAAGTGCGCAGCAGTTAAGACACTCATCATTCCGCCAGAGGGGCCTCGAGACGACTCCTCATGAGCCAGTGACGGATGGCCCTTCCACTTTCAGGAGCCCTTCCATCTTCCTCCTCCTGCTCCTCCTCCTCCTCCTCGTCCGCATGCTCCTCCTCCTCCTCCTCCGCCTGCTTCTCCAGGGTCAAAGGGAAGGTGATGAATTGACGCCTTCGCCTATAAAGGGCAGCTGTAACTTGCCGGATGCAGCAGTGGACTGCAGCCTGAGAGATATTCGCGATGTCCCCAATGGCTCACTGAAAGGATCCGTTGCCATAAAAATTGAGGCCAACAGTCAGTTTAGCGGCCACCGACAGAGAGGTCATGCACCGTTGACGCGGCTGCAGATCCTCAGTAAGCAGGTGGCACAGCTCAGTAACAACGTCCATCCCGATTCGGAGCCTTCGCACACACTGCTCCTCCGACATGTCAAGGTATGACCCTAAAGACCCTCGCAGCATACCCTTGGATTGGGCAACCTCCATTGCCCTTCCTCCTTCTGGCCAATCCCGGCCCTCTCTCCCGCCGTCTTTCTGCCCCTTCATAGTGTTCGGCCAGGAGCCCGTCGCCCTCCAAAGCATCTCCCATTCCGATGCCAGTTGGTCAGAAGGCTGTTAGGTCTAGTGCTCCAACTGCTCCGGACAGGTTTGAGGGTCCCAAGTACTCTAATGCTAAAATCCCAAAACTCTGCTCCACAGTAGCTCCCCAACTCTCTCCACCAATGATCGCAATGAACAGGCCAAGTGGCTGAAGCTTCTATACTAGAGTTGTCCCCTTTAAATAGCGCCCCCGACTCCGAGAAGGGCCTGCTAACGCTCCCTCGAACTGTCACTAATAGCGCTAGGCGTTAAGGCTCCGGGCGCCACCCAATATCCGCTCAGGCGCCCCTAAAAGGCGTTGCACGATGAAATTACGTCATTATGTGCTTGCGCTCGCGGGCGCGCGCAAACACTTAGCGCAGGCGTTAAATGTATAGTCAATATGGGAGTTGTCGCTATCTTCATTGTGCCCGCCCCAACATTAGGCAACGCCCCAATTCTCGGTCTCTTAAGGCGCTAACCGCTGGCGCAAACAACCGAATTTCTAGGCCCTGATCCTTTACATAGATGTTGCTGATAGGGACCCGAGCCCACCAGCCCCGCGTATCAGGAAGTTGTGAGCACACCGACTACGATTTTCCATCCACTGGTTTATGTGTACGGAGAATCATGGGCTGCGCGTCTGTTAATCCAGTTTGCACCGTTGGTGGGTGAGCCTCCTTGCCATAAAACATATACCTGGAAAATGACCCCTTATATCTCCAGAGGTTAAACCAATCCACAGGTATTCTGCGATCAGGTCCTGAGAAACTGACACACAGACAGGACCCACGGTCTGTGCACCAACTCTCGTGATTGATATTGAAATCTATTTCTAGTCTGTCTGTAGACTCGTAGGAGGACAATTCAGAAAGTTGAGTGCACCGAGCTCATGACATACCAACACGGTGACGAGTTACTGCACACCACAGGTTGGGAGTGCGACTGCACGTCACGAGGCAGCAGGATCAGCCAGGAGACCAAGGCAGAGCTCATTGTGTGTTACTAGCGTGCAGCAATACAAGCGTGCAGGTACAGAGCCAGCTGCGTGGATTACACTGGCAAATCAAGACCCACCAAACTCTGGGTCCACAGTGGAATTAAGTCTCTGGTGGTCGAGGGCTTTATATTTAAGTGTGCCATCAATAATGGGAGAAAGGTTCATCATCAACGACACTTGCTCAATGGAAAAGTGCTCACTGTCCGGCTCGGGATCCTCACAGCAGCTGCTCCCGACAATCCCTCCCAAAACCAAAGCTCAACCCAACAACCAAAGGCCAGCTCCCTTTCATAGGCCACTTGTACAGGGCGCCGCTCCTCCCTCCTCCACCACCTGATTTCCACACGAGTAGCAGGTTCTGGTTACTTACAGGAGGTTACGGCAGCCGACTCCCCCAGCCAGAAATTTACTGCATCAGGCGCCTTCCCTAAAACAAGCGGAGAGAAAAACACATGAATCGTGCAGGAAATAGTAGAACCCAGGCTGTTACAGAGCGGCTCCCCATTGGCCTGTCAATAGAGAGCGGGCTGAACTCTGAGGCCTCCAGCTCGGCGAAAGAGGGCGCTCCGCTCCCCCACCACTGTCAGTGGCTGTGGTCGCCTCCATTTTGCTGGGGTCCCTCTGAATGGACGGTCTAGGCAGCCGCCTGAAGAGGGCACACAGCTACCACATCTATTATAAATCCCAGATTGATAGATTTTTGTTAACCAAAGCTATTAACGGATATGAAGTTAGGTCACAGATGAGTCATGATCTAAAAGAATGGCGGAACAGGCTCGAGGGGCTGAATGGCCTCCTCCTGTTCCTAGCAGTCTGTTAGACAGAGTCTCACCATCAGTGTGTTAGAGTGTCTCACCATCAGCATGTTAGAGAGTCTCACCATCAGCGTGTTAGAGTGTCTCAGCATCAGTGTGTTAGAGTGTCTCACCATCAGTGTGTTAAGAGTGTCTCACCATCAGTGTGTTAGAGAGTCTCACCATCAGCGTGTTAGAGAGTCTCACCATCAGTGTGTTAGAGAGTCTCACCATCAGTGTGTTAGTGTTTCACCATCAGTGTGTTAGAGAGTCTCACCATCAGTGTGTTAGAGAGTCTCACCATCAGTGTGTTAGTGTTTCACCATCAGTGTGTTAGAGAGTCTCACCATCAGTGTGTTAAGAGTGTGTCTCACCATCAGTGTGTTAGAGAGCCTCACCATCAGTGTGTTAGAGTGTCTCACCATCAGTGTGTTAGAGTGTCTCACCATCAGTGTGTTAGAGAGTCTCACCATCAGTGTGTTAGGGTGTCTCACCATCAGTGTGTTAGAGTGTCTCCCCATCAGTGTGTTAGAGAGTCTCACCATCAGTGTGTTAGAGTCTCACCATCAGTGTGTTAGAGTGTCTCACCATCAGTGTGTTAGAGAGTCTCACCATCAGTGTGTTAGAGTGTCTCACCATCAGTGTGTTAGAGAGTCTCACCATCAGTGTGTTAGGGTGTCTCACCATCAGTGTGTTAGAGTGTCTCACCATCAGTGTGTTAGGGTGTCTCCCCATCAGTGTGTTAGAGTGTCTCCCCATCAGTGTGTTAGAGAGTCTCACCATCAGTGTGTTAGAGTCTCACCATCAGTGTGTTAGAGTGTCTCACCATCAGTGTGTTAGAGTGTCTCACCATCAGTGTGTTAGAGAGTCTCACCATCAGTGTGTTAGAGAGTCTCACCATCAGTGTGTTAGAGAGTGTCACACCATCAGTGTGTTAGAGTGTTTCACCATCAATGGGTTAGAGAGCCTCACCATCAGTGTGTTAGAGTGTCTCACCATCAGTGTGTTAGAGAGAGTCTCACCATCAGTGTGTTAGTGTCTCACCATCAGCGTGTTAGAGAGTCTCACCATCAGTGTGCTAAAGAGCACCCCTGCAACAGTGACCACCTTTGTGACAGGAGAAGGTAACTGGCGTGGATATAGTGGTGTCGGGGGGTGGGGGGGGGGGGAGGTGGCGGGGGGTTTGTCGGGAGGGAAGAGAGAGAAACGGAACATTTTTTTTCTGTGATAGACGCTGCGAGTACTGTGAAATATACACGGGCATCCAGTCCCTGATTAACATGTTGATGCAAAGGAAGCGAAGCTGTGATTGCCACTCCTCACTCAGCCCTGGCCATACCTAGTGCCTCACTCATCCACGGGATGTGGGAGTCCACATCCTGCAGGAGCTGAGGGAACTCCTCCGTCAGGTTCGAGCATTGCTTCTGCACGTAGAACACTCCGTACGCCTCCTGTTTCTTCTCGACGATGTCCAGAACGTCCCCGAATGGCATCCGCCGCTCTTCGGGCATCACGAACCGGCCCCGGTGCACGGCATCGGCGTAACCGTTGGGGGTCACCGCCACGCTCACCGTCTGCTTTCCAACCGTTTCTCTGCAGTTAAAACACTTCAATGTTAACGTCACAGCAACTTGCATTCATATAGCGCTTTTAACGTAGTAAAATGGCCCAAGGCGCTTCACGGGAGTATTACCAAAAATCTGGCACCAAGCCACATAAGGGTATATTAGGACAGGTCAAAGCAGTGGGTTTTAAGGAGCGTCGTGAAGGAGGAGAGCGAGGCGGAGATGTTTAGGGAGGGATTTCCAGAGTTTAGGGCCAAGGCAGCTGAAGGCACGGCCGCCAATGGTGGAGCAATTAATATCGGCAATTTGCAAGAGGCCAGAATTGGAGGAGCGCAGAGATCTCGGGAGGGTTGTGGGGCTGGAGGAGGTTACAGAGATAGGGAGGAGCAAGGCCATGGAGGGATTTGAACACAAGGATGAGAATTTTAAAATCGAGGCGTTGTATCATTTGAGCTGGGGAAGGGGGGAGAGAAAAGTGATGGAAAAGGAGGAGGAAAAAAAAAGTTCTCTTCCCCCATGTCAAGTCGGAGAGCAAGACTGCCGACGGAGATTCCTCTGTACCATCCAGGCTGCCTGCCCCATTTGTGCAACTGTAGTCATGAAATAGTGGTGACGTTGAATGAAGAAAAGAGGTCCGGAAAAGAATTACTGGATGGAAAGAATTGAAGTAAACCAAGAGAATAATAAGTAAAGGGAGCTAGCACCGTACCTGAGGTATGAGGGCGTCCATTTGGAGACCGCTGGCCAGTGCCTGATGGCATTTCGCACTATGAAGGGCTTGTTGGGACTCAGCCAGCTGCGCTGGAATTCCAGTGGTGTGGGGGGCTGGTCTAAGTAGGTTATTGAGTCGTTCAAGTACAGCTCTGCAAACAAAGTAGAAATGCTGCATTCAGTGAGGGAGTAAGTCAAGAGCCGAGAGCTACGCCACAATAGAAACATAGAAGATAGGAGCAGGAGTAGGCCATTCGGCTGATCATCCAAACTCAGTAACCCTGTCCCTGCTTTCTCCCCATATCCCTTTAGCCTTAAGAAATATATCTAACTCCTTCTTGAATATATTTAATGAATTGGCCTCAACTGTCTTCTGTGGTAGAGAAATCCACAAGTTCACCACTCTCTGGGTGAAGGAATTCCTCCTCATCTCTGTCCTAAATGGCTTACCACTTATCCTTAGACTGTGACCCCTGGTTCTGGACTCCCCCGCCATCGGGAACATCCTTCCTGCATCTAGTCTGTCTAGTCCTGTTAGAATTTTATAACTTTCAATGAGATCCCCTCTCATTCTTCTAAACTCCAGCGAGTATAAGCCAAATCGACCCAATCTCCCCTCATACGTCATTCCTGCCATCCCAGTTTTCAGTCTGGTGAATCTTCGCTGCACTCCTTCCATGGCAAGAACATCCTTCCTCAGATAAGGCGACCAAAACTGCACACAATACTCAAGGTGTGGTCTCACCAAGGCCCTGTACAACTGCAGCAAGACATCCTTGTTCCTGTACTCGAACCCTCTCGCTACGAAGGCCAACATACCATTTGCCTTCTTAACCGCCTGCTGCACCTGCATGCTTACCTTCAGCGACTAGTGCACAAGGACACCCAGGTCTCGTTGCACTTCCCCTTCTCCCAATCTATTGCCGTTCAGATAATAATCTGCCTTCCTGTTTTTGCCACCAAAGTGGATAACCTCGCATTTATCCACATTATACTGTATCTGCCATGCATCTGCCCAATCACCCAACCTGCCCAAATCATACTGGAGTTTCTCGGCATCCTCCTCACAGTACACACGCCCACCCAGCTTTGTGTCGTCTGCAAACTTGGAGATATTACATCTAGTTCCCTCATCTAGATCATTAATATATATTGTGAATAGCTGGGGTCCTAGGACCGATCCCTGCGGTACCCCACTAGTCACTGCCTGCCACTCGGAAAAAGACCCGTTTATTCCAACTCTTTGCTTTCTGTCTGCCAACCAGTTCTCTATCCAAGTCAGTACCTTGCCCCCAATCCCATGTGCCTTAACTTTACACGCTAATCTCTTATGCGGGACCTTATCGAAAGCCTTCTGAAAGTCCAAATACACCACATCCACTGGTTCTCCCTTATCTATTCTACCAGTTACATCCTCAAAAAATACCAGTAGATTAGTCAAGCACGATTTACCTTTTGTAAATCCATGTTGACTTTGTCCGATCCTGTCACTGTTTTCCAAGTGCTCTGCTATTACATCTTTTATAATGGACTCTAGCATTTTCCCCACTACCTATGTCAGGCTTACCGGTCTATAATACCCCGTTTTCTCTCTACCACCTTTTTTGAATAGTGGGGTAACATTAGCTACCCTCCAATCCATGGGAACTGTTCCAGAATCTATAGAATTTTGGAAGATGACCAGCAATGCATCTACTATTTCTAGAGCCACTTCCTTAAGTACCCTAGGATGTAGATTATCAGTGTAGTGTATGTACCCGTCTACCTTTAAGGAAACTATTGTATGTAACCGTTCACCTTTAAGAGAACTACTTTAGGTGTGGCACTACTTGTTTGGCTTCTGTATACTGTAATACCGACAGTGACCACACCAGTATATAAGTGTTGTGGCAGGATTGCTGGGGCAGATTCGCCCGGACCTTCGAATAGTAAAGACCTGTTTGTTTGTTATTCCTGAAGTCTGTGTCGTTATTAACTGTACAACCCACAGACTTTACAGTGGCGACGAGTCCGATCGTACCCTGTGGCAAGACTACCAAAGCAACTAAAGAGCGTTGAAGAGAGGCAACCGCCCTCGTCGTTATGCTGGGAGAAAACACGAGGCTGCAGCAATAGAAAGGAAGAAGACTTAGCAACAAAAGCTTCCAGCAGCAACAGGCACTGACTACCCTTCTACCACGGGGCGGAGTGAGCCGATCAGCAGGAAACAAGGCGGCCGCGGAGACTGTGAGTAGCGGAAAGTGTAACGAAATCCGGAGGATAAGGGCTGTGCACTCGACCACGGTCGAGGGGGAGCGGAGCCGGTCAGAAAGTCGGGTCCAACGGCGTCGTGAGATAGCCAGACCGCGATCGGCGGGAAAAAGCCGGGCAGCGACCGAAGCCACAAAGCGCTGAGACCGGGAGCTGGCGCGGGAAGAGAGAAACTCAGCCGCAGCCGGGGAGGGAAGCACCGGACTGCGTGAGGGCTGGGAGGCGAACGGGAACAGAGCATGTGGGAGAGGCAGAGCCGACCAAAGGAGGCTGCGCGAGAGCCAGTCCAGCGGCTGAACTGTCCTCCACCAACGGGGTACCCAGCGCCGGTAGAGCCGAGTGTGCGGGAGAGAGAGAGACAGAGCCGAGCAAGGGGAGAGAGACTGCGCGAGAGCCAGTCCAGCGGCTGAACTGTCCTCCACCAACGGGGTACCCAGCGCCGGTAGAACCGAACGTGCGGGAGAGAGAAGACAGAGCCGAGTAAGGGGAGCTGTGCGAGAGCCAGCCCAGCGGCTGAACCTGTCCGTTGTGGGGAAAGCGTACCCCTTCCACCAGGGAAGAAACGCGGGAAGCCGCCATTAGGCGGCGAAGACGACAGAAGCGGGAAACCGCCATTGAAGTGGGCGGGGAGAGAAGGAAAGAGCGGGAAACCGCCATTTTCGCGGGAAAAGCCGCCATCTTAGGAAAAAAATAAAATAAAAATTGTGTTGTACCCAAGGAAAGGAAGATGCCTAAGCGGGGGGACATCAACGATTTTAATTCTGAGATAGAAGACTGGGCCACGTACGTGGAACGTATTGAGATACATTGTAAGGCTAACAAAATAGCTAAGGATGAAAAAGCTTTAACCTTACTTAACATGATGGGTGCGAAAACATTCGGGTTGTTGAAGCATCTTCTCTCACCAGCTAAACCGGCGGATCAGACTTTCGATGATATTGTAGCAGTGCTGAAGGATCACTTGAACCCCACACCGTTGATACTGGCTGAACGATCCAAATTCTATGCAAGAACGCAGAAGAAAGACGAAAGCAACACGGAATACTTGGTCGAACTGCGTAGGCTAGCGGAACACTGCCAGTTCGGAGGGAATCTGACAGAGGCACTGCGAGACAAGTTCGTATGTGGATTGTCCAAAGAAGGGACGCAAAAGCGACTACTGGAAGAGAACGACCTCACACTAGACAGGGCTGTCCTTATAGCTGCATCGCACGAAGCCGCAACGAAAGGAACGGCGGAAATGCAGCTAAAGGTGGCGGCACTCGGGGTGGACCAAATTACCTCGAGGACAACAAAATGCTATCGTTGTGGGAAGACAACACACGACCAGAATCAATGCTGGGTTAAAAACCAAGAATGCAGGAAATGTGGCAAGATCGGGCACATAGCTAAGGTATGCCGGTCAGGAACAACGTACAACAATAAGGAGTCACCACAAAAATGGTACGGAAAAGTGCAAGAGGTGACTAGGAAGAGTCTGAGGGAACAGAAGTCGGACTCACACTCCAAATGCAAAGGACTGGACAGTCTGAGAATTCACAATGTGAGTAATGAAGCTGACCGACAAACTATCTGGGTAACGCTACAGATTGCAAAGGTCCAAGTAAAAATGGAAGTGGACACCGGATCGGCGTTGACGGTCATGAATAAGCATGACTATAAAAAGTTTTTCAAGCATATTCCACTACGGGATACGGAACTAGTACTACAGACATACACGGGGCACAAAGTATTCCCCATCGGAAAGATAGAAGTCAAGGTGAGATACAAGGATAAAGATCACCACCGGTTGGACCTGTATGTATTGCCTGAGGGAGGACCACCACTTCTGGGACGGGAGTGGATCCGAAAAATAAAGATGGACTGGCATTCACTAAACACCATGACGGTGGATTCGGAAAAAGAGGATGTCAAACCGGAACGGTTGTCCAGAATATTGGACGAAGCTAAAGAGGTATTCCAGCAAGGACTGGGAACACTGCGAGGAATTAAAGCAAAGGTTAAGATTGCAGAACATGCAAGCCCAAAGTTTTTTAAGGCCAGATTGGTACCTTACGCAATACGACCAGCGGTGGAGGCAGAACTGGAAGAACTTGAACGATCAGGGGTTCTGTCAAAAGTGGACTGGAGTGAGTGGGCCACGCCCATTGTTCCCGTCATGAAGTCCTCACCAAGTAATAAGCCAGGGGGACCGGGGAAGGTCCGTATCTGCGGAGATTTCAAGATCACTGTGAATCCGGTGCTTCACATGGTACAATACCCGCTTCCGCGGATTGAAGATATCTTTGCTTCGTTGGCTGGAGGGAAGCACTTCACGAAAATAGACCTGGCTCAGGCATATTTACAGATGGAGGTCGAGGAAGAGTCACGCCAGTACCTCACCATCAACACTCACAGAGGCTTGTATCGCTATAATAGGCTGGTCTTTGGGGTAGCTTCGGCACCAGCAAGTTGGCAGAGGGCCATGGAACAGGTGTTACAAGGAATTCCAAGCACGCAGTGCTACTTAGATGACATTTTAATCACGGGAAAAGATGAGGAAGAACACCTCATGAATTTGAAACTGGTACTCACCAGGTTGAAGGAGTATGGCCTTCGGGTTAATCGCAAGAAGTGTGAGTTCTTCCAAAAACGGATCTCATACTGCGGTCATGTCATTGACCGAGAGGGACTGCATAAGTCACCTGAAAAGATAGAAGCGGTCGTGAAGGCCCCCGCTCCAGGAAACGTTTCACAGTTAAGATCATTCTTGGGGTTGATTAATTACTATCACAAGTTTCTGCCAAATTTATCCACGGTGCTGCATCCGCTGAATGATCTGTTGCGGAAAGAAACACCATGGAAGTGGAGTGAAGAATGCAAAAGGGCTTTTCGCAGAAGCAAGGAGTTGATTACCTCTGAAGAAGTGTTGGCTCATTTCAACCCAGCATTACCCCTTCGTCTAGCTTGTGATGCTTCCCCGTACGGAATTGGGGCAGTACTTTCGCACAGGCTACCAAATGGCTCGGAAAGGCCAGTGGCATTCGCGTCACGATCATTGACACCCGCGGAGCGAAATTACGCTCAAATAGATAGGGAGGCCCTCAGTCTTGTGTGGGGCGTGAAGAAATTCAACCATTACCTACAATGTAAAAAGTTCACATTGCTGACAGACCACCAGCCGTTGGTGTCCATATTCAACCCAAACAAGGCCGTTTCCACCATGACAGCACAAAGGTTACAAAGGTGGTCCGTGTTACTTGGGGCACACCAATATGAAATTGAGTACAAAAGGTCCAAACAGCATGGAAATGCTGATGGGTTATCACGCTTGCCATTGCCGATGGTGGAAGAAGCGAGTACAGTGGACCCAGTAGAGTTGTTCCACTCATCCATAGTGGAGTGTCTACCGATAACAAACTCAATGATTGAGAATGAGACAAGGAATGACCCGACTTTCACGAGTCTATGATGTAACGGTGGAGGGATGGCCAGCACAGAGCGAACCAACACTGCAAGCATTTTCACAGAGGAAAGAACAACTGTCAGTGTGTCGAGGAACCCTGATGTGTGGATCTAGAGTGGTGATTCCACCCAAACTCCAAAAGAAGGTGCTAAAGGAGCTGCACGAAGGACATCTGGGTGGAGTAAAGATGAAGAATCTAGCAAGAGCGTTTGTGTGGTGGCCAGGCATTGATGGAGACATAGAGGAGATCACGAAGAACTGCCTAGGATGTCAGAGGGTTCAGAACGCGCCACCCCAGGCTCCTCTGCATCCATGGGAGTGGCCCTCATCTCCTTGGCAAAGAGTACACATCGACTTTGCTGGTCCATTTATGGACTCGATGTTCCTAATAGTGGTGGATGTCCACTCCAAGTGGCCGGAAGTAATTAAGATGACCACCACCACGACGGAAAAAACCATCACAGTGTTAAGGACTATGTTTGCTCGGAATGGCCTGCCGGAACAGATCTGTTCTGATAATGGACCGCAATTTGTGTCCGAAGAATTCAAGAAATTCTTAAAGAGCAATGGGGTTAAGCATTACATGTCAGCCCCATACCATCCCGCCTCCAATGGATTGGCTGAAAGGTTTGTCCAGACCTTCAAGAAGGCCGTAAAGGCCATGAGTAATGAAAACATAAGTCTACAACATAAGGTGGATAGCTTTTTGTTGGCATACCGGAATGCAACACATGCGGTCACAAATCAAACTCCCGCAATGATGTTTTGTAATAGACGCCTAAGATGCCGGCTGGATTTGCTCAAACCAAACGTCAGAAGGGACGTAGAGAACCGGCAATTCCAGGGCATGAATGAAAGGGCCACTAGATCTTTCCAGATCGGTCAACGAGTTTTGGCCCGGGACTACCGTACCGAGAAATGGCAGCCTGGAACTATTGGAAAAAGGCTAGGGCCGTTGATGTACACCGTGGACATTGGGGACAATATAATAAGGCGCCATGTTGACCAAATCATAGGGTCCGCCACAAATGGGCAACCGACTTCACCACCTTACCCGGGTAATGTTGAGTCTGAGATACCCAGAACACCTACTTCCGATCTGGTAATACTGGAATCAGCTGAACCTGACACTGTCTTTCAAGCCAAATCGACTTTGCCAGAAGCACCTACTAGCCCGCCTGGAATGACGACACCACTGCGGCGTTATCCGGACAGAATCCGGAAACCTCCAGAAAGACTGAATCTATGAACTGTCTTACATAAGCTGTATATATGTTATAATGTATGTTCACTATGGACTCAGTATGTTGAAAGCTAAAAAGGGAGGATTGTAGTGTATGTACCCGTCTACCTTTAAGGAAACTATTGTATGTAACCGTTCACCTTTAAGAGAACTACTTTAGGTGTGGCACTACTTGTTTGGCTTCTGTATACTGTAATACCGACAGTGACCACACCAGTATATAAGTGTTGTGGCAGGATTGCTGGGACAGATTCGCCCTGACCTTCGAATAGTAAAGACCTGTTTGTTTGTTATTCCTGAAGTCTGTGTCGTTATTAACTGTACAACCCACAGACTTTACAATCAGGCCCTGGGGATTTATCGGCCTTCAATCCCGTCAATTTCCCCAACACCATTTCCCTACAAATACTGATTTCATTCAGTTCCTCCCTCTCATTAGACCCTATGTTCCCCGACATCTCTGGGAGGTTATTTGTGTCCTCCTTTGTGAAGACAGAACCAAAGTATGTATTTAATTGGTCTGCCATTTCTTTGTTCCCCATTATAAATACCCCTGATTCTGACTGCAAGGGACCTACGCTTGACTTCACCAATCTTTTTCTCTTCACATATCTATAGAAGCTTTTACAGTCAGTTTTTATGTTCCCTGCAAGCTTACTCTCATACTCTATTTTCCCCCTCTTAATTAATCCCTTTGTCCTCCTTTGCTGAATCCTAAACTGCTCCTCAGGTTTACTGCTTTTTCTGGCCAAATTATATGTCCTCTCCTTGGATCTTATGCTATCCCTAATTTCCCTTGTTAGCCACGGTTGAGTCACCTTTTTGTTTTATTTTTATGCCAAGCAGGGATGAACAAATTCTGTAGTTCATCCATGCGATCTTTAAATGTTTGCCATTGCCTATCCACCGTCAACCCTTTGAGTAACATTCCCCAATCAATCCTACCCAACTCGCGCCTCATACCATCGTAGTTTCCTTTATTTAAATTCAGGACCCTGGTCTCTGAGTCAACTACGTCACTCTCCATCTTAATGAAGAATTCTATCATATTATGATCGCTCCGCCCCAAGGGGCCTCGCACAACAAGATTGCTAATTATTGCTTTCTCATTACATAATACTCAGTCTAAGGTGGCCTGATCTCTAGTTGGTTCCTCGACATATTGGTCCAGGAAACAATCCCGTATACACTCCAGGAATTCCTCCTCCACAGTATTGTTACTAACTTGGTTAGCCCAATCTATATGTAGATTAAGGTCACCCATGATAACTGCTGTGCCCTTATTGCACGCGTCTCTAATTTCCTGTTTAATGCCATCCCCAACCTCCGCATTACTGTTTGGGGGTCTGTATACAACTCCCACTAACGTTTTCTGCCCCATGGTATTTCTCAGCTCTACCCATACAGATTCCACATCATCAGAGCTTCCTTACAATTGTGTTAATCTCCTCTTTAACCAGCAATGCTACCTCACCTCCTTTTCCTTTTTGCCTGTCTTTCCTGAATATTGAATACCCCTGGATGTTGAGTTCCCAGCCTTGGTTACCCTGGAGGCATGTTTCCGTAATCCCAATCATATCATATCCGTTTACATCTATTTGCGCAGCTAATTCATCCACCTTATTACGAATGCTCCTCGCATTAAGACACAAAGCCTTCAGGCTTGTTTTTTTAACACTCTTAGACCTTTTAGAATTATTATTTACTGTGGCCATGTTTGATTTAAACCCTTGATTTCTCTGACTGCCACTTTTGCTTTTCTCCTTCCTGTCTTTTGCTTCTACCCTTGTTTCCCTTTCCTCTGTCTCCCTGCACAGGTTCCCAACCCCCTGCCATTTTAGTTTAAACCCTCCCCCACAGCACTAACAAACACTCCCCCTAGGACATCGGTCCCGGTCCTGCCCAGGTGCAAACCGTCCAGTTTGTACTGGTCCCACCTCCCCCAGAACTGGTTCCAATATCCCAGGAATTTGAATCCCTCCCCCTTGCACCATTCCTCTAGCCACGTATTCATCTGAAATATCATTCTATTTCTACTCTGACTAGCACGTGGCACTGGTAGCAATCCTGAGATTACTACCTTTGAGGTCCTATTTTTTAATTTACCTCCTAACTCCCTATATTCAGCTTTTAGGACCTCAACCCGGTTTTTACCTATATCGTTGGTACCTATATGCACCACGACAGCTAGCTGTTCACCCTCCCCTTCCAAAATGCTCTGTAGCCATTCTGAGACATCTTTGACCCTTGAACCAGAGAGGCAACATACCATCCTGGAGTCTCATTTGCGGCCGCAGAAACGCCTATCTATTCCCCTTACAATACAATCCCCTATCACTATAGCTCTCTTTTTCCTCCCGTCCTGTGCAGCAGAACCACCCCTGGTGCCAGGAAGTTGGCTGCTGCTGTCTTCCCCCAATAAGCCATCTCCCCCAGCGATATCCAAAGCGGTATATCTGTTTGAGAGGGGGATGATCGCGAGCGTGCCGTGTGCAAGCTTTCTTCGGAGCCGGCGAGTGGCGAGCACCTTTGCTTTGTCACTGACCGCAAATTACAAGCCAATGTGATTCAGTGAGGGCAGTTCCCTTTGCTTTGGCCGAGCTTCTTTTAGTTTCACTGGACCATACTTCTCTTTCTATTAGTGGTGCCCTGACAGGTGTGCTGGCTGTTTGCTTGATGACTATGGGCCGTCACCCTCATTGTCCATCCGCAGGCCTGATGGGCAGCGAGCAGAGCGGCAGCTCAGGGTGGGAGAGTGACAGCGAGGGACCCGCCCCTCGGTGACTGAACCAATAAAGGGGGCGGCTCGGCTCGGCCCGGCCCCGGGTCTTCCGCACACTCACCCCGCGCCTCCTGCGCCACTCGCCGCAGACTCTCCCGCACCGATTGCATCTCTCCTCCCGGCCTCCAACAGCAGTGGCTCCGCCTCACAGCACCGCCCGGCGGCCGGGAGGAGGCACATTCACAGCGCCACCCGGCGGCCGGGAGGAGTCACATTCACAGCGCCACCCGGCACCCGGGAGGAGTCACATTCACAGCGCCACCAGGCGGCCGGGAGGAGGCACATTCACAGCGCCACCAGGGGGCCGGGAGGAGTCACATTCACAGCTCCACCCGGCACCCGGAAGGAGTCACATTCACGATAGCAAAATACTGCAGATGCTGGAAATTGGAAATCCGAGTAAACTCGAGCAACAGCACCTCGTCTTCCGATTAGGCACTTTGCAGATCATAACCTCGGCCCCTATTATAATTTTACTTATATTTTTTTCTACCCCTTTGTTTTGGGTCTTCCCTTTCCCCCCCCCTTCCTTTTTTTTCTCCCTCCACATGGCAGCTGTCTCTCATCTTGCCAGTACACTTCACACCTCATCCTAGCCGTCTTTTGTCTCCACTGTCCTATTACCATTTCGTCTGGTTTTGAATACCTCTTAATGTCTCTGTTACTTCTTTTGTTCTATCGCAGTCTTCGATCTATTTTATTTCCTTTGCAGTTTTGAAAAAAGGTTTTGACCCAAAACGTCAACTCTAATTTCTCTCCACAGATATTGCCTGGCCTGCTGAGTTTTTCCAGCATTTTCTGTTGTTATTTAGGAGTCACATTCACAGCGCCGCCCGACGGCCGGGAGGAGTCACATTCACAGCGCCACCCGGCGGCCAGGAGGAGTCACATTCACAGCGCCACCAGGCGGCCGGGAGGAGTCACATTCACAGCGCCACCCGGCGGCCGGGAGGAGTCACATTCACAGCGCCACCAGGCGGCCGGGAGGAGTCACATTCACAGCGCCACCCGGCGGCCGGGAGGAGTCACATTCACTGCGCCGCCCGGCGGCCGGGAGGAGGCGCATTCACAGCGCCGCCCGGCGGCCGGGAGGAGTCACATTCACAGCGCCGCCCGGCGGCCGGGAGGAGTCACATTCACAGCGCCGCCCGATGGCCGGGAGGAGTCACATTCACTGCGCCGCCCGGCGGCCGGGAGGAGTCACATTCACAGCGCCACCCGGCGGCCAGGAGGAGTCACATTCACAGCGCCACCAGGCGGCCGGGAGGAGTCACATTCACAGCGCCGCCCGACGGCCAGGAGGCGTCACATTCACAGCGCCGCTTATTGTCCGGAGCAGTCACAGCCTGGTTTTGTATCGAAGAGCTTGGATGTTGAAGCAGACCTGCCAAGTCTCACTTCCTTTGGTGTAAGATCTTGTTGACCGCAAATCCCCGTGACTACCTGTAGGGAGTCCGAATGGCAGATGTGGCCAATGATTTTCTCGCCTCTGTGGTTGAATTCAAATAAAGTGAAGCTTGGTTGATGCTCACCCACTCACTAGAGTCTTGTTGAAGTCGAGGAGGAGAGCGAGTCGGCAAAAGTAGAGGGGTTTAAGTTGGTGCTAGAAACTTGACCAGAGTAAAGAGGAACGCAGATTAAGGTGCAGTGCGCTTTGAAGCTGAAAGGGTCAGTTAGGTCTGATCCATCTCTAACACTTCGCAATTACACATAAATGATCCTAAATCATTTTCTGAATGGTAACAGACATGGTTGATAGTGTTACTCTGAGCTGGTGTTGACAGTAAGCCCATCCCTAGCTACATAAGAGCAGGAGTTGGCCATACGGCCCTTTGAGCCTGCTCCGCCATTCAATAAGATAATGGCTGATCTTCGACCTCAACTCCACTTTCCTGCCCGATCTCCATATCCCTCGATTCCCCATGAGTCCAAAAATCGATCTCAGCCTTGAATATACTCAAAGACTCAGCGTGCACAGCCCTCTGAGGCAGAGAATTCCAAAGATTCACAACCCTCTGAGTGAAGAAATTTCTCATCTCAGTCTTAAATGGCCGATCCCTTATCCTGAGACGATGCCTCCTAGTCTTAGACACACCAGCCAGGGGAAACAACCTCTCAGCATCTACCCTGTCAATCCCCTTCAGAATCTTGTATGTTTCAATGAGATCACCTCTCATTCTTCTAAACTCCAGAGAGTATAGGCCTATTCTACACAATCTCTCATCATAGGACAACCCTCTCATACCAAGAATCAATCTAGTGAAAACAAAAAGAAAATACTGCAGATGCTGGAAATCTGAAATAAAAACAGAAAATGCTGGAGATACTCAGCAGGGCAGGCAGCATCTGTGAAGAGAGAAACAAAGTTAACGTTTCAGGTCGATGACCTTTCGTCAATCTAGTGAACCTTCGTTGCACCGCCTCCAAGGCAAGTATATCCTTCCTTAGATAAGGAGACTAAAACTGTGCACAGTACTCCAGGTGTGGTCTCACCAAGCTTCCCTGTACAATTGTAGCAAGACTTCCTTACTCTTATACTCCAACCCCTTTGCAATAAAGGCCAACATGCCATTTGCCTTTCTTATTGCTTGCTGTACCTGCATGCTAGCTTTCTGTGTTTCTTGCACAAGGGCACCCAAATCTCTCTGAACACCAACATTTGAAAGTTTCTCACTATTTAAAAAATATTGTTTTTCTATTCTTCCTACCAAATTGAATAACCTCACATTTCCCTACATTATACTCCATCTGCCACCTTACTGCCCACTCACTTAGTCTCTCTATATCCCTTTGCAGACTCTTTGTGTTCTCCTCACAGCTTACTGTCCCACCTGGCTTTGTATCGTCAGCAAACTTAGATACATTACACTCGGTCCCTTCATCTAGGTCATTAATATAGATTGTAAATAGCTGAGGCCCCAACACTGATCCTTGCGGCACCCCACTGGTTATAGCCTGCCAACCTGAAAAAGATCCGTTTATCCCGACTCTGTTTTCTGTCCGTTAACCAATGTTTCTTTTATTCTTTTGTCCGATCGCAGCCCTGCCTTCGATCTAGTTTCTTTTCTTTCCAGTTTTGAAGAAGGGTTCAACCCGAAACGTCAACTCAAATTTCTCTCCACGGATGTTGCCTGACCTGCTGAGTTTTTCCAGCATTTTCTGTTGTTATTTCGGATTTCCAACATCTGCAGTATTTTGCTATCTATCCATGCTGCTATATTAGCCCCAACCCCATGAACCCCAATCTTGTGTAATAACCTTTTATGTGGCACCTTATCAAATGCCTTTTGGAAATCCAAATATACTACATCCACTGATTCCCCTTTATCTACCCGGCTAGTTACATCCTCAAAAAACTCTAATAAATTTGTCAAACACGATTTCCCTTTCATAAAACCATGTTGACTCTGCCTAATCATGTTATGATTTTCTAAGTGCCCTGATACCACTTCCTTAACAATGAATTCCAGCATTTTCCTGACAACTGATGTCAGGCTAACTGGCCTGTAGTTCCCTGTTTTTTCTCTCCCTCCTTTCTTGAATAGCGGGTTACATTAGTGGCTGTTCCTACACATGTCCTCCGCTCATCACATTCTGACCTAGAGTTGTCAACCCTCCAGGAATTAAAGATTAGTCACTGCTGGGAGCAACCCAGGAGAAAAATCATAGGGGCATTAAACAAAATATTACAGATGGGAAAAAAATTGTTTGGCTGCGGGTAAAGAATCATCCAAGCGGGCAACAAAGAGTCTGTCTGCTTTCCAATTGGCCATGGGCAGATGTGCGTCTCGAGGATGGAGGTGCTGTGCGACCAATGGTGGGAGCTTGGGGACAAGTGCCAGAAGGTCATGCAATAAAGCCTATTCATCCAAGCAGAATTGGCAGCCCTATTCTGGCCTCCCTTTTATCCCTCTTCACCCCACCCTTGGCTGCATAGCCTTCAGTCTTTTTAGCCCTGCTCTTCTACCTGGGCGCCTCTGCCTTGCTACCTCTCTCCCCTCCTCCAAAGGCCTACCCAAAAACTTACCTCTTCAACCTTGCTTTCAGTCACCTTCCCCAATCGTCGTCCTTCCATTGCTCCATCTCGTTATTTACTGCCTTTCTGACAGTGTGCTGCTGACATTAAAGGAGCTCTATAGCTGTAAGCCATAGTTTGGAGACCACGTTATGTACAAGTTTGCCCCAATCCAACAGGCTGCACCAGGACCCATCTGAATGCAGGTTGGAAAAGCCGCAAGTGTGCTGTGCAGATAAAAGGCCTTGGTGCACCACTGGGTGGATGTAGTCCTCGCTAATGGTAGGGCAGGGGATGAGAACGACCTGCTGAATTCCCAAAATCTACTTTAAGCAAGGGGCTGCGTTGGGTGATGGAGACTGTAATGGTCTTGGAGTTAGTGCTAAAACCTCCAATTCATCTGAGAATATAATTGTGTGTGAAACACATGCCCTCGCTGTTCCAGGGCACCAACAGAGTTTCTATCCACAAGGAGGATGATCGTAATGAAACAAAAAGCTACTGAGGAATCTCAGTGATACCACCTTAAGATGATTCTTTGTGTTGTCAAAGCACATGTAGCAGACCTTTTGTTGGGTCACACATTAACCAAAAGGGAACGTGATTTAGTTCTTGTTAGGAACGACTAGAATAGTTTGTGGTTTTATTCAAGATTGTCGCACTTGGAGCTCAGGAGAAATCCACTTACATTGCTTTCATCAATTTTGTGAGGCTGTCAACCGAGTGCCTCATGGGGCCCTCATGAAGAAGCTGGAGGTGGTGGGAGTACATGGTGAGTTTTCGATTGTATCTGGGATGTGTGCATCAACTCCAAGATCTGTGCAAGGGTAGATGGGAGACTCACTGAGTCTGTCTCTCGCGAAAGAGCAATGAGAGATGGATGTCCACTGTCGGCCATCCAATTGTCTTCAGCAATGTTGTGTGGCTGGCACTGTAGTAACAGCCTTGAAGTGTCTGTTCAAGGCATTTCTGAAAGAATTGTAACATTTTTTGTAACTCTTGTTGACAGACTCACCTGCTGATGTAGTATGCTGTACTCGCCATCTCCAACAATGGGCTAGCCTGTAGCATATGGTGGTACTATTTTGACAACTCAAGGAGTTAGATTAAAAGGGTTTATATGGTAAACATGTAACTATTCGCGCCCCACTCTTCGGTGCAGTATTAATGGAGTGCTGCACTGTCAGAGATGGCATCTTTTGGATGAGACATTAAACCAAGGCCCCTTCTGCGCTCTCAGGTGGATATGTAAAAGATCCCACGGCACTATTTGAAGAGCAGAGGAGTTTTCCCGTTGTCCTGGCCAACATTTATCCCTCAACCAACATCACCAAAGCAGATTATCTGGTTACCTCATTATAACAGAGACTACACTTCAAAAAGTGCGTTGGGATGTCCTGAGGTTGTGAAAGGCACTATAGAAATGCAAGTCATTCATTTATCTCATTGCTGTTTGTGGGAGCTTGCTGTGCACAAATTGGCTGCTGTGTTTCCTACATTACAAAAGTGACCACATTTCAAAAATACTTCATTGAACATAAGAACATAAGACGTAGGAGCAGGAGTAGGTCATTTGGCCCCTCGAGCCTGCTCCGCCATGCAATAAGATCATGGCTGATCTGATCTTGGCCTCAACTCCATTTCCCTGCCCACTCCCCATAACCCTTGACTCCCTTACCTTTCAAAAATCTGTCTATCTCCACCTTAAATATATTCAATGACCCAGCCTTCGCAGCTCTCTGGGGAAGAGAATTCCAAAGATTCACGAACCTCAGAGAAGAAATTCCTCCTCATTTCCGATTTAAATGGGTGCCCCCTTATTCTGAAACTATGCCCCCTAGTTCTAGATTCCCCCACGAGGGGAAACATCTTCTTTGCATCTACCCTGTCAAGCCCCTGCAGAATCTTATATGTTTCAATGAGATCCCCTCTCATTCTTCTAAACTCCAATGAGTATAGGCACAACCTGCTCAACCTTTCTTCATAAGACAACCCCTTCATCTCAGGAATCAACCTCGTGAACCTTCTCTGAACTGCCTCCAATGCAAATACATCCTTCCTTAAATAAGGAGACCAAAACTGTATGCAGTACTCCAGGTGTGGTCTCACCAGCGCCCTGTATAGTTGTAACAGGACTTCCCTGCTTTTATACTCCATTCCCTTTGCAATAAAGGCAACTCCATTTGCCTTCCTAATTACTTGCTGTACCTGCATGCTAACCTTTTGTGATTCATGTACAAGGCTGTAAAGCGTTTTGGGACGTCCTCAGCTTAGTGAAAAGTGCTCAATAAATGCAACCTCTTTCTTTGACTATATCACTGTTAGATCATTCACCTGTTTACTATTTGTGTAATAAATTCTTTTTATTTTAAATGAGGCTTGTTGTGATTCCCTACTGCTTTCAGAGAGTGCTGAGATCTTTTGATGCCGTAAGACAGTCCAGTACCTAAAATGAATGACCAAATGGGGTTTGCTGTTCATAGCTGTGTTGCCGATACATTGGGCCAGTAATTCCGGTCCCAATGCGTGAGTACGGACGGTGTACTCACGCGTGGGCCCGTTGGAAGTGCCGGATTCCAGCATGCACAGCGCATGCACGGGAAACCGGCATTTCCTCTCCATCGAACTAAGGGGTTAAGAGGTCCAACGCGTGCGCACAGCACTCTGCGCACGCGTTGAACTTCCTTCGTTTAGACAGGTTTGCGCGTGTGCAAGGGACTGAACTTTTTGGAAATGAAAAAAGGAGGCGTAAGCAGTGGATTCTTGAAGGTAAGTGGTCTAATATTTAAAATTATTACATTTTTTCCACAGCTTCATTGTTTTTAAAGACTTTACAGTAAGGTAAGTTTATTTTTAGACCCGAATTCGTGAAAAAAAATTCTCTCGAAAATTTTATTAATTGTTTTAAATAGTTTTTTAAAGTTATTTATAGTTTATTTAATTATTGGGATGTTTTTTAAAATTTTAATTAAAGTTAAAGTAGTCTTTTGGGCGCCCGTACTTTTCATGAGTTTGACAGTCTTTACTATCAAACTCATGAATGAGTTTCCCCTCCCCTGATTGGCTGCAGAGTGCTCACCTGATCTCAGCCGGCACATCGCACTAAGTACGCCGCTGGATCAGGTAAGGACATCGTGCCGACATCGGAACCGGGCCAGTGACAGGAAATGCAAGCAGGCCCGGGCTTCAGATGTCAGCGCGCAGGGTGAGTGCAGATCGGGGGTTTGCACGCGCGGCAAGCACCCGATCCTAATTTCTGGCCCAATATCTTTATCCCAAAGATGTGTGAGTTGGAACCCATCCGTCAGAATGATGTAAGATAGCGAGAGTCAAAACAATCTGGCGTGAGAAGGGTAAAGAACCAAATATTAATGGTGTACAGAGATGGCTAAGAGGAGATTTGATCGAGGTGTTTAAAATCATGAAGGGTTTAGATAGAGTAAATAAAGAGAAACTGTTTCCAATGGCTGAAGGGTTGATAACCAGTGGGCACAGATTTAAGGTGATCGCAAAAGAACCAGAGGCGACATGAGGAAAATCTTTCTTTATGCAACAAGTGGTAAGGATTTGGAATACACTGCCTGATAGGGTGGTGGATACAGATTCAATAGTAGCCTTCAAAAGGGAATTGGATAAATACTTGAAGGAGAAACAATTGCAGGGATATGAGGAAAGACCGGGGGAGCGGGAGTAACTGGATCGCTCTTCAAAAGAGCCGATGCAGGCTCAATGGGCCGAATGGCCTCCTTCTGTGCTGTACTATTCCATGATTCTATATACAGAGGTTCTACGGTACTTTTAACTGTTGTGTACTTTCTCTAGAGAAAAAGTGCATTTAAAGACATGCATTTATATAGCGCCTTTCATGACCCCAGGACGACCCAAAGCTCTTCACAACCAATAAAGTACTTTTGAAATGTAGTCACTGTTATAATGTAGGAAATACGGCAGCCAATTTGCACACAGCAAGCTCCCACAAACAGTAATGAGATAATGACCAGATAATCTGTTTTAGGTGTTGCTTGAGAGATAAATATTGGTTTAATAATCGACTAGAAACTCCACCTGTCCATGAAGACTTCACCATCGCCATGTTCACTTTAACGAGAGTCATTCCAAGGCTTTCCTCCCAAATGTTGGGATTTTATTGCAAATATTTAAGACATGACCAACAGGTTGTACAAACACTATGGAAAAACGGGTAAAAACAGGTAAAAACCATCACGCACAGTGCAAGAAACACACGAGGAAAAAAACATTCACAGCAACCAGCTTAAAAATTAGTTTGGTGACCCATTATAGAAATGAAGACAGTACTTTCATTATAAAATACACTGGTACAAATTAATCTTCATAGACAATGGTTTGAAGAAATTAGAGAGTTTAAAAAGTCTCCAAATTGGCCATCAGCATGCACCACTGATGTGCATCATCGAGATGCACCATGCAAAGAACCTTCATGCACACACAAGTTGTGTCCTGGACTGCAAAGTCCTGTGATATTCTATCACATTCAAAGTAGAAGTCTCATTAGCTCTTCACATTTAAAATACTAATAAAAATTTGTGATGATCCCTACCATTCCACAGTTACATCGTTACACCTGGAGCTTCTCTGATTGAGTGACATTGTTAGAAAAGTTTATAAATAAATCCCCATGAGTGGCATACTAGTTATTAATAAATCTGGGACAGGTCCCAGGCAGCAGGTACGTAAAGGAGAAGGCAGCCAAACCGCTGGCACCTCTGGGAAAAAGCAGCCATACACCCGGTACCTGAGGGAGAAGGCAGCAACTCTACTGGTACCTGAGGGAGAAGGCACCAACTCTACTGGTACCTGAGGGAGAAGGCACCAACTCTATTGGCACCCGTGGGAGAAGGCACCAAGTCTACTGGTACCTGAGGGAGAAGGCACCAACTCTACTGGTACCTGAGGGAGAAGGTACCAACTCTACTGGTATCTGAGGGAGAAGGCACCAACTCTACTGGTACCTGAGGGAGAAGGCACCAACTCTACTGGTACCTGAGGGAGAAGGTACCAACTCTACTGGTATCTGAGGGAGAAGGCACCAACTCTACTGGTACCTGAGGGAGAAGGCACCAACTCTACTGGTACCCGAGGGAGAAGGCACCAACTCTACTGGTACCTGAGGGAAAAAGCACCAACTCTACTGGTACCTGAGGGAAAAAGCACCAACTCTACTGGTACCCGAGGGAGAAGGCACCAACTCTACTGGTACCCGAGGGAGAAGGCAGCAACTCTACTGGTACCCGAGGGAGAAGGCAGCAACTCTACTGGTACCTGAGGAAGAAGGCAGCAACTCTACTGGTACCTGAGGGAGAAGGCACCAACTCTATTGGCACCCGTGGGAGAAGGCACCAAGTCTACTGGTACCTGAGGGAGAAGGCACCAACTCTACTGGTACCTGAGGGAGAAGGTACCAACTCTACTGGTATCTGAGGGAGAAGGCACCAACTCTACTGGTACCTGAGGGAGAAGGCACCAACTCTACTGGTACCTGAGGGAGAATACACCAGCTCTAATGGTACCTGAGGGAGAAGGCACCAATTCTACTGGTACCTGAGGGAGAATACACCAGCTCTAATGGTACCTGAGGGAGAAGGCACCAATTCTACCGGTACCTGAGGGAGAAGGCACCAACTCTACTGGTACCTGAGGGAGAAGGCACCAACTCTACTCGTACCTGAGGGAGAAGGCACCAACTCTACTGGTACCTGAGGGAGAAGGCACCAACTCTACTGGTACCTGAGGGAGAAGGCACCAACTCTACTGGTACCCGAGGGAGAAGGTTGCAACTCTATTGGTGCCTGAGGGAGAAGGCACCAACTCTACTGGTACCTGAGGGGGGAAGTACCCATGCTCAGTACTGTTGTAGATTGGATCTCCTTGAGTTTCACAAACCAGTAGAGCTGGTGCACAGTTCCACAGCTGCTGACTGCCTTGTGTTCATTCTTCGCGTGTAAGCCTGAACAGTGAGTGGTGGGGAACAATTTCCTTGTGGCTGAGGGTGTACTGCAGCTGAACTCAATCCTGACATCAACACGCACACACTCTCCAGCACGGATCAATCGGTCTCCTCCCAGCCAGGGCAAACTGAGGGCTACTGTATGTCTCTGCCCCTTCTACCACTGCCTGGCCGGGATCCGAGACCAAGAGTCAAACCTGGGACCTTCTTGATATCTATGGCTCAGCATGTGACACCATGTGACTCATTTACGCACTGAACAAATGGAGTAGGTAAGGCAATTTTTAACACTTGAAACACTTCTCTGAAAGCATGCAATTGATCATGGCCATCCATACAAAGTCTCTGTATACTGCAAAGTTTTTAAAAAGTTGTTTAAAAAATTCTGCTTTTACAAAAAAAAAGAACTTTTGTCTTATCTCCTTTTTGAAACTCTGGCCATTTTAACATTCTGTGCCCAGGGGAAAGACAACATCTAACGATCTCAGCAGAGAGCTTCAATCAACCAGACGCACACCCACTCAATGAAAAAGCTCTGCACTCGAGATCTCCAGCTCACTTCTGAACAGATGGCTCATGTTCCTGGTCACAACGCTGGAGAAAACGCTTCATTGACAAAGAATAACTTTTCGCTGAAAAATGAAGCTCTCTGCTTAATTGTTGAGATGTTCAGCAAACGTCATCTTTCCAAGTGAGCATGAGATGCAAGGAGACACCGAAAATTCAGGAAAAATCCAAGAGATAAGAGTTTCTCCATCTCCAAAGGGAGCTCCAGGAATATACTAAGGACTGTGAGATGAATTGTCTTTGTTCCTGTCCCAAGATTGTGAATTCCTGTCCAGAGTTTGAGTTCCTGTCCAGAGTGTGTGAGTTCCTGTCCAGAGTGTGTGAGTTCCTGTCTAGAGTGTGTGAGTTCCTGTCCAGAGTGTGTGAGTTCCTGTCCAGAGTGTGTGAGTTCCTGTCCAGAGTGTGTGAGTTCCTGTCCAGGGTGTGTGAGTTCCTGTCCAGGGTGTGTGAGTTCCTGTCCAGAGTGTGTGAGTTCCTGTCCAGAGTGTGTGAGTTCCTGTCCAGAGTGTGTGAGTTCCTGTCCAGAGTGTGTGAGTTCCTGTCCAGAGTGTGTGAGTTCCTGTCCAGGGTGTGTGAGTTCCTGTCCAGAGTGTGTGAGTTCCTGTCCACAGTTTGTGAGTTCCTGTCCACAGTTTGTGAGTTCCTGTCCACAGTTTCAGTTCCTGTCCAGAGTTTCAGTTCTTGTCCAGAGTTTGAATTCCTGTCCAGAGTTTGAATTCCTGTCCAGAGTTTGTGAGTTCTTGTCCAGAGTTTGAGTTCTTGTCCACAGTTTGTGAGTTCCTGTCCAGAGTTTGAGAGTTCCTGTCCAGAGTTTGAGAGTTCCTGTCCAGAGTTTGTGAGTTCCTGTCCAGAGTTTGTGAGTTCCTGTCCAGAGTTTGTGAGTTCCTGCCCAGGGTTTGTGAGTTCCTGTCCACAGTTTGAGTTCCTGTCCAGAGTGTGTGAGTTCCTGTCCAGAGTTTGAGTTCTTGTCCAGAGTTTGTGAGTTCCTGTCCAGAGTTTGTGAGTTCCTGTCCACAGTTTGTGAGTTCCTGTCCACAGTTTGTGAGTTCCTGTCCACAGTTTGTGAGTTCCTGTCCACAGTTTGTGAGTTCCTGTCCACAGTTTGAGTTCCTGTCCACAGTTTGTGAGTTCCTGTCCACAGTTTGAGTTCCTGTCCAGAGTTTGAGTTCCTGTCCAGAGTTTGAGAGTTCCTGTCCACAGTTCCTGTCCATACTCTCGGATTCCTGTCCGGAGTTATTACACAAAGGTTGGGTTCACGTCCAGAGTTTGTGAGTTATTGCCCAGAGTTTTGGGGTTCCTGCCCAGAGACTGCAAGGATTTCCACATAGTATGTAGGGACCTGTTCAGAGTTTGGGGTGTCTCACCTGGTATAATTTCACTGATAATTGAACCCAGTTGCATGAATGTTGTTCCAAATATCACTCTGCATTCAGGTACCAGCACTGGCTGAACAGGTAAACCCAACCTGTAAGAACTGTACAGCTCAATTCAAACAATGGTACCGGTTTGCAGTGACCTTATACTCCTTATACTCCAGGAAACACACACACATCCATCACACCACTGCGGTTTCCCATTCTGCTGCTATATCCAACCGGGCATCAAATAGCATCTATATCCTTCACCTTGTATTGTATTCTCATTGTAGAGCTCTCCAGCATAGAAACACATTTCTGTGAGATGAAGTTCAGGAGGGAATCTGACAGAAGGGTGAAGTTCAGAGAGGGGGGGGGGGGGTGGTGGCTGAGGGGTGAAGTTCAGGGGGGGAGTCACTGAGGGGTGAAGTTCAGGGGGGAGTGACTGAGGGGTGAAGTTCAGGGGGGAAGTGACTGAGGGGCGAAGATCGGGGGGAGTGACTGAGGGGTGAAGATCGGGGGGAGTGACTGAGGGGTGAAGTTCGGGGGGAGTCACTGAGGGGTGAAGTTCGGGGGGAGTGACTGAGGGGTGAAGTTTGAGGGGAGTGACTGAGGGGTGAAGTTCGGGGGGGGAGTGACTGAGGGGTGAAGTTCGGGGGGAGTGACTGAGGGGTGAAGTTTGAGGGGAGTGACTGAGGGGTGAAGTTTGAGGGGAGTGACTGAGGGCTAAAGTTCGGGGGGAGGGTGACTGAGGGGTGAAGTTTGAGGGGAGTGACTGAGGGCTAAAGTTCGGGGGGAGGGTGACTGAGGGGTGAAGTTCGGGGGTGTGACTGAGGGGTGAAGTTCGGGGGGGGAGTGACTGAGGGGTGAAGTTTGAGGGGACTGACTGAGGGGTGAAGTTTGAGGGGAGTGACTGAGGGCTAAAGTTCGGGGGGGAGTGACTGAGGGGTGAAGTTCGGGGGTGTGACTGAGGGGTGAAGTTCGGGGGGGAGTGACTGAGGGGTGAAGTTCGGGGGGGGAGTGACTGAAGAATTGAGCTGATACAGAACGAGCAGCAACAGTGGATATCGCAGCACATTGTGCAGTGGTGAAGAAACCCTTTGCGATCACACACCTGTATCATTCTCATTCTAACTCTGAATAAGACGTTCCTGAAAGTAAACATTTTTCTTCAGTAAATAAGACATTATTCCCAAATGTTACATCCTCTTTTTTTCCCCAAATATATGGGAGTGGAGGAATGTAGAAAAGGAATTGTGGTCCAATCAACAGAAAATGCGCATTATATCATACATGGTGAGGAATATCTACAGCGCACGCTGGTTTGTAGGTCCCCGACCCCTTCCTTAAAGGGAATGGCAGCATAGTGATGACAGCAACATTTGATCATTAAGGTTTCTGTCACCGAAGACTTGGGTCCAACAATTTCAGGATCTGTACTGTTCCAGTCCAGGGTTTTAGTTGCTCTGCTCACAGTACCAGAGTGATTTAGTGCCTGCCTGGAAGAGCCTGAGCAATATCCGGTTAGAGAGAGGAAGAGACAATGAGAAAAAATAAAGAGAGTGGGAGCGAGAGAACGAGACACAGAGAGACAGCAAGAGGATTGGAAACAAAGCGAGAGAGAGAGAGCAGCGGAGAGCCAGAAGGAGAAAGATTAACATGGAAAGAGAGGCAACAGCAGTGGCTCATCCTGGGGATCTTATAACAAGGCTCGGGGAGCCGACTCCTGACCCTCCATCAGAATCGCACCGCTTCAGCCTTCCTGTAGCAGTGACACGTGTTGTTGCTCTCCAGGCTCGAACTGAAAAGTTTTCACCGACCGCTTTAGGAGAAGCGAGACACTGTAGGGTGGCACTGCAGTAAGATGGCACCATCGTGACGTCATCAACTCTGCCCTACAGCCTATATTACAGGGACTGGTTGTGGAGAAATAAAACATTAAATAAAAGTAGGGAGGGATGGCAATATTGGTGTTGCATTGTCGATTAGCACAATGGAGTTTAACCAGGCCCAGGTACTGTTAAACGTGAGGTGGGTTGAGAACACACAGATAGTGTTGTTCTATTTTTTACCCTCCAGTGAGAACAATGTTTTTTTACGGTACTCTGTTGGGGGCGGGGAGGGGGGGGTCGTCGCAAGCCTACGATTGTGTTGTGCGCTGTACAATTCACAGTCCTGAATGTTCCCTTCCTCCTGGCTGCTTCTGGTCCATCCTTCGTTCCACAGCTTGGAGTAAAAGTTCTGAATACTGTTCGAGCAGGGCCAGGGTCTTCTCATCTTCAAAGCCCTGGCCCTTCGCTGGGTGATTACCGCCCGGGTAAGACGCAGAGGTCGCCCGGCCCAGCCCTTGGGGAGATAGCCCGCGGCCTGCTTCTGGGTGCTGGAGACAGTCCAATTCTTTCCTCACAGAGGAAAATGTTTCTGAGAGAACGGCAGTTATCTGGCAGCTCTCGTCTGAGGGGTCTTTGTTATCGGCTACCTGCAAACACAGAGGAATAGGAAGTATTAGTTACAAGGGACCGACCACTCCTGGACTGGACCATTCCCTGGGCAATGAGCACCACTCCTGGACTGGACCATTCCCTGGGCAATGAGCACCACTCCTGGACTGGACCATTCCCTGGGCAATGAGCACCACTCCTGGACTGGACCATTCCCTGGGCAATGAGCACCACTCCTGGACTGGACCATTCCCTGGGCAATGAGCACCACTCCTGGACTGGACCATTCCCTGGGCAATGAGCACCACTCCTGGACTGGACCATTCCCTGGGCAATGAGCACCACTCCTGGACTGGACCATTCCCTGGGCAATGAGCACCACTCCTGGACTGGACCATTCCCTGGGCAATGAGCACCACTCCTGGACTGGACCATTCCCTGGGCAATTAGCATCATAAGAACATAAGAACATAAGAACATAAGAAATAGGAGCAGGAGTAGGCCAATCGGCCCCTCGAGCCTGCTCCGCCATTCAATAAGATCATGGCTGATCTGATCCTAACCGCCAATCCACTATCACAGAACCATCTCCTGAATCTAACAGAATTAGACACACGAAATAGGAGCAGGATCAGGCTACACGGCCCCTGGGCCCGCTCCGCTACCCACAGGGCCATGACCAATCCGAACCTAGACTCATGTACAAATTCCTGCCTGCTCCCCGTAACCCTTAATTCCCTTTACTTCTAGGAAACTGTCTATTTCTGTTTTAAATTTATGTAATGATGTAGCTTCTACAGCTTTTTGGGGCAGCATATTCCATGGACCTACCACCCTCTGAGTGAAGTAGTTCCTCCTCATCTCAGTTTTGAAAGAGCAGCCCCTTATTCTAAGACTATGCCCCCTAGTTCTAGTTTCACCCGTCATCGGGAACATCTTCCCCGCATCCACCCGATCCGACCCCTTCACAATCTTATATGTTTCAATAAGATCGCCTCTCATTCTTCTGAACTCCAATGAGTAGAGTCCCAATCTACTCAACCTCTCCTCATATGTCCATCCCCTCATCCCCGGGATTAACCGAGTGAACCTTCTTTGTACTGACTCGAGAGCAAGTATGTCCTTTCTTAAGTATGGACACCAAAACTGTACGCAGTATTCCAGGTGCGGCCTCACCAATACCTTGTACAACTGAAGCAATACCTCCCTATTTTTATATTCTATCCCCCTAGCAATGAAAGCCAACATTCCATTGGCCTTCTTAATCACTTGCTGCACCTGCATACTAACCTTTTGAGTTTCGTGCACCAGGACCCCCAGATCCCTTTGTACTTCAGTACTTTCCAGTTTCTTGCCATTAAGATAATAACTTGCTCTACGATTTTTCCTGCCAAAGTGCATAACCTCACACTTTCCAGTATTGTATTCCATCTGCCAAATCTCTGCCCACTTACTTAGCCTGTCGATGTCCCCTTGCAGGTTTTTTATGTCCACTCACTACTTTCCCTCCCATCTTAGTATCCTCTGCAAACTTTGATATGTTACACTCGGTCCCCTCCTCCAAATCGTTAATATAGATTGTAAAGAGTTGGGGACCCAGCACTGACCCCTGCGGAACACCACTAGTTACTGATTGCCAGTCTGAGAATGAACCATTTATCCCAACTCTCTGCCTTCTGTTAGATAGCCAATCCTCTATCCATGCCAGAATATTACCCCCAATCCCGTGATTTTTTATCTTAAGCAATAATCTTTTGTGTGGCACCTTGTCAAATGCCTTTTGGAAGTCTAAATACACTACGTCCACTGGTTCCCCTTTATCCACCCTATACGTTACTTCCTCAAAGAACTCCAGCAAATTTGTCAAACATGACTTCCCCTTCATAAAACCATGCTGACTTTGTCCTATTAAATTATGATTATCCAAATGTCCTGTTACTGTCTCCTTAATAATGGACTCCAAAATTTTACCTACCACAGATGTTAGGCTAACCGGTCTATAGTTTCCAGCCTTCTGCCTACTGCCCTTTTTAAATAAGGGTGTTACATTAGCAGTTTTCCAGTCTGCCGGGACCTTTGCCGAGTCCAGGGAGTTTTGGAAAATTATTACCAATGCATCCACAATCCCTACCGCCACTTCCCTCAAGACCCTAGGATGTAAGCCATCAGGTCCAGGTGATTTATCCGCCTTGAGTCCCATTATTTTACCGAGTACCACTTCCTTAGTGATTTTGATCGTGTTTAGCTCCTCCCCCCTTTAGCCCCCTGTTTGTCCAGTGTTGGGATATTCTTAGGCCTAGAAATTGAGTTTTGGCTTAGCCAGGGCTTTAGCGCCGGAAGTTAGTGCCGGCGCTAAGTCCCCCTGCGCGCGCCAAAAATTCAGCAGGGCCGCGCCCAAACGGCTGCCGGCGCTACTGAAGGGTCTTTGCGGCGGTAAATCGGCGCTAACTGCCGTTTCGCGCCGCAATTCCGGCGCTGCGGCACCCGATGCGGTGCGGCAGGCTCGGGAAGTGCAGGCCTCCTCCTTCCCTTAAGGAGGAGCTGCCTGCACCCGGCCGCGGCCCGCGAAAATCTCGTCAAAAATGAGCCCGGCACCTCGGACAAGTGCCGGGCTTGCTTCTGTTCCGGGGGGGGGGGGGGGGGGGAAGTCCGGGGAGGGAGCCGCGGCCAGGCGGCCGGCGGGAAAGCGGCCGGCCGCCGCGGGGCCTTTAATGCGCCGGCGCAAAGACTTGTAAGACTCTGTTGCCAGAGTCTTAGTTGCGGCTGCCACGGGCGAGGCGGCCGCAACTGAATTTCGGCGCTGGGGCCCGTCGGCATGGCAACCGGGACGCTGCGCACACCGATGACGTCATCGGTGCCGGCGCAGCGCTACCGGTCTACCGCGGCGGAAGGGCCCCAGGCAATTTCGGCGCCGGCGCCAATTGCAGCGCTAGGCCCTCTAGCGCCGCAAAATCGGCGCTAAGGGCACTCAATTTCTAGGCCCTAGTGTCTTCTACTGTAAAGACTGATGTAAAATATTCATTCAGTGTTTTTGCCATTTCCATATTTCCCACCATTAATTTCCCGGTCTCATCCTCTAAGGGACCAACATTTACTTTAGCCACCCTTTTTCTTTTTATATAACTATAAAAACTCTTACTATCTGTTTTTATATTTTTTGCTAATTTACTTTCATAATCTATCTTCCCTTTCTTAATCAATCTTTTTGTTATTTTTTGCTGTCTTTTAAAGTTTTCCCAATCCTCTATCCTCCCACTAGATTTGGCTACCTTATATGCCCTTGTTTTTAGTCGAATACTATCCTTAATTTCTTTACTCAGCCACGGATGGCTGTCTTTTCTTTTACACCCTTTTCTTCTCAGTGGAATATATATTTTTTGGAAGTTGTAAAATAACTCGTTGAATGTACACCACTGATCATGTATCGTCTTACCCTTTAATCTATTTTCCCAGTCCACTCTACTCAATTCCGCTCTCATACCTTCATAGTCTCCTTTATTCAAGCTTAGCACGCTTGTTTGAGATCCAACCTTCTCACCCTCTAATTGAATATGGAATTCAACCATGTTATGGTCACTCATTCCAAGGGGATCCTTTACTAGGACATTTTTAATTAATCCCGTCTCGTTACACAGGACCAGATCTAAGGTTGCTTGCCCCCTGGTCGGTTCAGTTACATACTGCTCAAGAAACCCATCCCTAATACACTCAATGAACTCATCCTCAAGGCTGCTCTGCCCAATTTGATTTGTCCAATTAATATGATAGTTGAAATCCCCCATAATTATAGATGTTCCCTTATTACAAGCCTCAACTATTTCCTGATTGATACTCCGTCCAACAGAGTTGCCACTGTTCGGAGGCCTATAGACTAAGCCCACTAGTGTTTTTTTCCCCTTATTATTCCTTACCTCCACCCAAACTGTTTCATTATCCTGATCTTTTGACCCAATATCATTTCTCTGTATTACAGTGATTCCTTCCTTTATTAACATAGCCACCCCACCTCCCCTTCCTTCCTGCCTGTCCTTCCTGATCACTCCTGCACTGGACCATTCCCTGGGCAATGAGCACCACTCCTGGACTGGACCATTCCCTGAGGAATGAACACCACTCCTAGACTGTACCATTCCCGAGCAATGAGCACCACTCCTGGACTGGACCATTCCCTGGGCAATGAGCACCACTCCTGGACTGGACCATTCCCTGGGCAATGAGCACCACTCCTGGACTGGACCATTCCCTGGGCAATGAGCACCACTCCTGGACTGGACCATTCCCTGGGCAATGAGCATCACTCCTGGACTGGACCATTCCCTGGGCAATGAGCACCACTCCTGGACTGGACCATTCCCTGGGCAATGAGCATCACTCCTGGACTGGACCATTCTCTGAGGAATGAGCACCACTCCTGGACTGGACCATTCCCTGGGCAATGAGCGCCACTCCTGGACTGTACCTTTCCCTGAGGAATGAGCACCACTACTGGACTGGACCATTCCCTGGGCAATGAGCACCACTCCTGGACTGGACCATTACCTGAGGAATGAGCACCACTCCTGGACTGGACCATTCCCTGGGCAATGAGCACCACTCCTGGACTGGACCATTCCCTGAGCAGTGAGCACCACTCCTGAACTGTACCATTCCCCGAGGAATGAGCACCAGTCCTGGACTGGACCATTCCCCGAGGAATGAGCACCACTCCTGGACTGGACCATTCCCTGGGCAATGAGCATCACTCCTGGACTGTACCATTCCCTGAGCAATGACCACTACTCCTGGACTGGACCATTCCCTGAGGAATGAGCACCACTCCTGGACTGGACCATTCCCTGGGCAATGAGCATCACTCCTGCACTGGACCATTCCCTGAGGAATGAGCACCACTCCTGGACTGTACCATTCCCTGAGGAATGAGCGCCACTCCTGGACTGTACCATTCCCTGAGGAATGAGCACCACTCCTGGACTGGACCATTCCCTGGGCAATGAGCACCACTCCTGGACTGTACCATTCCCCGAGGAATGAGCACCACTCCTGGACTGGACCATTCCCTGAGGAATGAGCACCACTCCTGGACTGGACCATTCCCTGGGCAATGAGCATCACTCCTGGACTGGACCATTCTCTGAGGAATGAACACCACTCCTGGACTGGACCATTCCCTGGGCAATAAGCACCACTCCTGGACTGGACCATTCCCTGAGGAATGAGCGTCACTCCTGGACTGTACCATTCCCTGAGGAATGAGCACCACTCCTGGACTGGACCATTCCCTGAGGAATGAGCGGCACTCCTGGACTGTACCATTCCCTGAGGAATGAGCACCACTCCTGGACTGGACCATTCCCTGAGGAATGAACACCACTCCTGGACTGTACCATTCTCGAGCAATGAGCACCACTCCTGGACTGCACCATTCCCTGAGGAATGAACACCACTCCTGGACTGGACCATTCCCTGGGCAATGAGCACCACTCCTGGACTGTACCATTCCCTGAGGAATGACCACTACTCCTGGACTGTACCATTCCCCGAGGAATGAGCACCACTCCTGGACTGTACCATTCCCTGAGCAATGACCACTACTCCTGGACTGTACCATTCCCTGAGCAGTGAGCACCACTCCTGAACTGTACCATTCCCCGAGGAATGAGCACCACTCCTGGACTGGACCATTCCCCGAGGAATGAGCACCGCTCCTGGACTGTACCATCCCTGAGCAATGAGCACCACTACCCCTGGACTGTACCATTCCCTGAGCAATGACCACTACTCCTGGACTGTACCATTCCCTGAGGAATGACCACTACTCCTGGACTGGACCATTCCCTGGGCAATGAGCACCACTCCTAGACTGGACCATTCCCTGGGCAATGAGCATCACTCCTGGACTGGACCATTCCCTGGGCAATGACCACTACTCCTGGACTGTACCATTCCCGAGGAATGAGCACCACTCCTGGACTGTACCATTTCCTGAGGAATGAGCGGCACTCCTGGACTGTACCATTCCCTGAGGAATGAGCACCACTCCTGGACTGGACCATTCCCTGAGGAATGAGCACCACTCCTGGACTGGACCATTCCCTGGGCAATGAGCACCACTCCTGGACTGGGCCATTCCCTGAGGAATGAGCACCACTCCTGGACTGTACCATTCCCTGAGCAGTGAGCACCACTCCTGGACTGTACCATTCCCCGAGGAATGAGCACCAGTCCTGGACTGGACCATTCCCTGGGCAATGAGCACCACTCCTGGACTGGACCATTCCCTGAGGAATGAGCACCACTCCTGGACTGGACCATTCCCTGGGCAATGAGCATCACTCCTGGACTGGACCATTCTCTGAGGAATGAACACCACTCCTGGACTGGACCATTCCCTGGGCAATAAGCACCACTCCTGGACTGGACCATTCCCTGAGGAATGAGCAGCACTCCTGGACTGTACCATTCCCTGAGGAATGAGCACCACTCCTGGACTGGACCATTCCCTGAGGAATGAGCGGCACTCCTGGACTGTACCATTCCCTGAGGAATGAGCACCACTCCTGGACTGGACCATTCCCTGAGGAATGAACACCACTCCTGGACTGTACCATTCCCGAGCAATGAGCACCACTCCTGGACTGCACCATTCCCTGAGGAATGAACACCACTCCTGGACTGGACCATTCCCTGGGCAATGAGCACCACTCCTGGACTGGACCATTCCCTGAGGAATGAGCACCACTCCTGGACTGGACCATTCCCTGGGCAATGAGCACCACTCCTGGACTGGACCATTCCCTGAGGAATGAGCACCACTCCTGGACTGTACCATTCCCTGAGGACGGACCACCACTCCTGGACTGTACCATTCCCTGAGGAATGAACACCACTCCTGGACTGGACCATTCTCCTGAAGCGTGAACAGCGCTCCGACCATCTTTTAGCAGCAGACCTTTTTTGTGCCACTGATCTCTGGATCTACTTTGGACACAGCTGGCAATGCCAGCAGCACTCACCGTTCGGTAGAGGCGCAGGGCTCTCTCTAAGCAGCTCTGCAGCTCACTCGCCAGCAGTTTACAGCTCTGAACACTGACAGCAGGACCTGCCAAGAAAAGAGAATGGAAAGGTCATTACTGTTACAACCAATTTATGTGGACAACTCAAGCTCTCCATAGACTTGACCCCTTTCAGCTCTTCATCCCAGTGTGTCTATTTCAGTCCAACAGCAGCTAAGATCAATGTTACTAATCCCCTTCCTCTCCAGTACCACCAGGTAAAGGGATTTGCTTCAATAATTTGCACAATTTGAGCAGAGAAAGCCTCATTTACAAGAAAAGAGAGTAAAGGAAACAAAAGGAGTGGAGCAGAAGTATGAGCACTGCACTTCAATGGGCAGAATTCTGAAGCTCGGTCTGCAATGGTCAAGTGCATCAATCAAGCCATGAGGCTAGAAATAAAAACTATGGTAAGGCTGAGGAGAGGAAGAGTGGAGAAGAAGAGGGAGCAGCTAGCGCTCCATTCATACCTGGTTCCTTTTCAATAGTCTTCTGGGGCACAGAAGGAGGTGTTGCTGGTGTTGATGTGGTTACTGTTTGGCCATTTGCTGCTGGAATGTCGGGTAAAGAGTCTGAGGCTTCTTTAATAAGCCTGGTACATCTGGACTCAGAGTTAGCAGATGGCCACACGAAAGACACTGGCTGACAAGGAGATTTAAGAGATGTCCCTACTTGCGACTCGTGGTGACACTGAACCGGGAGCTGGAGTTCCAACAGACTAGCTGTCTCCTCTCTGGGTGTGGAAGCACTCCCACTCTTTTTCTCTTGGCTGTCCCTATGAGTGACATGCCCTTCGCCCAGGGAAGATCTCCATTTTGTTCCTCCTCCTGCTAATACAGGCAGCTTGAAGGACTCTGTTGCACAGGAAGACTTCAACTTGATTGGTGGCGAGAAAGAAGTCAAAGAAGGTCTGTCAGGCAATGGCTTAGGTAGATCGAGGAATAAGTTAACCCGAGTGCCAAGAGTTAATTTAACCTGAGAGCTATTAGTAGGCGACATTGCTGAGCCTCCAGGCTGTTGTAACAATGACTTGGAGCTTGTGGTCTCTCTCCAGTTCTGTTTAATCATCTCCTGTTTGTGAGAGATTTCGTTCACAATGTCCACGGTAACCAAAGGTGAAGTCCTAGGTGACATTTCCAAAGATTGCCCACCAACACTGTTTTCTGCTATTGACAAATCCTCTTCATTCTCAGTGAAGTTCAGACAGTCTCCCATTGAAACACTGCGTGACATTTTGGCCATGGAGCTGGTAGTTGGGTTCATGTAGGATTTCTGTTTCGTGCTCTTTCCCTGAATGCTGTCCTTTGCCAGTGATGCTGATGGGGCATCCGCTTTACTTGGTGCTAAGGGTAAAGTCCGCCGCTGGTTGGCCCTGGTGTCTTTCTCAGTTACAGTCAATGAGTGAGAGTGCAACTTTGCAGATGTGATTACAGTGGATGTTGTATCCGTTGGGTAAACTAAATGGAATAAACACAATGAAAATGAATAATCTAAAAACAGGAATAACTAACAGGTTTAAAAAGGAACCAACACTAAATCATTCTCATTACTGGATTATTCTCATCAGTGCAAGGGCCTCATCATAGCTCACGCCATGCCATGGAGGAACAGCTGTACTCAGAGGAGCCTCAATACTGAGGGATCCTTATCAATACAGGGCCCGCATCATTCAGGTTTCTCCATGAGGATAGGAGCCTCGATACCAAGAGATCCTCATCAATATGGGATCTTCAATACCGAGAGATCCTCATTGGCATGGGACCTTCAATATCGAGAGATCCTCATCAATATGGGACCTTCAATACCGAGAGATCCTCATTGGTATGGGACCTTCAATACGGATAGATCCTCATCAATATGGGATCTTCAATTCTGAGAGATCCTCATTGGTATGAGACCCTCAATACTGAGAGATCCTGATCAGTGGGGAGCCTTTAATATTGAGAGATCCTCATCAATATGGGACCTTCAATACCGAGAGATCCTCATTGGTATGGGACCCTCAATACTGAGAGATCCTGATCAGTAAGGGACCTTTAATACTGAGAGATCCTCATCAATATGGGACCCTCAATACCGAGAGATCCTGATCAGTAAGGGACCTTTAATACCGAGAGATCCTCATTGGTATGGGACCCTCAATACTGAGAGATCCTGATCAGTAAGGGACCCTCAATACTGAGAGATCCTGATCAGTAAGGGACCCTCAATACTGAGAGATCCTGATCAGTAAGGGACCCTCAATACTGAGAGATCCTGATCAGTAAGGGACCCTCAATACTGAGAGATCCTGATCAGTAAGGGACCCTCAATACTGAGAGATCCTGATCAGTAAGGGACCCTCAATACTGAGAGATCCTGATCAGTAAGGGACCCTCAATACCGAGAGATCCTGATCAGTAAGGGACCCTCAATACCGAGAGATCCTGATCAGTAAGGGACCTTCAATACCGAGAGATCCTCATTGTTATGGGACCCTCAATACCGAGAGATCCTCATCAATATGGGACCCTCAATACCGAGAGATCCTCATTAGTAAGGGACCCTCATTATTCAGGTTTCTCTATTAGTTGAGGAATCTTCATACTGTGGGATCCTTAGTAGTTTTTTTTTGCAGTTTCATTGCATCAAAATCTATTGTCTCTCAATTGTTCTTTTTCTCCATCAACGTTCCACTCTTCTACACTTTCAGGTTAATGAGTTGTAGGCTTTCCCACAACTCCTCACATGTGCTCTGAAAGGAGGCTCATTGGCTGTGAGGTGCCAAAACAAGATGGCCTACTTCTGCAAAACACCCAGACAACAGCCCACCTGAGCTGACTAAACTCAAATATCAGCCAGGTTCAAGAATCAGCCAACACCAAGACTCCAAACCATGGTCACCCCATTACAACACAGAACTATACTTTCAGTTCTATGCTACTAGACTTCTAAGGTTAGATCCCTTCTCATCAGCTAATGTACTGAGAACAGAAAATGAAAATGTCTTTTGACCCTTTCACATATTATTTGCAACACTATTCTTCTCCGGACAGCTAGCGTCAGAGACACACTTATACAGGAGAGGTTTCTTTGCAGTAATTCTTACTTTGGAGGGTTCAAATCAAGAACATATCAAAGCACTTGGACGTCCTGAGGTAATAAAAGGCACTATATAAATGCAAGTTCTTTCTTTTTATTTAATCAACTTTTCTTTGGTGTAAATATATCTGACTATCTTCTTTCTCCGTACCTTCATGAATCAGGTCAATGACAGATTGGGATTTTCTCATGGATGGACTTGGTGACACAGCTGGGCTTGGAAGTGCTGAGGATGTCTGTCCCTTTGCTGACCCGATTAACACTTTACGTGTTTCCAGAGCTGGGTTCCGTTTCCTCTGGCTGTACATCACTCTGACAGATACTGGCTTATCTGGAACAGTACTGGACTCCGTCCTAGGTGGGGCTTTCACTGGGGTTCTGCCTGGGGCAGAATTCAACACTGAAAAGATTTTTGATGTGAGCTGCAGAAAAACAAGATAAGAAAAAGTAAATCCTTAAGTAACCTCTTAATCTATGGGAAAGATACTTGGCTCCAGTTTTATGTAGAAGCCAACTTTTGACGCTCTGCTCTTAACCCCTTCATCTGAACCTATCTTAAGATCACCATCAGAGTGATTCACCTTAACATCTCCATAGGAGTGACTCAGCACCAACATTTCCATAGGAGTGACCCGACACCAATGTCTCATAGGAGTGACTCGACACCAATGTCTCATAGGAGTGACTCAACACCAATGTCTCATAGGAGTGACTCAACACCAACGTCTCATAGGAGTGACTCGACACCAACATCTCATAGGAGTGACTCGACACCAATGTGTCATAGGAGTGACTCGACACCAACGTCTCATAGGAGTGACTCGACACCAACGTCTCATAGGAGTGACTCGACACCAACGTCGCATAGGAGTGACTCGACACCAACGTTGCATAGGAGTGACTCGACACCAATGTCTCATAGGAGTGACTCAGCACCAACGTCTCATAGGAGTCACCCGACACCAATGTCTCATAGGAGTGACTCGACACCAATGTCTCATAGGAGTGACTCAGCACCAACGTCTCATAGGAGTGACTCGACACCAACATCTCATAGGAGTGACTCGACACCAACATCTCATAGGAGTGCCTCGACACCAACGTCTCATAGGAGTGACTCGACACCAATGTCTCATAGGAGTCACCCGACACCAATGTCTCATAGGAGTGACTCGACACCAATGTCTCGACACCAATGTCTCATAGGAGTGACTCGACACCAACATCTCATAGGAGTGACTCGACACCAACGTCTCATAGGAGTGACTCGACACCAATGTCTCATAGGAGTGACTCGACACCAACGTCTCATAGGAGTCACCCGACACCAATGTCTCATAGGAGTGACTCGACACCAATGTCTCGACACCAATGTCTCATAGGAGTGACTCGACACCAACATCTCATAGGAGTGACTCGACACCAACGTCTCATAGGAGTGACTCGACGCCAACGTCTCATAGGAGTCACCCGACACCAACGTCTCATAGGAGTGACTCGACACCAATGTCTCATAGGAGTGACTCGACACCAATGTCTCATAGGAGTGACCCGACACCAATGTCTCATAGGATTAACTCGACACCAATGTCTCATAGGAGTGACTCGACACCAATGTCTCATAGGAGTGACCCGACACCAATGTCTCATAGGATTAACTCGATACCAATGTCTCATAGGATTGACGCGACACCAATGTCTCATAGGAGTGACTCGACACCAATGTCTCATAGGAGTGACTCGACACCAATGTCTCATAGGATTGACGCGACACCAATGTCTCATAGGAGTGACTCGACACCAATGTCTCATAGGATTGACGCGACACCAATGTCTCATAGGAGTGACTCGACACCAATGTCTCATAGGAGTGACTCGACACCAACATCTCATAGGTGTGACTCGACACCAATGTCTCATAGGAGTGACTCGACACCAATATCTCATAGGTGTGACTCGACACCAACATCTCATAGGTGTGACTCAACACCAACATCTCATAGGAGTGACTCGACACCAACATTTCCATAGGAGTGACTCGACACCAACATTTCCATAGGAGTGACTCGACACCAACATCTCATAGGTGCGACTCGACACCAACATCTCATAGGTGTGACTCAACACCAACATCTCATAGGAGTGACTCGACACCAACATTTCCATAGGAGTGACTCGACACCAATGTCTCATAGGAGTGACTCGACACCAACATCTCATAGGTGTGACTCGACACCAACATCTCATAGGTGTGACTCGACACCAACATCTCATAGGTGTGACTCAACACCAACATCTCATAGGTGTGACTCAACACCAACATCTCATAGGAGTGACTCGACACCAACATTTCCATAGGAGTGACACGACACCAACATCTTCCTTGGAGTTACTCACTGCTAATACCTCCAAATGAGTGATATGTGATATATCCAAAAGAGTGACTCATTGCCAACATCTCTACTGGCTGACTCATTGTTAACATCTACACTGAAGTATCGCACCATCAACATCTCCATAGATGTGGCTCACAGACCACATCTCCACTGGATTGACAGTATCAGCACCTTCACTGAAGTGTTTCGCTGACACCACCAATCTCATCTCTTGTGCGACACTATGGACAGTTTACAACTTACTGCTAGAAGGGGTATGAGTGTGGCAGTAGTAACTTGTCTCTAGCTGTAAACACTGGCCTTTAAATGCATTATTTTTCATCATCTGAAGTGACATAAAAATATGGTGGGTGTTCTACACGCTCTTCTGTGAACAATTTCCTGCATTACAGATTAATTGGTAAATCAAACAAAGCAGAGAACAAAGACACAGATTTTGAATCATAGAATGCTACAGCAGAGAATGAGGCCATTCGTCCCATCATGAAAGGGCTATCCAATTAGTCCCACTCCCCCGCTCTTACCCCATAGCCCTGCAGATTTTTCCCTTCAAGTAAATATCCAATTCCCTTTTGAAAGTTACTATTGAATCTGCTCCCACCACCCTTTCAGGCAGTGCATTCCAGATCATAGCTCGCTGAGTAAAATAATTTCTCCTCATCTCCCCTCTGGTTCTTTTGCCAATTACCTTAAATCTGTGTCCTGTGGTTACCAACCTTTCTGCCAGTGGAAATAGTTTCTCCTTATTTAATCTGTCAACCACTCATGATTTTGAACACCTCTATTAAATCTCCTCTTAACCTTCTCTGCTCTAAGGAGAACAATCCCAGCTTCTCCAGTCTCTCTACATAACTGAAACCTCTCAGCCCTGGTACCTTTCTCGTAAATCTCCCCTGCACCCTCTCCAGGGCCTTGGCTTCATAGCAGAATTGGTTTGCTTATGGAAACTTTAACTGTATATATGAGTAAAGATGTTGGGAAAATCCAAAATGTAATGCAGCACTTACATCATCTGGTCGTTTCTGATCATCATTTCTGTATTTTACTGCATCCTCTTGCCTCTGTGGTTCCTGCTTCCTGCTCTCACTCTTCACTTTGAAGACCTCCTCTCCTTGTTGCTCTAAGTTAGAGACAGGAAATGTAAATTGGTTGACTCTTGACTCACCATTATGGAGGAACTTGGAGGTAAGATCTGGCGAGTTCCTGAAAACACAAAAATGTCAACAGAACGAGTATATTACCAAGTAGGATGTTGGGGATTTCACAATATAAGAAGGTAGGTCATTTTCTGTCATTTTTGGCAAAATCGTTGAGCTGTTCACCAGCTTCTGGTAGTTGATCTCCCATTCAGGTGACATGATAGCTTTAGTAACAGTGCTGGACTCCAGTACAGAGAGTTTGAAAGATCCACCAGCAGAGTGTTGGATTGCTGTTTGGGGCATATAATAATTCAGTGGTAGGAGTGCTAGATTCCCATTCAGAGATGTGTTACTTCTAAAAGTAGCATGTTGGACTCCAATTTAGGATATCGACTCAAGCATTGGGCTGCCATTCAAAGGACCTGGAAGTCCAATTCAGAGGCTTTGATGGTTTCAACAGGAACGCATTTGTCTCTTTTTCAGAGGACATGATAGCGCCTGCAGATGAATAGTAGACCAATATTCAATGAGTACTGAAGTTCTAGCTGTACGCACTGGGGAACCCATTCAGCAGGCTCATGTGCTGAACAGTAGAGCATTGGACTCATGGTTAGAGGCCTCGGTGACTCCACAATAGAGCATTGGGCTCGCGGTTAGAGGCCTCGGTGACTCCACAGTAGAGCGTTGGACTCACGGTTACAGGCCCCGGTGACTCCACAGTAGAGCGTTGGACTCACAGTTAGAGGCCTCAGTGACTCTACAGTAGAGCGTTGGACTCACGGTTAGAGGCCTCGGTGATTCCACAGTAGAGCATTCGACTCACGGTTAGAGGCCTCGGTGGCTCCACAGTAGAGCGTTGGACTCACGGTTAGAGGCCTCGATGATTCCACAGTAGAGCGTTGGACTCACGGTTAGAGGCCTCGGTGACTCTACAGTAGAGCGTTGGACTTGCGGTTAGAGGCCAGGGTGACTCCACAGTAGAGCGTTGGACTTGCGGTTAGAGGCCTCGGTGACTCCAGAGTACAGCGTTGGACTCGCGGTTAGAGGCCCCGGTGACTCCACAGTAGAGCGTTGGACTCACGGTTAGAGCCTCGGTGACTCCACAGTAGAGCGTTGGACTCACGGTTAGAGCCTCGGTGACTCCACAGTAGAGCGTTGGACTCGCGGTTAGAGGCCTCGATGACTCTACAGTAGACCGTTGGACTCACGGTTAGAGCCTCGGTGACTCCACAGTAGAGCGTTGGACTCACGGTTACAGGCCCCGGTGACTCCACAGTAGAGCGTTGGACTCACGGTTAGAGCCTCGGTGACTCCACAGTAGAGCGTTGGACTCACGGTTACAGGCCCCGGTGACTCCACAGTAGAGCGTTGGACTCGCAGTTAGAGGCCTCAGTGACTCTACAGTAGAGCGATGGACTCACGGTTAGAGCCTCGGTGACTCCACAGTAGAGCGTTGGACTCACGGTTACAGGCCCCGGTGACTCCACAGTAGAGCGTTGGACTCGCAGTTAGAGGCCTCAGTGACTCTACAGTAGAGCGTTGGACTCACGGTTAGAGGCCTCGGTGATTCCACAGTAGAGCGTTCGACTCACGGTTAGAGGCCTCGGTGGCTCCACAGTAGAGCGTTGGGCTCACGGTTAGAGGCCTCGATGATTCCACAGTAGAGCGTTGGACTCACGGTTAGAGCCTCAGTGACTCTACAGTAGAGCGTTGGACTCACGGTTAGAGCCTCGGTGGCTCTACAGTAGAGCGTTGGACTCGCGGTTAGAGGCCCCGGTGACTCCACAGTAGAGCGTTGGACTGATGGTTAGAGGCCTCGGTGACTCTACAGTAGAGCGTTGGACTCACGGTTAGAGGCCCCGGTGACTCTACAGTAGAACGTTGGACTCACGGTTAGAGGCCCCGGTGACTCCACAGTAGAGCGTTGGACTGATGGTTAGAGGCCTCGGTGACTCTACAGTAGAGCGTTGGACTCACGGTTAGAGGCCCCGGTGACTCTACAGTAGAGCGTTGGACTCACGGTTAGAGGCCCCGGTGACTCCACAGTAGAGCGTTGGACTCACGGTTAGAGGCCCCGGTGACTCCACAGAAGAGCGTTGGACTCACGGTTAGAGGCCACGATGACTCGACAATAGAGCGTTGGACTCATGGTTAGAGGCCCCGGTGAGTCCACAGTAGAGCGTTGGACTCACGGTTAGAGGCCCCGGTGACTCTACAGTAGAGCGTTGCACTCACGGTTAGAGCCTCGGTGACTCCACAGTAGAGCGTTGGACTCACGGTTAGAGGCCTTGGTGACTCCACAGTCGAGCGTTGGACTCACGGTTAGAGGCCTCGGTGACTCCACAGTCGAGCGTTGGACTCACGGTTAGAGGCCTCGGTGACTCCACAGTAGAGCGTTGGACTCACGGTTAGAGGCCAGGGTGACTCCACAGTAGAGCGTTGGACTCACGGTTAGAGGCCTCGGTGACTCCGCAGTAGAGCGTTGGACTCACGGTTAGAGGCCCCGGTGACTCCACAGAAGAGCGTTGGACTCACGGTTAGAGGCCCCGGTGACTCCACAGTAGAGCGTTGGACTCATGGTTAGAGGCCCCGGTGACTCCACAGTAGAGCGTTGGACTCGCGGTTAGGGGCCCCGGTGACTCCACAGAAGAGCGTTGGACTCACGGTTAGAGGCCCTGGTGACTCCACAGTACAGTGTTGGACTCACGGTTAGAGGCCCCGGTGACTCCACAGTAGAGCGTTGGACTCACGGTTAGAGGCCCCGGTGACTCCACAGTAGAGCGTTGGACTCACGGTTAGAGGCCCCGGTGACTCCACAGTAGAGCATTGGACTCGCGGTTAGAGGCCCCGGTGACTCCACAGTAGAGCGTTGGACTCACGGTTAGAGGCCCCGGTGAGTCCACAGTAGAGCGTTGGACTCACGGTTAGAGGCCTCGGTGACTCCATAGAAGAGCGTTGGACTCATGGTTAGAGGCCTCGGTGACTCCACAGAAGAGCATTGGACTTGCGGTTAGAGGCCCCGGTGACTCCACAGAAGAGCATTGGACTCACGGTTAGAGGCCCCGGTGACTCCACAGTAGAGCGTTGGACTCACGGTTAGAGGCCTCGGTGACTCCACAGAAGAGCGTTGGACTCACGGTTAGAGGCCCCGGTGACTCCACAGAAGAGCGCTGGACTCACGGTTAGAGGCCCCGGTGACTCCACAGAAGAGCGTTAGACTCACCGTTAGAGGCCTCGGTGACTCCACAGAAGAGCGTTGGACTCATGGTTAGAGGCCTCGGTGACTCCACAGAAGAGCATTGGACTTGCGGTTAGAGGTCCCGGTGACTCCACAGTAGAGTGTTGGACTCACGGTTAGAGGTCTCGGTGACTCCACAGAAGAGCGTTGGACTCACGGTTAGAGGCCTCGGTGACTCCACAGTAGAGCGTTGGACTTGCGGTTAGAGGTCCCGGTGACTCCACAGTAGAGCGTTGGACATGCGGTTAGAGGCCTCGGTGACTCCACAGTAGAGCGTTGGACTCATGGTTAGAGCCTCGGTGACTCCACAGTAGAGCATTGGACTCGCGGTTAGAGGCCCCGGTGACTCCACAGTAGAGCGTTCGACTCACGGTTAGAGGCCCCGGTGACTCTACAGTAGAGCGTTGCACTCACGGTTAGAGGCCTCGGTGACTCCACAGTAGAGCGTTGGACTCACGGTTAGAGGCCTAGGTGACTCTACAGTAGAGCGTTGGACTCACGGTTAGAGTCCCGGTGACTCCACAGAAGAGCGTTGGACTCACGGTTAGAGGCCTCGGTGACTCCACAGTCGAGCGTTGGACTCACGGTTAGAGGCCTCGGTGACTCCACAGTAGAGCGTTCGACTCACGGTTAGAGGCCAGGGTGACTCCACAGTAGAGCGTTGGACTCACGGTTAGAGGCCTCGGTGACTCCGCAGTAGAGCGTTGGACTCACGGTTAGAGGCCCCGGTGACTCCACAGTAGAGCGTTGGACTCACGGTTAGAGGCCCCGGTGACTCCACAGTAGAGCATTGGACTCGCGGTTAGAGGCCCCGGTGACTCCACAGTAGAGCGTTGGACTCACGGTTAGAGGCCCCGGTGAGTCCACAGTAGAGCGTTGGACTCACGGTTAGAGGCCTCGGTGACTCCATAGAAGAGCGTTGGACTCATGGTTAGAGGCCTCGGTGACTCCACAGAAGAGCATTGGACTTGCGGTTAGAGGCCCCGGTGACTCCACAGAAGAGCATTGGACTCACGGTTAGAGGCCCCGGTGACTCCACAGTAGAGCGTTGGACTCACGGTTAGAGGCCTCGGTGACTCCACAGAAGAGCGTTGGACTCACGGTTAGAGGCCCCGGTGACTCCACAGAAGAGCGTTGGACTCACGGTTAGAGGCCCCGGTGACTCCACAGAAGAGCGTTAGACTCACCGTTAGAGGCCTCGGTGACTCCACAGAAGAGCGTTGGACTCATGGTTAGAGGCCTCGGTGACTCCACAGAAGAGCATTGGACTTGCGGTTAGAGGTCCCGGTGACTCCACAGTAGAGTGTTGGACTCACGGTTAGAGGTCTCGGTGACTCCACAGAAGAGCGTTGGACTCACGGTTAGAGGCCTCGGTGACTCCACAGTAGAGCGTTGGACTTGCGGTTAGAGGTCCCGGTGACTCCACAGTAGAGCGTTGGACTTGCGGTTAGAGGCCTCGGTGACTCCACAGTAGAGCGTTGGACTCATGGTTAGAGCCTCGGTGACTCCACAGTAGAGCATTGGACTCGCGGTTAGAGGCCCCGGTGACTCCACAGTAGAGCGTTGGACTCACGGTTAGAGGCCCCGGTGACTCTACAGTAGAGCGTTGCACTCACGGTTAGAGGCCTCGGTGACTCCACAGTAGAGCGTTGGACTCATGGTTAGAGCCTCGGTGACTCCACAGTAGAGCGTTGGACTCACGGTTAGAGGCCTTGGTGACTCCACAGTCGAGCGTTGGACTCACGGTTAGAGGCCTAGGTGACTCTACAGTAGAGCGTTGGACTCACGGTTAGAGTCCCGGTGACTCCACAGAAGAGCGTTGGACTCACGGTTAGAGGCCTCGGTGACTCCACAGTCGAGCGTTGGACTCACGGTTAGAGGCCTCGGTGACTCCACAGTAGAGCGTTCGACTCACGGTTAGAGGCCAGGGTGACTCCACAGTAGAGCGTTGGACTCACGGTTAGAGGCCTCGGTGACTCCGCAGTAGAGCGTTGGACTCACGGTTAGAGGCCCCGGTGACTCCACAGTAGAGCGTTGGACTCACGGTTAGAGGCCCCGGTGACTCCACAGTAGAGCATTGGACTCGCGGTTAGAGGCCCCGGTGACTCCACAGTAGAGCGTTGGACTCACGGTTAGAGGCCTCGGTGACTCCATAGAAGAGCGTTGGACTCATGGTTAGAGGCCTCGGTGACTCCACAGAAGAGCATTGGACTTGCGGTTAGAGGCCCCGGTGACTCCACAGAAGAGCATTGGACTCACGGTTAGAGGCCCCGGTGACTCCACAGTAGAGCGTTGGACTCACGGTTAGAGGCCTCGGTGACTCCACAGAAGAGCGTTGGACTCACGGTTAGAGGCCCCGGTGACTCCACAGAAGAGCGTTGGACTCACGGTTAGAGGCCCCGGTGACTCCACAGAAGAGCGTTGGACTCATGGTTAGAGGCCTCGGTGACTCCACAGAAGAGCATTGGACTTGCGGTTAGAGGTCCCGGTGACTCCACAGTAGAGTGTTGGACTCACGGTTAGAGGTCTCGGTGACTCCACAGAAGAGCGTTGGACTCACGGTTAGAGGCCTCGGTGACTCCACAGTAGAGCGTTGGACTTGCGGTTAGAGGTCCCGGTGACTCCACAGTAGAGCGTTGGACTTGCGGTTAGAGGCCTCGGTGACTCCACAGTAGAGCGTTGGACTCACGGTTAGAGGCCTCGGTGAATCCAGAGTACAGCGTTGGACTCGCGGTTAGAGGCCTCGATGACTCCACAGTAGAGCGTTGGACTCACGGTTAGAGGCCCCGGTGACTCCACAGAAGAGCGTTGGACTCACGGTTAGAGGCCCCGGTGACTCCACAGTAGAGCGTTGGACTCGCGGTTAGGGGCCCCGGTGACTCCACAGAAGAGCGTTGGACTCACGGTTAGAGGGCTCGGTGACTCCACAGAAGAGCGTTGGACTCACGGTTAGAGGCCCCGATGACTCCACAGTAGAGCGTTGGACTCACGGTTAGAGGCCCCGGTGACTCCACAGAAGAGCGTTGGACTCACGGTTAGAGGCCCCGGTGACTCCACAGTAGAGCGTTGGACTCACGGTTAGAGGCCTCGGTGACTCCACAGTACGGCGTTGGACTCACGGTTAGAGGCCCCGGTGACTCCACAGTAGAGCGTTGGACTCACGGTTAGAGGCCCCGGTGACTCCACAGTAGAGCATTGGACTCGCGGTTAGAGGCCCCGGTGACTCCACAGTAGAGCGTTGGACTCACGGTTAGAGGCCCCGGTGAGTCCACAGAAGAGCGTTGGACTCACGGTTAGAGGCCTCGGTGACTCCATAGAAGAGCGTTGGACTCATGGTTAGAGGCCTAGGTGACTCCACAGAAGAGCATTGGACTTGCGGTTAGAGGCCCCGGTGACTCCACAGAAGAGCATTGGACTCACGGTTAGAGGCCCCGGTGACTCCACAGTAGAGCGTTGGACTCACGGTTAGAGGCCTCGGTGACTCCACAGAAGAGCGTTGGACTCACGGTTAGAGGCCTCGGTGACTCCACAGAAGAGCATTGGACTTGCGGTTAGAGGTCCCGGTGACTCCACAGTAGAGCGTTGGACTCACGGTTAGAGGTCTCGGTGACTCCACAGAAGAGCGTTGGACTCACGGTTAGAGGCCTCGGTGACTCCACAGTAGAGCGTTGGACTTGCGGTTAGAGGTCCCGGTGACTCCACAGTAGAGCGTTGGACTCACGGTTAGAGGCCTCGGTGACTCCACAGTAGAGCGTTGGACTCACGGTTAGAGGTCCCGGTGACTCTAGCTGTATACTTTGTTGATGACTTGATAGATGTATCCTCTGGACTTGATCGATGTAACCTCTGGACTCCAATTCCACTGTTGTGAGGGAGCTCATTAGCTCTATCAGTAATGCACAGCACTCAACCAGCTGTCACCCATTGAAAATTGCGTTCTGAAGTAAAGTAGGCACAAACACTCCTTTGCTCTCTGTGGGCTTGTTTCTCTTACTCATTGCGGAGAGAATTTGATTTTACTAAATGAACAGTTTCACTTTAGAGCTTTTTAGCTTCATATTAACTGTGCTGTTGTTAATGTCCTCTTGGCAGGGGACCATTCAGACAGATGGTTAGTGAATGATCATTAATAGTAGTGACAGTGCACATCGGAAGACAGCTGAGCAACACATGGTACTCAAGAACTACCACTTAAAAGCTCTGGGGAGTGATTCACTCTGGCCAATCCATAACCAGTTGTTAGGAGAGGACTGAGTGCCATATGGAAGGACTTTTCCACAGAGTCCCTATTTTTGCCCTTATTTCTTTTCACCTGTCAGCCAGTGGCTCAGTGGGGAGCACTCTCACCTCTGAAGTTGTGGTTCAAGTCCCACTCCAGGGACTTGAGCACAAGAATCAAGGCTGACACTCCAGCGCAGCGCTGAGGGAGTGCTGCACTGTCGGAGGTGCCGTCTTTCAGATGAAACGTTAAATCGTGGCCCCATCTGTTCTCTCAGGTGGACATAAAAGATCACCTTGGCACTATGTCAAAGAAGAGCAGCGGATTTATCCCTGGTGTCCTGGCCAATGTTTATCTCTCAATCAACATCACTAAAACATATTTTCTGGTCATTATCACATTGCTGTTTGTGGGAGCTTGCGGTGCACAAATTGGCTGCCATGTTTCCTACATTACAACAGTGACTATACTCCAAAAGTAATTATTTGGTTGTAAAGTGCTTTGGGATGTCTGGTGGTTGTGAAAGGCGCTATATAAATGTACGTCTTTCTTCTTTCTCTATAACTTCAAACTTCATTTTAATTAAACAGGTGAAACAGTGATTTACTTGTACTTCTTGCAATTTAGTATACTGTATTCGCTGCTCACGATACGGTCTCCTCTACATTGGGGAGACCAAACGCAGATTGGGTGACCGCTTTGTGGAACACCTCCGTTCAGTCCGTAAGGGGGACCCCGAGCTTCTGGTCGCCTGTCACTTTAATTCACCGCTCCACTCCCACTCGGACCTCACCGTCCTCGGCCTGTTACACTGTTCCAATGAAGCTCAGTGTACGCTCGAGGAACAGCACCTCATCTTTCAATTAGGCACTTTACAGCCCTCTGGACTCAACATCGAGTTCAACAATTTCAGACCATAACCTCAGTCCCTATCTTTTTTTCTCTCTCCCACATGGCAGCTGTCGATCATTCTGCCAGAGCCATTTACACTTCATCTAGAGTCATCTTTTGTTTCTTAACTTGTCCCATTACCATCTCCTTTTGCCTTGCACCATCATCCCTTTTGTCTGTTAATCTCTCCTGCCTTCCATCCTATCACAGACCTTCCCTTTTGTTCTTTTCTCCCCTCCCTCCTTTCCTTGCCCCCGCACTTGCTTAAAAACCTTTTCCATCTCCAGCTTTTTCCAGTTCATACAGTTCAATGAATCGACCTGAAACGTTAACTCTGTTTCTCGCTCCACAAATGCTGCCTGACCTGCTGAGTATTTCCAGCATTTTCTGTTTTTACTTCATTTTAATTCCCCTTGCTCTCATTCTCCAGGCTCATGCATTTATTGAACCTCACCATTCACATCACCTCCCCCATGAACACGTGCAGCTACCCCCTTCATTTAGATGTCTCGTATGGCCATGTTATCTGAGTCAGTGCTTTGTGTAGCGCTGACCACTTTCACATCTCCCTCAACTTCCACATCTCCTTCTATTTCTGGAAAATACTGCCACCCTTATCCCTCAGCAACTCAGTTTGTAACGTCCAATCCCTTCCTCTGGCTCTCGCCTATCACAACACTGTTGTTGAAGTTTGCCTTAGACACCCTTGTCCCCTTCAAATCACTCAGTGTCCCACCCCATCGTCCCCCCGGGTAAAGAGCAGCCTGGAGTTTCCGCTCGGTGTCCCACCCCATTGTCCCCCCTGGTAAAGAGCGGCCTGGAGTTTCCGCTCGGTGTCCCACCCCATCGTCCCCCCGGGTAAAGAGCAGCCTGGAGTTTCCGCTCGGTGTCCCACCCCATTGTCCCCCCTGGTAAAGAGTGGCCTGGAGTTTCCGCTCGGTGTCCCACCCCCATCGTCCCCCCCTGGTAAAGAGCGGCCTGGAGTTTCCGCTCGGTGTCCCACTCCATCGACCGCCCTGGTAAAGAGCGGCCTGGAATTTCCGCTCGTTATCCCACCTCATCGTCCCCCCTGGTAAAGAGTGGCCTGGAGTTTCCGCTTGGTTGGACTGGAGTTTTCGTCACAATTCGGCCAAAATAGCGCAAAAGATCGCAGAATTTTAATCGCAAATCGATTTTCCGTGATCTTTTGCGCTGGTTTAAAAAACATTGTGCTAGAAGCCGGCCCCGCCCACAAAACAGGTCCCGGCCCCAGACTGAATTAATCAGCAGAGCGAGTTTCCGCTAACTGTGCCCGTTTATCCGCTGTGTGTGCAAGGCTTGTTTTAAAGGCTTTTGAGTATAACTTTTTTAAAATTTACTAAGAAACTGACTTCTGTACACCAATGTAACGAGCAAATGGCTCTGCATAGTCTTTTAAAGTCATTTTCAGTTATTTAAAATCGGGTTGCTCACTCTGATTAAAATGTTGATTTTTTGTGATAACCCGTTTTCAGCTGTATGAATCAAACCGCACCAAGTTACCACTCTTAAATACACCAAAAGGAACACTTTTTAAAGTGTTGAGATACCGCGGCAAACGTGGGAGTCGAGACCAGAGTTAGTGAAACACAACTGCTTTAGTCAACCTTATGGTAAAGAGGAACTGGAAAAGCCCGCGCAACCACTTAAATACTCCCCAGACAGGAAGTGCTCCCGGCAGCCTGTCCCTGCGGGAAACAAGTTGCTGGAGGAGAGGGCCCCCGGCTGGGGGCATCTGCTTAAACTGTCCGTGCCACCGTGAGCGGATTATGTCCAGTGGTGGCGTGTCGCCACAGAGCTCCCCCCAGAATCCGCTTAGGAGGAGTGGACGAGTTGTGACGGTGGTCTAATGGTTCTGCCGGAGCGGCTCTGAGTGGTCGCCGGTCCAGTTGGTGGGGCCGGGCGGTTCGCCGCCGGCTGTGCTGGCGGGACGGCCTCTAGTTGGAGGTCGGGCCACGGGGACCTGTTCCCCTGGTTCTGTGTGTGCTGGTTTGAGCCGGTCGATGGAGACTGTGTCGACCCTGTCGCCGACTCGCAGCTTGAAGACCTTGTCCCCGGTTTGTAGTACCTCGTACGGTCCGTCGTACGAGGGTCGCAGGGGTCCGCGGTGCGCGTCGTGTCGCACGAAGATGAAGCGTGCCTGCTGTAAGTTTGGCGGGACGTGAGGTGCGAGTTCGCCGTGTCGGTTGACCGGAAGTGGGGCGAACTGTTGAGCGGAAGAGAAAGAGTTGAGCCGCTGCTGTTCGGCCGACCAAGGCGTGGTAGCCTCCGGAAGGAATTCGCCTGGGACGCGCAGCGGTTGTCCGTAGACTAACTCCGCTGCTGAGGACTGGAGGTCTTCCTTGACCGCGGTGCGTAGGCCTAGTAGCACCCACGGTAGGCGGTCAGTCCAGGTACTGTCCTGCAGGCCGGCGCGGAGTGAGGCCTTGAGTGACCTGTGGAAGCGTTCACACAGCCCATTGGCCTGCGGGTGGTACGCCGTGGTTCGGTGGAGCGTCACCCCGAGGTTGCGTGCTGTGGCCGTCCAGAGTTTGGAGGTGAACTGGGCGCCTCTGTCGGAGGTTATGTCGGCTGGTACGCCGAACCTTGCGACCCAGGTGTTAACGAACGCCCTGGCGATGTCGGCTGTGGTGGTGGAGGGCAGCGGCACTGCCTCAGGCCAGCGTGTGTAGCGGTCGACCATCGTGAGGAGATAAGTTTGGCCTTGCGATGGCGGCAGAGGACCGACGATGTCGACGTGTACGTGGTCGAAGCGGCGGCTGGGTACCTCGAAGTCTCCCAGGGGTGCTTTTGTGTGTAGCTGCACCTTAGCCCGTTGGCAGGCGAGGCAGGAGGTGGCCCAAGTCCGAACATCTTTGCTGAGGCCGCGCCAGACGAAACGCTGAGAGAGGAGTTTGACGGATGCGCGGGCACCCGGATGGGAGAGTGCGTGTAGCGCGTCGAAGATGCGGCGGCGCCAGGTTGCAGGGACGACTGGCCTGGGTTGGCCGAGTGAGACGTCGCAAGTGACTGCCGTGGTTTCAGGCCCATGCGCGACCTTGGCTAGGCGTAGCCCTGGCAGGCTGGTAGCCGCCGAGAGGAGGACTGGGTCCGTGAGCTGGGCCGCTGCTAGTTGCGCGTAGTCGACCGCGAGGTGATTCGCACAGATGGCGGGACGGGAAAGGCAGTCGGCGACAACGTTGTCTCTACCGGAGACGTGCTGGATGTCCGTAGTAAACTCGGACACGGCCGCGAGCTGGCGTTGCTGCCTAGCGGACCAGGGTTCGGTGTGCTTGGCCATCGCGTATGTGAGCGGCTTGTGGTCCACGTACGCGGTGAAGGGGCGGCCCTCCAGGAGGAACCTGAAATGGCGGACCGACAGGTGGAGCGCGAGAAGCTCGCGGTCGAAAGTAGAGTATTTGACCTCCGGGGGGCGCAGTTGGCGGCTGTAGAAGGCAAGTGGCTGCCACGCGCCATTGACCCACTGCTCGAACACGGCTCCGACCGCGTGGTCGGAGGCGTCGGTGGTGAGCGCGACCCGGGCATCGGCCCTCAGGTGCGCGAGCAGGGTGGCATCGGCGAGCGCGTTTTTGGTGGCGTCGAAGGCGGCTGACGTGTCAGTGGTCCAGGCTACGGCCATCCTGCCGGATTTACCTCGGAGGGAGTCGTATAGGGGCTTCATGAGGGCTGCAGCGCTGGGGATGAACCTGTTGTAGAAGTTCACCATCCCGAGGAACTCCTGGAGGCCCTTGATGGTTTTGGGGCGGGGGAATTGCTGGACGGCCTGCACCTTATTGGGCAGGGGGACGGCCCCAGCAGGGGTGATGTGGTGACCGAGAAAATCGATCTCGGTTCGGCCGAATTGGCACTTCGCCGGGCTGAGGATGAGCCCGTGTTGGGCTAGGCGCCCGAACAGGATGCGAATGTGTTCGAGGTGTTCCTGTTTGGAGGAGCTGGCCACAAGAATGTCGTCTAGATAGACGAATAGGAAGTTCAGGTCCCGGAGGACTGAGTCCATAAGGCGCTGAAAAGCCTGGGCTGCATTCTTGAGGCCGAAGGGCATCCTCAGGAACTCGAACAGGCCGAATGGGATGATGACGGCCGTTTTGGGGATGTCCGCAGGGTGTACGGGGACTTGGTGGTAACCGCACACCAGGTCGACCTTGAAAAAGACGGTTCGTCCGGCCAGTCGGGCCGAGAAGTCCTGGATGTGCGGCACCGGGTATCGGTCGGGGGTGATGGCGTCGTTGAGGCGGCGGTAGTCCCCGCAAGGGCGCCAGCCTCCGCCGGGCTTGGGGGAGATGTGGAGGGGCGAGGCCCAAGGGCTGCTGGAGCGGCGGATGATGCCGAGTTGTTCCATGGTGGTGAACTCGGCCCACGCGATTTCCAGCTTGGCCGGGTTGAGTCTGCGGGCGTGGGCAGAAACCGGGGGGCCGGTGGTGGGGATATAGTGCTCCACACCGTGTTTGGCCGAAAAGGTCGGGTTTGTGAGGGCGGGAAACTCGGCTAGAAGTGCTGAGTAGTCGTCCGTGGCTCTGGCGAGGCAGTAGGTCGTCAGGCCGGCCGAACGGGCCGGGGTAAATGCACCAGGGATGGGGGCCATAGTGTTGATGTCGCCGAGGCGGTGCCTCGGAATGTCGACAAGGAGGCCATGGGCGCGTAGGAAGTCGGCGCCAATGAGTGGGCAGAGGACTCTGGCTGTGAGGAACTCCCAGCGGTAGCGGCGGCCTGCGAGGTCGAGCGTGACCATGCGGGTGCCATATGTGCGGATGTCAGAGCCATTGGCTGCGGCCAGCGTGATACCCCGTGCGCCGCGTTGGATTTCGAGGGCGGAGGCGGGGGTGATGCTGTGCTGGGCCCCTGTGTCGCACAGAAATTGGCGGTTGGTGCTGTCCTCGGTGACGTACAGCAGAGGCATCTTTTGCCCCGCAGCCATCGTGGGGGCCGGTGTGGCGGGGGGGGGGGGGTTTGAAAGTGCACGGTGGCGTGCAGCGTTGGGCCCTAGTGCCAAAACGGGTGTGGTAGTAGCAGTGACCCGGAGTGGTAGGGCGGTCGGGCCTAGTGGGCCGGGAAGACTGCGTGGTCGTTGCCGTGAGGTCGGGCGCGACGTCGTGGGCGGACTGCGCAGAGAGCAGCCGGTCGGCCTTTTCGGCTATCTCATTCAGGTCCGTAGAGCCAGATTCCACAATGAGCGGGCGGATGCTGGCGGGGAGCTGCCGAATGAAAAGCGTGCGAAAGGGCGCCGGTGTTTTTGTCGTCCGAGAGGGACAGCATGTGGGAAAGCAGGTCCGACGGTGAAGCGTCACCAAGGCTGGGGAGGTCGAGGAGTTGGCAGTTGAGCTGGTAAGAGGACGTTTGAAATTTTTTAAGGAGCGCAGCCTTCAGATGTTCGTACTTGCCTTCCGCTGGTGGCTCCTGCAGCGCTGCCCAAACCTTGGGGACTGTGGCGTAGGTGAGAGAGGCGACGAGGTAGTCGTACTTCGTGGCGTCGACTGTAATGTGTTTCAGCCAGAATCTGGACTCGGCTTGAACAAACCAGGCTTCGGCCAGGTTCTCCCAAAAGTCCGGTAGTTTAACCGTGATTGCGTTTGTATCCGCCATGCTAGCTTAGGATTCGTCCTGAGCGTCGGGGTCACCAGTGTTGAGATACCGCGGCAAACGTGGGAGTCGAGACCAGAGTTAGTGAAACACAACTGCTTTAATCAACTTCATGGCAAAGAGGAACTGGAAAAGCCCGCGCAACCACTTAAATACTCCCCAGACAGGAAGTGCTCCCGGCAGCCTGTCCCTGCGGGAAACAAGTTGCTGGAGGAGAGGGCCCCCGGCTGGGGGCGTCTGCTTAAACTGTCCGTGCCGCCGTGAGCGGATTATGTCCAGTGGTGGCGTGTCGCCACAAAAGCAAATTTTTTTCCAAAAACAAAAATAATGTTGTAAAACGCTGCCCGGTTGCGCTGGTTCACGGCAGATTTTGCATTTGGCGTTATGCAAATGAGTTTGAGCGGGCACTTGAGGGAAAAAAAAACTTTTCAAAACTAGTGCAATTTTGGGTGTAATCTGCTCCCGGATCGGCAATTGTGCCCAAAGCAGAAACTCTACTATCTCCGGACTCTAAAGTTAGAGCAGTCGACAAGACCTCAACCGGCGCATGATTAATCTTATTGTCCATTGCCAGATCTGGCTCAATCATGAAAAGCACTACCATGCGTCCTTTTCCATGTCAACTCCTCCTAGATTCATAGAATCGTACTGCATAGCAAGTGGCCACTCGGCCCATGGTGCCTGTGCCGGCTCTTTGAAAGAGCTCTCCAATCAGTCCCACTCCCCCTGCTCTATCCCCAGAGACAAACTGCCTCCTCAAACCCTCTTCCCCACTCCTTTCAGCCTCACTTCTAAAGCAAGTGCAAGGAGCTCATGATTTCTTCATGGATTCTCCTTAAACTCACACTCAGGATGTTCCTGGAGTAGGAGGAGGATTTGGCTGTGGCAAAGGAAGCATGGCGATGCTTGACATGGTCAAGCCAGATCTGGTGGTGGACAAGACCAGGCGGGCTCAAAGATTGAGACCATTCAGGCAGCTGCTTCTGTTGTGAACTCACCCCCCTCCCACCGCTCACTCTCCCTAGCCCCAGTCTCCATCACTCTCAATCTTTTTCCCTGACCTCTCCAAATTCATCTCTTTCTTCTTGAACCACTTCCTATCCAACTCCTGACCACTCAATTACCTTTCTTGATCATCACACTTATCAATGTTGTTAATGCCTCTTTGCTCTGTACTGACCTCCCTTTTAAAATTATCAAAATCCTCTTCTAAAAGCCCATTCTTGATCTGTCTACTCTCTCCAAATATGGTTCCGTCTCTAACCTCCATTTCCGTTCCAAGATTCTTGAGTATGCATTGCCTCCGCTCCAAGCTCACCTCTCCCACAACACCTTGTTCAAACCCCTTCTGTTCAGGTTCTATCAAGCTCATAGCATGGAGATCACTTCCAGCCAGTCACCAATTAGATCTTCTATAACAGCAGCCATAGCATCTTATCCCTCCTTCTCCTCTCCAATCTCTCCATGGCATTTGACAGGGCTGACCACACCATCCTCCATCACTGCTTGCCCTTGTAGTCCAGCTCCACAGGTCTGCTGGGTTTCACTTCTCGAGGTCCCACCACAGCCAGCACCGCTCTGGTTTCTTCCCCCACACCCGCATAGTCACCTCTGGAATTCTCCAAGCATCAATCTTTGACCCTCTCCTCTTCTACATATTGCTCCTCAGTGACATTATCTGTCAGCATTGGGTTAGCTTCCATATGTGTGCTGACAACACACAATTCTACACCCCTACCAACAGAGACACATGGTGGGCTGGGGTGTTCAGGGTTGGAGTGGCATTAAAAATAAAAAGTAGGGTAATCCGACCCCAACCTCCCGCGAATGCGCCAGTTTCGGGTTTCACCGCGGTGGGTTTGGGGGAGTATGAGTGACACACTCTGGAGAAACGGGTCCGTCATTATAATATTTAATACAGGCTCCGTTCCTGTATTTTGCCAGCCATTAAAATTTAACGCTGGCTGATCGGGTTTCCCGGGGAACGGGAAACCCGCCAGCTGAAGGGAGGCGGGAGCAGCTGGATCCAGCAGGTAAGGGCTTTTCACAGCACTGCTTGTGGGCCTGGAGGAGCAGGCCAGCTCCCCGACCCCTCAAACAAACCTCCTGCCACAATCGGCCAACACCCCTCCCCAAACCCGCAACCTCTCCCAGTCCCCCCTTCCTCCTGAACACCGCCCCAACCCTCACCACCCAGCAATATTCCCAGTTGCTGGCACACACACGCTCCCCGTGACACAGGCACATGCTCCCCGTGATGCAGGCACACGCTCCCCGTGACGCAGGCACACGATCCCTGTGACGCAGGAACACGCTCCCCGTGACGCAGGCACACGCTCCCCGTGACGCAGGCACACGCTCCCAGTGACGCAGACACACGCTCCCAGTGACGCAGGAACACGCTCCCAGTGACGCAGGAACACGCTCCCAGTGACGCAGGAACACGCTCCCCGTGACGCAGGCACACGCTCCCCGTGACGCCGGCACACGCTCCCCGTGACGCCGGCACACGCTCCCCGTGACGCCGGCACACGCTCCCCGTGACGCCGGAACATGCTCCCCGTGATGCGGGAACACGCTCCCCGTGACACGGGAACACGCTCCCCGTGACCCGGAACACGCTCCCCGTGACCCGGGAACACGCTCCCCCTGACCTGGGAACACGCTCCCCCTGACCCGGGAACACGCTCCCCGTGCCACCGGAACACGCTCCTCGTGACACTGGAACACGCTCCCGGTGACACAGACACACGCTCCCAGTGACGCAGACACATGCTCCCCGTGACGCAGACACACGCTACCCGTGATGCAGACACACGCTCCCCGTGATGCAGGAACACGCTCCCCGTGCCACCGGAACACGCTCCACGTGACACGGGAACACGCTCCCCGTGACCCGGGAACACGCTCCCCGTGACCCGGGAACATGCTCCCCGTGCCACCGGAACATGCTCCTCGTGACATTGGAAAACACTCCCCGTGACACAGACACACGCTCCCAGTGACACAGACACATGCTCCTCGTGAAGCAGGAACACGCTCCCCGTGACACAGACACACGCTCTTCGTGACACAGGAACACGCTCCCCGTGACACAGGAACACGCTCCCCGTGACACAGGAACACGCTCCCCGTATCACAGGAACACACTCCCCGTGCCACCGGAACACGCTCCCCGTGACGCAGACACACTCCCCCCGTGACGCAGACACACGCTCCCTGTGACGCAGGCACACGCTCCCCGTGACGCAGACACACGCTACCCGTGACGCAGACACACGCTACCCGTGATGCAGACACACGCTACCCGTGCCACCGGAACACGCTCCCCGTGCCGCAGACACATGCTCCCCGTGACGCAGACACACTCTCCCCGTGACGCAGACACACGCTCCCCGTGACGCAGGCACACGCTCCCCGTGACGCAGGCACACGCTCCCCGTGAGGCAGGAACACGCTCCCCGTGAGGCAGGAACACGCTCCCCGTGACCCGGAACACGCTCCCCGTGACCCGGAACACGCTCCCCGTGACCCGGGAACACGCTCCCCCTGACCCGGGAACACGCTCCCCCTGACCCGGGAACACGCTCCCCGTGCCACCGGAACACGCTCCTCGTGACACTGGAACACGCTCCCGGTGACACAGACACACGCTCCCAGTGACGCAGACACATGCTCCCCGTGACGCAGACACACGCTACCCGTGATGCAGACACACGCTCCCCGTGACGCAGGAACACGCTCCCCGTGATGCAGGAACACGCTCCCCGTGCCACCGGAACACGCTCCACGTGACACGGGAACACGCTCCCCGTGACCCGGGAACACGCTCCCCGTGACCCGGGAACATGCTCCCCGTGCCACCGGAACATGCTCCTCGTGACACTGGAACACGCTCCCCGTGACACAGACACACGCTCCCAGTGACACAGACACATGCTCCTCGTGAAGCAGGAACACGCTCCCCGTGACACAGACACACGCTCTTCGTGACACAGGAACACGCTCCCCGTGACACAGGAACACGCTCCCCGTGACACAGGAACACGCTCCCCGTATCACAGGAACACACTCCCCGTGCCACCGGAACACGCTCCCCGTGACGCAGACACACTCTCCCCGTGACGCAGACACACGCTCCCCGTGACGCAGGCACACGCTCCCCGTGACGCAGACACACGCTACCCGTGACGCAGACACACGCTACCCATGATGCAGACACACGCTACCCGTGCCACCGGAACACGCTCCCCGTGACGCAGGAACACGCTCCCCGTGACGCAGGCACACGCTCCCCGTGACACCGGAACATGCTCCCTGTGACACAGACACATGCTCTCCGTGACACAGACACACGCTCCCTGTGACAGCCACACGCTCCCCGTGACACAGGAACACGCTCCCCGTGACACAGGCACACGCTCCCCGTGACACGGGAACACGCTCCCTGTGCCACCGGAACACGCTCCCAGTGACACACAGAATTGCTCCCCGTGACACGGGCACACACTAACTCAGAGCGCGGGCGCAGCGCAGGTGCTGTCAGTTAATGATTGAACACAGACACACAGGCGCCGGACAGTTCTTAAAGGGGAGGGTCGATCTTGCTCTCTAGCTACACCCTGCTCATTGGAGCCTTGAATCTCGGCTTGGAGAGACCTGTGATTACATTTCCCAGCCAAGGACTGAGAGGGTGAGAGAACGAACTCAGCGCTTCAGCGAGCGGGCCTTGGAGGCTCTGGTTGACGCGGTGGAGCGCAGAAGGTCTATACTCTACCCTGAGAGTGGCAAGAGGCCTTTGCCGTGCGACTATAGAAGAGTGTGGAGGGAGGTGGCTCAGCACGTCTCCTCCTGGAGCATGGTGACCAGGATCCATACTCAATGTCGCAAAACGTTCAACGACCTCACTCGGGTCGTCCGGGTGAGTGGCTTTTTTTCAATACCTCTCCATCCCTCCATTTCAACCTCACTCTATGGCCAGAGGGTCTTAAAACCCCAATGCCCAACACTCATCCAACACCTATGGCCCTCTCATGAAGCACACACGCACATTCCACACTTTGCATACAGTAAGGGCTATTCAACTATGGGAAGCACATCAGGCAAGATCATGGCTGTATATTTACTCAGACGCCGTCCTTTTTCTTGCAGGCCAAACTATCTCATAATAGGAGACAGCAGCAACGGACGGGTGGAGGGCGGCCTCATCTGCAACCCCTCAGCGATCTTGAGGCGCGCGTCCACAGGATTGTGGCAAGCCAGGTGATCGGTCCCATCGCCCCTGGAGAGGCCGACCCCGTTCGGGACAGCAATGGTAAGGTCATCAGCTTTCTCTCCTCTCTCATTCCACTTGTCCCTCACAACACCAGCCTTTGACACTTTTAATCCAACTTACTAAATCGCTGCACTCCTTCCTCCCTTACTGCCACCCTGTCCTCATGCTAAAGCCACTGTTGTACCTCCCTGCTTTCAGATGGTGATTCACCAGCTGAGGAGACGGGCCCTCAAGCTGCCAGTGGGAGTGAAGCTGCAGGCGAGGAGGAAAAGGAAGCCGGAGCCTCAGCGCCACCCGCTCCCGAGGGAGCCCATGCCCACACTGGAACCACGTCTTCCCTGGAGGGGAGCGGGGGGGGGAAGGGTCTGATGAGGGTGAAGCTCCGGGACCCAGCAGGCTGCAGCAACGTGATGTGGCTAGGGAAGCTCGGGGGCCTTCTCCCCAGAGGGAGAGTAGGTCAGCGAGTCCTGCTGCACTGGACGCAGAGGAGGAGCGGCTCATCGCTGAAATGAACACCCAGGCGGTGGACATGCACACTGAGCTCATGGGTGCAGTGGGAAGGGTGCCCTAAACCATTGATGCACTGGCAAGGAGTGTGGTGCACTTCGCTGTAGCACAGGCCGATGCCACGCTAATGCTTAGTGCTGCAATTCAGTCACTGGCTGCCGTGATCCAATCTCAGACTGGTCTCATGCAGACTGCTGCCATTGTCGCTGGTTCGGACACATTTCCCCGGGGCTCTCACCGTGCCGCAGCAGGCCAGCAATCTGTGCTCCAGCAGATTGCTCCGGATGCTGATGTGCTGCCAGTGTGTCGGTCGAGCAGGGAGTTGCTGTCCTCTCTCAAGATGACAGCATTCCTGCTGCCACCACTGTCACTTCCCCATTGCACTTGCCATCGCCTGTAGCCCAGACTACTGCCACCCATGCAGAGTTGGTGCAGTCTGCAGCCAGGCCCTCCAGGCCCAGAGCTCGTCGAGGCTATTCTTCAAGGGCATCTGCAGTCTCAGGTTGTGACCATCAGCAGCCTTCCACCAGCCTTGCTGCAGCCATTGGGCTCCCATTACGGAGGAGCAGTAGGGTGGGAAGGGGGGAAGTGCGCAAGGGAAGGAGATCACCCTCGAAGGACAAAAAGTAGGAGGTGTGACGAAATGTTGGTAAATTTTTTATTAAAGGCCGAGGATCGTGTTCAAACTTTTGTTTAGTGTTTTGGACATTATCTCCAGGTTGTGAGAACCAGTTGTTAATGAATGATTTTTTGTGTTTGTTTCTATTAGTTTGTCATGAAGAAATGACACACAGAGTTTGTAAAATAAAAACGTTTTTGTATTCAAAATGTACAGGTTTGGCCTTTGGAGTCGTTGCTGCCTTGGCCGGCTTTGGGGTTGTGGGTTGCTTTCATTCATGTTGTTCTCAATGCCAGAAGCCATTTCCTCAGTAGGGGCCTAGAAGCGGCTTGCTATCAGCTGTTGACGGACGGCCCTTCCAGTTCCAACATTGTGGGCCTCCCTCCTGCCTTGGTGCTGCTGCTGATCATCCTCCTCCTCTTCCTCCTCCTCCGGTGGTGCTCCAAGGCCTGGTGGCATTGGCTGGGTCCTGAGGATTGCCAGGTTATGCAGCATGCAGCACACAACTATGAAGAGGGAGACTCGCTCAGGTGAGTACTGCAGGGCTCCTCCTGAGTGTTCCAGGCAGCGGAACCGTTGCTTGAGCACGCCGATCGTCTGCTCAATGATGTTCCTGGTGGCGAGATGGCTCTCATTGTACCGCAGCTCAGCAGGGGTGTTGGGGTTAGGGATGCGGTGTCGTCAGCCAGGTGCAGAGTGGATATCCCTTGTCCCCGAGGAGCCAACCACTTGGCTGATGCGCTGCCTGGAAAAGCTCTAGCACACCAGTCTGGCGCAGGATGAAAGCATCGTGGCTGCTGCCAGGATAGTGGGCATTGACTGCGAGTATCAGCTGTCTGTGGTCACAGACCAACTGGACGTTTAAGGAGTGGAACCCCTTGCGGTTTCGGAAAACCTCTGCATTCTCATGCGGTGCCCGCAATGCCACATGCGTGCAGTCAATGGCGTCCTGCACCATGGGGAAGCCCGCTATCCTCGCAAAGCCCAATGCGCGTTCATGCTGTTTGGCCCGGGTTATCGGGAAAGAGATGTACTGGCGTCTCCTTTTATAGAGGGCATTTGTGACCTGACGGGTACAGCAATGGACCGCGAACTGGGAGATATTGGCGATGTCCCCAGTAGCTGCTTGAAAGGAGCCGGTGGCATAAAAGTTCAAAACCACGGTGGCCTTCACTGCCACCGACAGAGACGTCCTGGTCCTCAGTAGAGGCTGCAGATCTGGCTGCAGCAGGTGGCAGAGCTCAGTGGCCACCTCCTTGCTGAAGCGCAGCCTTCGCAAACACTGCTCCTCAGACAAATGAATGTAGGAGAATTGTTCCCGGAATACCCTGGGAGGGTAAGGTCTCCTGTGCAGAGGCCTGTTGGCCCTCCTCCGCCTGGCCATGATTGCCATTCTCTCTCTGCATCTCTGTTGCCTCCGATTCTGCAGGCACAGGATGACGCCCCAAATCAGTGCAGCCCCCATAGTCTCTTGGCAATTGAAGTAATGAAGGTCAAATCCAAAAGTACCTGCAAAGTGATGCTCAGTAGCCAAAACAACTTCACACAGCGTTGACTCTATGCAGAAGTCTCTCTATCTCTCTCTCAGAATCTCTCTCTCTGTCAGAATGAGTGGTGCAAAATGTCTCCCACAGAAAAAGCCAGGAAGAGGCTGCCTTTAAATAGTGCCCCCCCAGCCCCTCACCGACTGGGAAACGTTCCAGTCTCCCGGTCGTTGCTTGCGCCAGGCGGAAAGGAGGGGGGCGCCACTCAATGTCCGGTCCGGGGCGCCACCAGGGCGTTGCACGCTCGACTGACATCACGATCTGCGGGCGCAGGAGATTGGGGCGGTAAACTTTTGCGCAGCCGCAAAAACTCTAGTCAATTTCGCGAGCGGCGCAAACATCGCCGCGCCCGGGTGCTAGTTGCTTTGCGCCCCATTAGCGCCCTCGTAGGGCGCTAATGGGAGGTGCAAGCCAACCGAATTTTTCCCCCTTGGAGTTTTAAGGGTTAATCTCTTAAAATCTAGTGTTAATTGCTAGTAGCTCTTAAGTAAGATCAACTGTTTAAGTTAAAATTTAAACTTTAAATTTTTAAGTTTCTTCAGGCTTAAGCAGAGACAACAAGCAAGATCTCCCGCTGGAGAGCTGCTGTAGTCAGTTAATTAGCTAACTAGGTTAAACTGGTTCCTGAAACAGAGCATTGGTGACTCATCTGAGTCACAAACAGTATATATACAGGGGCCTGTGAGTACAGCAGCATGGAGTGAACATCTGCGATTTTGGTAAGTGTGGGAGTTCAGTGAAGTGGGGGAATGAGGTGCTTGCTTTTCCTAACTTCTCCTGCAGAGCGGCGGCGGGCCTGAGCGGGAGCAGACTGAGGCCCGAGAGCGGGGATAAAAGCAGCAACAGACCTGCATCAACAAGAGAAAACGGCAGTGTGACGTTACAGGTAAGTGATTGGAACGCGCTCCCCGTGACACAGGCATGTGCTCCCCGTGGCACAGGCACGCGCGCCCCGTGGCACCGGCACGCGCGCCCCGTGGCACCGGCACGCGCGCCCCGTGGCACCGGCATGCGCTCCCCGTGTGACACAGGAACACGTCCCCCGTGACACAGGAACACGCCCCCCGTGGCACAGGCACACGCCCCCCGTGGCACCGGCACACGCCCCCCGTGGCACAGGCACACGCCCCCCGTGGCACAGGCACACGCCCCCCGTGGCACAGGCACACGCTCCCCGTGGCACAGGCACACGCTCTCTGTAGTAAAGGAACATATTCTCTTTTAAAGAGACACACGATCCTTATAACATTATGACTCTCGGTAATTGATTTTATTAACGAATTATATATTATTCCAGAAATACATGACGACTTTGCTCTACTGACCTGAAACTTGATGTCAGCGATCGAGACAGGAATCTTGCTGAAATGCTAAGCCGAGGGTTTAGCAGCTCTTCCGTCTCTCTCATAGACAATGACTTGAGACTGTCCAGTCGCCGGTCAGATTTCACTGTAGGTGTAATTTATATCATATGTTATTAAAAATGTAGAACTATGCGGGGGATGCAGGGTGCAACAACTCAGGATGGGTGCAGGTTTGTGTGCCAATCCAAGCTGTGTCAAGAGAGATGACTATGAGCAGAGGCACTCGAGTCTTCCTGTGGGATGTAGGAAAGAGGACAACTGTATTCCGGCAGACACTGGTGTCTCCTGAGATCCAACTACAGGGACCGCTTTCATCCCTCGACCATTATCACCCGTCCTGCTCTCCTGAAGTCATTGACTTCTTGTTGGCCCACAATAGCGTGTGTGCCCTTTGCCCTTCAGTACCATGCCCAAGTGCCTATTATTCCCCCGTGAGCTCTGACAGTGATGTCAGCGAGCTGTTTGGCTGTGAGGGGCGCCACAGCTGAACTCAGTCTTTTACGTAACCGATAGGCGCATTGCCAGCAAGAACCTCAGGCGGTTTTATTTTCCCCTCTCCCTGTACCCAAGATAATCGAGGCAGATTGTTATAGCCATAAGTGGCGTTCCCAGCCGAGATCAGAGAACTCACGCAGAGCCACCCTTATTTATTACTGATGAACCTGGGTGAAGGCCAAGGCCCAGAGTGCAGGACACCGCTGCCACTGGACAGAGTAAAAGGGAAGTAGATCAGGCTGTAGTGATCAGGTAGTGGCCCTAGCTAGCTTGAGCTTTGGCAGTATCTGTCTACCTCACGGACTGTAGCGGTTCAAGAAGGCAGCTCACCACCAGCTTCTCAAAGGCAATTAGGGGTGGGCAATAAATGCTGGCCTTGCCAGCAACGTCCACATCCAGTGACTAAATTTAAAAAAAGGATCAAGTTACTAAGCAAGTTTATGCAGCATGTAGACGCGTTCTAAAGCTCCAGGTTCACTTCCTGGTCTGTGCTGAGTTAGCTGACCTCACTCAGGGCTGTAAGGGCTGTTTCACAGTTATCAGCTGTGGCTCAGTGGGCAGCACTCTGGCCTCTGGGTCAGAAGGTTGTGGGTTCAAGTCCCACTCCAGAGACTTGAGCACAAGATCTAGGATGACACTCCAGTGCAGTGCTGAGGGAGTGCACTGTCGGAAGGTGCCGTCCTTCGGATGAGATGAAAAACCGAGACCCAGTCTACTCTCTCTCTCGAGTGGACGTAAAAGTTCCCATGGCCACTATTTCAAAGAAGAGCAGCGGAGGTCTCCCCGGTGTCCTGGCCAATATTTATCCCTCAACCAACATCACTATCAACAGTGACTACACTACAAAAAGTACTTATTTGGCTGTAAAGCACTTTGGGCGTCTTGAGGTCGGAAAGGTGCTATTTCTTTCTTAGCACACTGGGTCAGGGAGGTGAGAGTTGGCCAGGGTCCTTGATCACCATCCAGCGACCCCTGCTGGCCAGTATGAACATGAGTGAGAACAGGTTTAGCACAGCTGGGAACCCCACCCTTTGTTAACAGTGTGTTGATCCTCACTACTTCAACTCATAGATTAAGAATGGCTATTTCCAATGAAGAACTGCAGACTAGGGGGCACTGTACCCCAGCCAGAAGTTACTGTCTTCAGGAGAGGAGGAGAAAAGATTACAGAAAAAAATACAAAAATAATGGTGGGGGCAAAAATGACTCAAAATGCCCCAAAAAGTTAAAAACAGCAGAATGTTGATAAATGCTCGATCGGGATGTGAATACTTGAAGATGCACCTTAGCAAGACACGGGGCTGGTAGTACACAGAACACAAAGAGGAAACAGCTAGTATAAATCTCGGAGTACAGTTGTATCTTGAGTCAGCGGATACCCATAATTAGCCAGCCAGGCAGGTTTCTTGAAGAACCAATAGCAGTTAGGGCCCGAGGAGCTGCCTTTCACCTCTATCTGCTTTGCACCATTTATAACATAAGAAATAGGAGCAGGAGTCGGCCCCTCGAGCCTGCTCTGCCATTCAATAGGATCATGGCTGATCTACTACCTCAACTCCACTTTCCTGCACTATCCCTTAATAGCCAAAAATCTATCGATCTCTGTCTTGAATATACTCAATGACTGAGCCTCCACAGCCCTCTGGGGTAGAGAATTCCAAAGATTCACCACCCTCTGAGTGAAGAAATTTCTCCTCATCTCAGTCCTAAATGGCTGACCCCTTATTCTGAGACTGTGACCCCTGGTTCTAGTCTCTCCAGCCAGGGGAAACATCCTCCCTGCATCTACCCTGTCAAGCCCTGTAAGAATTTTGTATGTTTCAATGAGATCACCTCTCATTCTTCTAAACTCTAGAGAATATAGGCCTAGTCTACTCAATCTCTCCTCATAGGACAATCCTCCCATCCCAGGAACCAGTCTGGTGGACCTTTGTTGCACTCCCTCAATGGCAAGTATATCCTTCCTTAGGTAAGGAGACCAAAACTGTACACAATACTCCAGGTGTGGTCTCACCAGGGCCCTATATAATTGCAGTAAGACGTCTTTACTCTTATACTCAAATCCTCTTGTAATAAAGGCCAACATACCATTTGATTTCCTAATTGCTTGCTGTACCTGCATGTTAACTTTCAGTGATTCGTGTACAAGGACACCCAGGCCCCACTGAGCACCAACATTTCCCAATCTCTCACCATTTAAAAAATACTCTGCTTTTCTATTTTTCCTACCAAAGTGGATAACTTCACATTTCTCCACATTATATTCCATTTGCCATGTTCTTGCCCACTCACTTAACCTGTCTATATCCCCTTGAAGCCTCCTTGCAACCTCCTCACAAATTACATTCCCACCTAGCTTTGTATCATCAGCAAACTTGGATATATTACATTTGGTCCCCTCATTCCAATCATTGATGAGGGGACCAAATGTAATATATCCAATCCATGCAGCACTAACCATAGTTTGGAGGCAGTAGCCATCTTATGCATCTGCACCACTTACCACAGAGACAACCTCCAAGAGGAAACCCTGGAAAACTCCTCTCTCACCCGGAAGCAAATGGGATGAGAACTCCAAGATATCTAACATCACGAACTCTAAGGCCCACATTATCTAACTCTGGATTCCACGAAAATCTAATGTATTCACAGTGGAGACAGTCTCACCTCCAACACTCTCATCAGCCAGGGTCCCAAAATGTTGCTTCAGGAACTTTTCCTGATCTGGGGTTCTCGGCACTGCTGTCTCCCGTGGGAAGCTTCTGCTGAGCTCGTCCTCTTCCTCCTCCATGTCTGAGGAGATCCCATCCACACTCAGAGGCTCCGTACATTCGGAATCTGTCACATTAACAGAAAGTAATGACTTTCAGCTTGCATTTCTAAGCCAGAGTTTGGTACTGGTTCTTGTTTCCACATGGTCGGGGGAAGAGACACTCAAAGGCAGCTTCTAGGAGGAGCAGTCGAGGCCCAGGAGAGGTCACTGAGGATGCCCTCTTCACATGACCACAGAGGATGCCCTCTTCACACGGCCACTGAGGATGCCCTCTTCACATGACCATGGAGGATGCCCTCTTCACATGACCATGGAGGATACCCTCTTTACACGGCCACCGAGGATGCCCTCTTCACATGACCATGGAGGATGCCCTCTTTACACGGCCACTGAGGTTGTCCTCTTCACACGGCCACTGAGGATGTCCTCTTCACACGGCCACGGAGGATGCCCTCTTCGCACGGCCACGGAGGACGCCCTCTTCACACGGCCACGGAGGACGCCCTCTTCACACGGCCACGGAGGTTGTCCTCTTCACACGGCCTCTGGAAAGGCACCTCTACTAGAGCTGTCTCGAGGAGGACCTAACCGCACGCAACAGCCATCTGACCTCTGGAACAGCCTCCCTTCGAGCAATTTCATATGAAGAACCAATATCAAACACAGCTTAATTACAAAGGCTCTGCTCCCTTTGGATTTAGGACCTGGTATAAAAGCCAGTCCAAATAGCTTCACCCATCTGAGGGATCAGGTGGCGCAGTGGGTTAGAACAATGTCCTCGCACCTCTGGGATCTGGTTTCAAGTCCAGCCCAGGCAGAGGTCTCTTCTGCCCGACTGTTCTAAATGTATTTGCTCTATCTGAGCTGGGAATGCTAGGTGGGCAGTATAGAGGGAGCTGCTAAACCACCCAGCACTGGAACCGAGAGTGCTCGGTGCTAATACTGGAGGAGAAATGTTCCTCCAGTATTAGCCAATAGCATCGATGCATTTATGGGGAAACTAGAGAAGTACATGTGGGAGAAAGGAATAGAGGGTTATGCTGATGGGGTTTGACGAAGTAGGGTGGGAGGAGGCTCGTGTGGAGCATAAACACCGACACAGACCGGTTGGGCCGAATGGCCTGTTTCTGTGATGTACATTCTATGTAATTCTATGTTCCATCACCAGCATCTACTGATGAACAGAAAGCACTAAACATGCACACGAATGCCAAGACTTTTTCCCCACAGAGGAACTAACGAGCATGGGTTAAAACACACACACTGGGTTCTAACCTTGGTGTGGATGTTCCGGGCTGGAAAAGTGGCTGCTGGAATAATCCACACAGCAGGCGCTGTCCGGACTGTGCTTTTCCAGGAGGCTGTGGCTACGGTAACTCTTCTCCTGCATTCCCTTCTGCAACTCCTTCACCTGGTACTCGCTGGCAGACATGGAAGTACAGGATTAACATTAGTAAAGTCTGTTCAAATTAAATATATATCAAGAAGGCAGTGGAACAACTGTTATAGAATATATTGCATACAAGCAGTTACCTCATTACAGGACAAAATGTTCAGGATAAAATATCCCCATTGGAAGCGACATTGTGTTTCTTTATTTAAAATTCATTCTCGGGATGCGGGCGCTGCTGGCAAGGCCAGCATTTACTGTGGATAATACACACTGCAGCTCGGTGTGCCGGTGGTTGTCACTGATGTTCTTATGTTGTATTGCTTTTAAGGTTCTAATAATCCAACATCGAATTAATTAATTTGAGAAACAGCTTGCTGCTGGAATGGGGAAATGGCAGAGTTGGTCATCTACAAGGATGAGATAAAATGGACTGGTGGATCTTGTTGATCCAAACCTCTCTTGCGATAAAGAAATTTTATTGTGGTTAAAAACATACATTATTCAGCCGCTCACCTTTACCTCATAAGCTCCATCGTGCAGACTGACCGGCTCTAGTCTGTTTCCAACTGGTTAGCTAGCTGCAGTACTGATCGAGCACTGACTTTCATTAAGGAAATAGCTCCAAATTCTCATTCTTATGTTTGTATGCTGCCACAACATGGTCATTGTAAAGTAGCTTGTCATCAACAACAATTTACATTTATATAGTACCTTTAACATAGTAAAATGTCCCAAGGTGCTTCACAGACCGTTATCAGACAAAATTTGACACTGAGCCACATAAGCCGATATTAGGACTGGTGACCAAAAGCTTGGTCAAATCAATACGTTTTAAGGAGCATCTTAAAGGAGGAGAGAGAGATAGAGATAGAGAGGTGGCGAGGTTTACGGAGGGAATTCCAAAGCGTAGGGCCTAGGCAGCTGAAGGCACGGCCGCCAGCGGTGGAGCGATGAAAATCAGGGATGCACAAGAGGCCAAATTGGAGGAGCACAGAGATCTCGGAGGGTCGTAGGGTTGGAGGAGGTTACAGAGATAGGGAGGGGTGAGGCATGGAGGGATTTGAAAATCGAGAGCCAATATAGGTCAGCGAGCAGGGACTTGGCTGAACAGGACTTAGTGCGAGTTAGGATTAAGGGCTGCAGATTTTTGGATGCAGGGGAGGCGCCCAGTCCCTCTTTAGAGAGATGGGCCTAGAAATTGGGTATAGCCCCGCTTGAGGCGTTAGAACTGGCGCTGCGCAAAGTTTATAGCCAGACGAAACTTATCGCTGCCTGGCGAGATATTGGGTTGTATCGCCCCCAAAGGGGATTGAGGCGCGAAATCAGACGTTGCACGGGGCTCCTAAGGTGCAAAAGTTCAGGCGCTACCCAATATCGGCGCGGACGGGCGCAGCGCAGGTGATCTCAATTACCGCAAACCACGAGACTTCCAGGCGCCGGCCGGCTCTTAAAGGGGTGGGTCAGTCAGCCTGAGCTGCCACACTCAACGCCCTGTAGGCCTCAGAATCGGCGCGCGCCCTTCTCTGGCGCAAGAAACTTGGTCAGGATGGAGAAGGTGAGACAGAGAGCAGAGCGCTTCAGCACTGAGGCTCTGGACCAGTTGGTGTCTGCAGTTGAGCGCCGTCGAGATGTTCTGTATCCTGACAATGGCAAGAGGCCGAATCAAAAGGCTTATCGGCGATCTTGGAGGGAGGTTTCTCTGAGGGTCAACTCCAGCAGCATGGCGACCAGGACCCCTGTTCAGTGCAGGAAGAAATTCAACGGCCTCACTCGGGTCATTAGGGTGAGTGTTGGTTATGCAAACTTCTCATTCCCTCCATCTGCACCTGACTTCGAGCACCCTGTTGCCATGATGCCCCAATGACCACCTGTCAGCAAGCACCCATGGCCCTTTCTGGGCACACACATGGACATTTCACTCAAGGCCACATGTAAGGGCCCTTGCACCATGGGGGGCATGCGATGATCTCTCAAGGCCACATGTAAGGGCCCTTGCACCATGGGGGGCATGCGATGATCTCTCAAGGCATCATGTTACAGAACTTCCCCTTCTTTCCCCTGCAGCCCAAGCTGGCGGCGAGGCGAAAGGACCAGTCTCGAACCGGTGGCGGGCCTCCACAAGTCGTCACTCTGACAGATCTCGAGGAGAGAGTGCACCAGATTCTTGGAGGACGCCTGTCTGGTCCTGTTACCACTGCAGCTGCCGACCCCATTTCCGCCAGCGAGGGTAAGGCTCTCTCCTTTTTCAGCTGTTTCCTTCCACTTGGTCCCCCCGCCAGCATGCTTCCTCAATGTGCAGCCTTGCCGCAATCTGGCATGCCTTTCCGCCAACCTGTCCTTTTGCTAAAGCCACTCTTCCACCTCCCTGCTTTCAGATGATGCATCACCAACTCGGGCTCAACGCCCTGAAGCTGCCAGTGCCAGTGTCTCCGGAGGCGAGGATCAGGAGGAAGCCGGACCATCCGTTCCAATCTCAGGGGAGCATACACATCTACAGACTGGGGATAGTAGTTCCCTGGAGGGGGGGGGGGGGCTCTGAGGATCAGCCAGTTGCCGGAACAAGCGGCATGCAGCAACGCAAGGGGGGTAGGCAAGTTCGGCCAGCGTCTCCCCGGAGGGCAAGGCAGGTAGTGATGACTGCTGCACAGAGTGCAGAGAAGGTGCGTCGCCTGGCTGAAATGAGCACCCAGGCCCGGCTCAGGCACACTGAGCTGATGGCTGCAGTGGGGAGGATGCCTCAGTCAATAGATACACTGGCAAAGAGTGTGTTGGACTTTGGGGCAACAATGGAGAGGACTCTCCAGGGCTTTGGGGCAACAATGGACAGGACTCTCCAGGGCTTCAGGGCAACAATGGAAAGGACTGTCCAGGGCTTCGAGACCGCTATGGAAAGGACTGTTCAGGGCTTCGGACAATCCCTGGAAAGGTCTGTCCAGGGCTTCTCCGAGGCAGTGGAGCGGTCGGCACCGGCTTTGTCCGAAGCAATGGAAAGAACTGTCCAGGGCTTCTCCGAAGCACTGGCACCTGGCTCACAGGTCCTCACTGCTGCCACGCAGTCACTTGCCGGCCTCGTCCACACCCAGATTGAGGCAACGCGAACTCTCACTGCAGCCCCCCTATCTGCATCAGCTAGGATCACCCCGGGCCCTTCCAGTCCCATACAAGGCCAGGAATCAGTGGAGCATGCGATTGTGGCGGATGAGCCGAGCCGGTCCCCTCAGAGAGCCAGTGTGTCGTCCGACCATGGTGCAGGTGTCCTCTCTCGGCAGGTGACCATTGCACATGCCAGCGCTGGTACGTCTGCAGTGCAGCTGCCGCCACCTGCAGGGCACACTGCTTCCAGCCATGCTCAGATCAAGCATCCTGCGTCCGCACCCTCCAAGCCCAGAGGTCGGCCAGGCCGTCCCTCAGGGGCTTCTGCGCTTCCACACAGTCAGCAGGCGTCCCCCAGCCTTCACCCCACCACTGGGGTTCAATTACGTAGGAGCAGCAGGGAGGGAAGGGGCCGACCGCGAAAGAGAAGTCGTTCCCCATCAAGGGGCCAGCAGTAGAGGGAGGTGCTGAGACGTTTCTTTGGCCAAATTCAAGGACACCCTCACCTGTTGTAATTGTTGGAAATGGTTTGTTTAGTTTTGCGGCTTTGCCGAAGAGTTAACTGTTATTTTGTTAGTTATGGTTTCTGTTGACATGACGTTGGTTTGCTGTAATGAAAGACTTTTGTGACAATAAAGAGAAGTTTTAATGTGCTATGGTGCACGTGACTAATTTCAGTGATGCTGGCCCTCAGAGGCTTTCAAACATCCAAAGTGCGCAGGAGTAAAGACACTCATCATTCCGCCAGAGGGGCCTCGAAACGAGTCCTCATGCGCCTCTGACGGATGGCCCTTCCACTTTCAGGAGCCCTTCCATCTTCCTCCTCCTCCTCCTCCTCATGCTCCTCCTCCTCCTCCACCTGCTCTTCCTCCTCCTCCTCGACCGCCTGCTCTGCTGGTCGTTGAGGGACAGCTGGAATTGGCTGGGTGCGTCGAATCGCCAAGTTGTGGAGCATGCAGCAGACGACGACGATGTGACCCACTTGCTTCGGCGAGTACTGCAGGGCTCCCCCCGAATGGTCCAGACATCGGAAACGCTTTTTGAGCACACCAATAGTGTGCTCTACAATGTTCCTGGTCGCCTGATGGCTGCTGTTGAACAGCTCTTCTGCTGGGGTGGCGGCCACACGGAGTGGTGTCATCAGCCATGGGCAGAGAGGATAGCCCTTGTCCCCAATAAGCCAGCCTCGTGGTCGAGCCGGCCCCTCAAAAAGGTCACAAACTGAGGTCTACCGCAGGATTAAGGCATCGTGGCTGCTCCCTGGGAATTGGGCGTTGACTGCCATGATGATTTGGCGGTGGTCACAGACCAGCTGCACGTTGAGGGAGTGGAACCCCTTGCAGCTGCGGAAGTCCTCAGGATTCTGGAATGGCGCCCTCAAAGCCACGTGTGTACAGTCAATCGCCCCCTGCACCATGAGGAAGTCCGCAATAGCAGCGAAGCCCTGCGCATGCTCCGCCTGCTTCTCCAGGGTCAGAGGGAAGGTGATGAATTGACGCCTTCGCCTATAAAGGGCAGCTGTAACTTGCCGGATGCAACAGTGGACTGCAACCTGAGAGATATTCACAATGTCCCCAGTGGCTGACTGAAAGGATCCGTTGCCATAAAAATTGAGGGCAACAGTCAGTTTAACGGCCACCGACAGAGAGGTCCTGCACCGTAGACGCGGCTGCAGATCCTCAGCAAGCAGGTGGCACAGCTCAGTAACAACGTCCCTCCCGATTCGGAGCCTTCGCACACACTGCTCCTCCGACATGTCAAGGTATGACACCTGCTGCCTAAAGACCCTCGTAGCATACCCTCGGATTGGCCGACCTCCATTGCCCCTCCTCCTTCTGGCCAATCCCGGCCCTCTCTCCCGCTGTCTCTCTGCCCCTTCATAGTGTTCGGCCATGAGGCCGTCGCCCTCCAAAGCATCTCCCATTCCGATGCCAGTTGGTCAAAAGGCTGTTAGGTCTAGTGCTCCAACTGCTCCGGACAGGTTTGAAGGTCCCAAGTACTCTAATGCTAAATTCCAAAAACTCTGCTCCACAGTAGCTCACCAACTCTCTCCACCAATGATCGCAATGAACAGGCCAAGTGGCTGAAGCTTCTATACTAGAGCTGTCCCCTTTAAATAGCGCCCCCCGACTCCGAGAAGGGCCTGCTAACGCTCCTTCGAACTGTCACGAATAGCGCTAAGCGTAAAGGCTCCGGGCGCCACCCAATATCCGCTCAGGCGCCCCTAAAAGGCATTGCACACCGAAATGACGTCATGATCTGCTTGCGCTCGCGGGCGCGCGCAAACACTTAGCGCAGGCGTTAAATGCACAGTCAATATGGGAGTTGTCGCTATCTTCATTGCGCCCGCCCCAACATTGGGTAACGCCCCAATTCTCGGTCTCTTTAGGCGCTAACCGCTGGCGCAAACAACCGAATTTCTAGGCCATGATTTTGTAAGGAGGCCAATAATAGCATTGAAAAAAATAATTACTTATCTTGTCTTCAAGTTGAGGCCATTTCATTGGCCCGGAACTTCAGTGAGGCCCACTTGCACTACCTGAAGACTGGTCTCCCTATTCTCACTTGGCATTATACTGGGTTCCCTTAGAAGCCAAGGAAGTAAGAGGGCTCTTGTGTAGGAAGTCCCCAGCCCCGCTTTGTGTCAGTGTCCTAGTCTGGGGTGGGTGGAGGATCTGCTCCCAAATGAGGTCACTGGAAATTCCCATGTCTGTCTGGGACTTGGTGTGTTCCAGGTTACGGGTGGAGCTTGCGGCCGCAGTTATAGCAGGAGCCTGCCGAAACAGCCAAGCATTTTCAGGGCAACCATAACATACACACAAAGGCATGCCAATGGTTACTGAAGTGCCTGACCGTCGATGTTATATCGCTCAGGGTATGAAATGGCTTAATAGCCAGCGACGCACACAATTGTTTCCAACGTGCGTGTGTGTGTGTGTGTGTGTGTGCTCAGTGATTGTTTCTGCTTGTGTCTGTTGGTAATCAACAACATCGGCTCGATTGACTTCAACAACAACAATTTGCCTTTATATAGCGCCTTTAATGTAGTAAAACGTCCCAAGCTGCTTCACAGGAGCGTTATCAAACAAAATTTGACACCAGCCACATATGGGCATATTAGGGCAGATAGGTAGGTTTTAAGGAGGAGTTAAAGGAGGAGAGAGAGATAGAGAGGCAGAGCTTTAGGGAGGGAATTCCAGAGTTTAGGCCCCAGGCAGCTGAAGGCACGGCCACCAGTGGTGGAGCGATGAAAATCGGGGATGTGCAAGAGGCCAGTTTGGAGGAGCACAGAGCTCTCGGAGTGTGGGGCTGGAGGAGGTTACAGAGATAGGGAGAGGTGAGGCCATGGAGGTTTTGAAAACAAGGATGAGAATTTTGAAATTGAGGCGTTGCTTAACCAGGAGCCAATGTAGGTCAGCGAGCACAGGGGTGATGGGTGAACGGGACTTGGTGCGGGTTAGGACACGGGCAGCAGAGTTTTGGATGAGCTTAAGTTTATGGAGGGTGGAACATGGGAGGCCGGCCAGAAGTGCGTTGGAATAGTCAAGTCTAGAGGTAACAAAGGCATGGATGAGGGTTTCAGCAGCAGATGAGCTGTGGCAGGGACGGAGACGGGCGATGTTACAGAGGTGATGGTGCGGATGTGGTTGGAAGCTCCTCTCGGTGTCAAATACAACACCAAGGAGTGTGGTTCAGCCTCAGACAGTTGCCAGGGAGAGGGATGGACTCAGTGGCTAGGGAACGGAGTTTGTGGCGGGGACCAAAGACAATGGCTTCGCTCTTCCCAATATTTAGTTGGAGGAAATTTCTGCGCATCCAGTACTGGATGTCGGACAAGCAGGCTGGCAATTTAGAGACAGTGGAGTGGTCGAGATATAGAGCTGGGTGTTGTCAGCGTACATGTGCATCCTAACATTGTGTTTTGGGATGATGTCGCCGAGGGGCAGCATATAGATGAGAAACAGGAGAAGACCAAGAATAGATCCTTGGGAGACACCAGAGGTCACGATGCGGGAGCAGGAAGAGAAGCCGTTGCAGGTGATTCTCTGGCTATGATTAGATAGATAAGAATGGAACCAGGCGAGTGCAGTCCCACCCAGCTGGACGACGGTGGAGAGGCGTTGGAGGAGGATGGTGTGGTCAATCGTCTCAAAGGCTGCAGATAGGTCGAGAAGGACGAGGAGGGATAGTTTACCACAGTCGGAGTCACATAGGATGTCATTTGTGACTTTGGTAAGGGCTGTTTTGGTACTGTGGCAGGGTTGGAAACCTGATTGCTAAAACGCTGGCTTCACAAATAAGGACCAATCATTTCACTGTACTTGCTGAGGCACAGAAACATGCTCATTCGTCAGCTCCCCGAGTTTCCACTTCCTACACTCGTGGCCTGTGCACGGACACAGATCTCAGGTAAGTATCAGCACTCACCTCTCCGTCTCGCCAGTACTCCCCGTGTGTACCGGGTAGATGACACGTTCTTCCACCTCTGGTGTCTCCAGCTCCTGGCTGAATATGCCCTCCTCACACATCGGCAGTGTAATGCTGCTGGGCCTGACAAAGGATGAGCTGTGTGTGTGTGCCGACTCCTGCTCCTCTATCTGTCGGGGTAATAATGAGAACAAGGTCTCAGGCTAGGGTTGTGAACCCTCCAGGATTGCCAGGGAGTCTCCAACAACAATAACAACAGCTTGTATCTATATAGCGCCTTTAACATAGTGAAATGTCCCAAGGCTCTTCACAGGAGCGATTATAAAACAAAATTTGACACCGAGCCATATAAGGATATATTAGGGCAGGTGACCAAAAGCTTGGTCAAACAGGTAGGTTTTAAGGGGAGTCTTAAAGAAGGAGAGAGAGGCTGAGAGGTTTAGGGAGCAAATTCCAGAGCTTAGGGCCTAGGCATCAGCAGGCACGGCCACCAATGGTGGAGCGATAATAATCAGGGATGCTCAAGGGGCCAGAATTAGAGGAGTGCGGATATAATTAGAGACTAGTCTCCCGGACACTGCTGTGAGCAAACCCGGGAGAAACATTACAGGTGCATTTAAAAAAATGGTGTTTTAATAAAATTATTTGAACACTTTGGTCATTAGTTATAAAAATATCAGACATGGGAGAACAGGCTGTTCGATTGACAGTCAAGAATCATCCATTTGGGTAACGAAGAAGCTGTTCGCTTTCCAATTGGTGTGGGAAGGCGGGACACCATGAAACACTGGTTAGGCCGCAGCTAGATTACTGCGTGCAGTTCTGGTCACCACATTACAGGAAGGATGTGATTGCGCTAGAGAGGGGGCAGAGGAGATTTACGAGGATGTTGCCTGGGCTGGAGAATTTTAGCTATGAGGAAAGATTGGATAGGCTGGGGTTGTTTTCTTTGGAACAGCGGAGGATGAGAGGAGACTTAATTGAGGTGTATAAAATTATGAGGGACCTCGATAGTGTGGATAGGAAGGGCCTATTTCCCTTAGCAGAAGGGTCGATAACCAGGGGTCACAGATTTAAAGTAATTGGTAGGAGGTTTAGAGGGAATTTGAGGAGAAATTTTTTCACCCAGAGGGCGGTGGGGGTCTGGTACTCACTGCCTGAAAGGGTGGTAGAGGCAGAAAACCTCATCGCATTTAAAAAGTACTTGGATATGCACCTGAAGTGTCGTAACCTACAGGGCTACGGACCAAGAGCTGGAAAGTGGAATTAGGCTGGAGAGCTCTTTGTCGGCCGGCACGGACAAGATGGGCCAAATGGCCTCCTTCTGTGCTGTAAATTTCTATGATTCTATACGTATCAAGTGGTCAATGGCAGGAGCATCGGGGGGTGGGGTGGGGGAGGAGAGGGCGGTTGGAGGCAGGAGGTCATGTGATGACAACTCCAGGAATATGTCCAACCAGAGTTAGCAACCCTATCTCAGGCCAGGAAACCAGCCTTACTTCCCAGTGCTTTATTTATTATATATACTGTATGCTGGTTTATATAGCATTGGTATATTTTCTTAGCACGGCATTTACAGGAGGATACATTAGATGTAATGAGTCTCTTGGCATGTTCAAAATGTGCAGCTTGCAGATGATGTTGGTTATATAAGTAAGATGATTGATTTGTTGCAGCAAGTGATGGACAGAATCGCTCAGGAACAGGCATTTTCATTCTCTCTGGGACTCTTTATAAATATTGTGGAACCCAGCCAATAAATCAGACTCAACACAGTAAGTTTGGAAATTTGCAGGATGTTGCATTGTGCCAAATCACTTGCCCCAGCCATAAACAGACAGCAAAGGCAACTCAATACTGAACTGACTCTGGCTGATAGAACTGAGAGAAGACAGCCACAGTATACTGGGGGTCATCCTGACTTTGGGCAATAGCATAAAGCCTGTGATGTTGGATCAACCGTCCGTTATCCATCTCTCCTGGTATCCATTTCTATTGAAGCCAGTGGGAGAGAGGTACAACAGGCGGCTGATCTGATATTGCCCATTATACACTGTCGCCCAAAGTCAAAATGACCCCTCCTCCCCACCCCCCATTTGATGGGTGCAATGAATGGTCACAGATAACAACAACAACTTGCAGTTATATAGCACCTTTAACATAGAAAAACGTCCCAAGGCTCTTCACAGGAGCGTAATAAAAAAAATTGACGTTGAGCCAAAGAAAGATGATATAAGGAGTGGAGTGACCAAAAGCTTGGTCAAAAGGTAGTTTTTAAGGAGGGTCTTAATGAGGAGAGAGAGGTGTAGAGAGGGAATTCTAGACCGTGGGGTCCAGGCGGCTGATGGCACGCCCAGCAATAGTGGGGTTAAGGGAGGGAGGATGCACACAAGGCCAGAGTCAAAGGAACGGAGAGTTTTACGGGGAGATTGTAGGGCTAGATGAGGTTACAGAGACAGGGAGAAACTAGGCCATGAGGCACTGATTTTTTTTTCTGCTTGGTTCAACTGCTACTGAGATTGTCAGAGAATCTCTGTGATTATAATTGCTGTTGTTGTTCATGCTCCCATTCCTGGTCACTGTCCTTCTGCATGCAACGAGCTTCAGTCCAACCTCTAGCACAGGCCTCAGCCAGAGGTCAAGTGCCCGCCCAGGCTTAGTTCTTATTTGTTTATGTACAGCATCCGTGTAATTATTTATCCACTGAACCACGGGTCTAACAGTGGCGACGAGTGTTGATGCGAATCTACCTGCAACAAAACAAAAAAAAAAAGTCGAGTCCAGGAACACGGGCGTCGACCGCGAGCAACCGCCCAGCAGTCAGGCAGAGATCCAACTTCGCTGGGCTTGGTTCCCCAGCCACAACGAGCAGTAAGAGACCGACGACAGGTCCAGAGCAGACCCTTCCCGAGCAGCGGCGGCTGGAGCCGACCGACGGCAGAGAGAGCCGGGCAGCGTCGACGGGGTAAGAAAGAGGGTGAAGAGAGCAGGGCGCAGCCGGGGGTTGATCACCGAGCGGCGTCGAGAAAAAATACTGCAAACCGGAGAGAGAGGGGTAAGAAACAGCCGGGTTCTAGACTGAGCGGCGTCGACAAATATCAAGAGAAGAACGCGCAGAGCACAGCCAGGGATCACGGGCGGATCAGGGTCCGCGAGGCGAAGCAAGGGAAGACGCCATTGAGCCGTGGAGAAGCAGGGAGAGCGCGGGAGGCACCATTGAGCCGCGGAGAAGAAGGAAGAGCGCGGGAGACGCCATTTTGCGAAGCCGCAGCGGAGAAGACGGGCGAGCGCGGGAAGGAAGGAAAGTGCGGGAGACGCCATTTTGTGCCAGCGGAGAAGAAGGGGAAGCGCGGGAGGCGCCATTGGGGATAGTTAACGCACAACCAAGGATGCCAAAGAGTGGCAGTATCTCTACATTCGACAATGAAGTCGAAGATTGGGCGACATATGTGGAACGTATTGAGGTGTACTGCAGGGCGAATGAAGTGTCAGATGCTAATAAAGCACTGGTTCTGTTAAATTCCATGGGTGCAAAAACTTATGGGTTACTGCAAAATCTAATAACCCCAGAGAAGCCGGTAAACAAGAATTTTGAAAGCATAGTAGAAATCCTACAGGACCACTTAAACCCCACACCGCTGCTGATAGCAGAATGATTTAAGTTCCATAAAAGGAACCAACACAAAGACGAAAGCAATGCTGAGTACCTAACGGAACTGCGCAAGCTATTGAAATACTGCCAGTTTGGAGCGGGACTAGCAGACACGTTAAGGGACAAGTTTGTGTGTGGGCTACAAAGTGAAGGAACCCAGAAACGGCTTCTATCAGAAAAGGACCTTACGCTGGACAAAGCTTTCAATATGGCAGTATCACACGAAGCAGCCGCAAGGGGCGCTGCAGAGATACAACGGAGACCGCAAGAATATGGCACCAACGAAATGACCTATGGAACAGGGAAGTGCTATCGCTGCGGCAGAACAACACATGACCAGAAAGATTGTTGGTTCAAGGACCAAGTGTGCAGACAGTGTGGGAAAGCAGGACACATAGCAAGAGTCTGCAGGTCTGGGAAGAAAGCCAACAGTAAGAAATCTCCACAGGAGAAGTACAAAAAGGAACACCAGGTGATGGACAGTGGTTCAGATGAACAGAAAAGTGACACAGACTCCGGAAGCAAGGAGCTGGGTTGTCTGAAACTACATAATGTAACCGAAATGGAGGATCACCAGACTATCTGGGTTACACTCAAGATAGACGGAGTCCAAGTGGAAATGGAATTGGACACAGGGTCAGCTCTAACAGTCATAAATCAAAGAGACTACAAGCGGCCATTTTCACACATACCCTTGAAAGCTACAGAGATTGTCTTGAAGACGTATACGGGGCAAAAAGTCTACCCCAAAGGAAAAATAAGGGTGAAAGTGACATATAAAGGTCAGGAAATACCTAAAATGGATATATATGTATTGCCAAATGGAGGACCACCACTGCTAGGACGTGAATGGATCCGGAAGATACATTTAGATTGGCATTCCATACAGGCACTGAAGGTGGAGGCCAAAAGGATGACGACGTCACACCTGGACGACTGTCAAAAATGCTAACTGACGCAAAAGAAGTGTTCCAGGAGGGACTAGGAACACTAAAAGGAATAACAGCAACAATTAAAAGAGAGGATAATGCAAGCCCAAAGTTTCTGAAGGCCAGACCAGTGCCTTATGTGATCAGACCAGCGGTTGAAGCAGAGCTGGAAGGGTTGGAACGTTCAGGAGTACTGTCCAAAGTGGACTGGAGCGAGTGGGCTACACCCATCGTTCCTGTAATGAAGAGGTCATTGAGTAATACGCCTGGGGAACCAAAGAAGGTCCGCATCTGTGGGGATTTTAAGGTGACAGTGAACCCAGTCCTTCACACGGTGCAATATCCGCTTCCACGAATTGAGGATATTTTCGCCTCGCTATCTGGTGGTAAACGCTTCACCAAAATTGATCTAGCCCAGGCGTACTTGCAAATGGAGGTAGAAGAAGCTTCAAAACATTACCTTACGATCAACACCCATAAAGGTCTCTATCAATACAACCGGCTGGTGTTTGGAGTAGCCTCGGCTCCGGCTATCTGGCAAAGGGCGATGGATCAGGTCCTGCAAGGGATTCCAGGGACCCAGTGTTATTTGGACGACATCTTGGTCACGGGCGAAAATGACGGTGATCACCTCGCTAACTTGGAGAAGGTGCTCGCCAGATTAAAGGAATATGGGCTACGAGCTAATCGCCACAAGTGCGAGTTTTTTCAGAAACAGATCTCGTATTGCGGCCACGTCATCGATGAAGAGGGGTTACATAAGTCCCCTGACAAGATTGAGGCAGTAGTCAAGGCTCCAGCACCGGAAAATGTGTCACAGCTGAGGTCGTTCCTCGGGCTGGTAAACTATTACCACAAGTTCTTACCAAATTTGTCTACGGTATTACACCCGCTGAACACCCTACTGCAAACAGGGGTACCATGGAAGTGGGATGACGAACGTAGACGAGCTTTCCAGAAGTGTAAAGAATTGATCACATCAAAAGAGGTGTTGGCCCATTTCAACCCAGCACTACCAATTCGTTTGGCATGTGATGCATCACCCTACGGCATTGGAGCGGTGCTGTCGCACAAATTCCCAGACGGGTTGGAGAGGCCAGTAGCCTTTGCGTCTCGGTCACTAACCTCAGCCAAGCGCAACAACGCCCAGATTGACAGGGAGGCCCTCAGCCTAGTATGGGGAGTAAAAAAAATGCAACCATTATCTGCATGGGCAGAAGTTCACCTTGCTGACTGACCACCAACCACTTGTCTCCATCTTTAATCCTAAGAAGGGCGTGCCAGTAATGACTGCACAGCGGTTACAAAGATGGTCCCTGTTTCTAGGGGCGAATCAATATGAAATAGAATATAAAGGCACGAAACAGCATGGGAACGCTGATGGGCTATCGTGTCTGCCACTGCCTACGGTGGAGGAAGCACCAGCAGTGGACCCTATCGAGATATTTTATTCGTCGATAATTGAACGATTGCCAGTAACAAACGCGGATATAGCGAAGGAGACCCGCAATGATCCGATGCTGTCACGGGTATATGAATTGACGGTGAGGGGATGGCCAACACATGGCGACTCACTGTTGCCAGCATTCTCATCCAGAAGAGAACAGCTGTCAGTATGCCAGGGGACAGTGATGTGTGGATCCAGAGTGGTGATTTCACCCAAGTTAAGGGAGAGAGTGCTAAAGGAGCTACATGAAGGTCATCTGGGGGGAGTGAAAATGAAAAGCCTTGCTAGGGCTTATGTGTGGTGGCCGGGAATCGATCAACAAATCGAAGACCTAACTAAGAGCTGCTTAGGATGCCAGAAGGTCCAAAATGCACCGCCACATGCCCCTCTACACCCATGGGAGTGGCCCTCCTCTCCATGGCAACGGGTGCACATTGATTTCGCTGGTCCATTCATGGACTCAATGTTCTTAATAGCAGTGGATGCTCATTCAAAGTGGCCTGAGGTGATAAAGATGTCTTCAACCACTACCGAGAAAACGATTGCAGTCCTACGGACCATATTTGCCAGAAACGGTTTGCCAGAGCAGATCTGCTCTGATAATGCACCACAGTTTGTGTCCGACGAGTTCCAAAAATTCATGAAAAGGAATGGGGTAAGGCATTACACATCCGTCCCGTATCATCCAGCCACCAATGGATTGGCTGAGAGGTTCGTACAAACCTTTAAGAAGGCGATAAAGGCCATGCGCGATGAGGAAATTCCACTACAGCATAAGATGGACAATTTCTTATTAGCCTACCGAAACGCGACACATGCCAGACCCCGGCCATGATGTTCTTTAACCGAAGGTTGAGATCTCGTCTGGACTTGCTCAGACCAAATGTGCGAAGAAATGTTGAGGACAAACAATTCCAGCACATCAACGAGAAGCCGACAAGGAGCTTCAATGTAGGGCAACCAGTCTTGGCCCGTGACTATCGAACAGAGAAGTGGCAACCCGGAACGATATGTACAAGGCAGGGGCCATTAATGTACACAGTGGATGTCGGGGAGAATATTGTGAGACGCCACGTCGATCAGATCTTAGCGTCACAGGAAGGCGTCAACCCCATGTCTCGAGTACCTGGGGATGAACCCGACATACCGGTAGCATCTACTTCAGACCCAGTAGCAGTGGAACCCGATGAACTACCCGATGAAAAGGGGTCAGAATCGCCTCTGCACCAAGAACAAGAACCTCCGGAAAGGCACTATCCCGAAAGGGTCAGGAAGCCGCCCCAAAGACTGAATCTATAAATGGACTTTTGTTATTGAATGTACATGTAAAAATGTAATTGTTATTTAAATATTAAGGGGGTATTATTAATCTAAAAAGGGAGGAATTGTAGTGTATGTGCTTTAAGTCAGAACTACTTTTTACAGCTCCTGTATACTGTAAGTACCGGCAGTGATCACACCGGTATATAAGCTGTGCGCATGCCTCTGTACCCCAGTCTAGAGATCACCCTCCTCCAGTAAAGACCTGTTATTTGTTTATGTACAGCATCCGTGTAATTATTTATCCACTGAACCACGGATCTAACACAGGGCCCAGTCCTAGCTTCAGCCTCAGTTCAAGACCTAGGCCCAGCCTCAGTTTAAATTAAAACTACAGGGCCTAGCTTCAGTTCAAACCTCAAACTTAATTCAAGCTCTGGCCTCAATTTAGGCCCCAGCACTGTTCAACTCTCGTCCAATCTCTAGGCCTAGTGAGAGAGAGACACAAAGATACAAAAGCAATATTGCATGCAGAAATGAGGCAATACTGCAATGCTCTGGGGGAGGCCTCTACATCTGCAGCTGTTAACTGTATAGTAAAGTTCCACATATATATGGGTATACAGGGCATAATTTTAAAGTTTACAGATGACACGAAAAACAGTAATGCAGTAAACAATGGGGAGGATAGCAACAGACATCAGGAGGACATTGACAGACTTTTGAAATAGGTAGCTCTGTTTAGGGGCTTTGTACCATTAAGTTGGGAGCACTAAGGAGGTAGTGGTGGAGCTGCACTGTGCTCCCGCTCTGTTTTTGTATAGTTGGGTGACACATGGCAGATGCAATGTAAGAGAAGTGCTAAGTATTGCATTTTGGTATTAAGAATGAGGAGAGGCAATATAACGAAATGGTACAATTTTAAATGGATGCGGGAACAGAGAGACCTGGGGGTGTACGTACACAAATCTTTGAAGGTGGCCAGACAAGTTGAGAAGGCTGTTAAAAAAGCTTTATAAATAGAGGAATAGAGTAGAAAAGCAAGCAAATTACGCTAAACCTTTATAAGTCACTGGTTAGGCCTCAGCTGGTGTATTGTGTCCAATTCTGGGCACCATAATTTAGGATGTCAAGGCCTTGGAGAGGGTGCAGAGGAGATTCACTAGAATGGGACCAGGGATGTAGAGAGACTGGAGAAGCTGGGATTGTTCTCCTTAGAGCAGAGAAGGCTAAGGGGAGATTTAATAGAGGTGTTCAAATTCATGAAGGGTTTTGATAGAATAAATAAAGAGAAACTGTTTCCACTGGCAGAAGGGTCGGTAACCAGAGGACACAGATTTAATGTGACTGGCAAAAGAACCAGAGGTGAGATGAGGAGAATTATTTTTACGCAGTGATATGTTATGATCTGGAATGCACTGCCTGAAAGGGTGGTGGAAGCAGATTCAATAACTTTCAAAAAGGAATTGGATAACACATGCAGGGCTATATGGGGTATGGGTTATGGGCAGGGGAGTGGGACTAATCGGACAGCTCTTTCAAAGAGCCGGCACAGGCACGATGGGCCGAATGGCCTCCTGCCGTGAACAATACTTACATCGCTGAGCAGCGTTTCTATGCTGACCCGGACCCTGTGCTCCTGATCAGTGGGGTCCTCGCACACACTGCCCCTGGACAGCGACTCTCCTGCCTGGGAAATGGAGTCCATCGACGGGGAGAAGGAGAAGGAGTCCAAGTGTCGAAGGTCCAGCATCGACTTCACGCTCAGCTCAAGGTTGTTCACACGACGGGACCATCGTCCCCGGGGCCGGGGGGCGTGATCGTGCACTGAGTCCAATCTCTTTGGCACATCATCTGTCTGTGCAAGGGGGACATAAGTTAACGTTTCATCAGCCTTAGTTCCTGCAAATGGAAGTCATCACTCGGTGTGAATAAGTGCCATCCTACATCACAACAAGAACTTGCATTTATACAGCGCCTTTAACGTAGTAAAACCTCAAGGCACTTCACAGGAGCGTTATCAAACAGTGAGCCCCATAAGGAGATTAGGGCAGGTGACCAAAAGCTTGGTCAAAGAGGACAGCGGTGGCGGACCTGTGTGGAGCGAGGCAGCGGCGGTGATATAAAGAGGCGGCGAGGCGCAGGTAGGTTTACCATCTCCGAGCTCAGAGGGAGGGAGAGAGAGAAGTAAAAAGTAATCGAAGTGTGACGTCACCAGAAAGCAGGTAAGTGATTGGTTGGTATTTCCCTCTTTCTCCTTTTTTCCAAACTTAAATTTTGTGGTTTATAGTTTATAGGGTGTCTGTGGTGTAGCGGGGACTGCTGGTAAACCAGGGCCCTTAAGTATATCATTTAATTGTAGTGTAATTGGTGGGACTGATTTGATTTAATTTAATTTGAATTAATTAAAGGGTAAGTCATGAAAGGAGAGCTCGGCCCCGTGGTATGCTCCTCCTGCACTATGTGGGGAATCAGGGACACTTCCTGTGTCCCTGACGACCATGTGTGCAGGAAGTGTATCCAGCTGCAGCTACTGACAGACCGCACTGCGGCGCTGGAGCTGCGAGTGGATACATACTGGAGCATTCGTGATGCTGAGGACGTCGTGGATAACACGTTTAGGGAGTTGGTCACACCGCAGGTAAAGGCTGCACAGGAAGAGAATGGGTGACCACCAGGCAGAGTAGTAGGCGCAGGCAGGTAGTGCAGGGGTTCCCTGTGGCCATCCCCCTCTCAAACAGATATACCGCTTTGGATATTGGTGAGGGAGATGGCTTAGCAGAGGAAGGCAGCAGCAGCCAACTTCCTGGCACCATGGGTGGTTCTGCTGCACAGGACGGGAGGAAAAAGAGTGGGAGAGCTATAGTAATAGGGGATTCTATTGCAAGGGGAATAGATAGGCGTTTCTGCGGCCGTAAACGAGACTCCAGGATAGTATGTTGCCTCCCTGGTGCAAGGGTCAAGGATGTCTCAGAACGGCTGCAGAACATTTTGGAAGGGGAGGGTGAACAGCCAGTTGTCGTGCATATAGGTACCAACGATATAGGTAAAAAATGGGATGAGGTCCTAAAAGCTGAATATAGGGAGTTAGGAGGTAAATTAAAAAATAGGACCTCAAATGTAGTAATCTCAGGATTGCTACCAGTGCCACGTGCTAGTCAGAGTAGAAATAGAAGGATATTTCAGATGAATACGTGGCTAGAAGGATGGTGCAAGGGGGAGGGATTCAAATTCCTGGGACATTGGAACCGGTTCTGGGGGAGGTAGGACCAGTACAAACCGGATGGTTTCCACCTGGGCAGGACTGGGATCAATGTCCTAGGGAGAGTGTTTGCTAGTGCTCTGGGGAGGGTTTAAACTAAAATGGCAGGGGGTTGGGAACCTGAGCAGGGAGACAGAGGAAAGGGAAACAAGGATAGAAGCAAAAGAAAGGAAGGAGAAAAACAAAGGTGGCAGTCAGAGAAATCAAGGGTTTAAATCAAACATGGCCACAGTAAATAATAATTCTGAAAGGTGTAAGAGTGTTAAAAAAACAAGCCTGAAGGCCTTGTGTCTTAATGCGAGGAGCATTCGTAATAAGGTGGATGAATTAGCTGCGCAAATAGAGGTAAACGAATATGATATGATTGGGATTACGGAAACATGGCTCCAGGGTGACCAAGGCTGGGAACTCAACATCCAGGGGTATTCAATGTTCAGGAAAGATAGGCAAAAAGGAAAAGCAGGTGGGGTAGCATTGCTGGTTAAAGAGGGGATTAACACAATAGTAAGGAAGGATGACGTGGATTCTGTATGGGTAGAACTGAGAAATACCAAGGGGCAGAAAACGTTAGTGGGAGTGGTATACAGACCTCCAAACAGTAATGCGGAGGTTGGGGATGGCATTAAACGGGAAATTAGAGACGCGTGCAATAAGGGCACAGCGGTTATCATGGATGACTTTAATCTACATATAGATTGGGCTAACCAAATTAGTAACAATACTGTGGAGGAGGAATTCCTGGAGTGTATACGAGATGGTTTCCTGGACCAATATGTCGAGGAACCAACTAGAGATCAGGCCATCTTAGACTGGGTATTATGTAATGAGAAAGGATTAATTAGCAATCTTGTTGTGTGAGGCCCCTTGGGTCGGAGCGATCATAATATGATAGAATTCGTCATTAAGATGGAGAGTGAAGTAGTTGACTCAGAGACTAGGGTCCTGAATTTAAATAAAGGAAACTACGATGGTATGAGGCGCGAGTTGGATAGGATTGATTGGGGAATGTTACTCAAAGGGTTGACGGTGGATAGGCAATGGCAAACATTCAAAGATCGCATGGATGAACTACAGAATTTGTTCATCCCTGTTCGGCATAAAAATAAAACAAAAAAGGTGACTCAACTGTGGCTAACAAGGGAAATTAGGGATAGCATAAGATCCAAGGAGAAGACATATAAATTGGCCAGAAAAAGCAGTAAACCTGAGGATTGGGAGCAGCTTAGGATTCAGCAAAGGAGGACAAAGGGATTAATTAAGAGGGCGAAAATAGAGTATGAGATAAAGCTTGCAGGGAACATAAAAACTGACTGTAAAAGCTTTTATAGATATGTGAAGAGAAAAAGATTGGTGAAGTCAAGCGTAGGTCCCTTGCAGTCAGAATCAGGGGAATTTATAATAGGGAACAAAGAAATGGCAGACCAATTAAATACATACTTTGGTTCTGTCTTCACAAAGGAGGACACAAATAATCTCCCAGAGATGTCGGGGAACATAGGGTCATATGACAGGGAGGAACTGAAAGAAATCAGTATTTGTAGGGAAATGGTGTTAGGGAAATTGACGGGATTGAAGGCCGATAAATCCCCAGGGCCTGATAATCTACATCCTAGGGTACTTAAGGAAGAGGCCCTAGAAATAGTAGATGCATTGCTGGTCATCTTCCAAAATTCGATAGACTCTGGAACAGTTCTCATGGATTGGAGGGTAGCTAATGTTGCCCCACTATTCAAAAAAGGTGGTAGAGAGAAAACGGGGAATTATAGGCTGGTAAGCCTGACATCGGTAGTGGGGAAAATGCTAGAGTCCATTATAAAAGATGTAATAGCAGAGCACTTGGAAAAAATGACAGGATCGGACAAAGTCAACATGGATTTACAAAAGGTAAATCATGCTTGACTAATCTACTGGAATTTTTTGAGGATGTAACTGGTAGAATAGATAAGGGAGAACCAGTGGATGTGGTGTATTTGGACTTTCAGAAGGCTTTCGATAAGATCCCGCATAAGTGATTAGCGTGTAAAGTGGGATTGGGGGCAAGGTACTGACTTGGATAAAGAACTGGTTGGCAGACAGGAAGCAAAGAGTTGGAATAAACGGCTCTTTTTCCGAGTGGCAGGCAGTGACTAGTGGGGTACCGCAGGGATTGGTCCTGGGACCCCAGCTATTCACAATATATATAAATGATCTAGATGAGGGAACTAGATGTAATATCTCCAAGTTTGCAGACGACACAAAGCTGGGTGGGCGTGTGTGCTGTGAGGAGGATGCCGAGAAACTCCAGTATGATTTGGGCAGGTTGGGTGATTGGGCAGAAGCATGGCAGATGCAGTATAATGTGGATAAATGCGAAGTTATCCACTTTGGTGGCAAAAACAGGAAGGCAGATTATTATCTGAACGGCAATAGATTGGGAGAAGGGGAAGCGTAACGAGACCTGGGTGTCCTTGTGCACCAGTCGCTGAAGGTAAGCATGCAGGTGCAGCAGGCGGTTAAGAAGGCAAATGGTATGTTGGCCTTCGTAGCATGAGGGTTCGAGTACAAGAACAAGGATGTCTTGCTGCAGTTGTACAGGGCCTTGGTGAGACCACACCTTGAGTATTGTGTGCAGTTTTGGTCGCCTTATCTGAGGAAGGATGTTCTTGCCATGGAGGGAGTGCAGCGAAGATTCACCAGACTGATACCTGGGATGGCAGGAATGACGTATGAGGAGAGATTGGGTCGATTGGGCTTATACTCGCTGGAGTTTAGAAGAATGAGAGGGGATCTCATTGAAACTTATAAAATTCTAACAGGACTAGACAGACTGGATGCAGGAAGAATGTTCCCGATTGCCAGGGAGTCCAGAACCAGGGGTCACAGTCTAAGGATAAGGGGTAAGCCATTTAGGACAGAGATGAGGAGGAATTTCTTCACCCAGAGAGTGGTGAACCTGTGGAATTCTCTACCACAGAAGGCAGTAGAGGCCAATTCATTAAATATATTCAAGAAGGAGTTGGATATATTTCTTGAGGCTAAAGGGGTCAAGGGGTATGGGGAGAAAGCAGGGACAGGGTACTGAATTTGGATGATCAGCCATGATCTCATTGAATGGCGGAGAAGGCCCGAGGGGCCGAATGGCCTACTCCTGCTCCTATCTTCTATGTTTCTATGTCAGTTTTGGAGGAGCGTCTTAAAGGAGGAGAGAGAGGCGGAGAGGTTTAGGGAGTGAATTCCAGAGCTTAGGGCCTAGACAGCTGAAGGATCGGCTGCCAATGGTGGAGCGATGAAAATTGGGAATGCACAAGAGGCCAGAATTGGAGAAGTGCAGAGATCTTGAATGATTGTAGGGTTGGAGGAGGTTACAGAGATAGGAAGGGCCGAGGCCATGGAGGGATTTGAAAACAAGGATGAGAATTTTAATATCAAGGCATTGCAGGACCTGGTGTTTTGCGGAACCAGGGATTCCTCCAGCAGCCTGGGATCAGCAATTTAAATGTCCTAGTGCGGTCTGCCCACGTCCACTCCATGGCATCACTGGCTGCTGGAGAGAAGCCTCTGGTTCAGTGTAGTCACCCGCAGAGAGCAGCAACTGCGTGGAGTGCAGTCGGAAGGGGCTGCTGAGTCGGGAATCAGGAAAGTCTGGAATCAGGAGGGCACGGGAATTGCGGGGGGGGGGGGCCTCGGGAAATAGGGGAGGTTTATCTGAAATCGGGGGGCTGGTCTCTGAAATTGGGGGGGTCACTGAAATTGGGGAGGGGTCTGAAATCGGGGGGGGCTTGAGAGTTGGGGGAGAGAAGGAGACTGGGGAATGGGGGCTCGGGAGGAGATGGAGACTGGGGAATGGGGGCTCGGGGGAGAGAGAGGGAGACTGGGAATCGGGGGCTCGGGAGAGAGAGGAAGACTGTGAATCGGGGGCTCGGGAGAGGGAGACTGGGGATGGGTGCTGAGGGGGAGATGGAGACTGGGGAATGGGGGGTCGAAGGAGATGGAGACTGGGGAATGGGGGCTTGGGGGAGAGGGAGACTGGGGAATGGGGGCTCAGGGAGAGAGTGAGACTGGGGAAGGGGGCTGGGGGAGAGATGGAGACTGGGGACTGGGGGCTCGGGAAACTGGGGAAGGGGGGCTCGGGGAGAGTGTGAGATTGGGGAATGGGGTTTGGGGGGATGGGAGACTGGGGATTGGGGGCTCGGGGAGAGAGTGAGATTGGGGAATGGAGGCTCGGGGGAGAGATGGAGACTGGGGAATGGGGTTCAGGGGAGAGAGGCAGACTGGGAAATGGGGACTCCGGGGGAGATGCAGACTGAGGAACGGGGGCTCGGGGGGAGAGGGAGACTGGGGAATGGGGGCTCGGGGGAGAGAGAAGGAGACTGGGGAATAGGGGCTCGGGGAAGAGAGAGTCGGGGGAACGGCGAATGGGGGCTCGGGGGAGAGATGGAGAATGGGGAACGGGGGCTTGGGGGAGAGGGAGACTGGGGAACGGGGAATGGGGCTCGGGGGAGAGGGAGACTAGGGAACGGGGGCTCGGGGGAGAGGGAGACTGGGGAATGGGGCTCGGGGGAGAGGGAGACTAGGGAACGGGGGCTCGGGGGAGAGGGAGACTAGGGAACGGGGGCTCGGGGGAGAGGGAGACTAGGGAACGGGGGCTCGGGGAGAGAGTGAGATTGGGGAATGGGGTTCGGGGGAGAGAGGCAGACTGGGGAATGGGGCTCGGGGGAGAGATGGAGAATGGGGAACGGGGGCTTGGGGGAGAGGGAGACTGGGGAATGGGGAACGGGGAATGGGGCTCGGGGGAGAGGGAGACTAGGGAACGGGGGCTCGGGGGAGAGGGAGACTGGGGAATGGGGGCTCGGGGAGAGAGTGAGATTGGGGAATGGAGGCTCGGGGAGAGAGTGAGATTGGGGAATGGAGGCTCGGGGGAGAGATGGAGACTGGGGAATGGGGTTCGGGGGAGAGAGGCAGACTGGGGAATGGGGGCTCGGGGGAGACAGGGAGACTGGGGAATGGGGGCTCGGGGAGAGAGATGGAGACTGGGGAATGGGGGCTCAGGGGAAGAGGGAGACTGGGGAATGGGGGCTCGGGGGAGACAGGGGGACTGGGGAATGGGGGCTCAGGGGAAGAGGGAGACTGGGGAATGGGGGCTCGGGGGAGACAGGGAGACTGGGGAATGGGGGCTCGGGGAGAGAGATGGAGACTGGGGAATGGGGGCTCGGGGGAGAGATGGAGACTGGGGAATGGGGACTATGGGGGGGGGATGGGAGACTGGGGAATGGGGACCATGGGGGGGATGGGAGACTGGGGAATGGGGGCTCGTGGGAGAGAGGAAGACTGGGAATGGGGGCTCGTGGAAGAGAGGGAGACTGGGGAATGGGGGCTCGGGGAAGATGGAGACTGGGGAATGGGGGCTCGGGGGAGAGAGAAGGAGACTGGGGAATAGGGGCTCGGGGAAGAGAGAGTCGGGGGAACGGCGAATGGGGGCTCGGGGGAGAGATGGAGAGTGGGGAACGGGGAATGGGGGCTCGGGGGAGAGGGAGACTGGGGAATGGGGGCTCGGGGGAGAGGGAGACTGGGGAACGGGGAACGGGGGCTCGGGGGGAGAGGGAGACTGGGGAACGGGGAACGGGGGCTCGGGGGGAGAGGGAGACTGGGGAACGGGGAACGGGGAACGGGGGCTCGGGGGGAGAGTGAGACTGGGGAAGGGGGGCTTGGGGGGAGAGAGGCAGACTGGGGAATGGGGACTCCGGGGGAGATGGAGACTGGGGAATGGGGGCTCGTGGGAGAGAGGGAGACTGGGGAATGGGGGCTCGGGGAAGATGGAGACTGGGGAATGGGGGCTCGGGGGAGAGAGGAGGAGACTGGGGAATGGGGCTCGGGGAAGATGGAGACTGGGGAATGGGGGCTCGGGGGAGAGAGGAGGAGACTGGGGAATGGGGGTTCGGGGAAGATATGGAGACTGGGGAATGGGGAATGGGGGCTCGGGGGAGAGGGAGACTGGGGAACGGGGAATGGGGCTCGGGGGAGAGGGAGACTGGGGAACGGGGAATGGGGCTCGGGGGAGAGGGAGACTAGGGAACAGGATGGCTCTTGGAACCGACATTTCCCCCAAGAGCGGGGAGCAGCCAGGAAAGCGGTGATTGGGAATGGCGTTGAGAGAGGAGCAGCCAGTAAAGGAGTGAGTGAAACCTGGGGACCTTAATGTGGGTAAACAGTGAAATATTATTTCCACTGGTAAGTGAATGGGGAACAAGGGAAGGAGACCGAGGGTTCTCACTGGAAGAACCAAGGGGGAAGGGAGGAGGAAGGTTCTTGAACTGAGGGTTATTAGACCATGAGGTGCTTCACCACAAGTTATTGAGGTAGAGACTAAAATATCATTTAAAAGGGAAGGGGATAAATATTTGAAATGTAGAATGTAAAAAGTTCTGGGGAGAATGGGGTTACAGGAGAAAGAGCACTAGCACTGGGGGCCAAATGGCCTCCTCCTGTGTCGTAATTTCTATCATTTAATGAAAACAATCGTTATTAAGTTCGAGCCCAGGGAGTGGTGGAGAAATGTTGGTGCTGAGCCTGTGAGGAGTGCCCAAACACTGAGCCCGCTGCCCTTTGTGCGATCTCTCGGGTTGGTTCAGGTCGATCTGTACCGGCCAGTTGTGACCTGTGAAGTCCAAGTACAGATCGGCTCTGACTGAGGTTCCCAGTTCAGGGTTCACCTTCACACAGAACCAGAGTCCAAAGTGATAGGGAGAGAGAGTGGGCCTATTAAAAGTGTAATTTACAGCCTTCCGGACTCAACATCGAGTTCAACAATTTCAGATCATAACCTCGGCCACCATTACATTTTTGCTTATATTTTATCCCACATCTTTGTTTTGGCCTTTCCCCGCACCCCCCCCCTTTTTTTCTTCTTTTTTTTTCTCCCACATGGCAGCTGTCTCTCTTTCTGCCAGAACACTTCACACCTAATCTAGAGCCGTCTTTTGTCTCCACTAGTCTTGTCACCATCTCGTCTCGTTTTGAATACCTCTTAATGTCTCTTCACTTCTTTTGTTCTCTCGCAGCCTTCCTTTCGATCTATTTCATTTCCTTTCCAGTTTTGAAAAAGGGTTCACCTGAAACGTTGACTCTATTTTCTCTCCACGGATGTTGCCTGGCCTGCTGAGTTTTTCCAGCATTTCCTGTTGTTATTTCGGATTTCCAGCATCTGCAGTATTTTGCTATCGTTCAGTGAGTTACTATTAGTTACTGGTTGAATCAAAGCTCCTCCCACCTCTGGCTTCCCCTCTGCAAATCGTTCCCCCACCTTTGGACTCCCCTATTCCCCACCCTCGGTTTCCCCTCTTCCCCACTCTCGGTTTCATCCCTTCGTCTGCTCACGGGTGGCCTCCTGGTTCTTGGAACTTTTCGCATAACAGTAGCTGTTGCGAAACCACGAGCAAAAATACTCAACTACAGGGGACCCAACCTTTATAATGTAAATGCAATAACATTTGTAGAAGCCATGTGATCAGATGTCACGTGATCGGTGGTCAGAATGTCACATGATCAAACCTCCAGAAATGTCTCCAACCAGAGTTGGCAATGCTAACCAGGAGCCAATGTAGGTCAGCGAGCGCAGGGGTGATGACATACATTAACTATACAATTTACTCCAAACAATATCACTGTCTTGAAGCCAGCTAGCTACCCATTCTGCTACTTGTCCCCTGACTCCGCATTCTCTGACCTTGATCATCAGTCTATTATGGGGTACCTTATCAAAGGCCTTTTGAAAATCTAGATATATTACATCTACTACATTACCAACGTCTACTCTCTCTGTTACCTCTTCAAAAAATTCAATGAGGTTGGTCAAGCAAGACTTTCCCTTTTGAAATCCATGCTGACTATTCATTATTATATTTTTGGTTTCTAGATGTTCAGACTACTTATAGGAGTGACTAGTACCACTGTATCCAAAAGAATACCAATAGCAAGACCCTGAACTTGTAACAGGGGAACTGGGTGACCCAGTTTTGTGCACACATACATTTCTGGGACAATCTAGTCCAGATTGATGAAGTGAAAGCTTCTGTATCTGCTGTCAAGGTCCTATGTGAAATGAGTTTGGACAGCCTCAGCCCGCTCTCTAGTGGATGTGGGGCCATACCACAACCAACGTTCCCTCTAATTTTGATTTTGGGTGCACGGTCCCTTTAACTGGCTGCACGACCCATTCAAATTTTCACGCATGCGCAGTTTGTTGCATTGAAAAGCCAGTGAGTGGCCTGCGCAGGACCTCCAGACCGCTGCGCGGCCGCGCAACTTGACGGGAACGTTAACCACAACCCACCCTTACATTGGCAGTCTTACTCAAACAGCGCACTAGGATGGGTAGGTGTGAGAAAAGGAAATGTTACACTGGCAGTGGTGTAGTGGCAATTTTAGAAGTGGGCATGTTGTCCATCATATATCAGATTTATTTTTTAAGAGTCTGGGGATTTACTAACTGTCACATTAATACGTAAAAACATGGAATATATATAAATGATGAAGATTAAGTCATGTAAGTAATGGGCACTGCCTATGGATGTGGATTATATATAGTACATATATCATGGGGATAATGTATGAGTCAGGAGTAAACAGTTTGTGTATGTGAAAGATATGTTGGTGGTGACAAAGTAGAATGCACCATATTTAATCCTCATTCATACCTTAGCATCCAAAAATGAAAAGTTAGCATATTCAGTGTACCCAAGTATACCCTTAATTACCTACTACCAAAAAGTGGGCATTCTCTTGCCTTAACAAACAAAAACTAGCCATACCCTTCACTATGTCCCTGGCCACTGGTACAGTAAGAGGTTAAGGCAAATAGTTGGGTCAGCTTAAAGGGAGCTTAATTCCACACCTGGCTGTGCTCGATACACGCTGGGTGCTTGAAACAAAATGTTGCATTCCCAAGTGTTAAAATCCCTGATGATGAGGTGCGCAAACATTCATAAAGAAGCATGCACCACACACGATGCTTCAGGAGAGGTGTAAAACAAGGGCCTAACTCACAGCATCAGTCGGCTGTACATACAATGTGCATGTGATGTGTCCAATTGTTTCCTGAGCTGAAATTGTGACTGCGTTTTTAGTGTAGATCAGGCCTTACCTTCCTATTCTCCCAATGGTACAGACTCTTCACACTCCCAGTGTATTGCATGCCTGTGGCGATACCTGGAATGAATAAAAAGGAGGGACATCAAACACTTTCCTCCGAAGCATTATCTGGGTCGCTTCATGTCAAGAAGTCGCGCCATATCTCTCAGACGCAGTCAATGTCACCACACTGGCACTCTGCTCTCCTTAAACAGTGTGGTGCAGTAATCTCTACAGGTTTACTTGAAACTATACTGAGTTTATAACTTCATTGTAGGATTTCACACGGCATCATAGCTTTACTGGCTGGTAATGGACTCCCATTGCCTAGTCATTCTGCTGGTGTTGCACTCCCATTGGTGAGTACCACCAATAATATACTGTTGGACCCCCATTGCTTAAAACACCAATGATACAGTGTTGGACTCCCATTGCCCAGTACCACCAATGATATAGTGTTGGACTCCCATTGCTCACTGACTTCAATGATAGAGTGTTGGACTTCCATTGCTCAGGACCACCAATGATACAGTGTTGGACTCCCATTGCTCAGGACCACCAGTGATACAGTGTTGGACTCCCATTGCTCAGGACCACCAATGATACAGTATTGGACTCCCATTGCTCAGGACCACCAGTGATACAGTGTTGGACTCCCATTGCTCAGGACCACCAATGATACAGTATTGGACTCCCATTGCTCAGGACCACCAGTGATACAGTGTTGGACTCCCATTGCTCAGGACCACCAATGATACAGTATTGGACTCCCATTGCTCAGGACCACCAATGATACAGTGTTGGACTCCTTTTGCTCAGGATCACCAGCGGTACAGTGTTGGGACTCCCATTGCTCCACATCTGTAAGACTACAGTGTCGAACTCCCCTTACCTCATAGCTATAGTTGTAGAACAGTGAACCCTGCTCTTGCAATGCTGAGTGTGATGGACTTGCACAGCCTGAATACTCTGCTGGTAGTGCTTTAGTTGCCTGTTGTCTAATAGCTCCCGAGGTGGAGCACTAGGCCAATGTTGCATGACATTTTGAGCACCGGCCGTAGCTAGTAACTATTACGTCCGTGTGTAATTGAGACACGGACTGCAGGAGTTGGTTACAACAGGTGTTTACTGAGTGGAGACAAAACTGGAACTACTATGCAAAGTTACTGCACAAGCTTATATACAGGGGTGGTCACTACTGGTACTGCAGTATACAGGGGCTGCAGAATATAGTTCCTTCTGCAAAGTACATACACTACAATTCCTCCCCTTTTAGCTAAACAGTACATAACATTCGATTAATAATCAAATAACATATTTACAATTACAGTTGCTATATACATTAGCTGAAGTTAAGCAATTATAAGTTCAGTCTTTGAGGAGGCTTCCTGATTCTGTCTGGATAACGCCTCTTTGGGGTATCAGGTTCTTCTGGCAAAGTTGATTCGGGATCAACGTCGTTGTTTGGTTCGTCTGCTTCCAATATCACCGATTCTGAGGTAGATGCAATTGGTACTTCGGTTTCATCACCAGGTGTATCGGATCGTGGTGTGGATTTGACGTTTTCCAGTGACTCTAGAATCTGGTCAGCATGGCGTCTTACAATGCTCTCTCCAACGTCCACAGTATACATCAGAGGTCCTTGCCGTGTGCAGATCGTTCCTGGCTGCCATTTCTCTGTGCGGTAGTCCCAGGCCAAAACTGGTTGACCTATCTTAAAACTCCTAGTCGGCCTTTCATTCATATTCTGAAACTGCCTGTTCTCCACATCTCTTCTGATGTTTGGCTTAACCAAATCCAAGCGGCATCGTAGTCTTCGATTGAAGAACATCATGGCTGGAGTTTGGTTGGTAACCGCATGTGTCGCATTCCGGTAGGCAAACAAGAAGTTATCCACCTTGTGTTGTAGGGGTATGTCTTCATTACACATTGCCTTGATAGCCTTCTTGAATGTTTGAACGAAACTCTCAGCCAATCCATTGGTGGCTGGATGATATGGGGTGGATGTGTAATGCTTAACACCATTGTTCTTTAAGAACCTCCGGAACTCTTCAGACACAAACTGTGGTCCATTGTCGGAGCAAATCTGCTCAGGCAGCCCATTTCTGGCGAATATGGTTCGTAAGACTGTGATAGTTTTTTCTGTGGTGGTTGAGGACATTTTTATTACCTCTGGCCACTTTGAATGTGCATCCACCGCAATTAAAAACATCGAGTCCATAAATGGACCAGCAAAATCAATGTGTACCCTTTGCCATGGAGATGAGGGCCACTCCCATGGATGTAGAGGGGCTTGTGGTGGGGCGTTTTGGACCTTCTGGCATCCTGTACAGCTCTTGGTCATCTCTTCGATTTCTCTATCGATTCCCGGCCACCACACAAATGCTCTGGCTAAGTTCTTCATTTTTACCCCTCCCAGATGACCCTCATGAAGCTCATTGAGCACTCGGTCCTTCAATTTGGGTGGAATTACTACTCTGGATCCACACATCAAGGTTCCTCTGCACACTGACAGCTGTTCTCTTCTCGGTGAGAATGCTGGCAACAGTGGTTCGCCATGTGCTGGCCATCCCTTCACCATTAAATCATAGACCCTGGAGAGTGTCGGGTCATTTCGTGTTTCCTTTTCTATGTTTGCATTCGTCACAGGTAGACATTCGACTATGGTCGAGTGGAATATCTCCACAGGATCCACTGTAGGTGCTTCTTCCACCGTCGGCAATGGTAGGCGCGACAATCCATCAGCATTCCCATGCTGTTCAGTTCCTTTGTACTTGATGTCATATTGGTGTGCCCCTAGGAAAAGGGACCACCTCTGTAGCCGTTGTGCTGTCATTATCGGGACGCCCTTCTGAGGGTTGAAAATGGAGACAAGAGGTTGATGATCAGTTAGTAGAGTAAATTTCTGACCGTGCAGGTAGTGATTGAACTTCTTCACCCCCCACACCAGGCTGAGGGCCTCTCTGTCAATCTGGGCGTAGTTGCACTCGGCTGAAGTTAACGAGCGTGACGCAAAAGCTATCGGCCTCTCTGAACCATCAAGGAATTTATGTGACAGTACCGCTCCAATGCCGTAGGGAGACGCATCACACGCCAGTCTTATCGGTAGTGATGGGTTGTAGTGAGCCAATACTTCTCTTGAAGTGATTAGGTCTTTACTCTTCTGAAAGGCCCGCTTACATTCATCGCTCCATTTCCATGCTACTTCAGTTTGTAGTAGGGCGTTCAGTGGGTGCAGAATTGTGGACAAATTCGGCAAAAACTTATGGTAGTAATTCACCAATCTGAGGAATTACCTCAGTTGCGACACATTTTCAGGCGCTGGAGCCTTAACTACCGCTTCAATTTTGTCAGGGGACTTATGTAACCCCTCTTCATCAATCACGTGGCCACAATACGATATGTTTCTTAAAAAACTCGCACTTGGGGCGATTGGCTCGTAGCCCATGTTCTCTTAGTCTAGTGAGCACCTGCTCTAGGTTGGCAAGGTGTTCACTGTCATCTTCACCTGTCACTAGGATGTCGACCAAGTAACACTGAGTCCCCGGAATCCCTTGCAGGACTTGTTCCATCGCTCTTTGCCATATCGCCGGAGCTGATGCTACTCCGAATACCAGTCGATTATACTGGTAAAGACCTTTGTGAGTGTTTATCGTGAGATACTTCCTAGAGGATTCTTCAACCTCCATCTGCAAATATGCTTGTGCTAGGTCAATTTTTGTAAAACGCTTCCCTCCAGATAGTGAGGCGAAAATATCTTCTATCCTCGGGAGGGGATACTGTACTGTGTGAAGGACTGGGTTCACCGTCACCTTGAAGTCCCTACAGATGCGAACCTTCCTTGGCTACTCAGACTTATTGTTTAACGTTTTTTTCATGACAGGAACGATGGGTGTCACCCACTCACTCCAGTCTACCTGAGATAACACGCCTGCATTCTCCAGATTCTCCAGCTCTGCCTCGACGGCTGGGCGAATTGCATACAGTACCAGTCTTGCTTTGAAAAACTTGGGAATTGCATTCTCTTCTATTTTTATCGAGGCGGTTACGCCTTTAAGAGTTCCCAGTTCTTGTTGAAATACCTCTTTAGCGTTAGCTAAGATTTTTGACAATCGTCCAGGTGTGACGTCATCATCCTTTTTACCAGCCACAGTCAGTGCCTGAATGGCGTGCCAGTCTAAACTTATCTTTCTGATCCATTCACGTCCCAATAACGGTGGTCCACCATCTTGCAGTATGTACAGATACAATTTCTGTATTTCCTTGCCGTTGTATTCGACAGGCACCCTTATTTTCCCTCTGGGGTATACTTTCTGCCCCGTATACGTCTTCAAGACAATGGATGTCTCTTTCAAGGGTATGTGTGAGAATAGCCACTCGTAGTCTCGTCGATTCATGACGGTCAGGGCTGATCCTGTATCCGATTCCATTTTGACTTGGGACCCTGCTATCGTGAGGGTGACCCAAATGGTTCGGTGATCCTCTTTTGCGATTACATTGTGAAGTTTGAGACAGCTTAGTCTCTTGTTCCCGGATTCACTATCGCTCTTCTGGTCTTCGGAACTACTGTCCGTCATCTTTTGTACTTTCCTGTACTGTTCCTTAGTAGCCTTTTTGTTGTCGTTAGTCTTCTTCCCAGACCTGCAAACTCGTGCAATGTGTCCCATCTTTCCGCATTGCCTGTATATTTTGTCCTTGGACCAGCAGTCCTTCTGGTCATGGGTTGTTCTGCCACAGCGATAACATTTTTCAAATCCCCGTGTCATTTCATGGGTGCCGTATTCCTGTGGCTTTTGCTGTATTTCCGCAGCTCCCCTTGCTGCTGCTTCGTACGATACTGCCACGCTGAAAGCCTTATCTAGCGTCAGCTCTTTCTCCGAGAGTAACCTCTTCTGGGTTCCTTCACTCAGGAGTCCACAGACAAATTTGTCCCGTAGGGTATCTGCCAGTCCTGCTCCGAACTGGCAGTGCTTTGATAGCTTGCGTAGTTCCGTAAGGTAATCAGCATTGCTCTCATCTTTATGCTGATTTCTCTTGTGGAATTTAAATCTTTCTGCTATCAGCAGCGGTGTAGGGTTTAGGTGTTCCTGTAGGATATCAACAATTTCGTTAAAACTCTTCGCCATCGGTTTGGCTGGAGTGATCAGGTTCCACAATAGGCCGTACGTTCTTGCGTCCATTAAGTTTAGTAGTACCGATGCCTTTTTCTCATCGGCTACTTAGTTTGCCTTGCAATATACTTCGACTCTTTCCACATACGTGGTCCAGTCTTCTATTGCATTATCGAAGGCAGTGATATTGCCAGTCTTCGGCATCTTGGAAATCTAAGATGGCGCCTCACGCGCTTTGCCTTCTTCCCCGCTGGATTAAGATGGCGCCTCCCGCGCTTTCTGTCTTCTCCGCTGCTGCTAGCGCTGTTGCTGGCATTTTTATGCCTTGATGGCGACGCCCTATGGTCTTCGCGCACTTCCCCCCCCCCGCGCTGCTGCTAACGCCGCTCTCCGCGGTCCCCGTGGCAAACTGCAGCTCCTCGCGGCTTCCTGCGCTTCTAATTTCTTTTATTTTCCCGTCGTCAGAGCAAACCCTAGGGACACTTTCCTCCCTCTTCTCGGGTCTGTACGCTGCCCGGCTTCGTAGCACCGGCCGCGCCCTGTGTGCTCCACCCTCTCTCTCTCTCTCCTCTTCCCGACAACGCTGCTCAGCCCCGTTGAAAAGCCACCCGATCGAGCTCTAGCCCGCCGCAGCCCAGGAAGGATCAGTGTACTACCTGCCACCAGCCCGATTAGCTGGAAATAGACAGGATAACCAAGCCCCGCTCTCGACAGCCTCTCCTGCAAATCTTCAACTCCGATGAATCAGAGGCGGTTGCCCACGGTCGACGCCCGTTTCTTCTGTTTGTTTTTTTTTCTTTCTTCCTTCTGGCCTCGACCTCTAACAACTGCACTTCAAGGATGGATCCCCATGAGGTGGTGCAGAACTGTAGGTAAGTTCGGATCTGCTCGTCGCCAGTATTATGTCCGTGTGTAATTGAGACACGGACTGCAGGAGTTGGTTACAAAGGGTTTTTACTGAGTGGAGACAAAACTGGAACTGCTATGCAAAGTTACTACACAGGCTTATATACAGGGGTGGTCACTACTGGTACTGCAGTATACAGGGGCTGCAGAATATAGTTCCTTCTGCAAAGTACATACACTACAGTAACCTAGTGTCCATGAAGAATGGTTGCTTGGGTGAGGTACTGGACAGCAGCCAGTGTCCACGGTACTGTACCCCAGGATTAGCCAGAGAATCTGGAGATTGACAGATCCCGTTGACTGATTGTGAGCGCAGCTCCATCATTGTTTACATCTTGCGCTATAATGCAGGCTTTTCAACAGACGCAAAGAGCTGGTGAAAGGGCTGAAGTGCACTGGCTCTGTTTTCACACATCTCCCCCCTCCCATCTCCAGTGAGGACAGGCATCCGTATTGACCTACCATTTCCCCCATCTGTGATGCCTCGTTTTGGTGAGATGTGTGTGGAACCCTCACAGTGACTTTCCTCCTCCTCATTTCCATCTTCCTCAGCTTCCTTCTCACTGTCGGAGGACATGGCAGTCTGAGCAGCAACATCAAATGTTTCCCGTCTGTGGGGGGAAAAACAGGTAGATGAATGTTGTGATCTGGAATAAACAGCTTTAATGTCACAAACAGAGAGAGAGAAAGAAAGATAGAGAAATATAAAAGGGGAGAACATAAGAACATAAGAAATAGGAGCAGTAGGCCATTGGGCCCTTTGAGCCTGCTCCGCCATTCAATGAGATCATGGCTGATCTTCTGCCTCAACTCCATTCATCGGCCCTATCGCCATATCCCTTGATGCCCTTACGAGTCAGAAATCTATCGACTTCTGTTTTGAATATACCCAATGACTGAGCCTCCACAGCCCTCTGGGGTGGAGAATTCCAAAGATTCACCACCCTCTGTGTGAAGAAATTTCTTCTCATCTCAGTCCTGAATGGCCAACCCTTTATCCTGAGGCTGTGGCCCCTGGTTCTAGACTCCCCAGCCAAGGGAAACATTCTCCCAGCATCCATCCTATCAAGCCCTGTAATAATTTTGTATGCTTCAATGAGATCCCCTCTCATTCTTCTGAATTCAAGAGAATACAGGCCTAGTTTACTCAATCTCTTCTCATACGACAGTCCCGCCATCCCAGGAATCAATCTCGTGAACCTTCGTTGCACTCCCTCTATGGCAAGTATATCCTTCCTTAGGTAAGGAGACCAAAATTGTACACAGTACTCCAGGTGTGGTCTCACCAAGGCCCTATATAATTGGAGTAAGACTTCTTTACTCCTGTACTCAAATCCTATTGTAATGAAGGCCAGCATACCATTTGCCTTCCTAATGGCTTGCTGCACCTGCACATTCACTTTCAGTGACTCATGTACAAGGACACCCAGGTCCCTTTGAGCATCTGCATGCCCCAATTTTTCACCATTTAGGAAATACTCTGCCTTTCTGTTTTTTCTACCAAAGTGGATAACTTCACATTTATCCACATTATAATCCATCTGCCCTGTTCTCGCCCACTCACTGAGCCTGTTGAGATCCCCTTGAAGCTTCTTCACATCCTCTTCGCAACTGACACTGCCACCTAGCTTTGTGTCATCAGCAAATTTGGAAATGTTACATTTAGTCCCCTCATTCAAATCATTGATATAGATTGTGAATAGCTGGGGCCCAAGCACCAATCCTTGCGGTACCCCACTAGTCACAACCTGCCATCCTGAAAAAGATCCGTTTATTCCTACTCTTTGTTTTCTGTCTGTTAACCAATTCTCAATCCATGCTAGTATAATACCCCCAATTCCATATGCCCTAATTTTGCTTACCAACCTCTTGTGTGGGACTTTATCGAAGACCTTCTGAAAATCCAAATACACATCTACCAGTCCTCCTTTGTCTACTCCACTAGTTACATCCTCAAAGAACTCCAATAGGCTTGTCAAACAGGACTTTCCTTTCATAAATCCATGTTGACTCTGCCCAATCTTACTATTAGTTTCTAAGTGCCTAGTTATTGCATCCTTTATAATAGATTCCAGCATTTTCCTAACTACTGATGTGAGGCTAACAGGTCTGTAGTTCCCCGTTTTCTCTATCTCCTTTCTTAAATAGCGGGGTTACATTTGCTATCCTCCAATCTGCAGGAATCGTTCCAGAATCTATAGAATTTTGGAAGATGACAACCAATGCGCCCACTATCCCAGTGGCCACCTCTTTCAAAACCCTAGGATGTAGGTCATCCGGTCCTTGAGATTTATCAACTTTTAGTCCCATTAATTTTGCTACTACTGTTTTTTTACCAAATAATAATTTCTTTAAGTTCCTCATTCTCGCCACACCCTTGGTTTTCTCGTATTTCTGTGTCTTCCTCCGTGAAGACAGAAACAAAGTATTTATTTAATTTGTCCGCCATTTCCTCATTCCCCATTATAAATTCTCCCGTCTCTGACTGTAAAGGACCTACATTTACCTTTGCCCGTCTTTTCTTTTTCACATGCCTATAGAAGCTTTTACAATCTGTTTTTATATTTTTCGCTAGTTTATGCTCATATTCCATTTTCCCTTTCTTTATCAATTTCTTGGTCCCCCTTTGCTGATTTCTAAAAAGATCCCAGGGAGGGTGAGATAGAGAGAGAGAGAGATAAAGGGGAGAGAGAGATGCAGAAAGGCTGAGAGATATAAAGATAGTGTTAGAGACAGAGATAGTGAGAGGTCAAAAGGAGTTATTGGTCGCATTTTTCAAAACTTAATAGCACAGTATTCAGTGTTTACAGCTCTCTGTGTAACACACTGTTCAGTACACACAGCTCTCCCTGTGTAACACACTGTTCAGTACACACAGCTCTCTGTGTAACACACTGTTCAGTACACACAGCTCTCTCTGTGTAACACACTGTTCAGTACACACAGCTCTCCCTGTGTAACACACTGTTCAGTACACACAGCTCTCCCTGTGTACCGCACTGTTCAGTACACACAGCTCTCTCTGTATATCACACTGTTCAGTACACACAGCTGGGTGGGAGGGTAAGCTGTGAGGAGGATGTCGTGAAACTCCAGTACGAATTGGACAGGTTGGGTGATTGGGCAGAAACATGGCAAATGCACTATAATGTGGATAAATGTGAGGTTATCCACTTTGGTGGCAAAAACAGGAAGGCAGATTATTATTTGAATGGCAATAGATTGGGAGAAGGGGAAGTGCAAAGAGACCTGGGTGTCCTTGTGCACCAGTCGCTGAAGGTAAGCATGCAGGTGCAGCAGGCGGTTAAGAAGGCAAATGGTATGTTGGCCTTCGTAGCAAGAGGGTTCGAGTACAGGAACAAGGATGTCTTGCTACAGTTGAAGGCCATTCCCACGGATGCAGCGGTGCAATTGGAGGTGCGTTTTGAACTTTTTGGCACCCTGAGCAGCTTTTAGTCAGATCCTCTATTTGTTTGTCTATACCTGGCCACCACACATAAGCCCTAGCAAGGCTTTTCATCTTGACTCCCCCCAGATGACCTTCGTGCAATTCTTTTAGAACTCTCTCCCTTAATTTAGGAGGAATAATCACCCTTGTTCCATACATCAATGTTCCTTGACATACGGACAGCTGTTCTCGTCTGGCTGAGAATGCTGGTAACAGTGGTTCGGCATGTGCTGGCCATCCCTTCACTGTCAAATCGTAGACCCGAGACAGTGTCGGGTCATTTCGGGTCTCTCTCTCAATACCCGCATTGGTGACTGGTAAGCATTCGATGATGGTCGAGTGAAATATCTCGACAGGGTCAACTGCCGGTGCCTCTTCCGCTGTAGGTAGTGGCAGGCGCGACAGCCCATCAGCATTTGCTGCTTTGTACCTTTGAACTCAATATCATACTGATGTGCCCCTAGGAAAAGGGACCATCTCTGAAGCCTCTGCACCGTCATTACCGGAACACCCTTCTTAGGGTTAAAAATGGAAACCAACGGCTGGTGATCTGTCAGCAGCGTAAACTTTTGGCCGTGCAGGTAATGGTTAAATTTCTTAACTCCCCACACGAGGCTGAGAGCCTCCCTATCTGAGCATAATTGCGCTCAGCGGAGGTCAATGATCTGGATGCAAAAGCGACTGGCCTTTCCGAGCCATCTGGAAACTTATGTGAGAGCACTGCCCCGATACCATATGGAGATGCATCACAAACTAAGCGAATAGGTAGCGTTGGGTTAAAGTGAGCCAACACTTCCTTAGAGGTGATCAATGCCTTGCTCTTTTGAAAAGCCCGCTTACAATCATCGCTCCATTTCCATGGTATTCCCGTTTGCAAAAGAGTGTTTAGTGGGTGTAACACCGTGGATAAATTTGGAAGAAACTTGTGGTAATAGTTAACCAGCCCGAGGAACGACCTCAACTGGGATACATTTTCCGGTGCTAGAGCCTTGACTACAGCTTCGATCTTGTCAGGGGACTTATGGAGCCCCTCCTGGTCAATGACGTGGCCGCAGTACGAGATTCGCTTTTGAAAGAACTCGCATTTCTGGCGATTAGCTCTTAGCCCATATTCTTTCAATCTGATGAGCACCTGCTCCAAATTCGTGAGGTGATCATTATCGTTATCTCCTGTAATCAGGATGTCATCCAGGTAGCATTGTGTGCCTGGGATTCCCTGCAATACCTGCTCCATGGCCCTTTGCCAAATCGCTGGAGCCGATGCCACTCCAAAAACCAGCCTATTATACTGATATAAGCCCTTATGTGTGTTGATCGTGAGATACTGTCGTGACGCTTCATCAACTTCCATCTGTAGGTACGCCTGCGCCAGATCTATCTTGGTGAAGTGCTTTCCGCCAGACAGCGAAGCGAAGATATCTTCGATCCGCGGAAGCGGATATTGCACCGTGTAAAGAACTGGATTAACAGTGATCTTGAAATCGCCACAGATGCGAACCTTCCCAGGTTCCCCAGGCTTGTTGCTCAACGAAAGCTTCATGACAGGAACAATGGGTGTGGCCCATTCGCTCCAGTCCACCTTCGACAGTACCCCTGAACGTTCTAGCCCTTCCAGCTCTGCTTCCACAGCAGGTCGTATCGCATAGGGCACCGGTCTGGCTTTGAAAAATTTTGGGTTTGCTTGTTCTTCAACCTTGATGGTTGCAGTAATTCCTTTCAGTGTTCCCAGTCCCTGTTGGAACACCTCCCTAGCATCGTCTAAGATTTTGGACAGTCGTTTAGGTTTGACGTCGTCCTCCTTACAGGCATCCACAGTCAGTGCTTTTATGGAATGCCAGTCCAATTTTATTCACCTGATCCATTCCCGTCCTAGTAGTGGCGGACCTCCATCAGGTAACACGTACAAGTCCATTTTCTGACTTTCTTTACCATTGTAGACCACATTTACTTTTATTTTTCCTTTGGGGTATACTTTTTGCCCCGTGTATGTTTTCAATACAATCTTCGTATCCCTCAGGGGAAAATGCGAGAACAACCTTTTGTAGTCTTGCTTATTTATGACCGTTAATGCCGACTCTGTGTCCAGCTCCATCTTCACTTGGACTCCTGCTATCTGGAGCATGACCCAGATAGTTTGGTGGTCTGCTGTGCTACCCACATTATGTATTTTCAGACAACCCAGTTCCTTGCTGCTGGAGTCTGAATCCGTCTTCTGTTCATCCGAACTGTTCTCTGTCACCTTGTGTACTTTTTTGTACTTCTCCTGTGGTGACTTTTTGCTGCTGGTCTTCTTTCCTGACCGGCATACTCTCGCTATGTGACCAAGTTTGCCACATTGCCTGCATTCTTTGTTTTTGAACCAGCACTGGTTCTGGTCATGCGTTGTCCTTCCGCAACGATAGCACTTTACTGCGCCCAATGCCATTTCACTGGTGCTGAATTCCAGTGGCCTTTGCTGTATCTCTGCAGCGCCCCGTGCTGCTGCCTCGTGGGATGCTGAAAGCTTTGTCCAGCGTAAGATCCTTTTCCTCTAGCAGTCGCTTCTGGGTTCCTTCCCTTAGGAGCCCACACACAAACTTCTCTCTCAGTGCGTCTGCTAGTCCTGTTCCGAACTGGCAGTACTTTGCTAACTTGCGCAGTTCTGTTAAAGAAGAAAGCAGCGCTGAATTCCTACGTTGAATTCTTCTGTAGAATTTAAACCGTTCCGCTATCAACAGCGGTGTGGGGTTTAAATGCTCTTGCAGGATAGTAACAATATCCGCGAAACTCTTTTCTACCGGTTTGTCTGGGGTTACCAGGTTCCTTAATAACCCGTACGTCTTCGCACCCATTGAGTTTAATAGGGTTAGTGCTTTCTTACCATCTGGTACATCATTCGTACTACAGTAAACTTCGATGGTTTCCACATAAGTGGCCCAATCTTCCACGTCGTTGTCGAAGGCAGTGATGTTACCCGTTTTCGGCATCCTGCTGAGTTTCTTCTTTCCCTTTGGATATTATTTAATATGATGACTTTTTTTTAATTAAAGATGGCGGCTTTTCCCGCGCTTGGCGGCTTTTCCCGCGCTTGTCTTCTTGCCCCGCCGACTCAAGATGGCAATTTCCGCGCTGTTGCTGTCCACGCCTCCCAGCTGTCCTTCCTGCCTTTCTTTTCCCATGTATACGCTTCCTTGCGCTGCTGCTCTTGTTGCCCCGCCGCTCCCGCGGTCCTTGAGGCAATAAAGCGCCTTCCTGGCTGCTGCGCGTCTCTGCCCCAATTGCAGTTTATTTTAAAACTGCTTTTCAGCGCTTCTTCTGTGCTGTTGCGCTGTTGCCCCGCCGCTCCCGCGGTCCTTGTGGCAATAAAGCGCCTTTCTGGCTGCTGCGCATCTCTGCCCCGATTGCAGTCCAGCCCCTGACACCAGCTGTGGTCGTGTCCTCCGCCCTTTCTCTTTGTTTTTCCTCCCCTTCTTCCTCTGACAACTCGGCCGACTTCCCCCCCGTGCCGCTCGATCGGGCTTACCCGCCGCTGTCAAAGAAGGGATGATCACTGCCTGTTGCTGATGTTGGACTTCGTGGCCAGAAGACCAAACCGGGTTCTCGATGGCCTCCCGTGCGATCCTCCTTGGAATGGACCCCAGAATCAGTACTGGGGGAGGTGATGCAAAACCGCCGCTAGGTACGATCAGACTCGTCGCCACTGTTGAGTCTGTGTTTACAAGTGCAGTTATGATGAATAACAGGACACAGACAACAGAAGTAAGTAAACAGGTCTTTAGTGATTGAGGGTCAAGGCGGGAACCGAGGTACACTTGCTCCGCAGGGTTTATATACCGGTGTGGTCACCACCAGTACTACAATGTACAGGAGCCATTAAAAAGTAGTCCATCACTTTAAGGTATCCTCTTAAGGTAGTACAGGTTACATACGCTACAGTCATAGTCTAAGGATAAGGGGTAAGCCATTTAAGACTGAAATGAGGAGGAATTTCTTCACCCAGAGAGTGGGGAACCTGTGGAATTCTCTGCCACAGAGGGCGGTGGAGGTCAGTTCATTAAATATATTCAAGAAAGAGTTGGATATATTTCTTGAGGCTAAAGGGATCAAGGGATATGGGGAGAAGGCAGGGACAGGGTACTGAATTTGGATGATCAGCCATGATCTCATTGAATGGCGGAGCAGGTTCGAAGGGCCTACTCCTGCTCCTATCTTCTATGTTTCTATGTAACACACTGTTCAGTCCACACAGCTCTCTCTGTAACACACAGCTCTCCCACGTTTGATCAGTTGGTCACACCGCAGGTAAATTTGGCACAGGCAGAGAGGGAACGGGTGACCAACAGGCAGAGTAGTAGGCGCAGGCAGGTAATGCAGGGGTCCCCTGTGGCCATCCCCCTCTCAAACAGATATACCGCTTTGGATACTGATGGGGGGGATGGCTTACCAGGGGAAGGTAGCAGCAGCCAACTTCCTGGCACCAGGGGTGGTTCTGCTGCACAGGATGGGAGGAAAAAGACGGGGACAGCTATAGTGATAGGGGATTCTATTGTAAGGGGAATAGATAGGCGTTTCTGCGGCCACAAATGAGACTCCAGGATGGTATGTTGCCTCCCTGGTGCAAGGGTCAAGGTTATCTCAGAGCGGCTGCAGAACATTTTGGACGGGGAGGGTGAACAGCCAGTTGCCGTGGTGCATATAGGTACCAACGATATAGATAAAAACTGGGATGAGGTCCTAAAAGCTGAATATAGGGAGTTAGGAGGTAAATTAAAAAATAGGACCTCAAAGGTAGTAATCTCAGGATTGCTACCAGTGCCACGTGCTAGTCAGAGTAGAAATAGAAAGATATTTCAGATGAATATGTGGCTAGAGGAATGGTGCAAGGGGGAGGGATTCAAATTTCTGGGACATTGGAACCGGTTCTGGGGGAGGTGGGACCAGTACAAAACAGACTGTTTGCACTTGAGCAGGGCCGGGACCGATGTCCTAGGGGGAGTGTTTGCTAATGCTCTGGAGGAGGGTTTAAACTAAAATGGCAGGGGGTTGGGAACCTGAGCGGAGAGACAGAGGAAAGGGAAACAAGGATAAAAGCAAAAGACAGGAAGGATAAAAACAAAAGTGGCAGCCAGAGAAATCAAGGATTTAAATCAAACATGGCCACAGTAAATAATAATTCTAAAAGATCTAAGAGCATTAAAAAAACAAGCCTGAAGGCTTTGTGTCTTAATGCGAGTATTCGTAATAAGGTGGATGAATTAGCTGCGCAAATAGAGGTAAACGAATATGATATGATTGGGATTACGGAAACATGGCTCCAGGGTGGCCAAGGCTGGGAACTCAGTATCCCGGGATATTCAATATTCAGGAAAGATAGGCAAAAAGGAAAAGGAGGTGGGGTAGCATTGCTGGTTTAAGAGGGGATTAACACAATTGAAAGGAAGGATATTAGCTCTGATGATGTGGAATCTGGGTAGAACTGAAAAATACCATGGGGCAGAAAACGTTAGTGGGAGTGGTATACAGACCTCCAAACAGTAATGCGGAGGTCGGGGATGGCATCAAACGGGAAATTAGAGAAGCGTGCAATAAGGGCACAGCAGTTATCATGGGTGACTTTAATCTACATATAGATTGGGCTAACCAAATTAGTAACAATACTGTGGAGGAGGAATTCCTGGAGTGTATACAGGATGGTTTCCTGGACCAATATGTCGAGGAACCAACTAGAGATCAGGCCATCTTAGACTGGGTATTATGTAATGAGAAAGGATTAATTAGCAATCTTGTTGTGCGAGGCCCCTTGGGTCAGAGCGATCATAATATGATCGAATTCTTCATTATGATGGAGAGTGAAATAGTTGACTAGGAGACTAGGGTCCTGAATTTAAATAAAAGAAACTACGATGGTATGGGGCGCGATTTGGGTGGGATTGATTGGGGAATGACACTCAGAGGGTTGACGGTGGATGGGCAATGGCAAACATTCAAAGATCGCATAGAAGAACTACAAAATTTGTTCATCCCAATTTGGCATAAAAATAAAACAAAAAAGGTGACTCAACCATGGCTAACAAGGGAAATTAGGGATAGCATAAGATCCAAGGAGAAGACATATAAATTGGCCAGAAAAAGCAGTAAACCCGAGGATTGGGAGCAGTTTAGGATTCAACGAAGGAGGACAAAGGGATTAATTAAAAGGGGGAAAATAGAGTATGAGAGTAAGCTTTCAGGGAACATAAAAACTGACTGTAAAAGCTTTTATAGATATGTGAAGAGAAAAAGATTGGTGAAGTCAAGCGTAGGTCCCTTGCAGTCAGAATCAGGGGAATTTATAATGGGGAACAAAGAAATGGCAGCCCAATTAAATACATACTTTGGTTCTGTCTTCACAAAGGAGGACACAAATAACCTCCCAAAGATGTCGGGGAACATAGGGTCTAATGACAGGGAGGAGCTGATAGAAATCAGTATTTGTAGGGAAATGGTGTTAGGGAAATTGACGGGATTGAAGGCTGATAAATCCCCAGGGCCTGATAATCTACATCCTAGGGTACTTAAGGAAGTGGCCCTAGAAATAGTAGATGCATTGCAGGTCATCTTCCAAAATTCGACAGACTCTGGAACAGTACCCATGGATTGGCGGGTAGCTAATGTTACCCCACTGTTCAAAAAGGGTGGTAGAGAGAAAACGAGGAATTACAGACTGGTAAGCCTGACATCGGTAGTGGGGAAAATGCTAGAGTCCATTATAAAGGATGTAATAGCAGAACACTTGGAAAAAAGTGACCGGATCGGACAAAGTCAACATGGATTTACAAAAGGTAAATCATGCTTGACTAATCTACTGGAATTTTTTGAGGATGTAACTGGTAAAATAGATAAGGGAGAACCAGTGGAGGTGGTGTATTTGGATTTTCAAAAGGCTTTCGATAAGGTCCCGCATAAGAGATTAGCATGTAAAATTAAGGCACATGGGATTGGGGGCAAGGTATTGACTTGGACAGAGAACTGGTTGGCAGACAGAAAGCAAAGAGTTGGAATAAACGGCTCTTTTTCCGAGTGGCAGGCAGTGACTAGTGGGGTACCGTAGGGATCGGTCCTTGGACCCCAGCTATTCACAATATATATTAATGATCTGGAAGAGGGAACTAGATGTAATATCTCCAAGTTTGCAGACGACAAAAAGCTGGGTGGGCGTGTGTGCTGTGAGGAGGATACCGAGAAACTCCAGTATGATTTGGACAGGTTGGGTGATTGGGCAGAAGCATGGCAGATGCAATATAACGTGGATGAATGCGAGGTTATCCACTTTGGTGTCAAAAACAGGAAGGCAGATTATTATCTGAATGGCAATAGATTGGGAGAAGGGGAAGTGCAACCAGACCTGGGCGTCCTTGTGCACCAGTCGCTGAAAGTAAGCATGCAGGTGCAGCAGGCGGTTAAGAAGGCAAATGGTATGTTGGCCTTCGTAGCGAGAGGGTTTGAGTACAGGAACAAGGATGTATTGCTGCAGTTGTACTGGGCCTTGGTGAGACCACATCTGGAGTATTGTGTGCAGTTTTGGTCGCCTTATCTGAGGAACGATGTTCTTGCCATGGAAGGAGTGCAGCGAAGATTCACCAGGCTGATACCTGGGATGGCAGGAATGACGTATGAGGAGAGATTGGGTCGATTGGGCTTGTACTCGCTGGAGTTTAGAAGAATGAGAGGGGATCTCATCGAAACTTATAAAATTCTAACAGGACTAGACAGACTAGATGCTGGAAGGATGTTCCCGATAGTCGGGGAGTCCAGAACCAGGGGTCACAGTCTAAGGATAAGGGGTAAGCCATTTAGGACAGAGATGAGGAGGAATTTCTTCACCCAGAGAGTGGTGAACCTGTGGAATTCTCTACCAAAGAAGGCAGTAGAGGCCAATTCATTAAATATATTCAAGAAGGAGTTGGATATATTTCTTAAGGCTAGGGGGATCAAGGGATATGGAGAGAAGGCAGGAACAGGCTACTGAATTTGGACGATCAGCCATAATCTCATTGAATGGCGGAGCAGGTTCGAGGGGCCGAATGGCCTACTCCTGCTCCTATCTTCTATGTTTCTATGTAACACACTGTTCAGTAAACACAGCTCTCCCTGTGTAACACACTGTTCAGTACACACAGCTCTCCCTGTGTAACACACTGTTCAGTACACACAGCTCTCTCCCTGTGTAACACACTGGCCTATAAATTCGGTGGGCTGCGCCACCAGTTAGCGCCTAAAGAGGGCACTCAGTGGCTTTAGCGCCACTGGCCGCGCCTCCCGCGATATTTAGCTGGGGCGCTAATGGCGGCGTTAACCTGTTGCGCTGCGCCGCCTCCAATGACGTCATCGGTGTGCACAGCGCCCCGCTACCGCCCCGATCGCGATATTTGGCAGCGACCGCCTCTGTAGCACCATTCGCAAATGGCACACGGTTCATGGGGCCTTCCTGTGGCGGCAGTGGCACAAATTAAGGTGGAGGTGCGGGGCGGCCGTTTTATTCAGCGGCCGCCTACCAGCACCTCCGTCCCCGGCCTCCTGATCGCCCCCCGCGGCATTGCCGGCTGTTTACCGAGAGCCCGGCACCGAGGAGAAGTGCCGGGCTCTTTTGCTGGCACTCGCGATCTCTGATCGCGCTGGTGCAGGCCCCTCCCCCTTAAGAACGGGAGGAAGGCCTGCAGTACGGCAGCGCGCCGTGTCGCAGCGTGTGGCGCTGCGGCACGTTGCACAGCAATATTCAGTTTCAGCGCACTAAGAGGGACACGGAGCGCCTCGAGCCTCGCCCCGTGTCCCTCTTGGGGCGCTCAAGCTGAATTTCCGGCGGTCACTGCTGCTCTGATCGCAGCACAAAATCCAGCGCCCAGGCGAGCTTGGCGCCCCGTTTGCGGCTCCACCCAATTTCTCCCCCACTGTTCAGCACACACAGCTCTCCCTGTGTATCACACTGTTCAGTACACACAGCTCTCCCTGTGTATCACACTGTTCAGTACACACAGCTCTCCCTGTGTAACACACTGTTCAGTACACACAGCTCTCCCTGTGTAACACACTGTTCAGTACACACAGCTCTCCCTGTGTAACACACTGTTCAGTACACACAGCTCTCTCTGTGTAACACACTGTTCAGTACACACAGCTCTCCCTGTGTAACACACTGTTCAGTACACACAGCTCTCCCTGTGTATCACACTGTTCAGTACACACAGCTCTCCCTGTGTATCACACTGTTCAGTACACACAGCTCTCCCTGTGTAACACACTGTTCAGTACACACAGCTCTCTCCCTGTGTAACACACTGTTCAGTACACACAGCTCTCCCTGTGTAACACACTGTTTAGTACACACAGCTCTCTCCCTGTGTAACACACTGTTCAGTACACACAGCTCTCCCTGTGTATCACACTGTTCAGTACACACAGCTCTCCCTGTGTAACACACTGTTCAGTACACACAGCTCTCCCTGTGCAACACTGTTCAGTACACACAGCTCTCCCTGTGTAACACACTGTTCAGTACACACAGCTCTCTCTGTGTAACACACTGTTCAGTACACACAGCTCTCCCTGTGTAACACACTGTTCAGTACACACAGCTCTCTCTGTGTAACACACTGTTCAGTACACACAGCTCTCTCCCTGTGTAACACACTGTTCAGTACACACAGCTCTCTCCCTGTGTAACACACTGTTCAGTACACACAGCTCTCTCCCTGTGTAACACACTGTTCAGTACACACAGCTCTCCCTGTGTAACACACTGTTCAGTACACACAGCTCTCTCTGTGTAACACACTGTTCAGTACACACAGCTCTCCCTGTGTAACACACTGTTCAGTACACACAGCTCTCTCTGTGTAACACACTGTTCAGTACACACAGCTCTCTCCCTGTGTAACACACTGTTCAGTACGCACAGCTCTCTCCCTGTGTAACACACTGTTCAGTACACACAGCTCTCTCTGTGTAACACACTGTTCAGTACACACAGCTCTCTCTGTGTAACACACTGTTCAGTACATACAGCTCCCCTTCCTCCATATAACTCTACCTCAACAATAGTTCTCCAGACCACTCTACTGCCTCTGTGTTGTCAGACTGCTCACCCGAAATTCAGTCCTGGATGAGCTGCAATTTCCTCTACTTAAACATTGGGAAGACCAAATTCAGTCATTGTTTCCGCCGCCCCCGCCCATACGCTTCGTCCCCTTGCCACCAATACATTCTCCTCCCTGTTTGCTGTCTCAGGTTGAAGCCATCTGAATGCAAATTTGCTGTTCTATTCGACCCCAAGCTGACCTTCTGACCCCATATCCTCTCCAACACAAAGTCTGCCTAGTTCCACCTCTGTAATATTGCCCGACTCCGCCTATACTTCAGCTCATCTGTTGTTGAAACCCTCATCTTAGTGTAGTCACCTCCAGACTCCACTATTCGAATTCTCTTTTGGTCAGCTTCCCATCTTCCACCTGTAAGAATCCTGAGAAATCGCCATTTCAGATTCTCACTAGCTAATATGGGTGAAATGAAATAAGCATTATTCATCGTAGGTTTACGTTGGTATTATGTAACTGTTAGTCAGTGCATACCGATTGTTGAATAATCACGCTTTTTAACTAGTGTAATATGCCTTGGGTAGACTCGGTTAGATTTTAAAATGGAACAAGCTTGCTTGACCAAATATTAAACATGCTGACTTAAACAAGCCTCGTTAGCAAAGCGACAGTCAGTCTGTGAGGAAAGCTGAGAGAATTAATGGAATTCCAGAGACTGAGATAAGAGGCAGGGACCATAAAATTGTTATGAATTACATGTTAGTTGTTTTTTTTTTGAATACTTGTTTTGATATCTTATAACCATTACAGTAATGTGATATCCGAGGGGTAAGGTCAGAAACTGAGAGAAGCGAGATCTTAGGAACAAAACCTAACTGTTTATTACACAGTGTCACAGAGAAACATCTCTTACAGCTGGAGGCAAAGCACCATTTCTTACTGCACAAGCACCAAGATGAAGGATTCCCCTCTGAGTCATACCCATAATGCAATGCCACATTACCGTATAAACTGGTGTACCAGGACAGTGACTACATGACCCATTACCTTAAATACTGGTGAATATGAACACTTAATCTTTGGCTCCATCTGGTGGATAACTTAAACATTACATCCCAGATTACTATATCCCTCCCCTCTTAAGTTGAACATTAATTTCTTAACAACATTCTTAAAAAGTCCCATAAGGAAACTCCTTTAACGATAGTCCATACTGAACAAATCTAGCAGGTCATTATCAATCTCTCTGGCGGCTTGTGAGTCCTTGGTGAACGTCTTACAGTCAAGTCCCTGCTTGGTTGTGGTAGAGCCACCTGCTGCTCCTGAGCAGTACTCAGAGTATCTGACTCTGCTATGATGGTTTCCTCTTGACGAAGGGGTCCAGGTGCAACTGCCTCTGTTCGTGGTGGTGGTACCACCGATGCATTTGGATAACTGGGGGCCAACATGTCCTCCGACATCTCCTCTGAAACCTCCAGTTCGATTTCCCATTGTCTGGTCAGTATCTGATCTACATGTCTGCGTACTACCTGACCAGTTCCCACCATGACTGTATATGATACTGGACTGGTCATTGAGTCTATGACGCCAGGAATCCATTTTGGACCATAATTGAAATTCCTGGTAAGGACCGCATCTCCTTCTCCAAAACTGCGGCTCTTTGTCCTTCTGTCATGGTTCTCCTTTTGTTTGATTTGTCAGTTTTCCACCTTCCTTTTTAGGTCTGGGTGAACCAGGTCAAGAGTGGAGCGTAGTCGACGTCCTAACAACAGCTCAGCAGGAGAGAGTCCTGTGGTAGATTGAGGTGTTATTCTGTAGCTCAACAGAACTTGTGACACCTTGGCTGCCAAACTCCCTTCCGCACTTTTTTTCATCATCTCCTTAAATGTTTGTACGGCTCTCTCCGCAAGTCCATTTGAAGACGGATGATATGGAGCTGAGGTCACGTGCACTATGCCATTGTTTCTCATGAACTCTTTTGTTTCTGTACTCACAAAACACGTGGCATTGTCACTTACTATGATCTCCGGTAGCCCTTGATTACTAAAACTCCTACGCAGGCAGTCTATAGTAACAGTAGATGAAGCAGAATTTACAGGATACACATCCATCCATTTGGAATGTGCATTAATGATTATGAGGAACATCTTTCCCATGAATGGACCCGCATAATCTACATGTAATCTTCTCCAAGGTTTATCCGGCCACTCCCAAGGGTGGAGAGGAGCCGCTGCTGGTGCCTTCCTGTGTACTTGACAAGTGCTGCATGTCTTGACTAGATTTTCGATCTCCTCATCTAGCTTTGGCCACCACAAGTAACTCCTTGCTAAGGCTTTCATACGTGAAACTCCAGGATGACACTGATGTAGTTGCCCTAGGATAGACTGTCGTGCTGGCTGTGGAATAATCACTCGTGCTCCCCACAACACGCAACCATCCTGCACACCCAGCTCTGTCTTCCTGACACTGTAAAATGTGAAATCAGTCCCTTCCGGATGCTGTGGCCAACCCATCATCACATATTCTCGGACTCTAGACAGTACTGGATCTTTACCGGTCCATGTCCTTACTTGTTCTGCGGTCACAATTGCCGTGTCCATGTCCTCCAACATCAAAACTCTATCCTCTGGAGCTGCATGGATAGGTGTACCTGGCAGTGGAAGACACTCAAGGCATCTGCGTTCCCATGGTACTTGCCCGCCTTGTAAACGATGACATACTCATATGCCCTCAACGTCACTGCCCACCTCTGGATCCGGGGTGACACCATCTGTGGTACTGCTTTCATTTAATTAAAAAGAGATAGAAGAGGTTTATGATCGGTGCATATGGTGAATTTCCTGCCATATATGTACTTGTGAAACCTCTGTAACCCAAACATTACTGCTAACCCCTCTTTATCTAACTGGGAATATTTTTTTTCCACTGGTGTCAGAGTTCGAGACATAAACCCTATTGGTCTTTCTATTCCATCTTCCAAGCTGTGTGAAAGAACCGCCCCCACCCCGTAAGGTGAAGCATCACAAGAGAGAATGATGTCTTTCTCTGCATTGTACTGAACCAGCACATCCGAGGACAGCATCAGTTTCTTGGACTGTTCAAATGAAACCCTCTGTTCCTCTTCCCACTGCCACTGTGTCTCCTTGCGCAGAAGTTTGTGAAGAGGTGCTAACACTGTTGACAAGTTTGGTAAAAACCTGTTATAATAGTTCAGCAGTCCCAGGTAAGCTTTTAACTCAGTCACATTGGTAGGAGCTGGGGTCTCCTGCAGTGCTTGTACCTTCTCCTTGATTGGATGGAGCCCGGTGGCGTCCACTCTGTGTCCCAGGAACACGGCCTCCTTCCCCAGGAAAGTGCACTTACTCCTCTTGAGCCGTAACCCAGCCTTATCCAATCTTTGTAGTACCTCTCTCAGCGTGCTCAGATGCTCCTGGTTGGTTCTTCCCATCACCAGAATGTCATCCAGATAGATTGAAACATGTGGATTCCCTTGCAGTACACCCTCGATAGTCCTCTGGAAAATAGCTGGACTAGATGAGACACCGAATGGTAAGCGGTTATAGGTAAACAACCCCTTGTGTGTATCTATGGTTACATACTTCTTGGATTCCTCATCTAGTGTAATCTGCAAGTATGCATGACTCATATCCAGCTTTGTGAATTTCTTCCCTCCAGCCAGGTTTGCAAGAGATCCTCTGTTTTGGGAACAGGATACTGTTCTAGTTTAGACACCCTATTTACTGTCAATTTATAATCTCCACAGAGTCTTACCGAATTGACCGGTTTTAAAACAGGTACAATGGGAGCTGCCCATTCGGAACACTTCACGGGTTCCAGTATGTGCTCTCTCAAAAGACGGTCAAGCTCAGCCTCTACCTTTGGTTTCATGGCATACGGCACAGGTCGTTGTTTAAAAAACCTTGGCAGTGCCTCCTTGTCTACATAAATCTTAGCTGGGGGGCCATTAAATGTGCCAAGTTCTTCCTTGAACACGTTCTCATGTTCAATCAACACTTCTTGCAAAGACAACTGTTTGCCTCCCTCTATTTGATTTATTGCTCCCCAATCTAATTTAAGTTCTTGTATCCAGCCCCGACCTAACAAGTTTGGTCCAGAACCCGATACTACAGCTACAGGTAGCTGTTCCACGGTGTCCCTGTGTTGCACAGTTACAGTAGCTGTACCCAAGGTCGCCACTCGTTCACCGGTATATGTTTTAAGCTGCATAGAGCAAGACTTTAACTCCGGAACTTTTGCACGGTTCCATAATGGGGTGCCGATCAAGCGGGCTGCTTTGTCCTGGGTGGTGTCGAACCTCTCGAGTGTTGTTGGAGCTGCACTCATTCAGGCAAGTGGAGAGTATTCCATCACACTCCTGACTTGGGCCTTGTAGATGGTGGAAAAGCTTTGGGGAGTCAGGAGGTGAGACACTCACTGCTGAATATCCAGCCTCTGACCTGCTCTTGTAGCCAAAGTATTTATGTGGCTGGTCCAGTTAAGTTTCTGGTCAATGGTGACCCCCAGGATGTTGATGTTAGGGGATTTGGCGATGGTAATGCCGTTGAATGTCAAGGGGCGCTAGTTAGACACTTTCTTGTTGGAGATAATCATTGCCTGGTACTTGTGTGGCGCGAACATTACCTGCCACTTATCAGCCCAAGCCTAAATGTCATTCAGGTCTTGCTGCATACGGGCATGGACTGCTTCATTATCTGAGGAGTTGCGAATGGAACTGAACACTGTACAATCATCAGTGAACATCCTCACTTCTGACCTTATGTTAGAGGGAAGTTCATTGATGAAGCAGCTGAAGATGGTTGGGCCTAGGACACTGCCCCGAGGAACACCTGCAGTGATGTCCTGGGGCTGAGATAATTGGCCTCCAACCACCACAACCATCTTCCTTTGTGCTCGGTATGACTCCAGCCAGTGGAGAGTTTTCCCCCCCGATTCCCATTGACTTCAGTTTTACTAGGGCTCCTTGACGCAACACTCGGTCAAATACTGCCTTGATATCAAGGGCAGTCACTCTCACCTCTGGAATTCAGCTCTTTTGTCCATGTTTGGACCAAGGCTGTAATGAGGTCTAGAGCCGAGTCGTCCTGGCAGAACCCTATGCTCAGTGAGACGGAGAGAGAAAGAGAGGCAAAAGACACAAGGTTGCGGCTTCTACACAGCAGATAACGGGGTAATATAAGTCTAAATTATTCTCTGTAAACTGCTGCTCAAATACTGTAATGTATTAAGTCTTACTTGTGCTGAATAAAGTTAAATCACTGTCACCAATACGGGTCAACATCGAATCATTTGGAACCAGAGATCCTCTGGAATCTTATACACCCTCCATAAACTTGAGCTCAAGCAAATCTCTGCTGCCCATATCCTAACCCACACCAAGGGCAGCACCGTGGCATAGTGGTTAGCACTGTTGCCTCACAGCGCCAGGGACCCGGGTTCGAATCCGGCCTCGGGTGACTGTCTGTGTGGAGTTTGCACATTCTCCCTGTGTTTGCGTGGGTTTCCTCCGGGTGCTCCGGTTTCCTCCCACAGTCCAAAGATGTGCAGGTTAGGTTGATTGGCTATGATAAAAATTGACCCTTAGTGCTAGGGGGATTAAATACATGGGGTTACTGGGATATGTGTTGGGGTAGGGATTACGGGGATCGGGTGGGATATGTATCGGTGCAGGCTCGATGGGCCGAAATGGCCTCTATCTGCACTGTGGGGTTTCTGTGAAAAAAAAAAAAAGCCCCATTCTCCCATCACCCCTATGCTCACAGGCCTACATTAGCTCCCGGTCCACCATTTAAAATTCTCATCCTAGTGTTCAAAACCCTCCATGGCCTCGCCCCTCCCCATCTCTATAACCTCCTCCAGTCCCACAATCTTCGCATACTCTTCATTCCTCCAATTCTGGTATCTTTCGCATCCCCGATTTTCTTCTCCCCACCATTAACGGTCGTGCCTTCAGCCGTCTGGGCCATAAGCCCTGTAATTCCCTCCATAAACCTCTCTGCCTCTCCATTCTCTCCCCTCCATTGCGAGCCTCCTAAAACCCAACTCTTTGACCCAACTGTTAGTCACATCTCATAATATCTCCTTCTTTGGTTTGGTGTCAATTCTTTTAAATGAAGCACCAAGGGACATTTTTCTACGTTAAAGGCGCTATATACAGTTCCCACCACTAGTACTACCCATGGCTGTTGTGGAAACTGTTTATACCAGCCAGCAGTAGCCATTTGCCATTCCCATAGACGTCAATTACAAAGGCACTGCTTATACCAATTTAAAAGCTGCGGTTATTTACCGGCAAGGTCAGGTCTTCAAGCAGCTTCAAAATCAGCCCATAAAGGTACAATTACCTTGGCAACTTACGTTTGAGTCTGTTAATCAGCCCCTAGGGCAAAAGGGCCCATTATAAACAGAGTGCCTATTGACACCACTGTGGGCGGGACTTAAGGCAAACTGTGTTTTACAGCAAACAAAGTTTATTTACAGAGTCTATTTAAAAAGAGTCCCTACGAACCACAGCAAACAGAACTCAGCAACGTCTCCCAATAAAAGCAGGATTATTTCCCCAGCAAAATGCAGTGAGTGGAGGAGAGCTCCATAATACAAATCCTGTGCATAAAATCAATCCCAGTCACTTGCAGCAGTCGTCATTGACAGGGTAATTATCCAATCATCGCCATTCAGGCCGGGTCTTGTGGTGTCACTGTATGCAGCCCTTTATAACAACCGAGGTTTTACTGCCCACTTTACATAGCGGACAAACCACGTTAGCACCAACGCGCCTGCTGTAAGCAGTGAGGACCTTAAGCTTCATTATTTAGTTGTTGGTGCAGAAAGTTGATCAGAGCAGATATAAGCTGATACTTGAGCTCAGTTGAAGGAATTGCATTTTACAAATTGGCCTTGGTCCTTCAATCTGTGGTTATAAATTGCTGAAAGTCAGCAGCAGTTAATAATTAGCTGCAACATCCTTGCACTCGATCTATCCTTTGTGTTGTGTATGTACCTTTAAGAGAAGAACTGATTTTATACTGCAGTACCGGCAGTGACCACCCCTGTATAAAAGGCCCTAGCAGGCTTCTGTACTTCAGTCTGACGTTACCCTCTGTTCAGCTGCAAGCACGAGCAGAGGGAGCAGCCAGACTTTGGAGAGTGGATTAAAGTGGTGGTCCCCTGACCAGGAAGAGGAGGAGAACGTTGGACCACCACCACCAACTCCACCATCATTACATCAACTGAGGTGCCTGGAGAGAGAGGACAGAGGAGGAGAAGGAGAAAGGAGGCCAACATCAACATCAACCAGGGGAGAGGCCTTTCTATCACTGCCTCCCCAATTTGGCCTCCACTTCAGGAGAGGGAGAGAGGGGAGAGAAACCAACTGCTTGAAAGGAGGGAAGAAAACTTCATCCGGAACATCTACAGGTGGGTGTTATTTGGGGCACTCTCCCAAGACTTTGTATTTTAGGTGGGGGGAGAAAAGAAGAAGCAAGGCCGGATCATCAAGGGGTGTAGTGTGTGTGTGTGCTCTTGTTAAAAGCTAGGCCACACACACCACTAATTAGCATCCCTTCTATTGCCTGCCCTGGGAGAGCCTGGAGCTGCCCAAGGTGAAGTCCTTAATTTAATTTAATTACATCGTTAAGACCTGTTGCAGGACTAAGCCTGGGCTTCTCCAGCTTTTCCAGGTGAAGACGTCTTCTCCCCCTGCCAGAAGACCACCATCACCAAAGACTTTTTCCATCGGAGAGTGCAACCCTGCCTACACCCACCCACCATCCTGAGTGGCAACACTGCCCTTTGCGGCCTCCCTCCTTCCCACCCCCCCACCTCTCTCTCTCTCTTTGTCTCTCTCTGCCTGTCTTTCTAAGGCACCTTAGTTTCATCTATTTTATTAATTGCCAATTGAGCAGAGGGGCGAGGGCTCCTCTCCCAATTTAAATCAATAAGGAGAGAGGTGTGTCCTCATTTTAATCAGCTCCCTCTGCTCAATAGAGGACAAAAAAAATATATATATATATACACCGAGGCCATTAACACCTTCAGGCCTGTGACTTGGGGTGAGTGTAGCCCTTAAAAAAAGCACCCCAGAATGGCGACTGCATCTTCGCCGGTGGCGGGGCCAGCCGGGACCTATGCGAGAGTGGTAGCCACAGCCACAGCTGCTCCCGCTGTTCCTGCTGCCCCGTCACCTTTTCGATTAATAACGAAAAAGCTTGGGGTGAAGAGCTACACTCGCCCCACTATGACCATCGAGGCCTGCGTCAAGGCCATGGCTGGGGTTGTCGGCCCCTCAGCCATCGTCGCGGCCTCGAAAATGTATGGGAAGGCTGTGTTCTTCCTGGGGTCGGAGCGGGCGGTGTCCCTGGCTGTCGCCAAGGGGCTCACCGTGGGCGGGACCTTCCTGCTGGTGGATCCTCTCGAGGCCACCGCGCAGAGGATCATTATTTCCAACGTCCCGCCCTATGTTCCTGGTGAGCTCCTCCTTCCCCATTTGCGACAACTTGGGGAGGTGAGGTCGGGGATCACGCCCATCCCGCTCGGCTTCCGGGAGGCCAGCCTTCGCCACGTCTTCTCCTTCCAGCGCCAGCTGTTTATCCAGCTGGCGCGGGAGGAGGACACTGAAGGGGCGTTCGTCGTCCTCCACGAGGGGACCGCCTACCGCGCCTTTTGGACGTCGGACGGTGTGAGGTGCCATGCCTGCAGGGAGGTGGGGCACATCAGGAGGAACTGCCCTGCCTCCAAGGCCGCCGGATCATCTCGTGCGGCCGAGGCTGGCGCTGCCGCCGCCGCCCTTCCCCCCGGATCTGCCCGCGCGTCAAGTACGTCTGATGCGCGGTTGACGTCGGGGGCCGATGCCACCAAGGCCTCCGGCGGGGGGGAGGGAGCGTGTCCGGCCGGAAAGAAGGCGCGGGGAAAAAAGAAGCACCTTGGGGCAGGCCCCCCCGTGGATGGTGAGCCCTTGCCCCTTGAGCCCCTTACACCTGCGCTCCTCGCGGAGTTGATCAGGGCAGATGTGAGCGGGAGGGGCCCCGTGCCCGAGCCTGTGGCCGCAACCGCCGCAGCGGTAATGCCAATACCTGCGGCCGGGCTCGGGCCCGAGGAACCCGACAAACCTGCTCCGCCGGAGGGAGTCGAGGAGGAGGTCTTTGCAGACATGGAGGTCTCCCTCGCTCCCTCCGTGCTAAAAAGAAGGCGCGACCCCCTGGATGAGGAGGAGGACCGGGAGGAGGAAGGTCCCTCCGAGCAGGGGGAGTCGTCGCCCGCCGCGGGTACTGCGCCCCCCCGCCCCCCCAGCGCTGTCGTCATCACCAGCGATCGGCAGGGGTCGCCTGTCCCTCGGGAGGCTGAGGCAGATGTGTCTGTCCAGCACGTGCCTCCCGGGGATGGGGATGAGACCCTGCCCGTGGGGGGGGTTGCGGAACAACCCGCGGCAGTAATTGAAGTTGACCTTTTATCGGTGTCGTTACCCCTCGCCGGGTCGGGCAGCCTGGGGGCTGGGTCGGGCGAGCTCGAGTATAATGAGCTCGCCCAATGCGACCCGGACGTCTCCCAGGGGATGCTCGTCCTGGTAGAGCTTTTAATTCAAAACCCTCCGTCCGCTGGGTCGGAGGTTGGTGGCGGGGAGGAGGATGGCCCCCTGGCTGCGTCTCTGGTGCCGGACGTACTGGAGGAGCTGGAAATGGTTCTCTTCCCCGGTTTCTCCGGTCGTTCCGGCGTCTGAGGCGGAGGGGAGCTCTGAACCGCCGCCGTCTTCTGGCCCGGCACCCCTAGAGGAGCCCAGGGAGAAATCCTCTGCCGCCGATCCTGGGGGTGGGATCCGGGCAGAGGCGGGGCTGGCTGGCGCGGCCGAGTCGTTCGCTTCGCACTGCGCGGCGGACGGGTCGGCCGCTGGTGACGACCCCCTGGAGGAGGATGGGGACTCGGTGATGGGCACGGAGGACGATTCGGACTCCAGCGCCGACGTGGCGATGGATGACCTCGTGCCCCTTGCCGAGTCTCCCCTCATTTCCGTAAGGGAACTCCGGGATTTTATGGCCACGTGCCTGGGTCAGCGCAATAAGGTCCGGCTGGCCCTCGACAGGTGGTCGGAGCTGGCGCTGCTCATCGATTCCGTCCGCGCCGCCGTTAAGATCTTGGGCGCGGACGAGGGTGTGAACCCGCTCGAGCTGCGTCGGCTCACAACGTTTCTCACTGGGCTGCTGAGGAAGTGGCGGCGGACCAGCGGCTGCGCTTCCTCCCCCCGTTAGGTGTAGGTAGAGGTTGCACTATGCTTCTGACATGAAGATAACCATAGCCAGCCTCAACATCAACGGCAGCAGGGAGGCGCGCCGCAGATTCAATAACTTCTCGGTCCTTCGGGACGGGAAGTATGCGGTGTGCTTCCTGCAAGAAACCCACACCGTTCCGGGAGACGAAGCCACGTGGCTCCTGGAGTGGCAAGGAGGGGTCAGCATGAGTCACCTCTCCAACAATTCCAGCGGGGTGGCTATCTTGCTGGCCCCGCATTTTCAGCCGGAGATCTTGGGGGTCAAGGAGCACGTGCCGGGCCGCTTGCTCCATGTCACTGTTCGCCTGGGGGGCGTGCCGCTCCATCTCGTGAACGTGTGCGCCCCTCAGACCAGTGCGCAGCAAGTGCGCTTCTTCGAAGAAGTGTCCGCTCTCTTGGGCTCCATCGACGTGGGCGAGTGCGTCATCCTCGGGGGGGATTTTAACTGCACCCTCGAGGCGAGGGACCGTTCGGGTCCCCCGCGAAGCCCGGCGGCGATGGAGAAGTTGAGGGACCTGGTTGGGTCCTTCGACTTGGTGGACGTCTGGCGAAATCTCCACCCCGACTCCAGCGCCTTCACTAGCGTGAGGTCTGGGGGAGGAAGGTCCAGAATCGACCGCCTCTACATTTCCCGGGCGTTCGTCTCCTGCGTTCCGGCAGCTTCCATGCGGCCGGTGCCGTGCACGGACCACCACCTGGTGTGGGCGGAGCTCGCTCCGCTGCGCGCGCGGGGGGGGTCCGTGTACTGGCATTTTAACAACCTGCTGCTGGAGGACGCACGGTTCCGGGATTCGTTTCGTCGATTCTGGGCCGACTGGAGAAGGAAGCAGGGGGGCTTCCCCTCCTTGAGGCTATGGTGGGATGTGGGCAAGGCTCACATCCGTCTCTTCTGTCAGGAGTACGCGAAGGGGTCGACCAAGAGGCGGGAGGCCCGGGTCGGGCGGTTGGAGAAGGAGGTGCTCGACCTGGAGTCCCGTCTCGGTCAGGTCGTCGAGGACCCGGCCCTGCGGAAGGTGTACGAAGAGAAGAAGGGCGCGCTGAAGGACCTGCAGCTCGTCGGGTCCCGAGGCGCGTACGTGAGGTCGCGGATCCAGCTCCTGCGGGACCTGGACCGCGGCTCCCCCTTCTTCTACTCGCTGGAAAAAAGACGGGGGGTCCGTAAGCAGCTCTTGGGGCTGCTGGCCGACGACGGATCTCTGGTCTCGGATCCGGAGGGAATCAGCGCGGAGACCCGCGCCTATTACGGGGCTCTGTTCTCTCCGGATCCGTCCAGCGAGGATGCGCGCAGAGTTTTGTGGGAGGACCTGACGAAGGTTGGCCCGGAGGGCGCCGAAAAATTGGACGCTCCGCTAAGTCTGGCGGAGCTGACCGGCGCCCTCCGCCAGCTCTCTAGGGGAAAGTCCCCGGGGCTGGACGGGCTGACCGTGGAGTTCCACAGGGCGTTCTGGGACGTCTTGGGGGGCGACTACGCGCGGGTCCTGGGGGAAAGTTTGGCGACCGGGGAGATGCCCCTCTCTTGGCGCAGGGCGGTCATTGTCCTGCTGCCTAAGAAGGGCGATCTCCGCCTCCTTAAGAACTGGTGCCCGGTCTCCCTCCTCAGCACGGACTATAAAATCTTTGCCAGGGCCATGTCTGCTCGCCTTGGCACCGTGCTGGCCCACATGATCCACCCCGACCAGTCCTACACGGTCCCGGGCCGGACCATCCACGATAACATCCATCTGGTCCGGGACCTGGTCCACCACTCCCAGAGGGCTGGTCTGTCGGTCGCCTTCCTTTCCCTGGATCAGGAGAAGGCGTTCGACAGGGTGGATCACGAGTATCTCTTCGGGACTCTGCGCGCATTCGGGTTCGGGACGCATTTCGTCGCCCGGATCCGACTTCTGTACGCCGCCGCGGAGTGTCTGATTAAAGTTAACGGGTCCTTGACGGCGCCCCTTCGCTTCGGGAGGGGGGTGCGTCAGGGATGCCCCATGTCCGGTCAGTTATATGCCATTTGCGTGGAGCCTTTCCTGCGCCTCTTGCGGAAGAGGTTGACGGGACTGGCTCTGCAAGGGCCGGGCGTGGAGGTGGTCCTCTCGGCTTACGCCGATGACGTGCTCCTCACGGTCACGGATCCCGCTGACTTGCGGAGGATGCGGGAATGCCAGCAGATTTACTCGGACGCATCCTCCGCCAAGATCAACTGGGAGAAATGTTCCGGACTCCTGGTGGGTCAGTGGCGGGTGGACTCCCTGCCGGAGGAGTTCAGGCCTTTCGCCTGGAGCACCACGCACCTCCTCTATTTGGGAGTCTACCTTAGCCCTGCCGAGGACGCTTGGCCGGCGAACTGGCAAGAGCTGGAGGCCAAAGTCACCGCTCGCCTAGGACGCTGGACAGGACTGCTCCGAGTGTTGTCCTACAGGGGTCGAGCGCTGGTCATAAACCAGCTGGTGGCCGCCATGTTGTGGTACCGGTTGGTCACTTTGATCCCTCCCCCTGCGTTTGTCGCCAAGATTCAGAAGAAGCTCATCGACTTCTTCTGGGACAAAAGGAAGCACTGGGTCTCTGCCACGGTTCTGTGTCTCCCGCTTAGGGAGGGCGGTCAGGCGCTGGTGTGCCTTCGCACCCAGGCTGCGACTTTCCGTCTTCAGACGCTACAGAGATACCTGTACGTCGAGAATCCTCCGAGATGGTGTGCGCTGGCGACGTTTTTCTTCCGCCAGCTGCATGGCCTCAATTACGACACGCAGCTCCTGTTTGCGAAAGTGGGCAGCAGGCGTGCCGGCCTGCGGGAGCTGCCTGTCTTCTACCAGGAACTACTATGGGTTTGGAACTACGTCGCTTCCAGGCGGAGCTCTCCCCCGTCAGGAGCGGCGGCTCTCCTTCGGGAGCCGCTGCTCAGGAATCCGCACCTCCACGAACACGGGTTCGGGCGGCTGGCGGAGGGTAGGGCTGTGGCTGGCAAGGTGACCAGAGTCGGGGACCTGCTCGATGGCGGAGGAGCGGGCTGGATGGCGCCGGAGGAGCTGGCGCGGCGCCTGTCCTGGGCCAACGTCCAGCTCGCGGTCGAAACCATCGAATCGGTAAAAGCGGCACTGGGCCCCGACTCCACTAGGTGTATTGAGGCGGCTCAAGCACGTGGGGCGATCCCGTCCGAGCTTACCCCCGTTCGGACGGAATTCCTCATCGGCGCCCGGCCCCGAAACTCCCCTCGGGAACCGGCGCCTCACAACTTGAGCCGTCTCGAGGAAATACCCTCCGTGCCTTTTCATTCCGCGCGGAGGGGTTTCCTGTACGGGCTGCTCCTGCACACTCTCCACTTTGCCATCTTCGTCTACCGTCCGGACACGCCTTGGCGTGGCGTTTTGCCGACCGGCGGTAGCGGAGGTCCCCAATGGAGGGCTCTCTATGCGGGAGTCCTCCCTTGTTCCATCGGGGACTTGGCCTGGAGGGTGTTGCACGGAGCGGTCCCGTGCAATAAGGTTTTAAGTAGGTTCACGGACTCCCAGGCCGCCTGCATTTTTTGCGGCCTGGAGGAGTCCGTGTTTCACGTTTATATGGATTGTGAGAGGTTGCAGCCCCTCTTTCACTACTTGAAGGGGCTGCTCCTCGATTTTTGGTTGCACTTCAGTCCCACGCTCTTGATCTACGGTCACCCGGTGCGGAGGGGAGCGGACAGGTTGGAGGACCTCCTTGTGGGCCTGCTCCTGGGCCTGGCTAAAAGAGCCATCAATTGGTCCAGGCAGCGGGCGGTCGAGGGGGTCGTCCAGCCGGATTGCCTGCATCTCTTCCGCGGCCATGTTCGCGCCCGGGTGGCCCTGGAGATGGAGCACGCGGTGTCCGCCGGTGCGCTTGAGTATTTCCGCGACCGGTGGGCGCCGCGGGGACTGGAGTGCATCATCAACACGGAAAACCAAATTTTAATTTGATTTGTTAAGCTTTAGTTGAACTTTTGTTTATTTACAGTCGAATTGGTTTTTTTTTGGGTCCAAATAAAAGAGTACCCTCTGTTCAGCTGCAAGCACGAGCAGAGGGAGCAGCCAGACTTTGGAGAGTGGATTAAAGTGGTGGTCCCCTGACCAGGAAGAGGAGGAGAACGTTGGACCACCACCAACTCCACCATTATTGCATCAACTGAGGTGCCTGGAGAGAGAGGACAGAGGAGGAGAAGGAGAAAGGAGGCCTACATCAACATCAACCAGGGGAGAGGCCTTTCTATCACTGCCTCCCCAAATTGGCCTCCACTTCAGGAGAGGGAGAGAGGGGAGAGAAACCAACTGCTTGAAAGGAGGGAAGAAAACTTCATCCGGAACATCTGCAGGTGGGTGTTATTTGGGGCACTCTCCCAAGACTTTGTATTTTAGGTGGGGGGAGAAAAGAAGAAGCAAGGCCGGATCATCAAGGGGTGTAGTGTGTGTGTGTGTGTGCTCTTGTTAAAAGCTAGGCCACACACACCACTAATTAGCATCCCTTCTATTGCCTGCCCTGGGAGAGCTTGGAGCTGCCCAAGGTGAAGTCCTTAATTTAATTTAATTACATCGTTAAGACCTGTTGCAGGACTAAGCCTGGGCTTCTCCAGCTTTTCCAGGTGAAGACGTCTTCTCCCCCTGCCAGAAGACCACCATCGCCAAAGACTTTTTCCATCGGAGAGTGCAACCCTGCCAACACCCACCCACCATCCTGAGTGGCAACACTGCCCTTTGCGGCCTCCCTCCTTCCCACCCACCCACCTCTCTCTCTCTTTGTCTCTCTCTGCCTGTCTTTCTAAGGCACCTTAGTTTTATCTATTTTATTAATTGCCAATTGAGCAGAGGGCTCCTCTCCCAATTTAAATCAATAAGGAGAGAGGTGTGTCCTCATTTTAATCAGCTCCCTCTGCTCAATAGAGGACAAAAAAATATATATATACACCGAGGCCATTAACACCTTCAGGCTTGTGACTTGGGGTGAGTGTAGCCCTTAAAAAAAAAAAAAGCACTCCAGAATGGCGACTGCGTCTTCGCCGGTGGCGGGGCCAGCCGGGACCTATGCGAGAGTGGTAGCCACAGCCACAGCTGCTCCCGCTGTTCCTGCTGCCCCGTCACCTTTTCGATTAATAACAAAAAAGCTTGGGGTGAAGAGCTACACTCACCCCACTATGACCATCGAGGCCTGCGTCAAGGCCATGGCTGGGGTTGTCGGCCCCTCAGCCATCGTCGCGGCCTCGAAAATGTATGGGAAGGCTGTGTTCTTCCTGGGGTCGGAGCGGGCGGTGTCCCTGGCTGTCGCCAAGGGGCTCACCGTGGGCGGGACCTTCCTGCCGGTGGATCCTCTCGAGGCCACCGCGCAGAGGATCATTATTTCCAACGTCCCGCCCTATGTTCCTGGTGAGCTCCTCCTTCCCCATTTGCGACAACTTGGGGAGGTGAGGTCGGGGATCACGCCCATCCCGCTCGGCTTCCGGGAGGCCAGCCTTCGCCACGTCTTCTCCTTCCGGCGCCAGCTGTTTATCCAGCTGGCGCGGGAGGAGGACACTGAAGGGGCGTTCGTCGTCCTCCACGAGGGGACCGCCTACCGCGCCTTTTGGACGTCGGACGGTGTGAGGTGCCATGCCTGCAGGGAGGTGGGGCACATCAGGAGGAACTGCCCTGCCTCCAAGGCCGCCGGTTCATCTCGTGCGGCCGAGGCTGGCGCCGCCGCCCTTCCCCCCGGATCTGCCCGCGCGTCAAGTACGTCTGATGCGCGGTTGACGTCGGGGGCCGATGCCACCAAGGCCTCCGGCGGGGGGGAGGGAGCGTGTCCGGCCGGAAAGAAGGCGCGGGGAAAAAAAGAAGCACGTTAGGGCAGGTCCCCCCGTGGATGGTGAGCCCTTGCCTCTTGAGCCCCTTACACCCGCGCTCCTCGCGGAGTTGATCAGGGCAGATGTGAGCGGGAGGGGCCCCGTGCCCGAGCCTGTGGCCGCAACCGCCGCAGCGGTAATGCCAATACCTGCGGCCGGGCTCGGGCCCGAGGAACCCGACAAACCTGCTCCGCCGGAGGGAGTCGAGGAGGAGGTCTTTGCAGACATGGAGGTCTCCCTCGCTCCCTCCGTGCTAAAAAGAAGGCGCGACCCCCTGGATGAGGACCGGGAGGAGGAAGGTCCCTCCGAGCAGGGGGAGTCGTCGCCCGCCGCGGGTACTGCGCCCCCCCCCCCTGCCAGCGCTGTCGTCATCACCAGCGATCGGCAGGGGTCGCCTGTCCCTCGGGAGGCTGAGGCAGATGTGTCTGTCCAGCACGTGCCTCCCGGGGATGGGGATGAGACCCTGCCCGTGGGGGGGGTTGCGGAACAACCCGCGGCAGTAATTGAAGTTGACCTTTTATCGGTGTCGTTACCCCTCGCCGGGTCGGGCAGCCTGGGGGCTGGGTCGGGCGAGCTCGAGGATAATGAGCTCGCCCAATGCGACCCGGACGTCTCCCAGGGGATGCTCGTCCTGGTCGAGCTTTTAATTCAAAACCCCCCGTCCGCTGGGTCGGAGGTTGGTGGCGGGGAGGAGGATGGCCCCCTGGCTGCGTCTCTGGTGCCGGATGTACTGGAGGAGCTGGAAATTGTTCTCTCCCCGGTTTCTCCGGTCGTTCCGGCGTCTGAGGCGGAGGGGAGCTCTGAACCGCCGCCGTCTTCTGGCCTGGCACCCCTAGAGGAGCCCAGGGAGAAATCCTCTGCCGCCGATCCTGGGGGTGGGATCCGGGCGGAGGCGGGGCTGGCTGGCGCGGCCGAGTCGTTCGCTTCGCACTGCGCGGCGGACGGGTCGGCCGCTGGTGACGACCCCCTGGAGGAGGATGGGGACTCGGTGATGGGCACGGAGGACGATTCGGACTCCAGCGCCGACGTGGCGATGGATGACCTCGTGCCCCTTGCCGAGTCTCCCCTCATTTCCGTAAGGGAACTCCGGGATTTTATGGCCACGTGCCTGGGTCAGCGCAATAAGGTCCGGCTGGCCCTCGACAGGTGGTCGGAGCTGGCGCTGCTCATCGATTCCGTCCGCGCCGCCGTTAAGATCTTGGGCGCGGACGAGGGTGTGAACCCGCTCGAGCTGCGTCGGCTCACAACGTTTCTCACTGGGCTGCTGAGGAAGTGGCGGCGGACCAGCGGCTGCGCTTCCTCCCCCCGTTAGGTGTAGGTAGAGGTTGCACTATGCTTCTGACATGAAGATAACCATAGCCAGCCTCAACGTCAACGGCAGCAGGGAGGCGCGCCGCAGATTCAATAACTTCTCGGTCCTTCGGGACGGGAAGTATGCGGTGTGCTTCCTGCAAGAAACCCACACCGTTCCGGGAGACGAAGCCACGTGGCTCCTGGAGTGGCAAGGAGGGGTCAGCATGAGTCACCTCTCCAACAATTCCAGCGGGGTGGCTATCTTCCTGGCCCCGCATTTTCAGCCGGAGATCTTGGGGGTCAAGGAGCACGTGCCGGGCCGCTTGCTCCATGTCACTGTTCGCCTGGGGGGCGTGCCGCTCCATCTAGTGAACGTGTACGCCCCTCAGACCAGTGCGCAGCAAGTGCGCTTCTTCGAAGAAGTGTCCGCTCTCTTGGGCTCCATCGACGTGGGCGAGTGCGTCATCCTCGGGGGGGATTTTAACTGCACCCTCGAGGCGAGGGACCGTTCGGGTCCCCCGCGAAGCCCGGCGGCGATGGAGAAGTTGAGGGACCTGGTTGGGTCCTTCGACTTGGTGGACGTCTGGCGAAATCTCCACCCCGACTCCAGCGCCTTCACTAGCGTGAGGTCTGGGGGAGGAAGGTCCAGAATCGACCGCCTCTACATTTCCCGGGCGTTCGTCTCCTGCGTTCCGGCAGCTTCCATGCGGCCGGTGCCGTGCACGGACCACCACCTGGTGTGGGCGGAGCTCGCTCCGCTGCGCGCGCGGGGGGGTCCGTGTACTGGCATTTTAACAACCTGCTGCTGGAGGACGCACGGTTCCGGGATTCGTTTCGTCGATTCTGGGCCGACTGGAGAAGGAAGCAGGGGGGCTTCCCCTCCTTGAGGCTATGGTGGGATGTGGGCAAGGCTCACATCCGTCTCTTCTGTCAGGAGTACGCGAAGGGGTCGACCAAGAGGCGGGAGGCCCGGGTCGGGCGGTTGGAGAAGGAGGTGCTCGACCTGGAGTCCCGTCTCGGTCAGGTCGTCGAGGACCCGGCCCTGCGGAAGGTGTACGAAGAGAAGAAGGGCGCGCTGAAGGACCTGCAGCTCGTCGGGTCCCGAGGCGCGTACGTGAGGTCGCGGATCCAGCTCCTGCGGGACCTGGACCGCGGCTCCCCCTTCTTCTACTCGCTGGAAAAAAGACGGGGGGTCCGTAAGCAGCTCTTGGGGCTGCTGGCCGACGACGGATCTCTGGTCTCGGATCCGGAGGGAATCAGCGCGGAGACCCGCGCCTATTACGGGGCTCTGTTCTCTCCGGATCCGTCCAGCGAGGATGCGCGCAGAGTTTTGTGGGAGGACCTGACGAAGGTTGGCCCGGAGGGCGCCGAAAAATTGGACGCTCCGCTAAGCCTGGCGGAGCTGACCGGTGCCCTCCGCCAGCTCTCTAGGGGAAAGTCCCCGGGGCTGGACGGGCTGACCGTGGAGTTCCACAGGGCGTTCTGGGACGTCTTGGGGGGCGACTACGCGCGGGTCCTGGGGGAAAGTTTGGCGACCGGGGAGATGCCCCTCTCTTGGCGCAGGGCGGTCATTGTCCTGCTGCCTAAGAAGGGCGATCTCCGCCTCCTTAAGAACTGGCGCCCGGTCTCCCTCCTCAGCACGGACTATAAAATCTTTGCCAGGGCCATGTCTGCTCGCCTTGGCACCGTGCTGGCCCACATGATCCACCCCGACCAGTCCTACACGGTCCCGGGCCGGACCATCCACGATAACATCCATCTGGTCCGGGACCTGGTCCACCACTCCCAGAGGGCTGGTCTGTCGGTCGCCTTCCTTTCCCTGGATCAGGAGAAGGCGTTCGACAGGGTGGATCACGAGTATCTCTTCGGGACTCTGCGCGCATTCGGGTTCGGGACGCATTTCGTCGCCCGGATCCGACTTCTGTACGCCGCCGCGGAGTGTCTGATTAAAGTTAACGGGTCCTTGACGGCGCCCCTTCGCTTCGGGAGGGGGGTGCGTCAGGGATGCCCCATGTCCGGTCAGTTATATGCCATTTGCGTGGAGCCTTTCCTGCGCCTCTTGCGGAAGAGGTTGACGGGACTGGCTCTGCAAGGGCCGGGCGTGGAGGTGGTCCTCTCGGCTTACGCCGATGACGTGCTCCTCACGGTCACGGATCCCGCTGACTTGCGGAGGATGCGGGAATGCCAGCAGATTTACTCGGACGCATCCTCCGCCAAGATCAACTGGGAGAAATGTTCCGGACTCCTGGTGGGTCAGTGGCGGGTGGACTCCCTGCCGGAGGAGTTCAGGCCTTTCGCCTGGAGCACCACGCACCTCCTCTATTTGGGAGTCTACCTTAGCCCTGCCGAGGACGCTTGGCCGGCGAACTGGCAAGAGCTGGAGGCCAAAGTCACCGCTCGCCTAGGACGCTGGACAGGACTGCTCCGAGTGTTGTCCTACAGGGGTCGAGCGCTGGTCATAAACCAGCTGGTGGCCGCCATGTTGTGGTACCGGTTGGTCACTTTGATCCCTCCCCCTGCGTTTGTCGCCAAGATTCAGAAGAAGCTCATCGACTTCTTCTGGGACAAAAGGAAGCACTGGGTCTCTGCCGCGGTTCTGTGTCTCCCGCTTAGGGAGGGCGGTCAGGCGCTGGTGTGCCTTCGCACCCAGGCTGCGACTTTCCGTCTTCAGACGCTGCAGAGATACCTGTACGTCGAGAATCCTCCGAGATGGTGTGCGCTGGCGACGTTTTTCTTCCGCCAGCTGCATGACCTCAATTACGACACGCAGCTCCTGTTTGCGAAAGTGGGCAGCAGGCGTGCCGGCCTGCGGGAGCTGCCTGTCTTCTACCAGGAACTACTATGGGTTTGGAACTACGTCGCTTCCAGGCGGAGCTCTCCCCCGTCAGGAGCGGCGGCTCTCCTTCGGGAGCCGCTGCTCAGGAATCCGCACCTCCACGAACACGGGTTCGGGCGGCTGGCGGAGGGTAGGGCTGTGGCTGGCAAGGTGACCAGAGTCGGGGACCTGCTCGATGGCGGAGGAGCGGGCTGGATGGCGCCGGAGGAGCTGGCGCGGCGCCTGTCCTGGGCCAACGTCCAGCTCGCGGTCGAAACCATCGATTCGGTAAAAGCGGCACTGGGCCCCGACTCCACTAGGTGTATCGAGGCGGCTCAAGCACGTGGGGCGATCCCGTCCGAGCTTACCCCCGTTCGGACGGAATTCCTCATCGGCGCCCGGCCCCGAAACTCCCCTCGGGAACCGGCGCCTCACAACTTGAGCCGTCTCGAGGAAATACCCTCCGTGCCTTTTCATTCCGCGCGGAGGGGTTTCCTGTACGGGCTGCTCCTGCACACTCTCCACTTTGCCATCTTCGTCTACCGTCCGGACACGCCTTGGCGTGGCGTTTTGCCGACCGGCGGTAGCGGAGGTCCCCAATGGAGGGCTCTCTATGCGGGAGTCCTCCCTTGTTCCATCGGGGACTTGGCCTGGAGGGTGTTGCACGGAGCGGTCCCGTGCAATAAGGTTTTAAGTAGGTTCACGGACTCCCAGGCCGCCTGCATTTTTTGCGGCCTGGAGGAGTCCGTGTTTCACGTTTATATGGATTGTGAGAGGTTGCAGCCCCTCTTTCACTACTTGAAGGGGCTGCTCCTCGATTTTTGGTTGCACTTCAGTCCCACGCTCTTGATCTACGGTCACCCGGTGCGGAGGGGAGCGGACAGGTTGGAGGACCTCCTTGTGGGCCTGCTCCTGGGCCTGGCTAAAAGAGCCATCAATTGGTCCAGGCAGCGGGCGGTCGAGGGGGTCGTCCAGCCGGATTGCCTGCATCTCTTCCGCGGCCATGTTCGCGCCCGGGTGGCCCTGGAGATGGAGCACGCGGTGTCCGCCGGTGCGCTTGAGTATTTCCGCGACCGGTGGGCGCCGCGGGGACTGGAGTGCATCATCAACACGGAAAACCAAATTTTAATTTGATTTGTTAAGCTTTAGTTGAACTTTTGTTTATTTACAGTCGAATTGGTTTTTTTTGGGTCCAAATAAAAGAGTACCCTCTGTTCAGTAAAATACCTGTTTAATTGTTCTCCCGAAGTCCGTGTATTATTGAGGCGCGGACTTTACAGTGGCGACGAGCAAGTTCGAACTCACCTGCAGTGTTGCATCACCTCACGGGGATCTCACCCTGAGAAGAAGTTTCTTGGAGGTCGAAGTCTGAGCAACGGGCGTCGACCGCGGGCAACCGCCCAAGGATCCATCGGTGTTCGGAGAATTGCGGGAGAGGCTGTGGAGAGCTGAGCTTGGCTCCCCAGTTAAGGTGTTCCAGCAAATCGTGCTGGTAGCAGGTAGTGCGCTGACCCTTCCAGACTGCGGCCGGCTCGAGCTCGATCGAGCGGCTCTGCAAAAAGGGGCCGCGCAGCGTCGCCGGGAGGAAAAAGAGAGAGAGAGAGGGTGGAGCGCACAGGGCGCGGTCGGTGCTCAAGAACCGGGCAGCGGAGAGGAAATAAACGAGGGGAAGGAAAAGTGAGACGCGCCAAAGCCGCGGGTCGCCGCCATTACCCTGTAGAACGCCAGGAGCAGCGTGGCAGCAAGGGGGAAGAAGGAAAAGCGCGGGAGGCGCCATTTTATTCCATTGGGGAAGAAGGAAAAGCGCAGGAGGCGCCATTTAAAATCACCCAAGATGCCGAAAAGTGGCAGTATCACTGCTTTCGACAACGAGGTAGAAGACTGGACCGTGGAAAGAATTGAAGTGTACTGCAAGGCAAATGAGGTGGCCGATGGAAAGAAGGCGTCGGTATTATTAAATTTGATGGGCGCGAGAACGTACGGCCTATTGCAGAATTTAATTACCCCAGCTAAACCAATGGAGAAAAGTTTTGAGGAGATTGTTAATATCTTACAGGAACACCTAAACCCTACACCGCTGCTGATAGCAGAAAGATTCAAGTTCCATAAAAGAAACCAGCACAAAGATGAGAGCAATGCTGACTATCTTACGGAACTACGCAAGTTATCGAAGCACTGCCAGTTCGGAGCAGGACTGGCAGACACCTTAAGGGATAAGTTTGTCTGCGGGCTCCAGAGTGAAGGAACCCAGAAACGACTACTTTCGGAAAAGGACCTGACGCTAGAACAGGCTTTCAGCATGGCAGTATCCTACGAAGCAGCAGCACGGGGAGCTGCGGAAATACAACAGAAACCACAAGAATACAGCGCTAACGAAATGGTGTATGGAGCAGAAAAGTGCTATCGCTGCGGCAGAACAACCCATGAGCAGAAGGACTGCTGGGTTAAGGACAAAGTATGCAGGCAATGCGGAAAAATGGGACATATAGCAAGAGTCTGCAGGTCGGGAAAGAAAACCAACGCTACAAGAACTACTAAGGAAAAGTACAAGAAAGTAAACAAAATGACAGACAGTAGTTCGGAAGATCAGGAGAGTGATAACGACTCCGGGAGCAGGAGACTAAGTTGCCTAAAGTTACACAACGTGATCGCAAAGGAGGATCACCGAACCATTTGGGTCAACCTCATGATAGCAGGGTCCCAAGTAAAGATGGAATTGGATACAGGATCAGCCCTAACTGTCATAAATCGATGAGACTGTGAGCGGCTATTCTCACACATACCCTTAAAGGACACGTCCATTGTATTGAAGACATACACGGGGCAAAAAGTCTACCCCAGAGGAAAAATAAGGGTGCCAGTTAAATATAACGGCAAGGAAACACAGAAACTGTATCTATATATACTACAAGATGGAGGACCACCATTATTGGGACGTGAATGGATCCGAAAAATACAATTGGATTGGCATTCCATTCAGGCGCTAACTGTGACTGACAAAAAGGATGATGACGTCGCACCTGGACGTCTGTCACAAATTCTAACTGACGCGAAAGAGGTGTTCCAACAAGGACTTGGGACTCTAAAAGGAGTAAAGGCAACGATAAAAATTGAAGATAATGCAAACCCAAAATTTTTTACGGCCATACGCGATCCGCCCAGCCGTTGAACAGAACTGGAGTCTGGAGCGTTCGGGTGTGCTGTCCAAGGTGGACTGGAGTGAGTGGGCCACACCCATCGTTCCTGTAATGAAGAAATCATTGAGCAGCACGCCTGGGGAGCCGAAGAAGGTTCGCATCTGTGGGGACTTCAAGGTAACCGTGAACCCAGTCCTGCACACAGTACAATATCCACTTCCACGGAGAGAAGATATTTTCGCCTCACCATCTGGAGAGAAACGTTTTACGAAGATTGATCTGGCCCAAGCGTATCTACAAATGGAGGTGGAAGAAGCATCTAGGAAATACCTCACGATAAACAAAGGCCTTTACCAGTACAATCGACTGGTATTCGGGGTAGCATCAGCCCCGGCTATTTGACAGAGGGCAATGGAACAAGTCCTGCAAGGGATCCCAGGGACCCAGTGTTATTTGGATGACATCCTGGTGATGGGCGAAAATGACAGTGAACACCTTGCCAACCTGAAGCAGGTGCTCACTAGATTGCAGGAATATGGGCTACGAGCCAACCGCCCCAAATGCGAGTTCTTCAGGAGACAAGTCTCGTATTGTGGCCACATGATTGATGAGGAAGGGTTGCATAAGTCGCCAGACAAGATTGAGGCTGTAGTCAAGGCTCCAGCACCGGAAAATGTGTCGCAAGTGAGGTCGTTTCTCGGGCTGGTGAACTACTACCATAAGTTCTTGCCGAATTTATCTACAATTCTGCACCCACTGAATACCCTGCTGTAAACTGGAGTAACATGGAAATGGAGTGATGAGTGTAAGCGTGCCTTTCAGAAATCCACATCACGGAAGACCTGTCCTGGTCCCTCAATACCTCCTTTCTGGTGAAGAAGGCCCAGCAGCGCCTATATTTCCTAAGGAGGCTGAAGGGATGTAACCTGTCACCCCTGATCCTCTCTAACTTTTACCGCTGCACAATAGAGAGCATCCTGACAAACTGTATCACAGTATGGTATGGCAGCTGTAGCTACTATGACCAGAAAGCCCTGCAGCGGGTAGTCAAAACTGCCCAACGCATTACCGGCATCCGGCTACCGACTATAGAGCACATATACCAGAAACGCTGTTTACGGAGGTCACGGTCCATCATCAAAGACCCTACCCACCCCAGCCACAGTCTGTTCGCCCTCCTGCCATCTGGGAGACGCTACAGATGCATTCGCACCTGTACGGCCAGATTTAGGAACAGCTTCTTTCCCAGGGCTGTCATCCTACTGAACTCCACAAATAAACTCTAAAGCCTGCACATCTGCCAATGCACTTTATTATGGTTATGCTTATGTTAATGTATTACAAGCCAAAAGTATGTTGAATGTTTAAATGGCTTAATCTAAATGTACACTCTCGGGAGCCGCAAGCCTACATTTCGTTGTACTGCACTTGTGCACTAACAATGACAATAAAAGTTGATTTGATTTGATTTTGATTTGATAATCACTTCAAAAGAAGTATTCGCCCACTACAACCCAAAACTACCGATTCGGTTGGCATGTGATGCGTCTCCCTACGGCATTGGAGCGGTGCTGTCACACAAATTCCTTGAAGGTTCAGAGAGGCCAATAGCCTTTGCGTCGCGCTAGTTAACCTCAGCCGAGCGTAATTACACCCAGGTTGACAGGGAGGCTCTCAGCCTGGTGTGGGGTGTGAAGAAGTTCAATCACTATCTGCACGGGCAGAAATTCACCCTACTGACTAATCATCAACCCCTGGTCTCCATTTTTAACCCAAAGAAGGGCGTTCCGGTGATGACGGCGCAACGGCTGCAAAGATGGTCACTTTTTCTAGGGGCACATCAGTACGACATAGAATACAAGGGTACGAAGCAGCATGGAAACGATGATGGGCTGTCGCGCCTACCGTTGCCTACGGTAGAGGAAGCACCTGCAGTGGACCCTGTTGAGATATTCCATGCGACCATAGTCGAATGTCTACCTGTTACAAACTCAAGTATAGAGAAGGAAACCCGAAATGACCCGACACTCTCTCGAGTCTATGATTTGACGGTGAAGGGATGGCCAGCACATGGCGACTCACTGCTGCCAGCATTCTCGCCAAGGAGAGAACAGCTGTCAGTGTGCCGGGGGACCTTGATGTGTGGATCCCGAGTGGTAATTCCACCCAAGTTGAGAGATAGAGTACTCAATGAGCTTCACGAGGGTCATCTGGGAGGGGTAAAAATGAAAAGCCTAGCCAGGGCTTACGTGTGGTGGCCTGGAATCGATAAACAAATCGAGGACCTGACCAAGAGCTGCTCAGGATGCCAGAAAGTCCAAAATGCACCACCACAGGCCCCTCTACACCCATGGGAGTGGCCCTCATCTCCATGGCAACGGGTACACATTGATTTTGCTGGTCCATTTATGGACTCAATGTTTCTAATCGCCGTGGACGCCCATTCGAAATGGCCAGAGGTCATCAAAATGTCCTCCACCACCACGGAGAAAACTATTGCAGTCCTACGGACCATCTTCACCAGGAATGGCTTGCCAGAACAGATTTGCTCCGACAATGGGCCACAGTTTGTGTCCGAGGATTTCCGGAGGTTTCTGAGGAATAATGGGGTGAAACATTACACATCTGCCCCATATCATCCAGCCACAAATGGATTGGCTGAAAGGTTTGTTCAGACCTTTAAAAAGGCAATAAAGGCGATGTATAACGACGACATACCACTACAACACAAGGTAGATAATTTCTTGTTTGCTTACCGGAATGCGACACATGCAGTCACCAACCAAACTCCAGCCATAATGTTCTTCAACCGAACGCTAAGATGTCGCCTGGATTTGCTCAAACCAAACATAAGACGAGATGTTGAGGATAAGCAATTCCAGCACATCAACGAGAAGCCAACCAGGAGCTTCAAGCACAACCAGTCTTGGCCCGCGACTACCGAACAGAAAAATGGCAGCCAGGAACGATATGCACACAGCAGGGACCACTAATGTACACAGTGGACGTTGGAGAGAGCATCGTGAGACGCCATGCTGACCAGATTCTAGTCACAGGAACAAGCCAAACCTATACCACGAGCATGTGCACCTGGTAATGAGCCCGAAGTACAGATTGCGTCTACCTCAGAAGCAGTGGTATTGGAAGCTGACGAACCAACCAATGACAATAAGCCAGAATCGACTCCACCGCAAGAACAGGATACTCAAGAAAGGCGCTATCCAATCAGGATTAGGAAGCCTCCTCAAAGACTGAACTTATAAATGATTATTTCAATTGATATATATAGTACCGAGAAAATTGTAATTGTAATTAGTTATTATTTAGTTGTTAAATGAATGTTATGTACTGTTTATCTAAAAGGGGAGGAATTGTTGTGTATGTACCTTGAAGAGAAGAACTGATTTTATACTGCAGTACTGGCAGTGACCACCCCTGTATAAAAGGCCCTAGCAGGCTTCTGTACTTCAGTCTGACGTTACCCTCTGTTCAGCTGCAAGCACGAGCAGAGGGAGCAGCCAGACTTTGGAGAGTGGATTAAAGTGGTGGTCCCCTGACCAGGAAGAGGAGGAGAACGTTGGACCACCACCACCAACTCCACCATCATTACATCAACTGAGGTGCCTGGAGAGAGAGGACAGAGGAGGAGAAGGAGAAAGGAGGCCTACATCAACATCAACCAGGGGAGAGGCCTTTCTATCACTGCCTCCCCAAATTGGCCTCCACTTCAGGAGAGGGAGAGAGGGGAGAGAAACCAACTGCTTGAAAGGAGGGAAGAAAACTTCATCCGGAACATCTACAGGTGGGTGTTATTTGGGGCACTCTCCCAAGACTTTGTATTTTAGGTGGGGGGAGAAAAGAAGAAGCAAGGCCGGATCATCAAGGGGTGTAGTGTGTGTGTGTGTGCTCTTGTTAAAAGCAAGGCCACACACACCACTAATTAGCATCCCTTCTATTGCCTGCCCTGGGAGAGCTTGGAGCTGCCCAAGGTGAAGTCCTTAATTTAATTTAATTACATCGTTAAGACCTGTTGCAGGACTAAGCCTGGGCTTCTCCAGCTTTTCCAGGTGAAGACGTCTTCTCCCCCTGCCAGAAGACCACCATCACCAAAGACTTTTTCCATCAGAGAGTGCAACCCTGCCAACACCCACCCACCATCCTGAGTGGCAACACTGCCCTTTGCGGCCTCCCTCCTTCCCACCCACCCACCTCTCTCTCTCTCTTTGTCTCTCTCTGCCTGTCTTTCTAAGGCACCTTAGTTTCATCTATTTTATTAATTGCCAATTGAGCAGAGGGGCGAGGGCTCCTCTCCCAATTTAAATCAATAAGGAGAGAGGTGTGTCCTCATTTTAATCAGCTCCCTCTGCTCAATTGAGGACAAAAAAATATATATATACACCGAGGCCATTAACACCTTCAGGCCTGTGACTTGGGGTGAGTGTAGCCCTTAAAAAAAGCACCCCAGAATGGCGACTGCATCTTCGCCGGTGGCGGGGCCAGCCGGGACCTATGCGAGAGTGGTAGCCACAGCCACAGCTGCTCCCGCTGTTCCTGCTGCCCCGTCACCTTTTCGATTAATAACAAAAAAGCTTGGGGTGAAGAGCTACACTCACCCCACTATGACCATCGAGGCCTGCGTCAAGGCCATGGCTGGGGTTGTCGGCCCCTCAGCCATCGTCGCGGCCTCGAAAATGTATGGGAAGGCTGTGTTCTTCCTGGGGTCGGAGCGGGCGGTGTCCCTGGCTGTCGCCAAGGGGCTCACCGTGGGCGGGACCTTCCTGCTGGTGGATCCTCTCGAGGCCACCGCGCAGAGGATCATTATTTCCAACGTCCCGCCCTATGTTCCTGGTGAGCTCCTCCTTCCCCATTTGCGACAACTTGGGGAGGTGAGGTCGGGGATCACGCCCATCCCGCTCGGCTTCCGGGAGGCCAGCCTTCGCCACGTCTTCTCCTTCCGGCGCCAGCTGTTTATCCAGCTGGCGCGGGAGGAGGACACTGAAGGGGCGTTCGTCGTCCTCCACGAGGGGACCGCCTACCGCGCCTTTTGGACGTCGGACGGTGTGAGGTGCCATGCCTGCAGGGAGGTGGGGCACATCAGGAGGAACTGCCCTGCCTCCAAGGCCGCCGGATCATCTCGTGCGGCCGAGGCTGGCGCCGCCGCCGCCGCCCTTCCCCCCGGATCTGCCCGCGCGTCAAGTACGTCTGATGCGCGGTTGACGTCAGGGGCCGATGCCACCAAGGCCTCCGGCGGGGGGGAGGGAGCGTGTCCGGCCGGAAAGAAGGCGCGGGGAAAAAAGAAGCACCTTAGGGCAGGTCCCCCCGTGGATGGTGAGCCCTTGCCCCTTGAGCCCCTTACACCCGCGCTCCTCGCGGAGTTGATCAGGGCAGATGTGAGCGGGAGGGGCCCCGTGCCCGAGCCTGTGGCCGCAACCGCCGCAGCGGTAATGCCAATACCTGCGGCCGGGCTCGGGCCCGAGGAACCCGACAAACCTGCTCCGCCGGAGGGAGTCGAGGAGGAGGCCTTTGCAGACATGGAGGTCTCCCTCGCTCCCTCCGTGCTAAAAAGGCGGCGCGACCCCCTGGATGAGGAGGAGGACCGGGAGGAGGAAGGTCCCTCCGAGCAGGGGGAGTCGTCGCCCGCCGCGGGTACTGCGCCCCCCCGCCCCCCCAGCGCTGTCGTCATCACCAGCGATCGGCAGGGGTCGCCTGTCCCTCGGGAGGCTGAGGCAGATGTGTCTGTCCAGCACGTGCCTCCCGGGGATGGGGATGAGACCCTGCCCGTGGGGGGGGTTGCGGAACAACCCGCGGCAGTAATTGAAGTTGACCTTTTATCGGTGTCGTTACCCCTCGCCGGGTCGGGCAGCCTGGGGGCTGGGTCGGGCGAGCTCGAGGATAATGAGCTCGCCCAATGCGACCCGGACGTCTCCCAGGGGATGCTCGTCCTGGTCGAGCTTTTAATTCAAAACCCCCCGTCCGCTGGGTCGGAGGTTGGTGGCGGGGAGGAGGATGGCCCCCTGGCTGCGTCTCTGGTGCCGGACGTACTGGAGGAGCTGGAAATTGTTCTCTCCCCGGTTTCTCCGGTCGTTCCGGCGTCTGAGGCGGAGGGGAGCTCTGAACCGCCGCCGTCTTCTGGCCCGGCACACCTAGAGGAGCCCAGGGAGAAATCCTCTGCCGCCGATCCTGGGGGTGGGATCCGGGCGGAGGCGGGGCTGGCTGGCGCGGCCGAGTCGTTCGCTTCGCACTGCGTGGCGGACGGGTCGGCCGCTGGTGACGACCCCCTGGAGGAGGATGGGGACTCGGTGATGGGCACGGAGGACGATTCGGACTCCAGCGCCGACGTGGCGATGGATGACCTCGTGCCCCTTGCCGAGTCTCCCCTCATTTCCGTAAGGGAACTCCGGGATTTTATGGCCACGTGCCTGGGTCAGCGCAATAAGGTCCGGCTGGCCCTCGACAGGTGGTCGGAGCTGGCGCTGCTCATCGATTCCGTCCGCGCCGCCGTTAAGATCTTGGGCGCGGACGAGGGTGTGAACCCGCTCGAGCTGCGTCGGCTCACAACGTTTCTCACTGGGCTGCTGAGGAAGTGGCGGCGGACCAGCGGCTGCGCTTCCTCCCCCCGTTAGGTGTAGGTAGAGGTTGCACTATGCTTCTGACATGAAGATAACCATAGCCAGCCTCAACATCAACGGCAGCAGGGAGGCGCGCCGCAGATTCAATAACTTCTCGGTCCTTCGGGACGGGAAGTATGCGGTGTGCTTCCTGCAAGAAACCCACACCGTTCCGGGAGACGAAGCCACGTGGCTCCTGGAGTGGCAAGGAGGGGTCAGCATGAGTCACCTCTCCAACAATTCCAGCGGGGTGGCTATCTTGCTGGCCCCGCATTTTCAGCCGGAGATCTTGGGGGTCAAGGAGCATGTGCCGGGCCGCTTGCTCCATGTCACTGTTCGCCTGGGGGGCGTGCCGCTCCATCTAGTGAACGTGTACGCCCCTCAGACCAGTGCGCAGCAAGTGCGCTTCTTCGAAGAAGTGTCCGCTCTCTTGGGCTCCATCGACGTGGGCGAGTGCGTCATCCTCGGGGGGGATTTTAACTGCACCCTCGAGGCGAGGGACCGTTCGGGTCCCCCGCGAAGCCCGGCGGCGATGGAGAAGTTGAGGGACCTGGTTGGGTCCTTCGACTTGGTGGACGTCTGGCGAAATCTCCACCCCGACTCCAGCGCCTTCACTAGCGTGAGGTCTGGGGGAGGAAGGTCCAGAATCGACCGCCTCAACATTTCCCGGGCGTTCGTCTCCTGCGTTCCGGCGGCTTCCATGCGGCCGGTGCCGTGCACGGACCACCACCTGGTGTGGGCGGAGCTCGCTCCGCTGCGCGCGGGGGGGGTCCGTGTACTGGCATTTTAACAACCTGCTGCTGGAGGACGCACGGTTCCGGGATTCGTTTCGTCGATTCTGGGCCGACTGGAGAAGGAAGCAGGGGGGCTTCCCCTCCTTGAGGCTATGGTGGGATGTGGGCAAGGCTCACATCCGTCTCTTCTGTCAGGAGTACGCGAAGGGGTCGACCAAGAGGCGGGAGGCCCGGGTCGGGCGGTTGGAGAAGGAGGTGCTCGACCTGGAGTCCCGTCTCGGTCAGGTCGTCGAGGACCCGGCCCTGCGGAAGGTGTACGAAGAGAAGAAGGGCGCGCTGAAGGACCTGCAGCTCGTCGGGTCCCGAGGCGCGTACGTGAGGTCGCGGATCCAGCTCCTGCGGGACCTGGACCGCGGCTCCCCCTTCTTCTACTCGCTGGAAAAAAGACGGGGGGTCCGTAAGCAGCTCTTGGGGCTGCTGGCCGACGACGGATCTCTGGTCTCGGATCCGGAGGGAATCAGCGCGGAGACCCGCGCCTATTACGGGGCTCTGTTCTCTCCGGATCCGTCCAGCGAGGATGCGCGCAGAGTTTTGTGGGAGGACCTGACGAAGGTTGGCCCGGAGGGCGCCGAAAAATTGGACGCTCCGCTAAGTCTGGCGGAGCTGACCGGCGCCCTCCGCCAGCTCTCTCGGGGAAAGTCCCCGGGGCTGGACGGGCTGACCGTAGAGTTCCACAGGGCGTTCTGGGACGTCTTGGGGGGCGACTACGCGCGGGTCCTGGGGGAAAGTTTGGCGACCGGGGAGATGCCCCTCTCTTGGCGCAGGGCGGTCATTGTCCTGCTGCCTAAGAAGGGCGATCTCCGCCTCCTTAAGAACTGGCGCCCGGTCTCCCTCCTCAGCACGGACTATAAAATCTTTGCCAGGGCCATGTCTGCTCGCCTTGGCACCGTGCTGGCCCACATGATCCACCCCGACCAGTCCTACACGGTCCCGGGCCGGACCATCCACGATAACATCCATCTGGTCCGGGACCTGGTCCACCACTCCCAGAGGGCTGGTCTGTCGGTCGCCTTCCTTTCCCTGGATCAGGAGAAGGCGTTCGACAGGGTGGATCACGAGTATCTCTTCGGGACTCTGCGCGCATTCGGGTTCGGGACGCATTTCGTCGCCCGGATCCGACTTCTGTACGCCGCCGCGGAGTGTCTGATTAAAGTTAACGGGTCCTTGACGGCGCCCCTTCGCTTTGGGAGGGGGGTGCATCAGGGATGCCCCATGTCCGGTCAGTTATATGCCATTTGCGTGGAGCCTTTCCTGCGCCTCTTGCGGAAGAGGTTGACGGGACTGGCTCTGCAAGGGCCGGGCGTGGAGGTGGTCCTCTTGGCTTACGCCGATGACGTGCTCCTCATGGTCACGGATCCCGCTGACTTGCGGAGGATGCGGGAATGCCAGCAGATTTACTCGGACGCATCCTCCGCCAAGATCAACTGGGAGAAATGTTCCGGACTCCTGGTGGGTCAGTGGCGGGTGGACTCCCTGCCGGAGGAGTTCAGGCCTTTCGCCTGGAGCACCACGCACCTCCTCTATTTGGGAGTCTACCTTAGCCCTGCCGAGGACGCTTGGCCGGCGAACTGGCAAGAGCTGGAGGCCAAAGTCACCGCTCGCCTAGGACGCTGGACAGGACTGCTCCGAGTGTTGTCCTACAGGGGTCGAGCGCTGGTCATAAACCAGCTGGTGGCCGCCATGTTGTGGTACCGGTTGGTCACTTTGATCCCTCCCCCTGCGTTTGTCGCCAAGATTCAGAAGAAGCTCATCGACTTCTTCTGGGACAAAAGGAAGCACTGGGTCTCTGCCGCGGTTCTGTGTCTCCCGCTTAGGGAGGGCGGTCAGGCGCTGGTGTGCCTTCGCACCCAGGCTGCGACTTTCCGTCTTCAGACGCTGCAGAGATACCTGTACGTCGAGAATCCTCCAAGATGGTGTGCGCTGGCGACGTTTTTCTTCCGCCAGCTGCATGGCCTCAATTACGACACGCAGCTCCTGTTTGCGAAAGTGGGCAGCAGGCGTGCCGGCCTGCGGGAGCTGCCTGTCTTCTACCAGGAACTACTATGGGTTTGGAACTACGTCGCTTCCAGGCGGAGCTCTCCCCCGTCAGGAGCGGCGGCTCTCCTTTGGGAGCCGCTGCTCAGGAATCCGCACCTCCACGAACACGGGTTCGGGCGGCTGGCGGAGGGTAGGGCTGTGGCTGGCAAGGTGACCAGAGTCGGGGACCTGCTCGATGGTGGAGGAGCGGGCTGGATGGCGCCGGAGGAGCTGGCGCGGCGCCTGTCCTGGGCCAACGTCCAGCTCGCGGTCGAAACCATCGAATCGGTAAAAGCGGCACTGGGCCCCGACTCCACTAGGTGTATCGAGGCGGCTCAAGCACGTGGGGCGATCCCGTCCGAGCTTACCCCCGTTCGGACGGAATTCCTCATCGGCGCCCGGCCCCGAAACTCCCCTCGGGAACCGACGCCTCACAACTTGAGCCGTCTCGAGGAAATACCCTCCGTGCCTTTTCATTCCGCGCGGAGGGGTTTCCTGTACGGGCTGCTCCTGCACACTCTCCACTTTGCCATCTTCGTCTACCGTCCGGACACGCCTTGGCGTGGCGTTTTGCCGACCGGCGGTAGCGGAGGTCCCCAATGGAGGGCTCTCTATGCGGGAGTCCTCCCTTGTTCCATCGGGGACTTGGCCTGGAGGGTGTTGCACGGAGCGGTCCCGTGCAATAAGGTTTTAAGTAGGTTCACGGACTCCCAGGCCGCCTGCATTTTTTGCGGCCTGGAGGAGTCCGTGTTTCACGTTTATATGGATTGTGAGAGGTTGCAGCCCCTCTTTCACTACTTGAAGGGGCTGCTCCTCGATTTTTGGTTGCACTTCAGTCCCACGCTCTTGATCTACGGTCACCCGGTGCGGAGGGGAGCGGACAGGTTGGAGGACCTCCTTGTGGGCCTGTTCCTGGGCCTGGCTAAAAGAGCAATCAATTGGTCCAGGCAGCGGGCGGTCGAGGGGGTCGTCCAGCCGGATTGCCTGCATCTCTTCCGCGGCCATGTTCGCGCCCGGGTGGCCCTGGAGATGGAGCACGCGGTGTCCGCCGGTGCGCTTGAGTATTTCCGCGACCGGTGGGCGCCGCGGGGACTGGAGTGCATCATCAACACGGAAAACCAAATTTTAATTTGATTTGTTAAGCTTTAGTTGAACTTTTGTTTATTTACAGTCGAATTGGGTTTTTTTGGGTCCAAATAAAAGAGTACCCTCTGTTCAGTAAAATACCTGTTTAATTGTTCTCCCGAAGTCCGTGTATTATTGAGGCGCGGACTTTACACTTTGGTTCCCATCCCCTGCACAGAATGCTTTGCTGATCTTGCCCTCTCTCCCCTGCACAGCATGCTTTGCTGATCTTGCCCTCTCTCCCCTGCACAGAATGCTTTGCTGATCTTGCCCTCCCTCCCCTGCACAGCATGCTTTGCTGATCTTGCATGTACCTGTTTGGGGTGGAATGCTTCCGTGGAGGTGTCTTAATTTGCTTTTTCTCCTTCTGCCTGGTCTCAGCCAGCCTCTGCCTCATGTTAATTGTCAGCTCCGAGCTTAGCCGCCAGATGAATATACAGCTGTGAGGAACGGAGACAGATGTCAAATCCAGAGCAGCCCCATCGATAATACCACAAATCGAGAATTTTCACTCCGCCCCTTGCCCATCTTAATACAATGCAGAGTCATGACTGATTATCAGATCAGATATTGTCAGATTGGCACTGATGAGGAGAATCAATTCAATTTGCTCACTGTACAATCTATATCTTTCACGCTGTGTAGTATCGAGAAAGTGAGGAGAGAGCATGTGCCGAAGGCAAAAAGTGGGGCGCAGAGATAGACATAGACAGACACACTATATAAGTAACAACCTGTCTGGCTAATTTAATAGGAACAGATGGAGTGCTAAACTGCCAATGAGTTCTAATGAAAGGTCATCGACCTGAAATGTTAACGCTGTTTCTCTCTCCACAGATGCTGCCTGACCTGTTGAGTGTTTCCAGCTTTTTCTGTTTTTATCTCAGATTTCCAGCATCTGCAGTATTTTGCTTTTGCCAATGAATTCTAATGGAAATACAGAAGATCGAGACAGAAAGGTAGACAGGAAAAAAGGAGAGAGGCTAAAGACGGAGGAAGCCCTAGAGGAGTACAAAAAGTGCAGGGGGATACTTAAAAAAGAAATTAGGAGATCAAGGAGGGGCCATGAAATAACACTGGCGAGCAAAATAAAGGAAAATCCTAAGATGTTTTATAAGTATATTAAGGGTAAGAGGATAACTAGGGAAAAAATAGGGCCCATTAGGGACAAAAGTGGCAATCTGTGTGTGGAGCCGGAAGATGTAGGAGGGGTTCTAAATGAATTTTTTGCATCTGTTTTCACTATGGCGGAGGACGATGTAGACATAGAAATAGGGCGGGGGGGACTGTGATATGCTCGAACATATTAACATCGAGAGGGAGGAGGTATTGGCGGTTTTAGCAGGCCTAAAAATGGATAAATCCCCAGGCCCGGATGAAATGTATCCCAGGCTGCTGTGTGAGGCAAAGGAAGAGATTGCGGGGGCTCTAACACATATATTCAGGACCTCTCTGGCCACAGGGGATGTGCCAGAGGACTGGAGAACCGCAAATGTAGTACCATTATTCAAGAAGGGAAGTAGGGAAAAACCGGGGCACTACAGGCCAGTGAGCCTAACATCAGTGGTAGGAAAATTATTGGAAAAAATTCTGAGGGACAAAATTAGTCTCCACTTGGAGAGACAAGGATTAATCAGGGATAGTCAACATGGCTTTGTCAAGGGAAGATCATGTCTGACTAATTTGATTGAATTTTTTGAGGGGGTGACTAGGTGTGTGGATGAGGGTAACGCAGTGGATGTGGTATACATGGATTTCAGTAAGGCCTTCGATAAAGTCCCGCACAGGAGACTGGTCAAGAAGGTAAGAGCCCATGGAATCCAGGGTGCCTTGGCACACTGGATACAAAACTGGCTTAGTGGCAGAGGCAGAGGGTGATGGTCGAAGGTTGTTTTTGTGACTGGAAGCCTGTGGCCAGTGGGGTGCCACAGGGATCGGTGCTGGGTCCCTTGCTGTTTGTGGTCTACATTAATGACTTGGATATGAATGTAAAAGGTATGATCAGTAAGTTCGCGGATGACACAAAAATTGGTAGGGTGGTAAATAGCGAGGAGGGTAGCCTCAGTCTGCAGGACGATATAGATGGGTTGGTCAGATGGGCGGAACAGTGGCAAATGGAATTTAACCCGGAAAAGTGCGAGGTGATGCACTTTGGGGGGACTAACAAGGCAAGGGAATACACAATGAATGGTAAGACCCTAGGCAAGACGGAGGTGCAGAGGGATCTGGGTGTGCAAGTACACAGATCCCTGAAGGCGGCGGAACAGGTGGATAAGGTGGTAAAAAAGGCATATGGGATACTTGCCTTCATTAGCCGAGGCATAGAATATAAGAGCAAGGAGGTTATGATGGAGCTGTATAAAACATTGGTTAGGCCACAGCTGGAATACTGTGTGCAGTTCTGGTCGCCACACTACAGGAAGGATGTGATCGTTTTGGAGAGGGTGCAGAGGAGATTCACCAGGATGTTACCAGGGCTGGAGCGCTTCAGCTATGAAGAAAGACTGGGCAGATTGGGTTTGTTTTCCTTGGAGCAGAGGAGGCTGAGGGGGGACATGATTGAGGTGTACAAAATTATGAGGGGCATAGATAGGATGGATACTGAGGAGCTTTTTCCCTTAGTAGAAGGGTCAATAACTAGGGGGCATAGATTCAAGGTAAAGGGCGGGAGGTTTAGAGGGGATTTGAGAAAGAACTTTTTCACCCAGAGGGTGGTTGGAGTCTGGAACTCACTGCCTGAAAGGGTTGTGGAGGCAGGAACCCTCACAACATTGAAGAAGCATTTGGATGAGCACTTGAAATGCCATAGCATACAAGGCTACGGACCAAATGCTGGCATATGGGATTAGATTAGACAGGGCTTGATGGCCGGCACAGACACGATGGGCCGAAGGGCCTCTATCCGTGCTGTATAACTCTATGACTCTATGCACTGTAATTGGAGCAGAGAGAGCTTCAAGATGTGTACTGAAATGCACAGAGAGAGAAAATACATACCTGTCCCCCGACACAGAGATCAGATGTTTACAGTCGTTGGTGAATTTCATTCCTGTAACTACCTCTGGAAAAAAAAGACACAATCGTTATAGAAACCAGCGTGGGTTAGTGAGAGCCAACCTGACTGGCATGGGGGGTTAATGAGGACAGCTCTGACCCACATGGACTAGTGAGCATCACTCTGACTGATGCTGATTAGTGAGGTCTATCCTGACCAATACTGGTTCACAAGGATCACCCTGAGCAGTGGAGATTAATAAGGTCCTGTAGGAGTCTCTGCACTCCTAGCAAAGAATCTATAAACTCACTGGAAGTTAACAAACTGAGTTTAATGTATTAAAACTTTACAAAACAAGAAAGTACAGGAGAAGCTCAAAACAGGTCTTTTCTCTCTCACTCCACATGAGGACTGGCTGGCCACGCCCTCTACCTCTGACGTGATGACGTCATCCCGTTTCCCGCCGTTGGGGATGTCACGTGACCCACGTGATGACGTCATCGCGTCAGATCGCGATTTTGTCGATCTAGCTCTGTTTAACCAGAGCCAACATTGAAAGTTAATAACATTGATTAAAGACAATTATGCAAGTCCCTGCGAGAGTCTCTTAGTGGTTTTGCCACAGTCCAGCCTAACCAGTGCAGATTAACAAAACCCTGTCACAAGTTAGCAAGCACCATCCTGAGCATTCAGGCTGATGTAGTTCATCAAGTGCCCTCTGTTAATTAGACTGAGAAATTAAGAATCTTTAATGCGTAGGTGTTTAACAATCTTTCTCATATGCACATTTTTTGGAACTCAATTGGCTAAAATTGAATGTTCATAAAACAGCAATAAATTAGAACTGAACAGATGCAGGATATAAGAATCAAACTTGGGGAAAGCAGGTAGATAAGCTTCCAATGAGAAATTACTATGAACTTATGAAAACAATAAATCAAACATAAGTAGTCATCAAAAACCACCAATAAAAGAATGGAGGAACTGAACCAATCAAATTGCCCCAAAAGGTTGGTGGCGTTGGTTAGAACTGCCACCATGAATTTTCCCTGCCTGCAAATTTACAGTTAAAAATAACACTTGTGACATAAGAAACCCATAAAAAAAATGGAACAATTTCAAATGTTTATTCTTACTTAGAATCATAGAATAGGATCATAGAATGATACAGCACAGAAGGAGGCCATTCGGTCCATCGTGCCTGTGCCGGTTCTTTGAAGGAGCCGTCCAATTAGTCTACCCATTTCACCAGTCTGTCTACGTCCTCCTGCTGTCTGCTACTATCCCCCTCACTGTTCACTACATATCCGAGTTTCGTATCATCTGAAAACGTTGAAATTATGTCCTGTACACTCAAGCCCAGGTCATTAATATATATCAAAAAGAGCAGTGGTCCTAATACCGACTCCTGGCGAACACCACTGTCATGCATCTTATCATGACTCATGAAGTAACACTGGGCGGCCAGCTGGTGGCACCGTCCAAGGAGTATAAATACTCGGGCGTGGGCCCAGCTTGCTCAGGATGTTTCTGTAACCAGGAACTAGTGATGCAACTAGAAATCTCACGGTTTTGAAACAGTTGATTAAAGCCTTGTTTTATACTCAAACCAAGTGCTCAGTAGTCTTTTTACATCAACCACTGTACACCGCCCTCCAGTCAGAAAAACAACCCTACTCTCTGCTTTCGGGCCCTTAGCCAGTTTCGGATCCACGCAGCCACTGTCCCTTTAATAATAGAATAAAAGTTCTGAAGCCCCAAACGCCGAGTGGTGCCAATTCAGACATGGCAAATGGGCATTACTTTCAGTCCATTTGATGCACAGCCTGCCGCTGTGATGTTACTATCGGGCCTGTCAGTGACTGACCAGCACTCAGTGGCGTGCTCCAAGCTCCCTGAATAGTGCCGCATGTACTATACGATAAACAGAGCGTGCGTGTTTATTATAAACACATAGCTTGGAGTTTCCTCCGATACACATGGAACCTTGGCGCAAACAAGTTGCGTGGCTTAAAAGATCGCCGAATTTAGGGCGTAACTGAGTTATGCTCATAAGTGCGATAGGCCCAAGTCTCCTCGATCTGTTACATCCGCCTGAACGAATCTCGCCCACACAACTGGCCCCACCCTGACTCTGAAATCCTCCAATCGCGCACGTTCGGGGGTCTTCACATTATGACGGATTTACAGGCGCGGCAGGAAACAAAGTCATTTTTCTGGTCTTTTAATTGAAATTTTTTGAGCGTTTCAACAAAGAATGATCCCCATTGAGTCCTGATCTGTATTTTCTGTTTCTTTGAATGGATTTTTATGGCAAAGTATGAGGCACATTGAAAATTGAAAAGCTTCCCCGATTACAGGTTCTTAAATACGCTGTGCCTGATGGGCATGAATGTTGGTTAAATGAGTTGAAAATGTTAAGACTTAGAGAAGAAAGTTATGGGGCTGGATTTTCATTGAGGAGGCGTGTAGGAGGCGGGACTACAACTTTTGGGGTTGTAGTCCCGCCTCCATTGAGTTGTGGCCAACCCACACGATTTTCACTTGATTGACCTTGTTGAGCCCGCTCAGCTGTTTGAAGCTGTCAAACACGGACAATCTGTACTCTAAGTTAATTCCTTCCTCTCAGGCTGATTTAGAGATCTCTCCAGAACAGAAAGCTGAATGCTGCAACTTTTGACAGCTCGCGGCTATTCTGCTTTCTGTGCCGGTGAGATGAGGGACTCCTGAGACCTGAAGGAAGGAAGGCTGTAAAGCTAATTAAATGTAAGTAAAACTTCTTAACACTTTACACAGACCAAACACACTTACCTCTGCACTCATGCACCCATCACTCACCTGAACACCGGACATCTCGAACCTTCCAAGCCCTTCAGCCCGACGGTTTGCCTCGCTAACTTGGTGTGGTTTGGAGCCGTCGGGAATCCCACGCTTCAGGAATAAAAATAGGGATTAGGCTAAAAACTGCCTGTTAACTGGCAGTTAATTGGCACTAATCCCCATCCTGCCTCGGGGAGGCGGCTCACAGCACAGGTCGGGTACCCGCCTCCTTTGAAACTGGCATGGAGGTGAGTTGTGGGCGGGGATGGGTTCGTGCCCCCTGATTTTGCGATTTTAACCCCCCATACGCCTCCAATCCCGCCTCCACGGCCCAATGAAAATCCTGCCCATGGTGTGGGTTTGGCCTTTCCTGGGGCCCCAATTGTTTACGCTGATTTATGCCAGTTTACTTGCATTTTGACTTCGGGGATATTGTAATGAGATTGGCAGGATTCACGGGTGTTCCTTGACATTGGCAAAATGGGCGCAATTTCGGGCGCAACTTCCGGGTTGTGCCCACAGAGGAAACTCCAGGGCCAAACTATGGTATAATAACACTGCTGTGGAGTTAGGATACAGATCAGCCAGGATCTCACTGAATGGTGGAACAGGCTCGAGGGGCTGAATGGCCTCCTCCTGTCCCTGTGTGACCCCTTATTGCTGCAGTACCTAATTCCTGCCTGCAGATGGTGACAAAGCAGTACCAAGCGGACAGCAACAGAGTGGAACCGTGAGCCAAATGCACTCAGTCACGAGGCTCACCGACCTCAGAGAGGTTGCCGTCAGCTCCCACGCAGACCTTACATCACTACTTCAGCCCAACAGGCGTAACACTGCCAGGTGTTCAGAAGAGCCTTGCAGATTGGGCAGCTGTCGCAGCCCTGTGCAGTTAAACAGGAAATCATCACGGGCTGTTCAGCCGATTCTGTGCAAAGCAGCTGTCACGGTCAGATGCAACGTTCTGTTGACTTGTGCAGGAGGGAATCGCCCTCACAGTTCGCAGTACAGCAAGCCTGATTTTTATTAACCCAATAACACACAAAGCTCCCTTGGCGACTTCCTCACTTTAAATTCCATCTCGTACTTGATCCGGTGACTTAACACTTCTCCTGCTGTTAAAGCTTCTAGTTTTAGGTTTCTCCTCCCCCCCCTTCCGAAGGCACCAATTTGCTGGCGTTTGGTTCTACAGATGCTGGCTGTTTCTCCAGTTCACCTCCCCAGAAGCTAATCTTCATGTGTAACCCTCGAAAAGCTGTTTCAGCAGGCTCTTCAACCACAGGCAGGATCAGAGCTAAGCCCACCCCCTGTCCTTACCCAATGCTCACATTAGGAACCCAGGCAGGTGGATTTCTCTCATTGCCCCGCCCAGGCCCGAGACAGTGGGTCCAGCTGCAGCAGCCTATACTATCGCTACACTAAGAGGGCAGACCAGAGGTTGAACCTGGAACCTCGCTGGTTAGAGAAAGTCACTGGAGGAGCAGGTCCTTCATCTAGAGGCATCTTAAATGAAAGCCAGCTGCATTGAGGGGGGCGGAAGGAATTCCCTCGCACGATTTAACTCACATCGGACAAAATCATTCTACAGTCACACGTGGTTTCGTACAAGATGGCTCTGGGGCTGGCAGCTCCCAAGGGAGCTCCTTTGCTGTGCAACTCTATCATTGGCCATCCGTTGCCATCCTTTTCCCTTTCTCCACCAATCCCCTCTCCTCCACTGTTTAAGTTCCCCTGGCCCTAACAGTGGGTGCATTTTAGCCCTAACTACAAGTTAACTGCCAGCTTAAAGTTACCTGGGCCCACTGGATCTTTGCTCAAATTTGGCTTCCAAATTCCTGGACTTCTCTGGACGTCAAGACTACGCTTCTCCACAGGACTTCACCGGACTACACAGTAAGACTCAGCTGCTGTGACTCTGATTTGCTATTCAGTTGCTTAAGTTTTAAGGTAACTTTGTTTAGGCTACAGCCCATCCCCCACCGCTGTTTTACATGCTGAGCTTATGACTGTGCTACTGGTTTTTCAGCTTTCTTTTACTACAGCCTGGTTCCTAGCCAGAAATTCACTTTCCTAGGCCGAAGTTCATTTCCCCGCCACCTCTGGATCTTATGGTGAACTCCTACTTTGCCACCGTTTTTCTGCCCCACGAATGATTCTGCACACCTCCTGGATCTTCATTCCCACGGAAATACCTCTAGCACGCCGTCCTTCGATACTCTACCCTTCAGCTAACTTCTGGACTCACTCGCCCTCCGCACCTGTCTACGAACCTGGACATCAGTTCATTGGTGCTCGAACCTGACTCCACCTTAACTGCATCAACTTTATCCTCCCACGGGACCTCTGACTTTAACTCTGGACTCCCTCCTATTGTCTCCTCTCTATTCCCCATTTACTACCAGGATATATGTATCCTAATCTTGCTATGTAACCGGGCGTATTTAACTTGAGTTTCCCTCTGTCCACTCTCGTGCACGTTTAGGCTGCCACTCTGGACCCGAGCCCACCACTCCTATTTCCTCTTTTCTTTTATACCACTCCAAGACCACTCTCTCCTGTCGTCATGCCTCCTTTCATTTCTCCCCTCTCAGGTACTCTGCTCTCCCAGATCCCTACCCCAACCCTTCAGAAATCCTCGATCTTTCTACACACCTGCTGCCGTCCTAGGCTTGACTCCCTCTTCGATAAGCCTACAGCTTCCCTCTGTGCCGCTCTTGGTCTCCTTACGAGCAACTCCAACTGCCCCATCCTACTCTCTCGCCAACCTTTCCGCCCAGCGCACCTGCTGAGAGCTAATCTTTCTACCTCTTTTCAAGTCCCAGTGATGTTGCTGCTCCGCCCGCTGCCTTCCCTGCCCTCCTGGAGATAGGTTATATGCTCCGATCCCTCAGACAACGAGGCATTGATACACTGAGAGCTTACGAATGATGGAGAAGGAAGTTTGCAAGTGGGGCGTGGAGTGTAAACATTTTTGAGTAAAGGAGGGTCACAACCTTTCTGGAAGCACCATGAATCAAGCGAGGACAGTTAACGGCAGCCCGCCACCTGGTAGCGGGTTTGAGCGCAATGAGCTTACCTGAGTGGCCAAACATGGTGGCAACACACTCGCCCGTGTAGAAGTCAAAGATGGAGAGGTTCTTATCAGAGCAGCTGGTTGCGATGTACAGCCCGGAGGGATCGATTTGAACCTGGAACAGATACATGTGACACACCATCAATACTGGCTCAGGAACCTGCATCACCCAGAGTGAGAGCCAGATGGCACAGAGTGTGAGTCAGAGAGAGAGAGAGAGAGAGAGAGAGCGCGAGTGTGGGTCAGTGAGAGAGAGAGAGAGAGAGCGCGAGTGTGGGTCAGAGAGAGAGAGAGAGCGCGAGTGTGGGTCAGAGAGAGAGAGAGAGAGCGCGAGTGTGGGTCAGAGAGAGAGAGAGAGAGCGCGAGTGTGGGTCAGAGAGAGAGAGAGAGCGCGAGTGTGGGTCAGAGAGAGAGAGAGAGAGCGCAAGTGTGGGTCAGAGAGAGAGAGAGCGCGAGTGTGGGTCAGAGAGAGAGAGAGAGAGCGCGAGTGTGGGTCAGAGAGAGAGAGAGCGCGCGAGTGTGGGTCAGAGAGAGAGAGAGAGCGCGCGAGTGTGGGTCAGAGAGAGAGAGAGAGAGAGCGCGCGAGTGTGGGTCAGAGAGAGAGAGAGAGAGAGCGCGAGTGTGGGTCAGAGAGAGAGAGAGAGCGCGAGTGTGGGTCAGAGAGAGAGAGAGAGAGCGCGAGTGTGGGTCAGAGAGAGAGAGAGAGCGCGCGAGTGTGGGTCAGAGAGAGAGAGAGAGCGCGCGAGTGTGGGTCAGAGAGAGAGAGAGAGAGCGCGCGAGTGTGGGTCAGAGAGAGAGAGAGAGAGCGCGAGTGTGGGTCAGAGAGAGAGAGAGAGAGAGCGCGAGTGTGGGTCAGAGAGAGAGAGAGAGCGCGAGTGTGGGTCAGAGAGAGAGAGAGAGAGCGCGAGTGTGGGTCAGAGAGAGAGAGAGAGCGCGAGTGTGGGTCAGAGAGAGAGAGCGCGAGTGTGGGTCAGAGAGAGAGCGCGAGTGTGGGTCAGAGAGAGAGAGAGAGAGCGCGAGTGTGGGTCAGAGAGAGAGAGAGAGCGCGCGAGTGTGGGTCAGAGAGAGAGAGAGAGCGCGCGAGTGTGGGTCAGAGAGAGAGAGAGCGCGAGTGTGGGTCAGAGAGAGAGAGAGCGCGCGAGTGTGGGTCAGAGAGAGAGAGAGCGCGCGAGTGTGGGTCAGAGAGAGAGAGAGCGCGCGAGTGTGGGTCAGAGAGAGAGAGAGAGCGCGCGCGTGTGGGTCAGAGAGAGAGAGAGCGCGCGAGTGTGGGTCAGAGAGAGAGAGAGCGCGCGAGTGTGGGTCAGAGAGAGAGAGAGCACGCGAGAGTGTGGGTCAGAGAGAGAGAGAGCGCGCGAGTGTGGGTCAGAGAGAGAGAGAGCGCGCGAGTGTGGGTCAGAGAGAGAGAGAGAGAGAGCGCGAGTGTGGGTCAGAGAGAGAGAGAGCGCGAGTGTGGGTCAGAGAGAGAGAGAGAGCGCGAGTGTGGGTCAGAGAGAGAGAGCGCGCGAGTGTGGGTCAGAGAGAGAGAGCGCGAGTGTGGGTCAGAGAGAGAGAGAGCGCGAGTGTGGGTCAGAGAGAGAGAGAGAGAGCGCGAGTGTGGGTCAGAGAGAGAGAGCGCGAGTGTGGGTCAGAGAGAGAGAGCGCGCGAGTGTGGGTCAGAGAGAGAGAGCGCGAGTGTGGGTCAGAGAGAGAGAGTGCGCGAGTGTGGGTCAGAGAGAGAGAGAGAGCGCAAGTGTGGGTCAGAGACAGAGAGAGCGCGAGTGTGGGTCAGAGAGAGAGAGAGCGCGAGTGTGGGTCAGAGAGAGAGAGCGAGTGTGGGTCAGAGAGAGAGAGCGAGTGTGGGTCAGAGAGAGAGAGCGAGTGTGGGTCAGAGAGAGCGTGAGTGTGGGTCAGAGAGAGCGCGAGTGTGGGTCAGAGAGAGAGAGCGAGTGTGGGTCAGAGAGAGAGCGCGAGTGTGGGTCAGAGAGAGAGCGCGAGTGTGGGTCAGAGAGAGAGCGCGAGTGTGGGTCAGAGAGAGAGCGCGAGTGTGGGTCAGAGAGAGAGAGCGAGTGTGGGTCAGAGAGAGAGCGAGTGTGGGTCAGAGAGAGAGCGCGAGTGTGGGTCAGAGAGAGAGCGCGAGTGTGGGTCAGAGAGAGCGCGAGTGTGGGTCAGAGAGAGAGAGAGAGAGAGAGAGAGCGCGAGTGTGGGTCAGTGAGAGAGAGAGAGAGAGAGCGCGAGTGTGGGTCAGAGAGAGAGAGAGAGCGCGAGTGTGGGTCAGAGAGAGAGAGAGAGAGCGCGAGTGTGGGTCAGAGAGAGAGAGAGAGAGCGCGAGTGTGGGTCAGAGAGAGAGAGAGAGCGCGAGTGTGGGTCAGAGAGAGAGAGAGAGAGCGCAAGTGTGGGTCAGAGAGAGACAGAGAGCGCGAGTGTGGGTCAGAGAGAGAGAGAGAGAGCGCGAGTGTGGGTCAGAGAGAGAGAGAGCGCGCGAGTGTGGGTCAGAGAGAGAGAGAGAGCGCGCGAGTGTGGGTCAGAGAGAGAGAGAGAGAGAGCGCGCGAGTGTGGGTCAGAGAGAGAGAGAGAGAGAGCGCGAGTGTGGGTCAGAGAGAGAGAGAGAGAGCGCGAGTGTGGGTCAGAGAGAGAGAGAGAGAGAGAGAGAGAGCGCGAGTGTGGGTCAGAGAGAGAGAGAGAGCGCGAGTGTGGGTCAGAGAGAGAGAGAGAGCGCGAGTGTGGGTCAGAGAGAGAGAGAGAGCGCTAGTGTGGGTCAGAGAGAGAGAGAGAGAGCGTGAGTGTGGGTCAGAGAGAGAGAGAGAGCGCGAGTGTGGGTCAGAGAGAGAGAGAGAGAGAGCGCGAGTGTGGGTCAGAGAGAGAGAGAGAGCGCGAGTGTGGGTCAGAGAGAGAGAGAGAGAGCGCGAGTGTGGGTCAGAGAGAGAGAGAGAGCGCGAGTGTGGGTCAGAGAGAGAGAGAGCCCGAGTGTGGGTCAGAGAGAGAGAGAGAGCGCGAGTGTGGGTCAGAGAGAGAGAGCGCGAGTGTGGGTCAGAGAGAGAGAGAGAGCGCGCGAGTGTGGGTCAGAGAGAGAGAGAGAGCGCGCGAGTGTGGGTCAGAGAGAGAGAGAGCGCGAGTGTGGGTCAGAGAGAGAGAGAGCGCGCGAGTGTGGGTCAGAGAGAGAGAGAGCGCGCGAGTGTGGGTCAGAGAGAGAGAGAGCGCGCGAGTGTGGGTCAGAGAGAGAGAGAGCGTGCGAGTGTGGGTCAGAGAGAGAGAGAGCGCGCGAGTGTGGGTCAGAGAGAGAGAGAGCACGCGAGAGTGTGGGTCAGAGAGAGAGAGAGCGCGCGAGTGTGGGTCAGAGAGAGAGAGAGCGCGCGAGTGTGGGTCAGAGAGAGAGAGAGAGAGCGCGAGTGTGGGTCAGAGAGAGAGAGAGCGCGAGTGTGGGTCAGAGAGAGAGAGAGAGAGCGCGAGTGTGGGTCAGAGAGAGAGAGCGCGCGAGTGTGGGTCAGAGAGAGAGAGCGCGAGTGTGGGTCAGAGAGAGAGAGAGCGCGAGTGTGGGTCAGAGAGAGAGAGAGAGAGCGCGAGTGTGGGTCAGAGAGAGAGAGCGCGAGTGTGGGTCAGAGAGAGAGCGCGCGAGTGTGGGTCAGAGAGAGAGAGCGCGAGTGTGGGTCAGAGAGAGAGAGTGCGCGAGTGTGGGTCAGAGAGAGAGAGAGAGCGCAAGTGTGGGTCAGAGACAGAGAGAGCGCGAGTGTGGGTCAGAGAGAGAGAGAGCGCGAGTGTGGGTCAGAGAGAGAGAGCGCGCGAGTGTGGGTCAGAGAGAGAGAGCGCGCGAGTGTGGGTCAGAGAGAGAGAGAGAGCGAGTGTGGGTCAGAGAGAGAGCGAGTGTGGGTCAGAGAGAGAGAGAGCGCGCGAGTGTGGGTCAGAGAGAGAGAGAGCGCGCGAGTGTGGGTCAGAGAGAGAGAGAGCGCGCGAGTGTGGGTCAGAGAGAGAGAGCGCGCGAGTGTGGGTCAGAGAGAGAGAGCGAGTGTGGGTCAGAGAGAGAGCGCGAGTGTGGGTCAGAGAGAGAGCGCGAGTGTGGGTCAGAGAGAGCGCGAGTGTGGGTCAGAGAGAGAGCGCGAGTGTGGGTCAGAGAGAGAGAGCGAGTGTGGATCAGAGAGAGAGCGAGTGTGGGTCAGAGAGAGAGCGCGAGTGTGGGTCAGAGAGAGCGCGAGTGTGGGTCAGAGAGAGCGCGAGTGTGGGTCAGAGAGAGCGCGAGTGTGGGTCAGAGAGAGAGCGCGAGTGTGGGTCAGAGAGAGAGCGCGAGTGTGGGTCAGAGAGAGAGCGAGTGTGGGTCAGAGAGAGAGCGAGTGTGGGTCAGAGAGAGAGCGAGTGTGGGTCAGAGAGAGAGCGAGTGTGGGTCAGAGAGAGAGCGAGTGTGGGTCAGAGAGAGAGAGTGTGGGTCAGAGAGAGAGAGTGTGGGTCAGAGAGAGAGCGCGAGTGTGGGTCAGAGAGAGAGAGCGAGTGTGGGTCAGAGAGAGAGTGAGTGTGGGTCAGAGAGAGAGCGCGAGTGTGGGTCAGAGAGAGAGCGCGAGTGTGGGTCAGAGAGAGAGCGAGTGTGGGTCAGAGAGAGAGCGAGTGTGGGTCAGAGAGAGAGCGAGTGTGGGTCAGAGAGAGAGCGAGTGTGGGTCAGAGAGAGAGCGAGTGTGGGTCAGAGAGAGAGTGAGTGTGGGTCAGAGAGAGAGTGAGTGTGGGTCAGAGAGAGAGCGCGAGTGTGGGTCAGAGAGAGAGCGCGAGTGTGGGTCAGAGAGAGAGCGAGTGTGGGTCAGAGAGAGAGCGCGAGTGTGGGTCAGAGAGAGAGCGAGTGTGTGGGTCAGAGAGAGAGAGTGTGGGTCAGAGAGAGCGCGAGTGGGTCAGAGAGAGAGCGAGTGTGGGTCAGAGAGAGAGCGAGACTGTGGGTCAGAGAGAGAGCGAGTGTGGGTCAGAGAGAGAGCGCGAGTGTGGGTCAGAGAGAGAGCGAGTGTGGGTCAGAGAGAGAGCGAGTGTGGGTCAGAGAGAGAGCGAGTGTGGGTCAGAGAGAGAGTGAGTGTGGGTCAGAGAGAGAGCGAGTGTGGGTCAGAGAGAGAGCGAGTTTGTGGGTCAGAGAGAGAGCGAGTGTGTGGGTCAGAGAGAGAGAGAGAGCGAGTGTGTGGGTCAGAGAGAGAGCGAGTGTGGGTCAGAGAGAGAGGCGATTTTCAGGTTGAATCGTTTCCGAGGATTGGACTGCCGTTAGAACCTACTCTGAAGCTGATCTTGTTTTTAATCGAAGATGAGACAGGAGAAATAATACATAACGTGCACGATATTGAGCAGGTGATTTAGCGTGGACTGTAAGCACAGAATCAGAGGGCATGAGGGGAAAATAACAAACCTCGAACAACACAGGGAGAAAAGGGAATGTTCCCCATAGATGGAACAGCCTGCAGCAAAAGTAGTTAATGCCATGTTCATTGATTCCTTCAAATAGGAGCATGGAAATAACTGGTTAAGATTGGGGTTAAGAGTAGCTACAGGTGGAGATGATCAAATACTGTGTGGACATGAATGGAATATAGAAATACCACAGCAAGGAATCCAATTAATCTCGGTTTACCTTTAAGCAGAGAAAGACACTTATCAAACCTTTACTCAAGGGACCAAATGGGTTGAGTCTTGTTCATGATGGAGTGGATTGTACATGAACTGTCGAAAGAATCAGCTCAATGGCCCGAAAGGCCTTTTCTTATTCCTGGCTTGTTTGGGTTCTATTTATTTTAAAGTTGGGCTCCCTTTCCCTTTCATTTGCTCTCCCAATTAAACGCACCATCTACCGGTAAGATAGCCGAGCGGCAACATGTCCCCCAGGACTCCATCAACACTGTTATAACATCAGCCACTAGGAGACTTTCCATCCCTCCCAATCAGGAAGTGCCTGGTCCCTACTCAGTGCCCAGCCAACACTCCTGCTCAACGCCTGGTCCCTGCTCCTGAACCTACCAGGCCCCACTCTTGCTCTGGTTTCTCCCCTCCCCCCCCAGACCCCTCCCCTCACCTCCAGACCCCTCCCCTCACCCCCAGACCCCTCCCCAGAGCCCCCAGACCCCTCCCCAGAGCCCCCAGGCCCCTCCCCAGAGCCCTCCCCTCACCCCTCCTCACACTCGTCTCCCACTCTGTTCTTGGGTTTTATCTCACGATCAGGATGTCACCCCCCTCGCTCCTCTTCAGAGCATGTGACCAAGAGTTGGGAGTCAAAGTGCCGCTGCTTGTGGTACTGATCCCCAGTTCGAGCATGGTCTGAAGCAGTAATTTCCTGCCTCACACGTTTTCTGAAGTAATTTGATTCCCTCTTTTATATTCTTCGTTACCCCCAGCAGGGAGTAGGTGAGCTCCTCCTGGCCCTTCACCGCTTCCCTTCCTGTGGAGAAAGTGCTCAGCCTCTGCCTTGCTCTCCACAAGCACTCCTGGTCAACAGTGCCCAGCCTGGGAGGGTGAGGCTGGACATCTGCCAATGACGCTCTCTGTAACCAACATGACCCAAGCCTGCCTCCCCCAGCGCACTGGCCGAGTCCGAGAATTCACCACTGCGCAATCAAGGACACAAAATGTTTCTTGCGATTGATTGCCACAACCCCTCGGCCTCTGGAAGCTGGATAACACCATTTCCATTGGCGCTCACCTTGATCAGGGTCCCATCTTCTCCCTGAGATCCTTTATATAGCTTCTTCTGTTTCCCGTTGCTAATGTTGAATATCCTGCGGAGGAGGACGGCACTTACTGTGAGACAACAGTCTAGAAAGTCACGCAGATGTAAATACATTCCACCTTCAAACCCACAGGACCACGCAGTGAGACCAATTCACATCCTGTTTCTATATCACACTGATCCGTCTGTGTATGAAACTATTCTGTTTATTCAGTCAGGGATAAGTGAGGGGTGTGGGGTATATCAGTGTTACAGTGAGGGGTGTGGGGTATATCAGAGTTACAGTGAGCGGTGTGGGGTATATCAGTGTTACGGTGAGGGGTGTGGGGTATATCAGTGTTACGATGATGGGTGTGGGGTGTGGGGTATATCAGAGTTATGATGATGGGTGTGGGGTATATCAGAGTTACAGTGAGGGGTGTGAAGTGTATCAGTGTTACGGTGATGGGTGTGGGGAAAGCAGTGTTATGGTGATGGGTGTGTGTAGCGGAGAAGTTTACACTGTGTTACAATGTGTAGCGCTGTGTATAATCGCCTCTATTACGGGTCCTGCACTGGTTTTCCTTGCTCTCCCTTTGGTTGCATGTGCACGAGGCCGGTTGCAGCACATCCAGCTCACACTCACCGAATGCTTCTGTCCTGGCATCCGATGGCAGCGTACTTGCGTGTGGAATCCACGTCCATGTCGTACAGAGTTGTCTTTCGAACCACGTGGTGGGTCCGGGTGAACTGAGTGCCTTCAGCAGACTGTTGGGAATGAACACAGGAGGATTAGCACCAACACCCAGACTCCTGCAGGGCCATGAGACGTTTACAGAGAGAAGCACATCGGGCACGGAGGGTGTGTAAACAACGTCTTGGGAGAACCTCTCCAGATATTAACACACTCGGCAGATTCGCAAGAAGCGTCGGCACACCCTGTGGGATTCACCCAAATACTGACACGGTCCTGGGCATCCCCTGCCCTACCTTCTGGAGGACTGGGTTAGCTACACAAAGAAAACAAACTGTACAGAAACTGTACAGCAACAGAAGCAATGTGCTAGTAAGTCAACAAATCTAGAGTACAGGATTTGTAAGAAGAATATAAGCCCTACAATATCCTTATATCATTTGTTTACAGCAGTATTTTTATCTAGTTCCTCCAATTCTGGCTTTGTGCACCTCCCCGATTGTTATCGCTCCACCATTGGTGGCCGTGCCTTCAGCTGCCTAGGCCTAAGTCCTGGAATTCCATCCCTAGACCTCTCCACCTCTCTTCACCTCTCTCTCCTCCTTTAAGACACTTCTTAAAACCTACCTCTGACCAAGCATTTTGATCACCTGTCCTTAAGCCCAGAAATTCCGAGCGCAGGCCTCCCGCAGGCGGAGGGCTACGATCTGGAAAAATCTGCGCCTGGATCGGAGGGCTCCCGGGAGGCGCAGAGTTCCGCTGCTGGGCCTCTCCAAACTGCCGGTGTGCAGGGCCCACGTATCCCAGAGGCGCAGGTAGTTCGCAGCACCCCTGGGATCACGTGGGCCATGGGGAGCCAATCACAGAAGGGAATCTCCCTTCATTCTTTTGACATGGTGTGGAGATGCCGGTGTTGGGCTGGAGTGGACAAATGTAAGAAGTCACACAACACCAGGTTATAGTCCAACAGTTTTATTTGAAATCACAAGCTTTCGGAGCGCTGCTCCTTCGCCATTTATCACAACTCGGCAGAGAGATAATCACAGCAATCAACGGTGTGAATGGTGTCCAAACAGGTTAGTCAGGAAAACATTACATCAAAGAACAATGAGGTGGGGTCACAAGGGGTCAAATGTTGCAGATGCTGGGGTCTGTATGAAAAACAAAAAACAGACAAAAAAACTTTTTTTTTGCTGGAAATCATAGCAGGTCCGGCGCATCTGTGTAGAGAGAACAAGCCAACGACGACTCGAGTCTGGGTGATTATCTCTCTGTGATTATCTCTCTGCCGAGGTGTGATAAATGGCAGTTAGAAAGATTACCTGTAATCATTTGGCATTATTCTCTGACTATATAAGCTGTGTCTTTATGCATCTCTCCACTTCACTTGACGAAGGAGCAGCGCTCCGAAAGCTTGTGATTTCAAATAAAACTGTTACATTTGACAGGAAGACCTGTCAAATATATGAATAGAGGTCACCCCCAAAACATAGTAAAACTTCAAAAAAAAAATTTTTTAATCACATTTTTAAAATGACTTTAAATAATAATAATCAATAATAATAATCAACTTTATTGTCATTGTTAGTGCACAAGTGCAGTACAATGAAATGTAGGCTTGCGGCTCCCGAGAGTGTACATTTAGATTAAGACATTTAAACATTCAACATTCATTTGGCTTGTAATACATTAACATAAACATAACCATAATAAAGTGCATTGGCAGATGCATCTACGACAGGTAGATTGGTGAGGACGAGGTCAAGTAGGGTTTTCTCTCCTGTTGGTTCTCTCACCACCTGTTGCAGGCCCAGACTGGCAGTTATATCCTTCAAGATTCGGCCAGCTCGGTCAGTAGTGGTGCTACCGAGCCACTCTTGGTGATGGAGATTGAAGTCCCCCACCCAGAGTACACTCTGTGCCCTTGCTTCTCTCAGTGCTTCTTCCAAGTGGTGTTCAACATGGAGGAGTACTGATTCATCAGCTGAGGGAGGGCGGTAGGTGGTAATCAGCAGGAGGTTTCCTTGCCCATGCTTGACCTGAAGCCATGAGACTTCATGGGGTCCGGAGTCAATGTTGAAGACTCCCAGGACCACTCCCTCCCGACTGCATACCACTGCGCCGCCACCTCTGGTGGGTCTGTCCTGCCGGTGGGACAGGACATATCCAGGGATGGTGATGGAGGAGTCTGGGACATTGGCTGAAAGGTATGATTCTGTGAGTATGACTATGTCAGGCTGTTGCTTGACTAGTCTGTGGGACGGTGCTCCCAATTTTGGCACAAGTCCCCAGATGTTAGTGAGGAGGACTTTGCAGTGTCAACTGGGCTGGGTGTGCCATTGTCGTGTCCAAAGCCGGTGTCGAGGTCGATGCTGGGTGGTCCGGCCGGTTTTATTCTTCGTATTGTTTCTCATAGCAGTTTGTTACAACTGAGTGGCTTGCTAGGCCATTTCAGAGGGCAGTTAAAAGTCAACCACATTGCTGTGGGTCTGGAGGCACATATAGGCCAGACCAGGTAAGGACGGCAGATTTCCTTCGTTAAAGGACATTAGTGAACCAGATGGGTTTTTACGACAATCCGATAGTTTTATGGTCACTATTACTGGATGTGAGTGTCAAGTGGGATGTGGAGGAAGAGATTGCTAAAGCTGAGTGCTGGTGAGGAAAGGCAATGGGGATCAGATTGAGGGTGATGGAAACTTCATACTTACTTTTCCAGTGCGATGAAGGTCATGGAATCTTTTCCTGCACTGCATCCAGGTGCGCCGTGTGAGCTCCAAGGAGTTGACTTCCCCAGCCACCTGTAGCCACACAGCCTTGGTCTGACTCGGAGGCCTCTTCCTCCCTGAAGAAGGGAACAGGACCTCCCTGTGGGCCCTAGCCCCATCCAACAATGCCTGCAGTGATGCCTCATCAAATTTAGGCGCAGCTCTTGCCCTCCCGCTGGCCATTGTTCCTGCAGGCTCCTGTGCCATCATAAGTGGAAAGCTTGGAAGCCTGCAGAGGAAGCAAGGCTTGCTGTGGACCTTAAATGCAGCAGCAATGATGACGTCATCGGAGGGGACTTGCAGTCATGAAAATCCCATTTGCAAAGGCTTCCCACATGTTGGAAATCAATTGGCCAATTGAGTTAAAATCTCACACATCCATTTAGATTCGTGTGGGAATCACGAAATTCGGGGAACCCGACAATTGCCCGCACCTGAGTTAAAATCGACCCCTATGCCTCTATTTATGAAGCTCAGGATCCCATATGCTTTTTTAACTGCTTTCTCAACCTGCCCTGCCACCTTCAACGATTTGTGCACATATACCCCCAGGTCTCTCTGTTCATGCACCCCTTTCAGGATTATACCATTTAGTTTATATTTCCTCTCCTCATTCTTCCTACGAAAATGTATCACTTCACATTTTTCTGCGTTAAATTTCATCTGCCATGTGTCCGCCTATTCCACCAGCCTGTTTCTGTCCTCTTGAAGTCCATCACTCTCCTCCTTACTGTTCACTATACTTCCAAGTTTTCTGTCATCTGCAAATTTTGAAATTGTGCCCTATACACCCACATCCAAGTCATTAATATATATCAAGAAAAGCAGTGGTCCTAGTACCGACCCCTGGGGAACACCACTGTATACCTTCCTCCAGTCCGAAAAACAACCGTTCACCACTACTCCCTGTTTCCTATCACTTAGCCAATTTCGTATCCATGCTGCCACTGTCCCTTTTATTCCATGGGCTTCAACTTTGCTGGCGAGCCTATTATGTGGCACTTTGTCAAATGCCTTTTGGAAGTCCATGTACACCACATCAACCGCATTGCCCTCATCAACCCTCTCTGTTACCTCATCAAAAAACTCAATCAATTTGTGATGTAAGAAAAAGGAGTCTTACCATCAAGTAACTTTAAAGTAAGCTTTAAGTAACTTATAAACACACTATATACAAGAGGTCTTTACCATGCCTCTGGTAGAAGCCTCTTACAATACTGAACAGACCAGTATTTATACCAGTCCAACAGGAAGTGACACATGACAGGAAGTGAGGTATGTACACAGTTCATAGTTCACAGTTCACAGGAAGTGATGACATAACTTCCCGGAAGTTATTATTATTATCACATTCTTCCCTCCTGCAGGATTAGGAGGCTGTGGTCTACCTTTTGGTCCGCAGCCGTCGAACAAGGAAGAGTCGCACCCGTTTGGATTCCCGTCGTGGAGGGTCGCTGGTCCGCTTACATGCGGTTGGCCATTGGTCAGAGTCTGTGTGGCCTGGATTGCCCTGTGAAGGGTCGGGGAGATCATGGCTTCGAGTACGAGCCCCAATAGGTTCAAAGTCGGACTGCCTCTGTTCAGAGGGAGGTGCAGAGCTGGTCTGTGGCGGATCAGTACTTTCATGCACGGTACTGGGAGGGTCGCAACCTTGAGCACGGGGTTCTACCGGCACCAAGCTAGTTGGTGTCCGATCAGGATCCTGGAGAGGGGTACCCGATAGGTCCCAAGAGTTTCCTGGTGAAATGCCATCACCCGATGTCCCACTAGGTCCTGGTGGGCAGGGAGCCAGATCCCGTAATGATACGGTAGAATCTCGGCCGTCGGAATATCGTATGTTTGCATAGGTGGGGTTGGCATCGGTTAGTTCGACCTCGTCTACAAGAGGGTCATTTTTAGACGTCCGAACGTATCTTCGGAGTAATACAGGTCCAGGAGTAGTTAGCCATGACGGGAGTGATGTCCCATGAGATGAGCGACGCTGGAATCCAAAGAACCGCTCATGAGGTGTAGTATTTGTGGCTGTAGAAAGCAGGGACCGTACAGAGTGCAATGCATCCGGAAGCACTGTTTCCCATTGCTGGTCTGGTAGGCCCCGAGATCTTAAAGCGAGACGTACGGAATTCCAGATGATACCGTTATACCTCTCTACCTGCCCATTTCCGATGGGATGGTATGGTGTTGTTTTGCTTGTAGCAATTCCCCGTTCTGAGAGGTAGTCCTTGAGTTCCCTTGACATAAAGGATGGACCCCGATCTGAGTGAATATAAGCCGGCATGCCACAGAGAGAAAATACCTGCTCAAGGCAGCAGATTACTGTGGACGCCAGCATATTGGAGCAGGGGAAGGCAAACGGAAAACGTGAATATTCGTCGATCATGGTGAGCAAATATGTGTTCCGAGTTGAAGAGGGCACTGGGCCCTTAAAATCGATGCTAAGTCGTTGCATCGGTTGGGTTGCATGTATGAGTATACCATCTGAGGGGCGGAAGAACTGAGGTTTTAATTCCGCACAAAGCCGGCATTCTGAGCATATTTTCTTTACATCTCCAGTGGAAAAAGGGAGATTCCGTGATCGTACGAAATGTAGCATGCGCGTAACGCCAGGATGACACAATCCATTGTGGACATCCATGAGAGTAGAGGATGACATAGTGGAGCAGAATGCCCATGTGAGGGTGTCCGGGGCCACATTCTCCTTGCCAGGCCGATAGAGAATGGTATAACCAAAAGAGGCCAGTTCCATCCTCCAAAGTTGTATTTTATTATTCTTAATTTTGGTTCGTTTTCGATTATCGAGCATGAAGGCGACTGATCATGGACCAACGATCAATGTAAAGTGCTGGCGAGCTAGAAAATGGTTCCACTTCCGTACTGCCTCTGTGATGGCTGTGGCTTCTTTCTCAACCGTAGGATAATGTAGCTCGGCACCTTGTAAGGTCCTGGACACAAATGCTACAGGACGACCTTCCTGATTCAGAGTAGCCGAGATCGCCACCTCCGAGGCATCACATTCAACCACGAAAGGGAGATTCTCATCGATGGAGTGAAGAGCCGCTTTCTCCAACTGTTTTTTGAGAAGGTTAAAGGCTGCAACAGCCGCTGTTCCCAGTGGAAATGATCTAGCATGCAGCAAGGGTTGGATTTTGTCCGAAAAATGAGGAATCCATTTTGCGTAGTATGCAAACAGACCGAGAGCCCGACGTAAAGAAGCCGGATTCTTAGGTGATGGGAGCTCTTGGAGCGGGCGAAGTCTTTCTGGGTCTGGCTTAATGATACCATTGCCTACGCAGTAGCCAAGGATGTTGATGGTCGGTTGCGACTCAACAGGTTTGGATTCATTCAGGGTCAAATTACGGCGATGGAGGGCATCCCGAAATTTTTGGAGGTTGGCGTCGTGTTCCTGTTGATCGTGACCTGCAATGGTAATGTTATCAAGATAGGGAAAAGTGTCCCTTAGGTTTTCCTGCTTAACCAGGCCATCCATTGCCCGTTGGAAGACAGCCACTCCATTAGTAACCCCGAATGGGAGGTGACGAAATTGGTACAGCCGTCCATTAGCCTCAAAGGCCGTGTACTGCTTATCTGAGACCTTCAAGGGTACCTGATGATAGGCACTTTTTAAATCGTAAGTTGAGAACACGGGCAGCACGGTGGCATAGTGGTTAGCACTGTTGCCTCACAGCGCCAGGGACCCGGGTTCGAATCCGGCCTCGGGCGACTGTCTGTGTGGAGTTTGCACATTCTCCCCGTGTTTGCGTGGGTTTACTCCGGGTGCTCCGGTTTCCTCCCACAGTCCAAAGATGTGCGGGTTCGGTTGATTGGCTATGATAAATTGACCCTTAGTGTTAGGGGGATTAAATACGTGGGGTTACGGGGATAGGGTGGGATATGTGTTGGTGTGGGGGTTACGGGGATCGGGTGGGATATGTGTCGGTGCAGGCTCGATGGGCCGAAATGGCCTCTATCTGCACTGTGTGGTTTCTGTGATTTCTGTGAACACTTTGTATTCGGCCAGTTTATTAACCATATCATCAATGCGTGGCAATGGGTAGGCGTCCAAGTCGGTATATCGATTGATGGTTTGCGAATAATCGATGCATAGTCGCTGTTTGTGAGGTTTTAGAGGGTTCTTGACAATGACGACTTGAGCCCGCCAGGGCGACGAACATGGTTCGATGATATCCTCTGCTAGAAGTCGAGAGATTTCAGCCGCAATAAAAGATTGGTCTTCCTGATTAAAGCGCCGCAATTTCGTTATTATTGGTTTGCATTGAGGCGGAATACTGGCAAATAATGACGGTTCATCAAGTGAAGCTGCTGACAATGCACAAAACGGTAATTTAGACGGTATATTAGAAATAGTAAGTCCGGGTTTGGATCCACCAAACTCAATGGTGAGTTTCTTATGCTGTTTTTGGAAGTCCAGCCCTAAGAGGAGATCACTACATAAGTCCTTGAGCACCGAAAGTCGGGTGGAGGGATACATACGACCATGAAGTGTCATATCAACAACACAAAAGCTGGAGATTCTGGTATTAAGTGATGACTGAGCCATCGCAATTGCCTGGTCCGATGGGAGGACATGTAGTTTCAATTTCGCAACAATCTGTTCCTTAATGAAACTATCAGTACTTCCTGAGTCAATTAAGGCATCTAAGGTATGCCCTTTAATTGAAACTTTTGTGGCTGCATGAGACAGGTTCTGTGGGCAAGCAGCTGTAATGGGTGTCGTTGCACAGAGAGTGGCTAAAACTCTCGGTGTGCTTCTTCGGGAGAGAGCTCGAGAGGAAGCTTGATAGGTCCTAGCTGGAGCATCTTGATAGGCCCTAATTGGGGCAGTTCGGTAGGCCTTAGCTGGATTGGCCCTCGTAGAGGCCCTTGATAGGCAAACTTTAGCAAAGTGTCCTTTTTTTTTTTGCAATAACTGCAGATTGCATTGTGAGCAGGGCAGGTTTTCCTAGGGTGAAAAGCATCTCCACAAAAGAAGCACTCCTTCCTAGATTGCCAAGAGGCTGCTAAAGTGGGGTCATCCTCCTCCTCATCAGAATTATCAGAATTAGATTCCCCCATGATAGGGTTCAACTGAGACCGCTTGAATTGTCTGGTTGCAGCTACAGCAGCAGATCGAGATCTGGGCAGCTGATAGAGGTCTGCATTTCTCTTTGCCAAATACAGAGAACAAGCTAGGTCAAAAGCTTTTTGTAGCTCAAGTGTTTTACTTTCTAGTAGACGCTGGCGTATAAATGGAGAGGCAATCCCGCAGATGAAAGCATCACGAATCATTTCTTTGCGGTACAGCTCAGCTGAGGCTGCCTGAAAGTTACAATCTATGCTGAGCCTGCGAAGTTCTTGCAGGAATTCGTCAATTGATTCCCCTGGCCCTTGTTGGGCTGTGGCCAGTAGATGTCTAGCATAGACCTCATTTGGGGTCTTGGCATATAGTTTCTTAAGTGCCCGAATCACCTCATCGTAATTATCCCATTCATCAACATATTCGAACACTTTTGGGGTCACATAATTGATAAGTATCCTCAATCTAGCAGGAGCATCCGCTTTACATTCATCCAGAAAATTCTCAAAAGTACGGTACCAATGCTTCCATACCCTGCCAGCTGCTGGTGTATTCGGGTCCAAGTCCAGACGAATAGGTCTAAGGATTCTCTCCATGATGGGTGGTTCCCTGGATCCTTAACTCCGAGTTTGTCCGAAGGTCTAGTATTTGTGAGTGTAAATACTAAGTTACTTAAATTGATGTAAGAAAAAGGAGTCTTACCATCAAGTAGCTTTAAAGTAAGCTTTAAGTAACTTATAAACACACTATATACAAGAGGGGTCTTTACCATGCCTCTGGTAGAAGCCTCTTACAATACTGAACAGACCAGTATTTATACCAGTCCAACAGGAAGTGACATATAACAGGAAGTGAGGTATGTACACAGTTCATAGTTCACAGTTCACAGGAAGTGATGACATAACTTCCCGGAAGTTATTATTATTATCACAATTTGGTTAAACACAATTTGCCTTTAACAAATCTGTGCTGGCATTCCTTAATTAATCCACACTTGTCCAAGTGACTGTTAATTCTGTCCCTGATTATTGTTTCTAAAAGCTTCCCCAATACCGAGGTTAAACTGACTGGCCTGTAGTTGCTGGGTTTATCTTTTGCAATTCTCTAGTCCTCTGGCACCACCCCCATTTCTAAGGTGGATTGGAAGATTATGGCCAGTCCCTCCGCGATTTCTTCCTTCACGTCCCTTAGCATCCTAGGACTTATCTACTTTAAGTACAGCCAGCCTTTCTAGTACTTCCTCTTTATCCATTTTTATCCCATCCCGTATCTTCTCCGCCTACTCCTTCACTATGTCTATGGCAGCATCTTCTTCCTTGGTGAAGACAGATGCAAAGTACTCATTTAGCTTTTTATTTCAAATGTATTTAATTAACTGAATCTAAATTCCCCAGCTGCCGTGGTGTGATTTGAACTCACGTCTCCTGATTACTAGTCCAGTAACATAGCCACTATGCTACTGTTCCCATGGGCGATATAAATGCACGATATAAATGCAGGTTGTTTTTGTTTTGTATGAGATATAATTTGTACGGTGTATTTTATAGAGACATTATGAGAATATTTATATAGCATTTATAGTTTTGTGAGTGTCTGTTTGTGGTGGGGGATGGCTGTGATCACATTGCTGAGTAGCTGATGGTGGGTGTGTCATGAGCAGAAAGTTGGGGCACAGTGGAGTTGATTTTAATCCTTCCCACCTGGCACAAACCAGGCAGGTGGGCATGTAAACTCGAGCAGGTTAGTTACCCGCTTGGAACTGCAGGGTAAGATTTCAGGTGGCCGAGAGTGGGGGCCTTGAGCGTGCAGGCAAATCCATGTCCTATTATGTCAATAGGACCCTGTTGCATTTTAACTGGGGCCTCAGCAGGGAAGCAACTTTGGGCGAATGTGTGAGCATGCAGATAGCTTCCACGGGCAGTGCGCTCGGTACCTGTTGCTTACCACCATTCATGGGCCGTAGGGAAATGCACTGCGGCGGCAGCGGTACACCGTGCCCTGGTAAAACACGGCCATGGAAGGTCGCAAATGCTATTCAAGAAAAGAGAGGGAAAGCAGGGAACTACAGACCAGTTAGCCTGACATCAGTCGTCGGGAAAATGCTGGAATCCATTGTTAAGGAAGTGGTATCAGGGCACTTAGAAAATCATAACATGATTAGGCAGAGTCAACATGGTTTTATGAAAGGGAAATCGTGTTTGACAAATTTATTAGAGTTTTTTGAGGATGTAACTAGCAGGGTAGATAAAGGGGAACCAGTGGATGTAGTATATTTGGATTTCCAAAATGCATTCGATAAGGTGCCACATAAAAGGTTATTACACAAGATTAGGGCTCATGGGATTGGGGGTAATATAGCAGCATGGATAGAGGATTGGTTAACGGACAGAAGAGAGAGTAGGGATAAACGGGTCTTTTTCAGTTTGGCAGGCTGTAACGAGTGGTGTGCCGCACAGATCAGTGTTGGGGCCTCAGCTATTTACAATCTATATTAATGAACTAGATGAAGGGACCAAGTGTAATGTATCCAGGTTTGCTGACGATACAAAACTAGGTGGGACAGTAAGCTGTGAGGAGAACACAAAGGCCTAGAAATTGGGTATAGCCCCGCTTGGGGCGTTAGAATTGGCGCTGCGCAAATTTTATAGCCAGACGCAACTTATCGCCACCTCGCGCGATATTGGGTTGCAGCGCCCCTAAAGGTGATTGAGGCGCGAGTTCAGGTGTTACATGAGGCTCCTAAGGCGCTAACATGCCGGCGCAACCCAATAATGGGGCGGGCGGGCGCAGCACAGGTGCTCTCAATTACCGATGACCACGAGACTTCCAGGCGCCGGCCAGCTCTTAAAGGGGTGGGTCAGTCAGCTCCAGCATCCACACTCTGCGCCTTGTAGGCCTGAAAATCGGAGCAGGCCCTTCTCTGGCGCAAAATACTTGGAGCAGATGGAGAGGGTGAGGCAGAGAGCAGAGCGCTTCACCAATGAGGCTCTGGAGGAATTGGTGGCCGCAGTGGAGCGCCGGCGAGATGTACTCTACCCCGACAATAGCAGGAGGCCTAATCATAAGGACTACCGACGAGCTTGGAGGGATGTTTCTCAGAGGGTCAACTCCAGCAGCATGGTGACCAGGAGCCGTGTGCAGTGCAGGAAGAAATTCAACGACCTCACTCGGGTCGTGAGGGTGAGTGGTGTTTATGCAAACTTCTGCATCCCTCCATTTGCACCTGACTTTATGGCTACAGGGTGCGCTATGCCCCAATGGCCATCTGTCACCAAGCACCCATGGCCCTTTTTGGGCACACACATGCACATTTGACTCAGGGCATCATGTAAGGGCTCTTCCACCATGGGGGGCATGAGATGATAACTCAAGGCATCATGTAAGGGCTCTTCCACCATGGGGGGCATGAGATGATAACCCAGGGCATCATGTAAGGGCTCTTCCACCATGGGGGGCATGAGATGATAACTCAGGGCATCATGTAAGGGCTCTTCCACCATGGGGGGCATGAGATGATAACTCAGGGCATCATGTAACATCACTTCCCGTCCTTTCCCCTGCAGGCCAAGCTGGCGAGGAACCGCAAGGACCAGCTTCGCACCGGAGGAGGTCGTCCTCAACTGCAGACTCTGACGGATCTCGAGGAGAGAGTCCACCAGATTGTTGGAGGACGTCTGAGTGGTCCTGTCACCACTGCAGCTGCCGACCCCATTGTCCACAGCGATGGTAAGGTTCTCACCTTTTACAGCTGTCTCCTTCCACTTGTTTCCCCCGCCAGCATGCTTTCCTCACTGTGGACCCATGTCATAGCATTGCCGCACTCTTGCATCCCTTGCTGCCAAGCTGTCCTTTTGCTAAAGCCACTCTTTAACCTCCCTGCTTTCAGATGCTGCATCACCAGCTCGGGAGCCGGCCCCTCAAGTTGCCAGTGTCAGTGCCTCCGGAGGTGACGATCAGGAGGAAGCCGGACCATCCGTGCCAGCCTCAGGGGAGCCAACGCATCTGGAGACTGGGGATAGTAGTTCACTGGAGGGGAGGGGGGGGGGGCTCTGATGAGGAGCCAGTTGCAGGAACCAGCGGCCTGCAGCAACGCGAGGGGGGTAGGGAAGCTCGGGGGCCGTCTCCCCGGAGGGCGAGGCAGGCCACGATGACTGCTGCACAGAGTGCAGAGGAGATGCGTAGCCTTGCCAATATGAGCGCCCAGGCCCGGCTCAGGCACACTGAGCTTATGGCTGCAGTGGGGAGGATGCCTGAGTCGATCGACACACTGGCAAAGAGTGTGCTGGACTTTGGGGCAGCAATGGAAAGGACTGTCCAGGGCTTCGGGGCAGCAATGGAAAGGACTGTCCAGGGCTTCGGGGCAGCAATGGAAAGGTCTGTCCAGGGCTTCGGGGCAGCAATGGAGAGGTCTGTCCAGGGCTTGTCCGAGGCAGTGGAAAGGACTGTTCTGGCCTTGTCCGAAGCAGTGGAAAGGACTGTTCTGGCCTTGTCCAAAGCAGTGGAAAGGACTGTCCAGGGCTTCTCCGAAGCACTGGCACCTGCCACGCAGGTCCTCACTGCTGCCACGCAGTCACTTGCTGGCCTCGTCCACACGAACACTCACTGCAGCCACCTTAGCTGCATCGATTGTGGCGGATGATCCGGTGCGGCCCCGTCAGAGTGCCAGTGTGTCGGCCAACCACGGTGCAGGTGTCCTCTCTCGGCATGTGAGCATTCCTGATGCCACCGCTGGAACGTCAGCAGTGCAGCTGCCACCACCTGCACGGCAGACTGCTTCCAGCCATGCCCATTTGGAGCAGCCAGCTTCCGGGCCCTCCAAGCCCAGTGGTCATCCAGGCCGTCCCTCAGGGGCTTCAGCGCTTCCAGACACTCAGCAGGCGTCCCCCAGCCTTGACGCAGCCACTGGGGTCCAATTACGGAGGAGCTGCAGGGAGGGAAGGGGCCGACCTCGTAAGAGAAGTCGGTCTCCATCAAGGGGTCAACAGTAGAGGGAGGTGCTAAGACATCTCTTTTTCGAATTCAAGGCCGTCCACACCTGCTGTGTTTGTTTGTTATGTTTTGGTTAGTCTCGCCGGTTTGCCAGACAGTTATCTGTTAGTTTGTTAGTTATGCTTTCTGTTGCCATTACATTGTCATGCTGGAAGGAAGCACTTTTTTGAAAATAAAGAAAATGTTTTACTTACAATGGAGCTGTAGACTAATTACAATCATGGTGGCCTTCATAGGCTTACTGCGAACCGAAGGGCGCTGTTCCAATCACACCCAGCATTCCGTCAGAGGGGCCTAGAACCAAGTCCTTATGAGCCTCTGACGAACGGCCCTTCCAGTTTCTGGAGCCCTCCCATCTTCCTCCTCCTCCTCCTCCTCATCCTCCTCCTCCTCCTCCTCGTCCGCCTGCTCTGCTGGACCTTGAGGGTCGGCTGGCATTGGCTGGGTGCGTCGAATGGCCAGGTTATGGAGCATGCAGCAGACAACAACGATGCACGCCACATGCTCCGGCGAGTACTGTAGGGCGCCCCCCGAATGGTCGGGGCAACGGAAACGCTGCTTCAGCACACCAATTGTATGCTCCACAATGTTCCTGGTCGCCTGATGGCTGTTGTTGTAATGCTCTTCTGCCGGGGTGCTGGGCAAACGAAGCGGGGTCATGAGCCATGGGCAGAGAGGATAGCCCTTGTCGCCAAGAAGCCAGCCTCGTGGGTGAGCCGGGGCCTCAAAAAGGTCAGCCACTGAGGTCTGCCGCAGGATGAACGCGTCGTGGCTGCTGCCAGGGAATTGCGCGTTGACCGCCATGATCATCTGCCGGTGATCACAGACCAGCTGCACATTGAGGGAGTGGAACCCCTTGCGGTTGCGGAACTCCTCAGGATTCTGTAATGGCGCCCGCAAAGCCACGTGTGTACAGTCAATGGCCCCCTGCACCATGGGGAAGTCCGCAATAGCCGCGAAGCCCTGCGCGCGCTCCCCCTGCTTCTCCAGGGTCACAGGGAAGGTGATTAATTCGCGCCTCCTTCTATAAAGGGCAGCTGTCACTTGCCAGATACAGCAATGCACCGCAAATTGTGAAATATTTGCTATGTCCCCAGTTGCTGCCTGAAACGAGCCGCTGGCGAAAAAGTTGAGGGCAACAAGTGACTTTGACGGCCACCGACAGAGAGGTCCTGCACCATAGCCGCGGCTGCAGATCTTCAGCAAGCAGGTGGCACAGCTCAGTCACAACATCCTTACCGAATCTGAGCCTTCGCAGACACTGCTCCTCCGACATGGTAAGGTATGAGACCTGCTGCCTGAAAACCCTGGCAGCGAATGGTCAGATTTGGCGACGTCCATTGCCCCTCCTCCTTCTGGCCAATCCCGGCCCTCTTTCCCTCCGTCTCTGTGCCCTTGCCAGTTGTTTAGCCAGGAGGACATTCCCCTCCAAAGCAGCTCCCATTATTGTGTCAGACGAGTAAGACGCAGTAATCTCTCACGATCAAACTGTTCTGGACAGGGCTGAAGGTCCCATGGCTCCGCTGGCTCAATGAGAAGAACGCTCTCCAACTGAAGGTCTGCAACTCTCTCCAGCAGCGAGCAGGATGGCCGGCCCAAATGGCTGCCGCTTTTATACTAGTGCTGTCCCCTTTAAAGAGCGCCCCCCGAGTCCGAGAGGACCTGGTAACGTTCCATCCAACTGTCACTAATAGCGCCAGGCGGAACGGAGGGGGGCGCCACTGAATTTCCGGTCCGGGGCGCCAAAAAGGCGTTGCACACTGAAATGACGTCATGATCTACCTGCGCCCGCGAGCTGGCGCAAAGAGTTAGCACCAGCGCTAAAAGGCTACTCAATATGGCAGGAAGCGCTGGGTTCACTGCGCCCGGCCGAAAATTGGGTAACGCCCCAAATCTCGGGCTCTTTAGGCGCTAATCGCTGGCGCTACCAACCGAATTTCTCCCCCAAAGAGTCTTCAAAGGGATATAGACTAAGTGAGTGGGCAATAACGTGGCAGATGGAGTATAACGTAGAGAAATGTGAGGTTATTCACTTTTGTAGGAAGAACAGAAAAACAGAATATTTTTTAAATGGTGAGAAACTTTCAAATGTTGGTGTTCAGAGAGATTTGGGTGTCCTCGTGCAAGAAACACAGAAAGTTAGCATGCAGGTACAGCAAGCAGTAAGGAAGGCAAATGGCATGTTGGCTTTTATTGCAAGGGAGTTGGAGTATAAGAGTAAGGAAGTCTTACTACAATTGTACAGGGCCTTGGTGAGACCACACCTGGAGTACTGTGCACAGTTTTGGTCTCCTGATCTATGGAAGGATATACTTGCCTTGGAGGCGGTGCAGCGAAGGTTCACTAGATTGATTACTGGGTTGAGAGGGCTGTCCTATGATGAGAGGTTGTGTAGAATGGGCCTGCACTCTCTGGAGTTTAGAAGAATGAGAGGTGATCTCATTGAAACATACAAGATTCTGAAGGGGATTGACAGGGTAGATGCTAAAAGGTTGTTTCCCCTGGCTGGAGTGTCTAGACTAGGGGGCATAGTCTCAGGATAAGGGGTCGGCCATTTAAGACTGAGATGAGATGGAATTTCTTCACTCAGAGGGTTGTGAATCATTGGAATTCTCTGCCCCAGAGGGCTGTGAATGCTGAGTCTTTGAGTATATTCAAAGCCGAGATAGAGAGAGTTTTGGACTCTAGGGGAATCAAGGGATATGGAGACCGGGCGGGAAAGTGGAGTTGAGGTCGATGATCAGCCATGATCTTATAGAATGGTGGAGCATGCTCGAGGGGACGTATGGACTATTCCTGCACTTATTTCTTATGCCTGTGGATTTAGAATGCAGATGAACAGTTCCTCAGTGCTGTGCTCTGTCTCTCTGTGTTGCTGCACCAGGCTTACACTGAAATGCCTGGCAACGCAACACTGGCTATGTGAGGGATCTGAGTAAGGTTGGGGACAGTCATTAGCCAGAGGGCCATTTAAACCGTGTGAGTGACAATTCAGCTCCCTTGTACCAGCTGGTTCGGTCACTCCTCCCAAGCAGTTCCTGAAGTCATTGATACTCACAGTCTAAACAACAATTGCTTGAAGAAACAACAGACAGGCAGAAAACAGGGGAGCGGGTGAAGACACTTGGATTTCTGAACACAGATTGAGGAAGGTCTGTGTTATTCATCAGGGATGACTGTAATTCTGTGGTCAATGAACTGAATGACAATGGGCAGGAATATACCAAAACCACGAGATGCAATGTAGTGCCCATTAGTGTCCAATTACGTGTGGATTCGTGCCCACTTGGAAATGTGTTGAGAATGCACCAGTATAGTTTCAGATAGAATCCTAGCAGCTAACAAAGGAGACTTTCATCACAACAGACTGGGCTGCAGTTAAACCATCAATGGAACCAATGTCCTCACACACGATGTGCGAGGCAATCTTTCACTTTAAGACAGAACCTTTGCCCTTCTCCCAAACACACAAGTATATTCCCCAATCTATTAAAGGAATACAAACTACAATTTTTGCTCAATTTTGCACTCGGGTTGAAGCACGTTTGTGTCCCATTTCCCGCGTTCCTAGGCAAATACAACTTGGCTTTATCTAAAGTGAAGCTCCCTCTAATCTGCTCTGAAAATGTGACTTAACCCTAATGATTATTCTATATATAAACCACCTAAACCCCTCGATTAGATTCCAGCCTGTAACTCACTTCCGGGTATCTGTATGTACACATTCACTATCTATTACCTTCTGTGCTGTCCGGAAGTAAATGCTCTTGTCTGCACCACAGGTGATCATCCTGACGCTCCCATCATTTGCTGCGAAGAAAGAAAGAAAGGTGACAGAGTTACCATGGTAACTTGGGCTTGGCGTGAGCTTATTTATGTTCATAGTCACAGAGTCACAGAGTTATACAGCACAGAAAGAGGCCCTTCGGCCCATCGCGTCCACGCCGGCCACCAAGCCCTGTCTAATCTAATCCCATTTTCCAGCATTTGGTCCGTAGCCTTGTATGCTATGGCATTTCAAGTGCTCATCCAAATGCTTCTTGAATGTTGTGAGGGTTCCTGCCTCTACCACCCTTTCAGGCAGAGAGTTCCAGATTCCAACCACCCTCTGGGTGAAAAAGTTTTTCCTCAAATCCCCTCTAAACCTCCTGCCCCTTACCTTGAATCTATGCCCCCTTATTGATCCCTCTACTAAGGGAAAAAGTTCCTTTCTATCTACCCTATCTATGCCCCTCATAATTTTGTATACCTCAATCAGGTCCCCCCCTCAGCCTTCTCTGCTCCAAGGAAAACAACCCCAGCCTGTCCAGTCTTTCTTCATAGCTGAAGCGCTCCAGCCCAGGTAACATCCTGGTAAATCTCCTCTGCACCCTCTCCAAAGCAATCACGTCTTTCCTATAGTGTGGTGACCAGAACTGCACACAGTACTCCAGCTGTGGCCTTACCAGCATTTTGTACAGCTCCATCATAACCTCCCTGCTCTTATATTCTATGCCTCGGCTAATGAAGGCAAGTATCCCATATGCCTTTTTAACCACCTTATCCACCTGTTCTGCTGCCTTCAGGGATCTATGTACATGCACACCAAGGTCCCTCTGAACCTCTGTCTTCCCTAGGGTCTTACCATTCATTGTGTATTCCCTTGCCTTGTTAGTCCGTCCAAAATGCATCACCTCACACTTTTCAGGGTTAAATTCTATTTGCCACTGTTCCGCCCATCTGACCAACCCATCTATATCGTCCTGTAGCCTGAGGCTTCCCGCCTCGCTATTTACCACCCCACCAATTTTCGTGTCATCTGCGAACTTACTGATCATACCTTTTACATTCACATCCAAATCATTAATGTAGACCACAAACAGCAAGGGACCCAGCACTGATCCCTGCGGTACCCCACTGGACACAGGCTTCCAGTCACAAAAACAACCTTCCACTATCACCCTCTGCCTTCTGCCACTAAGCCAGTTTTGGATCCAATGTGCCAAGGCACCCTGGATCCCATGGGCTCTTACCTTCCTGACCAGTCTCCTATGCGGGACTTTATCAAAAGCCTTACTGAAATCCATGTAAACCACATCCACTGCACTACCCTCATCCACACACCTAGTCACCCCCTCGAAAAATTCAATCAAATTGATCAGACATGATCCTCCCTTGACAAAGCCATGCTGGATATCCCTAATTAATCCTTGCCTCTCCAAGTGGAGACTAATTCTGTCCCTCAGAATTTTTTCCAATAATTTCCCTACCACTGATGTTAGGCTCACTGGCCTGTAATTCCCTGGTTTATCCCTACTACCCTTCTTGAATAATGGTACTATGTTAGCTGTTCTCCAGTCCTCTGGCACATCCCCTGTGGCCAGAGAGGTTCTGAAAATTTGTGTCAGAGCCCCTGCAATCTCCTCCTTTGCCTCACATAGTAGCTTGGGATACATCTCGTCCGGGCCTGGGGATTTATCCAATTTTAAGCCTGCTAAAACCGCTAGTACCTCCTCCCTCTCAATGCTAATATGTTCAAGTATATCACAGTCCCCCTGCCCGATTTCTATGTCCACATTGTCCTTCTCCATAGTGAACACAGATGCAAAATATTAATTTAAAACCCCACCTACATCCTCTGGCTCTACACACAGCTTGCCACTTTGGTCCCTAATGGGCCCTACTCTTTCCCTAGTTATCCTCTTGCCCTTAATATACTTATAAAACACCTTAGGATTTTCCTTTATTTTGCTCGCCAGTGTTATTTCATGGCCCCTCCTCGCTCTCCTAATTTCTTTTTTTTAAGTATCCCCTGCACTTTTTATACTCCTCTAGGGCTTCCTCTGTCTTTAGTCCTTTGTATCTGCCAAAAGCCCCCCTTTTTTTCCTAATCCATTCTCGTATATCCCTTGACATCCAAGGTTCCCTGGGCTTGTTGGTCCCACCCTTGACCTTTACGGGACCATGTTGCCATTGTACTCTCTCAATTTCCTTTCTGAAAGACTCCCATGTTCCCAGTTTCACTGAACAGGAAGGAAAACAACAGCTTTGAGTGTTCCGGGAGCGGGACTGCTGACAAAACAGCAATGAATCATTTCACCACAGACTTACCTGCCTTCGCCCAACTCACCCATCAGCCTGCTTGCTCAGGAAGGACACAGCATGCAAAGCAGACGAAGCTGCTGCAATAATCCTGCTATGTTCCGCCTGTACCCAGTGTAAGGCCCTTCCTCACAGCTCGACCAGCAACCACTGGTACTGCACACACACAAACAGCAGCTCTGACCATTCAGATGTGAAATTTCACACCCTGCAACTGTCTACACTGGTTAAAAATGGACATCTCACTTCTGTCTGGTACTGTACGGCCCGTGTGTGTCTCAGTGTCAGCTCCTGTACATGTCCCGTACACACTGGGTAAAAGGGAACGATTCACTCCTGTCTGGTACTGTATGGCCCGTGTGTGTCTCAGTGTCAGCTCCTCTACATGTCCCTTACACACTGGGGAAAAGGGAACGATTCACTCCTGTCTGGTACTGTATGGCCCGTGTGTGTCTCAGTGTCAGCTCCTCTACATGTCCCTTACACACTGGGGAAAAGGGAACGATTCACTCCTGTCTGGTACTGTATGGCCCATGTGTGTCTCAGTGTCAGCTCCTCTACATGTCCCTTACACACTGGGTAAAAGGGAGCAATTCACTCCTGTCTGGTACTGTATGGCCCGTGTGTGTCTCAGTGTCAGCTCCTCTACATGTCCCTTACACACTGGGTAAAAGGGAGCAATTCACTCCTGTCTGGTACTGTACGGCCCGTGTGTGTCTCAGTGTCAGCTCCAGTACATGTACAGTACACACTAGGTAAAAGGGAACGATTCACTCCTGTCTGGTACTGTATGGCCCGTGTGTGTCTCAGTGTCAGCTCCTCTACATGTCCCTTACACACTGGGGAAAAGGGAGCAATTCACTCCGGTCTGGTACTGTACAGCCCGTGTGTGTCTCAGTGTCAGCTCCTCTACATATCCCTTACACACTGGGGAAAAGGGAGCAATTCACTCCTGTCTGGTACTGTATGACCCGTGTGTGTCTCAGTGTCAGCTCCTCTACATCTCCCTTACACACTGGGGAAAAGGGAACGATTCACTCCTGTCTGGTACTGTACAGCCCGTGTGTGTCTCAGTGTCAGCTCCAGTACATGTACAGTACACACTAGGTAAAAGGGAACGATTCACTCCTGCCTGGTACTGTACGGCCCATGTGTGTCTCAGTGTCAGCTCCTCTACATGTCCCTTACACACTGGGTAAAAGGGAGCAATTCACTCCTGTCTGGTACTGTACAGCCCGTGTGTGTCAGTGTCAGCTCCTGTACATGTCCAGTACACACTAGGTAAAAGGGAACGATTCACTCCTGCCTGGTACTGTACGGCCCATGTGTGTCTCAGTGTCAGCTCCTCTACATGTCCCTTACACACTGGGTAAAAGGGAGCAATTCACTCCTGTCTGGTACTGTACGGCCCGTGTGTGTCTCAGTGTCAGCTCCTGTACATGTCCCTTACACACTGGGTAAAAGGGAGCAATTCACTCCTGTCTGGTACTGTACGGCCCGTGTGTGTCTCAGTGTCAGCTCCTGTACATGTCCAGTACACACTGGGTAAAAGGGAATGATCCACTCCTGTCTGATACTGTACGGACCGTGTGTGTCTCAGTGTCAGCTCCTCTACATGTCCCTTACACACTGGGGAAAAGGGAACGATTCACTCCTGTCTAGTACTGTACGGCCCGTGTGTGTCTTAGTGTCAGCTCCTGTACATGTCTCCATTGGGACTGATATTAGCACTCAGGAGTCTTGGGAGGGAAAGTGCATGGAACCTCAGTGGGAGTGAGGGGAGGGAAGAACCACAAGCTCGATACAGATGAGGAAACCCATCTTAGCTCATCCACATCTGGAGTCCTTACAGCCCCCCATCTTTCTTAAATGATTCCAAGCTTTTTGACTCCAGTACACTATCTGGCAGCCCATTCCATGAACTGTGTGAAGAACTGCCACATATCAATCCTAAATTTACCTCTCATTAGTTTAAAAATGTGCCCCCTTGTCCAACTATCACAGCACATAATGTAGGCTGACAGTTCAGTGCAGTACTGAGGGAGTGCTGCACGGTCGGTGATTCCGTCTTTCGGATGAGACGTTAAACCGAGGCCCCGTCTGCTCTCTCAGGTGGATGTAAAAGATCCCACAGCACTATTTTGAAGAAGAGCAGGGGGCTTCTCCCCAGTGACCTGGCCAATATTTATCCCTCGACCACCATCGCTAAAACAGATTATCAAAGTAATTATCACTTTGCTGCCTGTGGGACCTTGCTGTGCACAAATTGGCTGACGCGTTTCCCTACATTACAACAAGTGACTACGCTTCAAAAGTATTTAATTGGCTGTGAAGCGCTTTGGGCGTCCTGAGGTTGTGAAAGGCGCTATATAAATGCAAGTCTTTCTTTCTTCTTTTGTTTGAAGCAGTGTTCCAGTCGGCCTATTTCGGCCTCCTTTCCAGGACAAAAGACCAAGTTTCCCCAGCCTTCCCTCATAACTTGGACCCCTGACATTAGACATCCAGCCTATGGCTCGTCTCTGCACCAGCTCCCAAGGCTGTAATGTCTCTCTCAATCTCGGTGACTAGAATTCGTTTCTGGGCAGAACTCCTCTAAGTATCAAAGGCAGGTGTGAAGACCACCACAGATTGAACTCAGGACAACACCATCCTCCCATTTGAGGGGGTTAATGCTTTATTTATATTAACCTGCACCAAGTCCCATTCACCCATCACCCCTGACCATACTGACCTACATTGGCTCCCAGTCCCCCTACTCCTCCAATTTAAAATTCTCATCCTTATGTTCAAATCCATCCAGGGCTCCGTCCCTCCCTATCTCTAGCCTTCTCCAGCCCTACAACCCTCTGAGATATCGGCGTTCTTCCAATATCCTAATGTCCCCTTCTTGGACTCGGTCTAGATTGTTGTCTGACAACATTCCTGTGAAGCACCTCCGGACGCTTTTCTACATTAAAGGCGCTATATAAATGCAAACCGTTGTTGCTTTATTATATTAGATTATTCTGCTTGCACTTTTTACTGTTTCTTCACTAATATTGTCATCTCTTCTAGGATGGTTTGGAATCTTTATTATTTTATACATAAACTAATTCAACCCCTCGATTGTCACATGTCCATTGTCATTTGTCAGGCTGGGGCTCTTTTCTCTAGGAAAAAGAGAAGGCTGAGGGGTGACCAAAGAGAGAGCGTTAAAATTATAAAATGTTTCCACTTGTGGGAGAGTCCAAAACTAGGGGCCATACATATAAGATACTCACCAATAAATCCAATAAGGAAATCAGGAGAAACTTCTTTACCCAGAGAGTGGTTAGAAAGTGGAACTCGCTGCCACAAGGAGTAGTTGAGGCAATTAGCATCGATGCTAATATCCTAATACGTAGGCCTATATTCTCTGGAGTTTAGAAGAATGAGAGGTGATCTCATTGAAACATACAAAATTCTTACAGGGCTTGACACGGTAGATGCAGGGAGAATGTTTCCCCTGGTTGGGAAGCCTAGAACCCGGGGTCACAGTCTCAGAATAAGGGGTCGGCCATTTAGGACTGAGATGAGGAGAAATTTCTTCACTCAGAGGGTGGTGAATCTTTGGAATTCTCTACCTCAGAGGGCTGTGGAGGCTCAGTCATTGGGTATATTCAAAACAGAGATTGCTAGATTTTTTGGATATTAAGGGAATCAAGGGATATGGGGATAGTTCAGGAAAGTGGAGATGAGGTAGAAGATCAGCTCGAAGGGCCGAATGACCGACTCCTGCTCCTATTTCTTATGTTCTTGTGCCTTTAAGGAGCAGAGGGGCGGCTCGTGTGTAGCATAAACACTGTGCTGTGAATTCTATGTAATGTCCAATTGTGGTAACGGGAATGGAGGGGGCGAGCTTAAGTGAGGGTCCACCTTCCAGCTTGACTCCACATCTGGCACCGCCTGAGCGAGTGGGCAACCGACCTGCTCTCGGCATCCTACCCCTCCCCAAAACCGAAGAGCAAACACCTGTGGCGAAGAGGAAGCACGCGGTTTCAATGTACCGTAGTATAAAGGTTGCAAGGCAGCGCGGCTGATGATAGGGCCAGGCGCCGTTCTGTAAGCGGTGGTTCCCAGACAACACCAAGCGTGACGTGTACGCACACGTGGGTACCTGTAAACTTGATGGCAGTGATGGAGGAGGAATGCTCGTCTAGGGTTTGGAGCAGGCTGTAATCGTTCTCCGCATCTAACACGTGGATCAGACGATCCCGGCTGGCAGATGCCAGCAACTTCATGCCTGCCGAGGGACAAGAGTTAAAAAAAAGTCAGGTACAGATATGGGGGCAAAACACGCCCAACAACAACTTGCATTCATATAGCACCTTTAACATAGTAAACCGCCCCAATCAATGTTCCCGATAACTGCTTTTCGTGCACGGTCCCTTTAAATTTGCTGCGTGGCCGCAAATGCGCGATGTCTTTTCCAGCAGCAGCAGCTGGTGAGCGGCCTGCGCAGGACCTCCTGACCAATGCGTGGCCGGGCACCCACGCACCTTAGGGGTAATGTTGGTCCCAAGGCGCTTCACAGGAGCGATTAGCAGGCAAAATTTACCACTGAGCCACATAAGGAGATATTACACAGGATATCCGGCACAGAAACAGGCCATTCGGCCCAATCAGTCCATGCCGGCGTTTATGCTCCACATGAGCCTCCTCCCGTCTTTCCTCATCTAAATCTATCAGCATAACCCTCTATTCCCTTTTCCCACATATACTTGTCCAGCCTCCCCTTAAAAGCATCTATACTATTCGCTTCAACCACTCCCTGTGGTAGCGAGTTCCACATTCTCACCACTCTTTGGGCAAAGAAGTTTCTTCTGAATTCCCTATTAGATTTCTTGGTGACTATCTTATATTGATGGTCTCTAGTTATGCTCTTCTCCACAACTGGAAACTCTCTCTCTCTGTCTACTCTATCAAAACCTTTCATAATTTTATAGACCTCTCATAATTATCTTAGGAGGCGAGAGAGGTGGAGAGGTTTAGGGTGGGAATTCTAGAGCTTAGGGCCCAGACAGCTGAAGGCACGGCTGCCAATGGTGGACTGATGAAAATACGCAAGAGGCCAGAATTGGAGGAGCGCAGAGTTCTCGGAGGGTTGCAGGGCTGGAGGAGGTTACGAGATAGGAAGGGGCGAGGCCATGTCGGGATTTGAACACAAGGATGAGAATTTTAATACTGAGGCATCGCCTGACCAGGAGCCAATGTAGTTCAGCAAGCACAGTGATGATGGCTGAGCCGGACTTGGTGCAAGTTAGGATACGGGCAGCAGAGTTTTGGATGAGCTCAAGATTATGGAGTACAAAGAATTGACACCATAGTCGCATGCAAAATACGCGGAGGATACAGGGACCCTGGCCATGGATTACAAGGCAGCCATCCAAGTGAGACGACAATTCTGCCCAACTTAGTTTATATTCAAGCTTTGCTTCCTGGGACTGGATCGGTGCCTCAAATCTGCATCCATTGTAACTTATAATACATACAGGATTGCTCTATTTTTAGTGTGGAAATTTGCAAGACTTCTTTCACGACATGGGACCTGGCTAGTGGAGAACACGTTTGGAAAATCAAGCCTTCAGCCCTGTCTCTACTGAGGCGGAACCTTGCACTATTATCCCTTATGCTTTTTTTTTTAAACTTTAACAATTTTTGGGGGGCTCATTAAGGAACGTTAGTGCTGGTGGGGAGGTGAAGGGGAGGGAAGAGAGTGGAATTCGACCCATCTTCGGCACAGTGTCAGCATCAGACACTCCGAGCTTAGTCATCCCACAGTCAAATGCAGAATAAAGCTCCCACTATTCTGCACCAACAACATGCCTCAGCCCTAACCTCAGAAGAGGGCTCCCTACTACACCAGTCTACCATCTTTCCATTTCCCACACCGACTATCCTGTGGCCTCTGAGTTAGCTTGCCAATCAACCGGTCATTTATCTCACTGCTGTTTGTAGGATCTTGCAGTGCACAAATTAGCCACCCTGTTTGCCTAGAAAACAAACGTGACCACACTTCGGAAGTAATCCATGGGCTGTAAAGCACTTTGGGACATCCTGAGGATGTGAAAGGAGCTAAAGAAATGTAAGTTTGTTCTTTTTTGATTTTCACCCTTTGTCCACACTCACACAGTTCTTGCTGGACAACAATCAGGAGTGGGAACCTTGGCTGATTGCAACTCTCCCAAGCCCAGGAGTGCTGAAGCCAAATGTAGTGCGTCTATTACCACCCTGGCTAACATCGGTTAACTAAGAGCCTGAAGACTGAACCTGGGATCTTTCTCTTCTACATGGTTCAGTCGCGAGGTATCTTGAGGCAACTTAGATCTCAGTATAGAACAGTGCTGTCCAATACATTACCCAGTAGCCACATGTGGCTAATTGGGAATCCAGATGTAGATAATTGCATGTCTGATTAGTAAATAAAAAATGAGTACCAGACACTGTCATTGGGCATGTGATCTCGGTACTCATATTTGTACGGTGTATGCAGGTGAACTTTAACCTTTTTGTACATTCGTTGGTAAAATGGTAAGAGGAAAAGTGGAATGTGCAATTGTTCTTTGATCTTAGTGAGTGCTTTACTCCCTTGGTTACTGAATGGCGGTAGATATTTGTTAAGTAAACATACACATGGGAAGTACATTTACCTGTATTGTGTGAGTGTATGTGAGGAGTTTTCTACTCTTAATTGCCAATTAGGATTGCACTGGGTTGCCCCATTGTCATCAACACAAATCAAAAATAATTTAATAAAAGTCCCCCCCTTTTTTTTAAAGGGGCACAAACGATATCTTCTACTAAAATTAGTGCACGTGGTTAAAGCAGTGTCGCCATAGCTACACCTGTGGCTAATCAGCGACTTCTATTGGACGACTGGTATCGAAAGCAGTGGTTTAAAACAGGTTCTTACCAGTTTCGGGTTTGGAGTATTCGAGGCACAGGATCTCGGAGTCATGGGCCTCCACTTGAAGGAGCTCTCTCAGCAGTTGGAGATCATGGACCCTGTCAGACACAACACAACAAAGGTACGTCAGTCCATTCCTGGCTGTTTCATTTACCAGGGTGGCTGGATAATTGAGTGTAGACAATCGAGCTAACTGGGATAGTCACCCATTACCCCGTCTTTGCTGACAACATTAGCACTGGGCCCTCATGGCAACATATTTAAGATTACTGCCCTAGTCTTTAAATCCCTCCATGGCCTTGCCACTCCTTGTCTCTTCCCCCACCCCTCCCCCATAACTCTCAGTTTCTCTGACTCCGGCCCTCCCCCATGCCCACTGGCTGTCATATCTTCATGCTGAGGTCCCACTCTCTGGAATTCTCTCTCTAAACCTCTCCACCTTCCTCTCTTCTATTAAGACCCTCCCTAAAACCCACTACTTCGACCAAGCTTTTGGTCACCCATCACTCGCCCCCTCAATCTCTCCCTCTTTGGCTTGGCTTCCATGTCCTCACACTTGGGGTGTTTGCTCGACGTTAAAGGCACTGTATAAGTTGTTGTCATGGTCACTAAGGGATCGCTGTCAAATACCAGACAGGTTCAAAAATGAGAATTTCAAAGTGCCTTGGACTCGAAACTTTGCTGTCATTCTTCCTTAGCTATTAGTATGCCGTCCGATACGCTCGAACTCCACCTGACATCCTCGCTGTGTTAAAATCAAGACTGATCACACAGTCTGAGATGCTATCTCATTAAATCCGAGGATCCGCAAATTATGAAACCCCTTACCTCTCTTAGAATTCTCTGTTTTGAAATATAAGCTTGGTGTCACCTAACCATCATTCATCTGTTCTCCTCTTTTCAAACTTGGAGACAGATTACACTATGGACCTTGGCCAATCATGTAGGTGTCTCAATAAACACATGTAAGGTGTAGGGTACAGCCTACTCCTGCTAATTCACAGTTACTTCATTCAGATCATTTACACTTTTAGTACAAAATTGACTTTGAATTACAGAGGGGATTACAGTACACACAGTTAGGAGTATCGCACTGTCCCAGTGCTGGGGTGTACATTACACACACACAGTGCTGGACTGATTACAGTCAGGAGTATCTCACTGTCCCAGTGCTGGGGTGTCCAGTACACACACACAGTGCTGGACTGATTACAGTCAGGAGTATCTCACTGTCCCAGTGCTGGGGTGTCCAGTACACACACACAGTGCTGGACTGATTACAGTCAGGAGTATCTCACTGTCCCAGTGCTGGGGTGTCCAGTACACACACACAGTGCTGGACTGATTACAGTCAGGAGTATCTCACTGTCCCAGTGCTGGGGTGTACAGTACACACACACAGTGCTGGACTGATTACAGTCAGGGGTATCTCACTGTCCCAGTGCTGGGGTGTCCAGTACACACACACAGTGCTGGTCTGATTACAGTCAGGAGTATCTCACTGTCCCAGTGCTGGGGTGTCCAGTACACACACACAGTGCTGGACTGATTACAGTCAGGGGTATCTCACTGTCCCAGTGCTGGGGTGTCCAGTACGCACACAGTGCTGGACTGATTACAGTCAGGAGTATCTCACTGTCCCAGTGCTGGGGTGTCCAGTACACACACACAGTGCTGGACTGATTACAGTCAGGAGTATCTCACTGTCCCAGTGCTGGGGTGTCCAGTACACACACACAGTGCTGGTCTGATTACAGTCAGGGGTATCTCACTGTCCCAGTGCTGGGGTGTCCAGTACACACACACAGTGCTGGTCTGATTGCAGTCAGGAGTATCTCACTGTCCCAGTGCTGGGGTGTCCAGTACACACACACAGTGCTGGACTGATTACAGTCAGGAGTATCTCACTGTCCCAGTGCTGGGGTGTCCAGTACACACACACAGTGCTGGTCTGATTACAGTCAGGGGTATCTCACTGTCCCAGTGCTGGGATGTCCAGTACACACACACAGTGCTGGACTGATTACAGTCAGGGGTATCCCACTGTCCCAGTGCTGGGCTGTCCAGTACACACACACAGTGCTGGTCTGATTACAGTCAGGAGTATCTCACTGTCCCAGTGCTGGGCTGTCCAGTACACACACACAGTGCTGGTCTGATGACAGTCAGGAGTATCTCACTGTCCCAGTGCTGGGGTGTCCAGTACACACACACAGTGCTGGTCTGATTACAGTCAGGAGTATCTCACTGTCCCAGTGCTGGGGTGTCCAGTACACACACACAGTGCTGGACTGATTACAGTCAGGAGTATCTCACTGTCCCAGTGCTGGGGTGTCCAGTACACACACACAGTGCTGGTCTGATTACAGTCAGGAGTATCTCACTGTCCCAGTGCTGGGCTGTCCAGTACACACACACAGTGCTGGTCTGATTGCAGTCAGGAGTATCGCACTGTCCCAGTGCTGGGGTGTCCAGTACACACACACAGTGCTGGACTGATTGCAGTCAGGGGTATCTCACTGTCCCAGTGCTGGGGTGTCCAGTACACACACACAGTGCTGGTCTGATTACAGTCAGGGGTACCTCACTGTCCCAGTGCTGGGGTGTCCAGTACACACACACAGTGCTGGTCTGATTACAGTCAGGAGTATCTCACTGTCCCAGTGCTGGGGTGTCCAGTACACACACACAGTGCTGGACTGATTACAGTCAGGAGTATCGCACTGTCCCAGTGCTGGGGTGTCCAGTACACACACACAGTGCTGGTCTGATTACAGTCAGGAGTATCGCACTGTCCCAGTGCTGGGGTGTACAGTACACACACACAGTGCTGGTCTGATTACAGTCAGGAGTATCTCACTGTCCCAGTGCTGGGGTGTCCAGTACACACACACAGTGCTGGTCTGATTACAGTCAGGGGTATCTCACTGTCCCAGTGCTGGGGTGTCCAGTACACACACACAGTGCTGGACTGATTACAGTCAGGAGTATCTCACTGTCCCAGTGCTGGGGTGTCCAGTACACACACACAGTGCTGGACTGATTACAGTCAGGAGTATCTCACTGTCCCAGTGCTGGGGTGTACATTACACACACACAGTGCTGGTCTGATTACAGTCAGGAGTATCTCACTGTCCCAGTGCTGGGGTGTCCAGTACGCACACACAGTGCTGGACTGATTACAGTCAGGAGTATCGCACTGTCCCAGTGCTGGGGTGTCCAGTACACACACAGTGCTGGTCTGATTACAGTCAGGAGTATCTCACTGTCCCAGTGCTGGGGTGTCCAGTACACACACAGTGCTGGTCTGATTACAGTCAGGAGTATCTCACTGTCCCAGTGCTGGGGTGTCCAGTACACACACACAGTGCTGGACTGATTACAGTCAGGAGTATCGCACTGTCCCAGTGCTGGGGTGTCCAGTACACACACAGTGCTGGTCTGATTACAGTCAGGGGTATCTCACTGTCCCAGTGCTGGAGTGTCCAGTACACACACACAGTGCTGGTCTGATTACAGTCAGGGGTATCTCACTGTCCCAGTGCTGGGGTGTCCAGTACACACACACAGTGCTGGACTGATTACAGTCAGGAGTATCTCACTGTCCCAGTGCTGGGGTGTCCAGTACACACACACAGTCCTGGACTGATTACAGTCAGGAGTATCTCACTGTCCCAGTGCTGGGGTGTCCAGTACACACACAGTGCTGGACTGATTACAGTCAGGAGTATCTCACTGTCCCAGTGCTGGGGTGTACAGTACACACACAGTGCTGGTCTGATTGCAGTCAGGAGTATCTCACTGTCCCAGTGCTGGGGTGTACAGTAAACACACACAGTGCTGGACTGATTACAGTCAGGAGTATCTCACTGTCCCAGTGCTGGGGTGTACAGTACACACACAGTGCTGGTCTGATTGCAGTCAGGAGTATCTCACTGTCCCAGTGCTGGGGTGTCCAGTACACACACACAGTGCTGGACTGATTACAGTCAGGAGTATCTCACTGTCCCAGTGCTGGGGTGTCCAGTACACACACACAGTGCTGGTCTGATTACAGTCAGGAGTATCGCACTGTCCCAGTGCTGGGGTGTCCAGTACGCACACACAGTGCTGGACTGATTACAGTCAGGGGTATCTCACTGTCCCAGTGCTGGGGTGTCCAGTACACACACACAGTGCTGGACTGATTACAGTCAGGGGTATCTCACTGTCCCAGTGCTGGGGTGTCCAGTACACACACACAGTGCTGTTCTGATTACAGTCAGGGGTATCTCACTGTCCCAGTGCTGGAGTGTCCAGTACACACACACAGTGCTGGACTGATTACAGTCAGGGGTATCTCACTGTCCCAGTGCTGGGGTGTCCAGTACACACACACAGTGCTGGTCTGATTACAGTCAGGGGTATCTCACTGTCCCAGTGCTGGGGTGTCCAGTACACACACACAGTGCTGGTCTGATTACAGTCAGGAGTATCTCACTGTCCCAGTGCTGGGGTGTCCAGTACACACACACAGTGCTGGACTGATTACAGTCAGGAGTATCTCACTGTCCCAGTGCTGGGGTGTCCAGTACACACACACAGTGCTGGTCTGATTACAGTCAGGGGTGTCCAGTACACACACACAGTGCTGGACTGATTACAGTCAGGAGTATCTCACTGTCCCAGTGCTGGGATGTCCAGTACACACACACAGTGCTGGACTGATTACAGTCAGGGGTATCTCACTGTCCCAGTGCTGGGATGTCCAGTACACACACACAGTGCTGGACTGATTACAGTCAGGAGTATCTCACTGTCCCAGTGCTGGGGTGTACAGTACACACACACAGTGCTGGACTGATTACAGTCAGGGGTATCTCACTGTCCCAGTGCTGGGGTGTCCAGTACACACACACAGTGCTGAACTGATTACAGTCAGGAGTATCTCACTGTCCCAGTGCTGGGGTGTACATTACACACACACAGTGCTGGTCTGATTACAGTCAGGAGTATCTCACTGTCCCAGTGCTGGGGTGTCCAGTACACACACACAGTGCTGGTCTGATTACAGTCAGGAGTATCTCACTGTCCCAGTGCTGGGGTGTCCAGTACACACACACAGTGCTGGTCTGATTACAGTCAGGGGTATCTCACTGTCCCAGTGCTGGGGTGTCCAGTGCACACACACAGTGCTGGACTGATTACAGTCAGGAGTATCTCACTGTCCCAGTGCTGGGGTGTCCAGTACACACACACAGTGCTGGACTGATTACAGTCAGGAGTATCTCACTGTCCCAGTGCTGGGGTGTACATTACACACACACAGTGCTGGTCTGATTACAGTCAGGAGTATCTCGCTGTCCCAGTGCTGGGGTGTCCAGTACACACACACAGTGCTGGTCTGATTACAGTCAGGGGTATCTCACTGTCCCAGTGCTGGGGTGTCCAGTACACACACAGTGCTGGACTGATTACAGTCAGGGGTATCTCACTGTCCCAGTGCTGGGGTGTCCAGTACACACACAGTGCTGGTCTGATTACAGTCAGGAGTATCTCACTGTCCCAGTGCTGGGGTGTCCAGTACACACACACAGTGCTGGACTGATTACAGTCAGGAGTATCGCACTGTCCCAGTGCTGGGGTGTCCAGTACACACACAGTGCTGGTCTGATTACAGTCAGGAGTATCTCACTGTCCCAGTGCTGGGGTGTCCAGTACACACACAGTGCTGGTCTGATTACAGTCAGGAGTATCTCACTGTCCCAGTGCTGGGGTGTCCAGTACACACACACAGTGCTGGACTGATTACAGTCAGGAGTATCGCACTGTCCCAGTGCTGGGGTGTCCAGTACACACACAGTGCTGGTCTGATTACAGTCAGGAGTATCTCACTGTCCCAGTGCTGGGGTGTCCAGTACACACACACAGTGCTGGACTGATTACAGTCAGGAGTATCTCACTGTCCCAGTGCTGGGGTGTCCAGTACACACACACAGTGCTGGACTGATTACAGTCAGGGGTATCTCACTGTCCCAGTGCTGAGGTGTCCAGTACACACACACAGTGCTGGTCTGATTACAGTCAGGGGTATCTCACTGTCCCAGTGCTGGGGTGTCCAGTACACACACACAGTGCTGGACTGATTACAGTCAGGAGTATCTCACTGTCCCAGTGCTGGGGTGTCCAGTACACACACACAGCGCTGGACTGATTACAGTCAGGGGTATCTCACTGTCCCAGTGCTGGGATGTCCAGTACACACACACAGTGCTGGACTGATTACAGTCAGGAGTATCTCACTGTCCCAGTGCTGGGGTGTACAGTACACACACACAGTGCTGGACTGATTACAGTCAGGGGTATCTCACTGTCCCAGTGCTGGGGTGTCCAGTACACACACACAGTGCTGGACTGATTACAGTCAGGAGTATCTCACTGTCCCAGTGCTGGGGTGTCCAGTACACACACACAGTGCTGGTCTGATTACAGTCAGGAGTATCTCACTGTCCCAGTGCTGGGGTGTACAGTACACACACACAGTGCTGGTCTGATTACAGTCAGGGGTATCTCACTGTCCCAGTGCTGGGGTGTACAGTACACACACACAGTGCTGGTCTGATTACAGTCAGGGGTATCTCACTGTCCCAGTGCTGGGGTGTACAGTACACACACACAGTGCTGGTCTGATTACAGTCAGGAGTATCTCACTGTCCCAGTGCTGGGGTGTCCAGTACACACACACAGTGCTGGACTGATTACAGTCAGGGGTATCTCACTGTCCCAGTGCTGGGCTGTCCAGTACACACACACAGTGCTGGTCTGATTACAGTCAGGGGTATCTCACTGTCCCAGTGCTGGGGTGTCCAGTACACACACACAGTGCTGGTCTGATTACAGTCAGGAGTATCTCACTGTCCCAGTGCTGGGGTGTCCAGTACACACACACAGTGCTGGACTGATTACAGTCAGGGGTATCTCACTGTCCCAGTGCTGGGGTGTACAGTACACACACACGGTGCTGGACTGATTACAGTCAGGAGTATCTCACTGTCCCAGTGCTGGGGTGTCCAGTACACACACACAGTGCTGGACTGATTACAGTCAGGGGTATCTCACTGTCCCAGTGCTGGGGTGTACAGTACACACACACAGTGCTGGACTGATTACAGTCAGGGGTATCTCACTGTCCCAGTGCTGGGGTGTCCAGTACACACACACAGTGCTGGACTGATTACAGTCAGGGGTATCTCACTGTCCCAGTGCTGGGGTGTCCAGTACACACACACAGTGCTGGTCTGATTACAGTCAGGGGTATCTCACTGTCCCAGTGCTGGGGTGTACAGTACACACACACAGTGCTGGTCTGATTACAGTCAGGGGTATCTCACTGTCCCAGTGCTGGGGTGTCCAGTACACACACACAGTGCTGGTCTGATTACAGTCAGGGGTATCTCACTGTCCCAGTGCTGGGGTGTCCAGTACACACACACAGTGCTGGACTGATTACAGTCAGGGGTATCTCACTGTCCCAGTGCTGGGGTGTCCAGTACACACACACAGTGCTGGTGTGATTACAGTCAGGAGTATCTCACTGTCCCAGTGCTGGGGTGTCCAGTACACACACACAGTGCTGGTCTGATTGCAGTCAGGAGTATCTCACTGTCCCAGTGCTGGGGTGTCCAGTACACACACACAGTGCAGGACTGATTACAGTCAGGGGTATCTCACTGTCCCAGTGCTGGGGTGTCCAGTACACACACAGTGCTGGTCTGATTGCAGTCAGGAGTATCTCACTGTCCCAGTGCTGGGGTGTCCAGTACACACACACAGTGCTGGACTGATTACAGTCAGGAGTATCGCACTGTCCCAGTGCTGGGGTGTCCAGTACACACACAGTGCTAGACTGATTACAGTCAGGGGTATCTCACTGTCCCAGTGCTGGGGTGTACAGTACACACACACAGTGCTGGACTGATTACAGTCAGGGGTATCTCACTGTCCCAGTGCTGGGGTGTCCAGTACACACACACAGTGCTGGTCTGATTACAGTCAGGAGTATCTCACTGTCCCAGTGCTGGGGTGTCCAGTACACACACACAGTGCAGGACTGATTACAGTCAGGAGTATCTCACTGTCCCAGTGCTGGGGTGTCCAGTACACACACACAGTGCTGGTCTGATTACAGTCAGGAGTATCTCACTGTCCCAGTGCTGGGGTGTACATTACACACACACAGTGCAGGACTGATTACAGTCAGGAGTATCTCACTGTCCCAGTGCTGGGGTGTACAGTACACACACACAGTGCTGGACTGATTACAGTCAGGGGTATCTCACTGTCCCAGTGCTGGGGTGTCCAGTACACACACACAGTGCAGGACTGATTACAGTCAGGGGTATCTCACTGTCCCAGTGCTGGGGTGTACAGTACACACACACAGTGCTGGACTGATTCAGGTTAGCAGGAGCTTCCGTCTCCAGATGTGGCCTACCTCAGAGTTCCAGCCCGGTCGCCAGACGCCATATGCTGTCCATCAGGGCTCACACACAACGTTCTGATTCCAGTCTTCATCTCAGCAGCTTGGGAATCTGGTTTGTCGGAGCCTCCCGCAGAACTGTTCTCCACATCCAGCAGTGTTGACGTGTTGGAGTCCATGTAGAGAATCTTCAGCAAATCCTGGGATTTGAGGAAGAAGTCATTAAACACATCTTCAGGTCTCAAATTTGTGTGCAAGTCTGTACATATACAAGTGTGTTCATGTCTGTATGTACACAAGTGTGTTCAAATCTTTACATATACACAAGTGTGTTCAAGTGTGTAAATATATAAGTGTGCGCAAGTGTGAATATGAAAGATGCAAGAGTGAGAATGTGAAAGAAAGACACATTTATACAGCCCCTTTCAGGACCTCCGGACATGCCAAAGCGCATTAATGTCAGTTAAGTACTTTAGAAGTGTAGTCACTGTTGTAAAGTGGGAAACATGGCACAGCAAAATCCCACAAACAGCAATGAGTTAATGACCAGATATTCTGTTTTATTGATGTTGGCTGATGGATTAATATTGAACACCAGGGAGAACTCGATTGCTTTTCTTCGAAATAGTGCCGTGGGATCTTTTACGTCCACCCGAGAGGGCAGACGGGGCCTCGGTTTAACATCTGATTGAAGGAGGGAATCATTGGCCAGGGTATGTAGTTAATCCAGCCACCATTGGGCCAATCCAAAGCTGGATATTTAAAACATTGTGGGTGCATTTATGCGAAATGAGGTAGGAACAAATAGGAACATTTGGCCCCACGAGCCTGTTCCACCATTCAATTAAATCATGGCTGAACTGCACCTTAAACTCCATCTACCCACCGCTCCCCCACCCCCGGTTCCATATCCCTTAACCCTTGCCTAATAAAAATCTATCAAACTGAGTTTTGAAATTTGCAATTGACCCCCAGTCTCAACAGCTCGTTAGGGGAGAGAGTTCCAGATTTCCACTAGCCTTTGTGTGAAGAAGTGCTTCCTGACATCACCCCTGAACAGCCTGGCTCTAATTTTAAGGTAATGGCCCCTAGTTCTGGACTCCCTCAGAGTTCAGGGGTCTGAAAATAAAATAAAGAAATGGAGGAAATAAGGGTGAAAAAAACAAAGTAAAGTGAGGACGTGAAGCCGCAGGGAACTTAAAGTCATCGCTGAATCTCTGGCCCATTAGATTGCAGCTCAGGCATTTGGCACTTGAGTGAGACTTCACCCTGCAGGTACAGTAGCTTCGTGGCTATGGTACTGGATAAGGAACCTAAAGGTCACGAGTTCAAATCCCAGCATGGCAAGTGGGATTTGAACTCTCAATTCAATAAATTTAACAATGTGTGGGCTACCACCAGAGAAATGACCATGAAGGTTCTGGTCTCAGTAACCTGGTCTCGTCTGCCGAATTGACAGGGATCTCTTGCGCACTTACGTTGCTGATCATGTTCCGATGCAGCGAGGACCCATGGGTGCTGGAGCCCTCAGTGTTCCAGAGTCGGAGGGTGTTGTCGGATGAGCAGGTAATGAAGGAGCCTGGAGGCAGGCATGCCCGATTACTGTCCTCCACCTCTGGGTACACCTGTGAGACACAATGATACACACTCAGGACATTCAACAGCGATCAGAGCAAAGTCACACCAACACGTAACCCAGCAATTGTTTGAAGGCTTAGCAGGACATTAAAGAAAGGCCGAGACCATGGCTAAAAAGAGGCCTAGAGCTTAACCAGGGGCTGAAATTCGTATAACTTCTCAGTTGCCAGTCAGGTTACACAGCCTAGGTCATGAGAGTTTAAAATGTCTCATTCGCCCTGTCCCATTTGTGGTCCAATTCCTTTCATCTGTGGCCCCTCGATGACTTTTTTGTCCCACATGTTTCTGGGCCTGATCGGTTGTGGCACTGAAATCAGGGTTCAGTGCTGTCCTGTTGTATCTTCCTCTTGGTCCTCAACAAAAACCAAGTTGAGGGACTGACATTAAGAGTCAGGGTGATCCAACTACTATGGAGAAGGATTATCCCAGCTTCTACTGAGGATGGATTATCCCAGCTTCTGTTGAGGAAGATTATCCCGGATTCTATTGAGGAAGATTATCCCAGCTTCTGTTGAGCAAGATTATCCTGGCTGTAATTGAGGAAGGATTATCCCAGCTTCTGCTGAAGAAGATTATCCTGGCATCTATTGAGGAAGATTATCACAGCTTGTATTGAGGAAAGATTATCCCAGCTTGTATTGAGGAAGATTATCCCAGCTTGTATTGAGGAAGATTATCTCAGCTTCTATTGAGGAAGATTATCCCAGCTTGTATTGAGGAAGGATTATCCCAGCTTCTGTTGAGAAGATTATCCCAGCTTGTATTGAGGAAGATTATCCCAGCTTGTATTGAGGAAGATTATCCCAGCTTCTATTGAGGAAGATTATCCCAGCTTCTATTGAGGAAGATTATCCCAGCTTCTATTGAGGAAAGATTATCCCAGCTTTATTGAGGAAGATTATCCCAGCTTCTATTGAGGAAGATTATCCCAGCTTGTATTGAGGAAGATTATCCCAGCTTGTATTGAGGAAGATTATCCCAGCTTCTATTGAGGAAAGATTATCCCAGCTTTATTGAGGAAGATTATCCCAGCTTCTATTGAGGAAGATTATCCCAGCTTGTATTGAGGAAGATTATCCCAGCTTGTATTGAGGAAGATTATCCCAGCTTGTATTGAGGAAGATTATCCCAGCTTCTATTGAGGAAGATTATCCCAACATCTATTGAGGAAGATTATCCCAGCTTCTATTGAGGAAGATTATCCCAGCTTGTATTGAGGAAGGATTGTCCCAGCTTCTGTTGAGAAGATTATCCCAGCTTGTATTGAGGAAGATTATCCCAGCTTGTATTGAGGAAGATTATCCCAGCATCTATTGAGGAAGATTGTCCCAGCTTGTATTGAGGAAGATTATCCCAGCTTGTATTGAGGAAGATTATCCCAGCTTGTATTGAGGAAGATTATCCCAGCTTCTATTGAGGAAGATTATCCCAGCTTCTATTGAGGAAGATTATCCCAGCATCTATTGAGGAAGATTATCCCAGCTTGTATTGAGGAAGATTATCCCAGCTTGTATTGAGGAAGATTATCCCAGCTTGTATTGAGGAAGATTATCCCAGCTTCTATTGAGGAAGATTATCCCAGCTTGTATTGAGGAAGATTATCCCAGCTTGGATTGAGGAAGATTATCCCAGCATGTATTGAGGAAGATTATCCCAGCATCTATTGAGGAAAATTATCCCAGCATCTATTGAGGAAGATTATCCCAGCGTGTACTGAGGAAGGATTATCCCAGCTTCTATGGAGGAAGATTATCCCAGCTTCTATTGAGGAAGATTATCCCAGCATCTATTGAGGAAGATTATCCCAGCTTGTACTGAGGAAGAATTATCCCAGCTTCTATGGAGGAAGATTATCCCAGCTTGTATTGAGGAAGATTATCCCAGCTTCTATTGAGGAAGATTATCTCAGCTTGTATTGAGGAAGATTATCCCAGCATCTATTGAGGAAGATTATCCCAGCTTGTACTGAGGAAGAATTATCCCAGCTTCTATGGAGGAAGATTATCCCAGCTTGTATTGAGGAAGATTATCCCAGCTTCTATTGAGGAAGATTATCTCAGCTTGTATTGAGGAAGATTATCCCAGCTTCTATTGAGGAAGATTATCCCAGCATCTATTGAGGAAGATTATCCCAGCTTCTATTGAGGAAGATTATCCCAGTTTGTATTGAGGAAGATTATCCCAGCTTGTATTGAGGAAGATTATCTCAGCTTGTATTGAGGAAGATTATCCCAGCTTCTATTGAGGAAGATTATCCCAGCATCTATTGAGGAAGATTATCCCAGCTTCTATTGAGGAAGATTATCCCAGCTTGTATTGAGGAAGCATTATCCCAGCTTCTGTTGAGAAGATTATCCCAGCTTGTATTGAGGAAGATTATCCCAGCTTGTATTGAGGAAGATTATCCCAGCATCTATTGAGGAAGATTATCCCAGCTTGTATTGAGGAAGATTATCCCAGCTTCTATTGAGGAAGATTATCCCAGCTTGTATTGAGGAAGATTATCCCAGCATGTATTGAGGAAGATTATCCCAGCATCTATTGAGGAAGATTATCCCAGCATCTATTGAGGAAGATTATCCCAGCTTGTACTGAGGAAGGATTATCCCAGCTTCTATGGAGGAAGATTATCCCAGCTTGTATTGAGGAAGATTATCCTAGCTTCTATTGAGGAAGATTATCCCAGCTTCTATTGAGGAAGATTATCCCAGCATCTATTGAGGAAGATTATCCCAGCATCTATTGAGGAAGATTATCCCAGCATCTATTGAGGAAGATTATCCCAGCTTGTACTGAGGAAGGATTATCCCAGCTTCTATGGAGGAAGATTATCCCAGCTTGTATTGAGGAAGATTATCCCAGCTTGTATTGAGGAAGATTATCCCAGCTTGTATTGAGGAAGATTATCCCAGCTTGTATTGAGGAAGATTATCCCAGCTTCTATTGAGGAAGATTATCCCAGCTTCTATTGAGGAAGATTATCCCAGCATCTATTGAGGAAGATTATCCCAGCTTGTATTGAGGAAGATTATCCCAGCTTGTATTGAGGAAGATTATCCCAGCTTGTATTGAGAAAGATTATCCCAGCTTGTATTGAGAAAGATTATCCCAGCTTGTATTGAGGAAGATTATCCCAGCTTGTATTGAGGAAGATTATCCCAGCTTGTATTGAGGAAGATTATCCCAGCTTGTATTGAGGAAGATTATCCCAGCTTCTATTGAGGAAGATTATCCCAGCTTCTATTGAGGAAGATTATCCCAGCATCTATTGAGGAAGATTATCCCAGCTTGTATTGAGGAAGATTATCCCAGCTTGTATTGAGGAAGATTATCCCAGCTTGTATTGAGGAAGATTATCCCAGCTTCTATTGAGGAAGATTATCCCAGCTTCTATTGAGGAAGATTATCCCAGCATCTATTGAGGAAGATTATCCCAGCTTGTATTGAGGAAGATTATCCCAGCTTGTATTGAGGAAGATTATCCCAGCTTGTATTGAGAAAGATTATCCCAGCTTGTATTGAGGAAGATTATCCCAGCTTGTATTGAGGAAGATTATCCCAGCTTGTATTGAGGAAGATTATCCCAGCTTGTATTGAGGAAGATTATCCCAGCTTGTATTGAGGAAGATTATCCCAGCTTCTATTGAGGAAGATTATCCCAGCTTCTATTGAGGAAGATTATCCCAGCTTGTATTGAGGAAGATTATCCCAGCTTGTATTGAGAAAGATTATCCCAGCTTGTATTGAGGAAGATTATCCCAGCTTCTATTGAGGAAGATTATCCCAGCTTCTATTGAGGAAGATTATCCCAGCTTCTATGCAGCAATTAATGCTGCATCAAAATAGAACTACTGAACAGAACTATGGGTCTGGTAGCTCCCCTTTATTTGTCTTCCTGTAGGGAAGTGCTTTGGCTCCACTTGACCACTGCCCACAGCAGCATGGCTGAAATCTGTTGCTCGCTGTGTGATGGGTCGTGAATCCAGGCTCACATCTCATCATCCCATGGAGCAGCGTCCCGGAGAGGGAATGTCCATCAAGACATATATTACTCTTGTGGTTCCGGACAAAGTTTGTGGAGGTAATCTTTGGACAATGGCGTATAATGGGTGATATTGGATCAGCCGCCCATTATACATCTCTCCCATTGACTTCAACGGAAAGGATAATTCGGGCATGAAATATAATGGTATAATAATGGTCTTCTTCTTTCGTATGGTAGTAGCAAAGCAAATCAAATGTCAATATCCAAGTCAGGTATCCAGGCCAAAGCTTCTGGTGTAACAGCATGGATATTTGTAGGCTTCCTGCGAATTTCCTCTGAGGGCAGTGCTCATTGATGTGCTCCAGGGTCTGATTAGGAGCTCCACAATCGCATGATGGGATGATGAGGGTCTTCTCAAGGCCCAACCTGTTACGTGATCTTAGATCACAACTAATGTCGTCTCAAAGGACACTGAACTTGTCATTAAATCGACCTCCCGGTGACAGTAGCAAACCAATTATAATGGTATAATTCAATATCGCCTGTTTTACACCATTACCCACAGTTAACATTACCACCGAGTGACAATATTCTGAGTCTTCCACATCACACACCATCCGAAGTGAGTGGGCCAACTGTGGCTGGACAATGTTGCTCTGTAACCAGGTATTGCCAATGTGGAAGGGGGGATGGAGGGAAGGAAGGAAAGGGAGGGAGGAAAGAAAGGGAGGAAGGAAAGGGAGGGAGGGAGGACTAGCATTTATATAGCACCTTTTACGACCTCAGGATGTCCCAAAGCGCTTTACAGCCAATGAAGTCCTATTGAAGTGTAGTCACTGTAGTAATGTAGAAACTGGGAGAGAGATTGTGTGTGAGGAACCACAGATGCAAACCTGCATCCTAGGCACTTTAAGGAGGAAATTGCACTTGTTTAATTTATTTTCTAAATATCTTTCTATGGTGAGTTTATTGGCAGCCTTACCTCGACACTCCAGACACAGGATGCATGGTAGAGAGCAGAGTATACTTTCCCGACCTTCTTAAAGTCCTTTACATCCCACACGTACAGACTGTGGTCATTGTACACACATGATAGCCAGCGGTTCGTGGGGTCGTAGGTCAGTGCAATGGTGTCTGGGTACTTGGCATCTGCTCTGTTTGAGAATAGGTGGCTGGAGGAGGAATAAAGAGATGTTAATAAACTAGTGATCGACATTTTAAAAGGCAGCGGCTCAGCACAGAGAGGGGTCAAAGCCTCTCCTTCTGCAGGTAGTCTGTGCATCGTCCGTGTAAGCACCTAATGTTAAGCTTGTGCCTCAGCAGGACAGAATTCCAACAGCTGGGAGCCAAACCCCAAACGCCACAGTTGCCCACCTTGAAACTAATGTTTGATCAAGCAGGAACCAGAAGTATCTGGTTTTGGTAACCTGATGAAAGATCACCCTGACTGCAGTATGTGTGGGCACTGCATGGAACACTGATCAGATCACCCTGACTGCAGTATGTGTGGGCTCTGCCTGGCACACTGATCAGATCACCCTGACTGCAGTATGTGTGGGCTCTGCCTGGCACACTGATCAGATCACCCCGACTGCAGTATGTGTGGGCACTGCATGGAACACTGATCAGATCACCCTGACTGCAGTATGTGTGGGCTCTGCCTGGCACACTGATCAGATCACCCTGACTGCAGTATGTGTGGGCTCTGCCTAGAACACTGATCAGATCACCCCGACTGCAGTATGTGTAGGCTCTGCCTAGCACACTGATCAGATCACCCTGACTGCAGTATGTGTGGGCTCTGCCTAGAACACTGATCAGATCACCCTGACTGCAGTATGTGTGGGCTCTGCCTAGAACACTGAGCAGATCACCCTGACTGCAGTATGTGTGGGCTCTGCCTAGAACACTGATCAGATCACCCCGACTGCAGTATGTGTGGGCTCTGCCTAGAACACTGATCAGATCACCCTGACTGCAGTATGTGTGGGCTCTGCCTAGAACACTGATCAGATCACCCTGACTGCAGTATGTGTGGGCTCTGCCTAGAACACTGATCAGATCACCCTGACTGCAGTATGTGTGGGCTCTGCCTGGCACACTGATCAGATCACCCTGACTGCAGTATGTGTGGGCTCTGCCTAGAACACTGATCAGATCACCCTGACTGCAGTATGTGTGGGCTCTGCCTGGCACACTGATCAGATCACCCTGACTGCAGTATGTGTGGGCTCTGCCTGGCACACTGATCAGATCACCCTGACTGCAGTATGTGTGGGCTCTGCCTAGAACACTGATCAGATCACCCTGACTGCAGTATGTGTGGGCTCTGCCTAGAACACTGATCAGATCACCCTGACTGCAGTATGTGTGGGCTCTGCCTAGAACACTGATCAGATCACCCTGACTGCAGTATGTGTGGGCTCTGCCTAGAACACTGATCAGATCACCCTGACTGCAGTATGTGTGGGCTCTGCCTAGAACACTGATCAGATCACCCCGACTGCAGTATGTGTAGGCTCTGCCTAGCACACTGATCAGATCACCCTGACTGCAGTATGTGTGGGCTCTGCCTAGAACACTGATCAGATCACCCTGACTGCAGTATGTGTGGGCTCTGCCTAGAACACTGAGCAGATCACCCTGACTGCAGTATGTGTGGGCTCTGCCTGGCACACTGATCAGATCACCCTGACTGCAGTATGTGTGGGCTCTGCCTAGAACACTGATCAGATCACCCTGACTGCAGTATGTGTGGGCTCTGCCTAGAACACTGATCAGATCACCCTGACTGCAGTATGTGTGGGCTCTGCCTAGCACACTGATCAGATCACCCTGACTGCAGTATGTGTGGGCTCTGCCTGGCACACTGATCAGATCACCCTGACTGCAGTATGTGTGGGCTCTGCCTAGAACACTGATCAGATCACCCTGACTGCAGTATGTGTGGGCTCTGCCTAGAACACTGATCAGATCACCCTGACTGCAGTATGTGTGGGCTCTGCCTAGAACACTGATCAGATCACCCTGACTGCAGTATGTGTAGGCTCTGCCTGCACAGTGATCAGATCACCCTGACTGCAGTATGTGTAGGCTCTGCCTGCACAGTGATCAGATCACCCTGACTGCAGTGTGTGTAGGCTCTGCCTGCACAGTGATCAGATCACCCTGACTGCAGTATGTGTGGGCACTGCCTAGAACACTGATCAGATCACCCTGACTGCAGTATGTGTAGGCTCTGCCTAGCACAGTGATCAGATCACCCTGGTTTACTGAGCTGTACAAACGAGGAAGGTCCCAGGCCTGATCCCTGGTCCATGTTAACTAATCCCAACTGGAGCCAGCTGTTGGGGGGCGGGTGGGGCGGGGGGGGGGGTGCTGGGGGAGGGGTATTAGTTCGCATCAATGACCCCAGATTAGGAGAGGAAGGAAGGCAGCCAGGGTTCCCAACGTGGTCACTCTCCAGTGATCCCTGTTGCACATAAGAGGACATCAAACCCGCGACCTCCACCACCTAGAAGGACAAGGGCAGCAGGCACATGGGAACACCACCACCTCAAAGTTCCCCTCCAAGTCACACACTATGATTTGGAAATATATCGCCGTTCCTTCATCGTCGCTGGGTCAAAATCCTGGAACTCCCTCCCAAACCGCACTGTGGAGGTCCCTTCACCCTATGGACTGCAGAGGTTCAAGTGGCTGGCCACCACCTTCTCAAGGGCAATTAGGGATAATCAATACATGCTGGCCTTTCCAGTGCCGCCCATATCCCAAGAATGAATATTTTTTTAAAAATCAGGAGAGAACATGATCTGGCTCAGCAGTGACACTCTCCTCAGTCAACACTCACTTTCTGGGCTTACACTTGAGAAACATTGGAAGATAAGAATTTTTAGATGCAGACAGGCCAAGGTCCATCTAGGTTGCCTTCTACCATCCTGGTAGTCACATGATACAACGGTAATGTTGACTAATCACAGCAATCAATCTCGATCAATTAGTCTACAACAGACCCAGACATGAGGTGAAGAAAACCCTCAGTGGTGGAGAGCTCCAGGAACCATAGGTGCAAAGAATGGGCATCTGGGTGAGGCACTGGAGGGCGTCGGATCCCTTTAGCCATACTGAAGCACGAGTCGCACTATCAGGAGATGAGCGGAAAAAATTGGCAGCAAAAATAAAAGATGTATTGCTTCTTTAATGGGATCAATTCAGCAGTGGTACTATCCCTTTAAGTGCTGAATGATTGTGTTCAAGGTCAAGCCTCTCAAACATCTGTGACATATTTGCGTGGAGCCGTGAACAGATTTCCCTCTGACCGAGCCAAATGCCATCAAGCCCACTTTCACTTCACATGCTGACAGCCACCTCCCTGGAACAAGCAAAGGATTCATCGCTCACTCTATGTGTGTATTGTTCGACTCCCAGATTCATTAACACAGCCTCTGGAGAGAGTGAGTGAGGGACAGAGGACCGCATTCCCTCGAGCAACAACCCCACTCTGGACTCTACACTGAATGGCACACTCACGCTCAGCACCACCTTGGCCTCCACTTAAAGGGACTGTGGGCAGCTATCACCAGCCTCAGCTCCAGCATGTTACGTGCACTGCCTGGTGTGGTACTGAGTCTTAGAGGTCCTGTTTCCTGGTCCATGTTCAATCTCAGCTGGGGCAGTGGCAAGGGTGCTGCGATTGGGCTAGGGAAGGTGCGCACAGCAAGGTCCCACAAACTGCAGTGTGACAATGACCAGATAATCTGTTTTAGTGATGTTGGTTGAGGGATGAATATTGGCCAGAACACCGGGGAGAACTCCCCTGTTCTAGGGCTAGAGGTCCTGTCTGTCTTGTAAACCTGTCTCATTCTGTCTCTGTAGCTCTCTTTAGCTTGGTATGATCATGTGTGCATCTCCCTCTGATTGTGTCTCTATATCTTGTCTCACAGTCATATCTGTATATTTGCGTTTTTCTTTGTATATCTCCCTCTGTGCATGCTTCTCCATCTGTATCTCTGCTTCTATTATCTCTGTTTCCATGTAACTCCCAGTATGTGTATTGCTGTGTACCTATCTCTGCCCTTTTATTAACCTGTCTGTCTGTCTCCTGTCTCTCCAACCATTTACAGTACTTATCTTGCTCTCTCTTATGTTAGTCTGTGTCCTTTTTGTTTCACAACACTCCATCTAGCTCCCCTAATGTATATGTGTTTCTGTATATGTTTCTTGCTGCGTGTGCCTTGCTTTCTCTCTCTGCATTTACCAGTGTGTGCCTGCATGCACTTGTGCTGTGTCTGTGCGAACCTCTCTCCGTGCCTCTGTGCATTTGCCTGTGTATGCATGCGCTTGGTGCTGTGTCTATCACTGTGTGCGTTTGTATTTGTGTGTGCGTATGCGTGTGCATGTGTGTGTGTACGTTTGTGTGTGCGTGTACGTGTGTATTTGTGGGTGCATTTGTGTATGCACGTGCGTGCGTGTTTGCATGTGTTTGTGTGTGTGCACGTGTGTGTGTGTTTGTTTGTGCATGTGTTTGCATGTGCGGGTGTACATGTTTGTGTGTGTTTGTGTACCTCTGCGTGTGTTTGTGTGCCTCTTTCCCCGTGTCTCTGTGCATTTGCCAGTGTATGTGTACGCCTGTGCCATGTCTCTATCTCTTTAATGCCCTTTCTTTCAGGCCTCACTCAAAGGAGTCAACAACTTCACTGTTGTGAGAAGACCGTGTGATCCACATTTACTGACACTCGTGTCCAGTAAATTTAATGTTCTGTGTTCTCTCGTCTCTGAGTCAGAAGGTTGTGGGTTCAAGTCCCACCCCAGAGACTTGAGCGGCTGACACTCCAGTGCAGTACTGAGGGAGTGCTGCACTGTCGGAGGTGCCGTCTTTCGGATGAGATGTTAAACCGAGGCTTCATCTGCCCTCTCAGGTGGAAGATCCCATGGCGCTATTTCGAAGAAGAGCAGGGGAGTTCTCTCCCTGGTGTCCTGGCCAATATTTATCGCTCAATCAACATAACAAAAACAGATTATCGGGCCATTATCACAGTGCTGTTTGTGGGAGCTTGCTGTGCGCAAATTGGCTGCCGCGTTTCCTACATTACAACAGTGTCGACACTTCAAAAGTACATCATTGGCTGTAAAGCGCCTTGAGACGTCTGGTGGCCATGAAAGGTGCTGTATAAATGCAAGTTTTTCTTTCTGTGAACCATTTCTCAACTTAGTATTCAGCGGTCACGGTGCTGCAGACAGGAGATCTTTGCAGAACATTGGGCCAGCTTTCCCAGCTTCCTCGCCCCCACACCCCATCACAGCATTAACCCCACGCAAATCTCACCTCGGCTCTGTGGCAGCAGCGATGTCCATGCCCAGGTAGTGTGGCTTGGGCATTGTGGCAATGAAATGGAGGTTAGCAGGATTAAAAAGCCGCACTGTCCCATCTGCACAGCCGCAAAAGATAAAATCCTCATTGACCGACAAGCAGTTGGCCATTGTGGTCTGTGTGGAGGGGAAAGTATCAACATTATAAACATATTAAATTCACTGCAGTTTCTTCTTAAGATAAAAAAGGACCCTCTTAACGGTGGACTTTTTGGATAAAAAAACCCCAAATTGGTACTGTGTTAAAAAAAATCATTTGTTACTGCCAAAGATTTTGGGTGCTCCCCTGTCTTCAAATGAACTCTTCCACTTTATGATGTCACAGGTTGAGCAGGGAATGAGAAGGTCCAACTTATGACATCATCAGTGGAGCAGCCCATTGGCGGGGGGGGGAGGAGAAGGGCAGCAACACGCACAGTGGGGGTCACACAATTAGGCACTAAAACCCCATTTTGTTTAGAATTTAAAATATTTGCATCAGTGATTTGTTTTTATGGGGAGACGGGTGGCGAGAATCTGAAGTTTAAAGGGAATCAAGGGATATGGGGATAGTGCAGGAAAGTGGAGATGAGGTAGAAGATCATTGAATGGCGGAGCAGGCTCGATGGGTCAAATGGCCTACTCCTGCTCCTATTTCTTATGTTCTTAAGGATATTAATGTACAGAGGAGAGCAACACAAATGTGGATATTAGGAATTTAGGGTATAAGAAAAGAATAAGGATGCTGGGTTTGTTTTCTTGGGAAAAGGTGACTGAGGTGATCAAATTAATGTGATCAAGATTAACAAGGAATTTGAGAAAATGTCTCCAGGCAAATTGTTCAGTTAGATAGCAGGGGAGATACACAGATAAAAATGAGGAAGTTAGGAGTTAAGTCAAGTGGAACTTTTTTTTGCCCAAGGGGCATTAGAATTGAGAAATACATTACCAGGGAAGGCTGCATCAATGGTTTAAGAAGCAATGAGCTGTGGCTTAGTAGAAAGAAGGGATTGAGGGATATGGTGAGAGGGCAGGTCTGTCAAAAAGCAATGGGCTGGTTGAACTTAATGACTTTTTTGCATCTCCTAACAATTCTCAACTTCGTAAATCTGTCAGGACAGTGCAGCTGCACTTGGTAATTGAGCCTCCATTAGCGCAGAATGGAAGCAGTCACTCCCTTAGAACACTCACTCATCAAAACTTATTGTCCTGTAGAGTAACGACTTTTCTTTTGTGTGTGAACCATCAACACACAACAAAATAACTTCCTCCCCTCCTGTCCTGTCCTGTCCTGTCTGGTTAACTGTGCGCGTGATGACCTTGTGGGCTTGAGTTGAATATAAGTCGGCAAAACAAAGGCACCATTAAGATCTCTCTCCAACAAAATAACATATTTTACACAAAGCCAGTGATTTCTCCTCCCATCCCATTCCAAGCTCCCAGTACTTTGCCCATGCCGCTATCAGACAATGTGCAAGATTGGATCTGGGAACCAGCTCCTGTAGTGGAAATTTAGGATTCTCTCCCCAAACGTTGAACATAGGAGTAGGCAATTCAGCCCCTTGAGCCGATTAAGAACATAAGAAATAGGAGCAGGAGTAGGCCAGTCAGCCCCTCGAGCCTGTTCCGCCATTCAATAAGATCATAGCTGATCTTCTACCTCAACTCCACTTTCCTGCACTATCCCCATATCCCTTGATTCCCTTAATATTCAAAAATCTATCAATCTCTGTCTTGAATATACTCAACAACTGAGCCTCCACAGCCTTCTGGGGTAGAGAATTCCAAAGATTCACCACCCTCTGAGTGAAGAAATTTCTCCTCATCTCAGTCCTTGTTGCTCTACCTGACCACATCGCTCAACTGAAGGGAGGAGTCAAAGTGCCAGAAGCTGTGCATCACACGGTTTGCATGCTGATTGAGTAAAGGAGCTGCAACCCTTTGTTTGCTGCTCCAGGCAGTCACTGGGCAGATATTTAGTACGTACATTAAAATGAAAATGAAATAACAGTTTAAAATAAAAATAGTAAAATAATGACATTGCTGAAGGAGCTCTCCCATTATCGACATTGTTAGTGTGTCTTTCTTCCCCTGATTCCCACGGCCCCTCACCCTGTCTCCGAGGGCCAGTCAGAACCGATGGACACAGTCGTAACGCGTCGATCGTTCCGCGATTCACTGTTGGCTGGGAAAAGCATGTCGGGGCTCAAGTTGGCCAAACTGCACAGCCGCATCGGCCTCAGGCCTGCTCGCGCTGCAGCTAGTTAGTGAAGGCACCGTCCAGCGAGGTGCTGAGCTGCGCGGGCAAGGGCTCGCTCCTGAGTTCCTTGACCTCAATTGGGTTGTTCTATGGTTGGTCTCAGCATGCCTGGTGCTGGGGCGGGGGGGGGGGGGCGGGTGAGAAATCCCTTCCTCCTCACCATCCAGTGAATCCTGCTGGAAAGGGCGTGCGTGAGGATGATGGCTCCATGCTTTTTCCCTCTGGTCAAATTCCTGTTGACACCCGCGAGGAATGGCCACTTGGAGGGAGGTGTCAGATGGCTGGCTGTTCCCCACTGAACCATACCCCAGCTTGAGTCAATGCCTTTGGGAAGCGGGCGGAGGACAAAACAATTGTGAGATCAGTGTCACGGTGTTGCCCTTTCACTGCTAGAACTTGGCTGACTGGATAAACGTCTCCTCTGTCTCTCTGCTAGTTATTGTAGCTTCAGCCCAGTCTCTATTGGACATGTGTGCACAAAACTGCCTCTATCTCGACACAAACCTGCAATAAATTTGGAGCTTCACACAAGAGAGGCCACAAGGATGATTGAATCATAGAATCATACAGCACAGAAGGAGGCCATTCAGCCCATTGTGCCTGTGCCGGCTCTTTGAAAGAGCTATCCAATTAGTCCCACTCCCCCTGCTCTTTCCCCACAGCCCTGCTTTTTCAAGTTCCCTTTTCCAGTTCCCTATTGAAAGTTATTATTGAATCTGCTTCCACCACCATGCCAGATCATACAATTTGCTGCGTTATAAAAATTCTTTTTCCCCCTCTGGATTTTTTGGCATGGGTGAAGAAAAGCTTGGTCAAAGAGGTAGGTTTTAAGGAGCATCTTAAAGGAGGAGAGAGAGGTAGAGAGGCGGGGAGGTTTAGGCAGGGAATTCCAGAGCTATGGACCTGGGCAGCTGAAGGCACGGCCACCAATGGTGGAGCGATTATAATCAGGGATGCTCAAGAGGGCAGAATTGGAGGAGTGCAGAGATCTTGGAGGGCTGGAGGGCTGGAGGCGGTTACAGAGATAGGGATGGAGGAGGCCATGGAGGGAGTTGAAAACAAGGATGAGAATTTTAAAATCGATTGTTGCCAAACCGGAAGCCAGTGTAGGTCAGCGAGCACAGGGGTGATGGGTAAAAGGGACATGGTGCAGCAACACCCTTCACCTTTACCAGCAACACGCACACAAAAACTGCCAACAAAGCAAATTAAAAGAGGGACAAGATGACGGAGTGCTGCTCCTTGAACCTGCATGCGCGTGTAACAGACCACGATGGTTAGTCACAGAGATGCAGACACACAATGGAAAATGTCAGAGCTGAACGCGTAATGGAGGATGCTGACACTGGCATGTACACTTACTGTGGTATTGTCTGCGTTCTTTCAAAGTCAATATAGGGAGAGCAGCCAGGAGAGGAGAGGGAATCAAGCGTTAGAGATGCAGTAAAGAGCAGCACACTGAGCTGACAGAACACTTCGCACACACATCACACACGCACACACACATCACACACGCACACACACACGCACACATCACATCACACATCCCATCTCTATCCTTCTACTTGGCTGCATTTCCAGTGCAGGTTAACAGGAAGGCAGACACTGACACACACATATCGCACAGGAGCTAGACATTCCCACATATACCTCTCATAGCTGGAACAATAGATGCCAGCTTCATCAGCACAGCTCTCTCCACTGTTAAATGCTAGCTCCTCTGCTAGTGCGGGCGTACCACTTGCCCACTGTGCTGCATACAGCTGCACGAAACCCACAGTATCAAATGGGAGCAAACCGTTTCCTTTTACTTAACATATACCGTACATTGTCCTGGCTAATATTTATCCCTCGAGTGACACCACTGAAATACTATCTCATTGCCGTTTGTGGGACCTTGCTGTGCACAAATTGGCTGCAGCGTTTCCTACACTATAACAGTGACTACACTCCAAAAAGTACTTCATTGGCTGTATAAAGATGGTTAAGGTCATTCAGCCTGTCAGACTGCGAATCCTCCCACTTCTCTCTGGGGGAAGAGAGGAAAAAGAAATCTGTACAGGGCAGGGGACCCTCCCCTCAGCTGGGGCAGTGCCCCTGGGTTGGGAGGGGAGGGGAAATAATTCCCTCTCTGGATCACTGCCCACTGAGTCCCGCTAGATGAAGTGGAGATCTGGTGAGGGCTCGGCTGTGATGCCAGGTGCTGGTCGAATAATCTGCCAGCACTCAGTGGCCAGCCTTACACATGGTGGTCTCTTAGGTGGGGCATTGCATCCCACCAGGAGTCCTCGGGAGGGGACATCCCAGGCTTTGGTCCCCGGGAGCCGCTCCAGGGAGAGGTCCATGAACTGGCAATGACAGAGTACTGATTGTGGGCCAGGAATCCCAGCATCACCTGGCACCATCTCTGCAAGAACTGCTCGGCGATGCAGAACCGGAGAGCTCAGCGGAAAGGCTCATGATTTTTCACAACTCTACAATGAGCTTCCTACACAAGGCAGAGCAATGATTCCGCTACACCTCATAATCCCCGCTGAACTGAAAGGCAGCCCATCCCCTGTCACAGCCCCTGACGGACAGATTAACGTCATCAGGTCAGATCGCTTTCCCCTCCCCCATCCAGTTTTCTCAGCTGCTCTCCTGATGGTGCTGGGTTATGGTTCCACAGGCACCGAGTATTCCCGGTACCTTACCTGATTGTTCATGTGTATGAGCCCGGACACAGAGTGCCAGTCGGCTGTTCAACCACAGAGGGCATCGCCACCCAAGCCCGATCTTCACCTCATCCAACAGCCACACCTCCATGACTGGAAAATGAACCTTGGTTGGTTGATCTTTCCCCAGGAGTAATGCTGGCCCAGCTAGAGTGCTCCCTGTCCCTGCCCCTTTCTGAAGCCAGAAGCTAAACGCTGGGGCCTTCTGGTTACCCTGGTCAGCACCTTTACCCACTAAAGCCACCAGGGGGAGCATCCAGACCCTATCGTGGAAACTTCAGGACAGCAGTCCCAGGCATTGAGGCAACAAAACTGCCTCACCCGGAATTTCCTGGGAGGTCCTCCGGATCGGCTCCTGTAACTTCAGCGGAAACCTCTTTTACACGGGTTGAAAAAAGGGGGCTTCCCCCAATCTTCCATTCCGGGTACGGCGATCAATCGGGAGAACGTCCGCGAAAATTCCCAGGGTCTCAATCAATACAATTTATAGAATGAAGCATTGAAGAGCTGTGTAGGGGTGACACCAGAAGATAAGGCGGAAGAAAAGAATGAACTTGTATTTCTATAGCACCTTTCATGGCCTCAGGATGTCCTAAAGCTCTTTACAACCAATGAAGTACTTTTGAGGCGTAGTCACTGTTGTAAGGTGGGAAACTCAGCAGCCAATCTGCACTCCGCAAGTTCCCACAAACAGCAATGAGATAGTGACCAGATAATCAGATGTAGTGATGTTGGTTGAGGGATAAATAATGACCAGGACACCGGGGAGAACTCCCCTGCTCTTCTTCCAAATAGCACCTTGGGATCTTTTACGTCCAAAAGACGGCACCTATGAGAGTGCAGCATTCCCTCAGCACAGCACTGGAGTGTCAGCCTAGATTATGTGCTCAAGGAGTGGAACTTACAGAATCTTAGAATCATTGAATGACACAGCACAGAAGGAGACCAGCGTGCCTGTGCCGGCTCCGGCTCTTTTGTAGAGCTAACCATTCAGTCCCACTCCCCTGCTCTTTCACATAGCCCAACAGTTTTTTTTCCCCTTCAAGTATTTATCCAATTGCCTTTTGAAAGTTATTATTGAATCTGCTTCTATTTCTAGCAGGGAATGAGTTATTCTTTATCATTCATCTTTTTATGGAGGAGAAAGCGAGGGATAGGTGGGGGTAATGCTACTGTGCTGTATCTGCTCTGTTTTTAAGCCCTTCTTTCTTAGAATTATAGAATGATATAGAATGAATCCATGACCTTCTGACTCAGAGGCGGGAGTGTTACCAACTGAACCACGGCTGACACTGAGGAATCAATGTGACGTTAGACGCTTACAGAAATAAGCAGATTACGTGGTTTAAGCAGAGGCAGGAAGAAAGGAGAGCAACATAATCAAGTGTAGTAGAAGCACTATGACAAAACTCGAGAACAGTCGGGGCTACAAACTGCACACATCAGCGAGTCTCATTGGCCCCACTGAGACTTAAAGGGGCAGATTCCCAACGGCACTTACCCTCAGCTCGACCCACTTATCCAGCAGCCTCTTCTCGTTGAACTCGCACAGAAGGCCGGAGGTGGTGATGCAGAACGTGCTGTCAGCCTTCTTGCTGCGCCCGCACGCCACGTCGCTGAAGAAGTTGTTGCGCAGCTCGCCCAGCAGGCCCGAGCGGCCCAGCAGAGGGACCGTGGCATTGACCTGAAACACAGGCGGGGAATCTCCGTCACTGGTCACCCGACAGGGAAGAGCACGCGGCAGTGATGGGGCAGAAGGGCACCAGCAGACCAAGAGAGAGCAGAAGTGGGAGACAGGAGAAAAACAGACACATGGAGAGGGACAAATGTACATACAGAGAGTTTATATACAGATAGTTTATATGGACTTCCAGCAGACATTTGATAAGGTTCCACATAAGAGATTGTTAGCTCAAATTAAAGCTCATGGAATTGAAGGCAAATTATTGAACTGGTTAGGAGTTTGGTTAGGCGGCAGAAGACAGAGAGTAGGGATAATGGGTGTGTACTCAAATTGGAAGGAAGTGACTAGTGGTGTCCCACAAGGATCTGTGCTGGGGCCTCAACTTGTCACACTATATTAATGACTTAGATAACGCAATCAAGAGCCATATATCAGAGTTTGCCAATGACACAAAGATTAGTGGTATAATAATAAGTGTAGATGGGAGCATAAAATTATAAAGTGACATTGACAGAGTGAGTGTGAGAAACTATGGCAGATGGATTTCAACACAGCTAAGTGTGAGGTCATCCATTTTGGACCAAAAAAGGATCGATCCGAGTAATCTTTAAATGGTGAAAAGCTGAGAACAGCGGAGGTCCAAAGCGATTTAGGGGGTCCATGAACACAGATCACTGAAATGTAGTGGTCAGGTACAAAAACTAATCAAAAAGGCTAATGGAATGATAGCCTTTATAACTCGAGGGTAGAATATAAAGGGGAGGAGGTTTTGCTACAGCTACACAAAGCTCGGAAGGGAGAGAGAGGGGATCGGAGGCTGGAGAAAGAGAGGGGATTGGAGGCTGGAGATAGAGAGAGGATTGGAGGCTGGAGAGAGAGAGAGGGGATTGGAGGCTGGAGAGAGAGAGCGGATATGGGGTGGGGAGAGAGAGAGGGGATTGGAGGCTGGAGAGAGAGAGAGGATATTGTGGGGGGGAGAGGGGATCAGAGGCGGGGAGAGGAGGTCAGGAACCCGGGGGGGGGGGGGGGAAGAGAAGGTCAGGAAACACTGTCACTATTTACTTCATACCCAATAAACCTGTTAACAATCCCTGACCCACACACAATGCCCCATCTATGGGGGTGGGGGTCAGGAACTTGTTGGGAGGAGGTCCCCAGGGGTGGGAGGTCAGGATCTCGGGGTGGGGGGGGGGGGGGGCAGGAACTTGGGAGGTGGTCCCCAGGGGTGGGAGGGGGAGGGGTTAGGTCAGGAACTCGGGGTGGGGGTGGGAACTTGTTTTTTTGGGGGAGCGGGGTGGGGATAGGTCCTAGCCCGTGAGGGTGAGCCCTGTCTGTTCTCTGTGTCTAGAGCTGAGCTGTGTCTGGAGCCTGGCAGTCAGAATGAATGGCTCAAATTACACATTGCAAAGAACTTCATTACTTAGGCAGGCAGGATCTAATTACACATTCCAGATAAATTGCTGGGTGTGTCTTGTCCTCCAAGGGGACCAATCAGAAATCAGGTGTTGCAAATAGACGCAACCATGTTTTTATACAGGCAGCGAGTGAGAAAAACAAACATACAGACTGTGAGAGAGAAGTGGCTAAGCTTGGCCAGATATCCTCACCTTAGAGGCTTTTGACGCATCCAGGTACCAGAACTTGATGTGCCTGTTGCCGGCGGTGACAAAATAACTACTATCCTCGGAGAAGGACACAGCTGTCACCTTGCTCGATACCTTATTGGCTGCCACGACAATATTTTTCTATTTAAGAATCCAGAAACACTCATTTAACATTCCCGCAAATCATTGTTAATTAATGGCTACCACAAATGTTGCATTAATTGTTGTACCGAGACACTCCAATTAACAGAACGCGGGGTGACAGTACTGACAGTATTGAAACTATCAGCCAAGAAAGGCTCAGTCTGTGATACAGTTCCCTGTGTAACACACTGTTCAGTGCACACAGCTCTCCCTGTGTAACACTGTTCAGTACACACAGCTCTCTCTCTGTAACACACTGTTCAGTACACACAGCTCTCCCTGTGTAACACACTGTTCAGTACACACAGCTCTCTCTGTGTAACACACTGTTCAGTACACACAGCTCTCCCTGTGTAACACACTGTTCAGTACACACAGCTCTCCCTGTGTAACACACTGTTCAGTACACACAGCTCTCTCTGTGTAACACACTGTTCAGTTGTGATATCCGAGTGGTAAGGTCCGAAACTGAGATAAGCGAGTTCTTAGGCAGAAAACCCAACTGTTTATTACACGGTGTAGCAGAGAAACACCTCTTACAGGCTGCAAGCAAAACACAGTGGCCTAGAAATTGGGTATAGCCCCGCTTGAGGCTTTAGAACTGGCGATGCGCAAAGTTTATAGCCAGATGAAACTTATCGCCGCCTGGCGCGATATTGGGTTGCATCGCCTCCAAAGGGGATTGAGGCGCTAAATCAGCCGTTGCACGGTGCTCTTAAGGCGCAAAAGGTCAGGCGCTACTCAATATCGACGCGGACGGGCGCAGCGCAGGTGAACTCAATTACGGGAAAGCACGAGACCTACAGGCGTCGGCCGGCTCTTAAAGGGGCGGGTCAGTCGGACTGAGCTTAAACACCCAACGCCCTGTAGGCCTTAGATTCGGCGCTCGCCCTTGTCTGGCGTTAGAAACTTGTGCATTATGGAAAAGGTTAGGCAGAGAGCAGAGCGCTTCAGCACTGAGGCTCTGGACCACTTGGTGGCTGCAGTTGAACACCGTCGAGAGGTCCTGTATCCGGATAATGGCAAGAGGCCAAATCAGAAGGCTTATCGACGATCTTGGAGGGAGGTTCCTGTGAGGGTGAATTCCAGCAGCATGGTGACCAGGACCCCTGTTCAGTGCAGGAAGAAATTCAGCGACCTCACACGGATCGTTAGGGTGAGTGATGGTTTACCAAACTAGTGCTTCCCTCCATCTGCAGCTGACTTCGGGCACCCTGCTGCAATGATGCGCCAATGGCCATCTGTCAGTATGCACCCATGGCCCTTTCTGGCCACACACATGGACAGATGTCTCAAGGCCTCATGTAAGGGCTCTTGCACCATGGGGGCATGCGATGAGGTCTCAAGGCCTCATGTAACAGAACCTCCCCTTCTTTCCCCTGCAGTCCAAGATGGCACAGATTAGAAAGGAGCAGCGTCGAACCGGTGGCGGACCTGCACAAGTGGTCACTCTCACGGATCTGGAGGAGAGAGTGCACCAGATACTTGGAGGACGTCTGTCTGGTCCAGTGACCACTGCATCTGCCGACCCCATTACCGACAGCGAGGGTAAGACTCTCACCTTTTCCACCTGTTGCCTTCCACTTAGTCCCCCCGCCAGCATGCATCCTCAGTGTGCAGCCATGTCAGAGCCTTGCCGCAATCTGGCATGCCTTTCAGCAAACCTGTCCTTTTGCTAAAGCCACTCTTCCACCTCCCACTTTCAGAAGAAGCAGCACCAACTCGGGCTCAACGCGCTGAAGCTGCCAGTGCCAGTGCCACCGGAGGTGAGGACCAGGAGGAATCCGGACCAGCCGTTGCAGAATCCGGGGAGTGGAGACATCTGCAGACTGGGGATAGTAGTCCCCTGGAGGGGAGGGGGGGGTGGCTCTGAGGATGAACCCATTGCCGGACCAAGCGGCATGGAGCAACGCAGGGGGGCTAGGCAAGTTCGGCCACCGTCTCCCCGCAGGGCAAGGCAGGTCGTCATGACTGCTGCACAGAGTGCAGATGAGGTCCGTCGCCCTCCAAACAAGCTCCCATTCCGATGCCAGTTGGTCAAAAGGCTTTTAGGTGTAGTGGTGCAAGTGCTTCGGACAGGGTTGAAGGTACCAAGTACTGTAAAGCTCAAATCCCAGAACTCCGCTCCACATTAGCTCGCCAACTCTCTCTAGCAGCGAGCGCAATGAGCAGGCCAAGTGGCAGAAGATTCTGCAGTAGAGCTGTCCCCTTTAAATAGCGCCCCCCTACTCTGAGAAGGGCCTGTTAGCCCTCCCTTGAACTGTCACTAATAGCGCTGGGCGCTAAGGCTCCGGGCGCCACCCAATATGTGCTCAGGCGCTCCTAAAAGGCGTTGCACACTGAAATGACGCCATGAGCTGCTTGCGCGTGCGGGCGCGCGCAAACACTTAGCGCAGGCGCTAAATGTATAGTCAATATCTGAGTTGGCGCTATGTTCATAGCGTCCGCCCCAACATAGCGCTTCGCCCCAATTCTAGGTCTCTTTAGGCGCTCAGCGCCGGCGCTACCAACCCAATTTCTAGGCCAGTATTTCTAACTGCACGATGCAAGATGGAGGAACCCCTCTGAGTCATACCCATAATGCAATGCCACATTACCATACTAACTGGTGTACCAGGACATTACCTTAAACACTGGTGAATATGATCCCTTAATCTTTGGCTCCATCTGGTGGATAACTTAAACATTACATCCCAGATTACTATATCCCCCCCTCCATCTTAAGTTTACATTAATTTCTTAACAACATTCTTAAAAAGTCCCATAAGGAAACTCCTTTAACGATAGTCCATACTGCACAAATCTAGCAGGTCGTTATCAATCTCTCTGGCGGCTTGCGAGGCCTTGGTGAACGTCTTACAGTCAAGTCCCTGCTTGGTTGTGGTAGAGCCACCTGCTGCTCCTGAGCAGTACTCAGAGTATCTGACTCTGCTACGATGGTTTCCTTGCGCAGAAGTCTGTGAAGAGGTGCTAACACTGTTGCCAAGTTTGGTAAAAATCTGTTATAATAGTTTAGCAGTCCCAGGTAAGCTTTTAACTCAGTCACATTGGTAGGAGCTGGGGCCTCCTGCAGTGCTTGTACCTTCTCCTTGATTGGATGGAGCCCGGTGGCGTCCACTCTGTGTCCCAGGAACACGGCCTCATTCCCCAGGAAAGTGCACTTACTCCTCTTGAGCCGTAACCCAGCCTTATCCAATCTTTGTAGTACCTCTCTCAAAGTGCTTAGATGCTCCTGGTCAGTTCTTCCCGTCACCAGAATATCATCCAGATAGATTGAAACATGTGGGATCCCTTGCAGTACACCCTCGATAGTCCTCTGGAAAATAGCTGGACTAGATGAGACACCGAATGGTAAGCGGTTATAGATAAACAAACCCTTGTGTGTATTTATGGTTATGTTGAGATACCACGGCAAACGTGGGAGTCGAGACCAGAGTTAGTGAAACACAACTGCTTTAATCAACCTCATGGCAAAGAGGAACTGGAAAAGCCCGCGCAACCACTTAAATACTCCCCAGACAGGAAGTGCTCCCGGCAGCCTGTCCCTGTGGGAAACAAGTTGCTGGAGGAGAGGGCCCCCGGCTGGGGGCGTCTGCTTAAACTGTCCGTGCCACCGTGAGCGGATTATGTCCAGTGGTGGCGTGTCGCCACAGAGCTCCCCCCAGAATCCGCTTAGGAGGAGTGGACGAGTCGTGACGGTGGTCTAATGGTTCTGCCGGAGCGGCTCTGAGTGGTTACCAGTCTAGTTGGTGGGGCCGGGCGGTTCGCCGCTGGCTGTGCTGGCTTGCTGGCGGGACGGCTGTTAAGTCTGTGTGTTATAATAAGAATTACTACACAGACCACAAGAGTAAATTTTAACAGGACTTTACTAGTCGAAGGTCAGGGCAGAACTGCCCAATAAATCATTACACAGCACTTATATACCGGTGTGGTCACCACCGGTATTACAGTATACAGCAGCCAAGATAAAGTAGTGCAACCCTTAAAATAGTTCTCTTAAAGGTGGAACGGTTACATACACTACAATCCTCCCTTTTTAGCTTAACAGTATATATTCCCCATTAAACATAACGTCATAACATATATACACAACTTCATGTAAAAACAGTTCACAGATTCAGTCTCTGAGGAGGCCTCCTGACTCGGTCCGGATAACGCCTCGGTGGTGTAGTAGTTTTCGGTGGTGTAGTAGGTTCTCGTTGCTGGGGTGACTCATCTAATAGTCCTTCACTGGACTTAACAGCTTGAACTTTCGTAACTTCAGAACCAGCATTGCTGACTTCTAAAGGCTCGAGCACCTTAGGAAGTTTTTCTACTTCCAGACTGATTTGGCTCAGTTCGGAGGGACCACGTGCGTGACCTGGTAGGGGTGATAATGGTTCAGATGAGTCATCATCTTCTGCTTCTTCTCTATTGTCTTCTATTTCCTCCATCACTTCAGCTTTTGCCTCTGCCACCAATTCCCTGAGTGGCTTATTACTGCTGACACTGCTCACAAAAGGGTGCTCTTTCTTCTTAGCTTTCAACTGATCGATGAATTTGACATATTCCCTTTCTTGCTCAGCTTTGATTCGTTTGGCCTCCTCGCGCAGACGGTTTGTGTGTTCCTGATTCATTTTCTCAATCAGCTGCTTCTGCTGTCTTCCCAGATTCTCCAACTCTGTGTCAAAGAACTTTTTCTTTGCATTCATCTCTTGCTCAAAACGGCGAATCATTTGTTCTAATTGCTGTTGTAGTTTGAAATTGAGTTGAGTTCGAGCCCGGTGTTCCTCAGAAATGTGCATGTCTGTAGACTGGACAGACTCAGAATTCTCTGTCAAACTATGTTGTTGTTGTTCAGTGGAATTCTGTTCTGATACTTTGTTCTCTTCTGAAGCATTTATGCACTCCTTCGTTTTTCCATCATTAGTCTGCAAGTCCATTTTAGACTTGTCTTTTGCACATGGGCTGGTCTTACCATCATCAGTTCCAGAGTCTGAGCTGATTGTCTTCACCGAGTTCTCACTCTCTGCTTTGTCACTGTCACTGCTGCATATGCCCTCATCCAATATTCTGGACAATCGTTCAGGTTTAACATCTTTTTTTCCGGAATCTACCGTTATTGCTTTTAGGGAGTGCCAGTCCATATTTATTTTCCTGATCCACTCCCGTCCCAGAAGTGGTGGACCTCCCTCAGGTAGTACATATATGTCCATTCCTTGGTGTTCTTTGCCCTTGTGTACCACCTTGACTTTTATCTTTCTGATGGGGTATACTCTTTGCCCCGTGTATGTCTGCAATACTATCTCCGTATCCCGTAGGGGAATATGTGTGAACAACCTTTTGTAATCTTGCTTATTCATGACCGTCAACGCCGATCCGGTGTCCAATTCCATCTTCACTTGGACTCCTGCTATCTGCAGTGTGACCCAGATAGTTTGTCGGTCAGCTTCCTTACTCACATTGTGAATTCTCAGACTACCCAGTTCCTTGCTGTTGGAGTCTGAATCCGAATTTGTTGCTGGTCTTCTTTCCTGACCGGCATACTTTAGCTATGTGACCAAGCTTGCCACATTTTCTACATTCCTGGTTTTTAAACCAGCATTGGTTCTGATCGTGTGTTGTCTTTCCACAACGATAACATTTCGCTGTACCCAAAGCAATTTGATCTACGCTGAGTACCGCTGCCTTCAGCTGCATTTCCGCAGTGCCTCTCGCTGCGGCTTCGTGCGATGCTGCAATAGTGACAGCCTTATCAAGTGTAAGATCATTCTCTTCAAGTAGCCGCTTTTGTGTTCCTTCTTTCGACAATCCACACACAAATTTGTCTCTCAGTGCCTCTGTCAGTCTTTCCCCAAACTGACAGTATTTCGCTAGCTTACGCAGTTCAATTAAATACTCCGCGTTGCTTTCCTCTTTCCGTTGCGTTCTCGCATAAAATTTAAATCGTTCCGGTAACATCAGCGGTGTGGGGTTCAAATGATTTCTCAGGACAGCAACAATATTAGCGAAAGTCTGATCCGCCGGTTTAGCTGGTGATAGAAGATGCTTCAATAGCCCGTATGTCTTCGCACCCATTGAGTTTAGTAAGGTTAGTGCTTTATCTTTATTTGATATTTTATTTGCCTTACGATAAATCTCTATGCGTTCTACATACGTGGCCCAATCTTCAACATCGGAATCGAAATCGTTGATGTTACCACGCTTAGGCATCCTCGCAATCTTCTTGAGAAACAAAAAGAAATTTTTCTTTAACTTTTTTTTTCCAAAATGGCGGTTTCCCACGCTTGTCTTCTTCCCCGCCTACGAAAATGGCGGCTTCCCGCGTTTGCCTTTCTCCCCCGCTGGCTGTAATGGCGATTGCCGTATTGCTGCGTTCGCCCTCCCCAGCGGTTTTCAAATCGTGCCTCCCAGCCCCTCTTGCAGTCCGGTCCTTTCCCCCGGCTGCGGCTGAGTTCTCCGCGTTTTTTTTAAATTTTCTCCCGTGCCTTACGCTGTCCCGGTCGCTGCGCCTCGCGGCCTCGGTAGCTGCCCGGCCTTTCTCACCGGTCGCGGTCGAGCTCTCTCTCAACGCTGTTGCGTCTCCCAGCCCGCTTGCAGCCCGGCCTTTTACACCGGCTGCGTTTGTCGCGGTCGAGCTCTCTCTCGACGCTGTTGCGTCTCCCAGCCCGCTTGCAGCCCGGTCTTTTACACCGGCTGCGTTTGTCGCGGTCGAGCTCTCTCTCGACGCTGTTGCGTCTCCCAGCCCGCTTGCAGCCCGGTCTTTTACACCGGCTGCGTTTGCATTCACCGCGGCTCCCGTGCCTTACGCTGCCCCAGTCTCAGCGCCTCTGGCCCCGACTTCTGTCCGGCTCTTTTCCCTGGCCGTGGTCGAGTTCTCCGCCCTTATATCCTCCGTTTTTCCCTCCCCTACTTCACAGCCAACGTGGCCGACTTGCTGCTCGTCGCTGATCGGCTTACCCACCACCGTGATAGAAGGGATGATCACTACCTGTTGCTGATGGAAGGCTTCGTGTCAGAATTCTTCCTTTGCTCTGCAGACCCGAGTCTTTTCTCAGCAGAATGATGAGGGCGGATGCCTCTTCTCGACGCCCGTTAAACTGCCTTGGATGTATCTCTGCCGCAGGGTAAGATTGTACTCGTCGCCACTGTTAAGTCTGTGTGTTATAATAAGAATTACTACACAGACCACAAGAGTAAATTTTAACAGGACTTTACTAGTCGAAGGTCAGGGCGGAACTGCCCAATAAATCATTACACAGCACTTATGTACCGGTGTGGTCACCACCGGTATTACAGTATACAGCAGCCAAGATAAAGTAGTGCAACCCTTAAAATAGTTCTCTTAAAGGTGGAACGGTTACATACACTACAACGGCCTCTAGTTGGAGGTCGGGCCACGGGGACCTGTTCCACTGGTTGTGTGTGTGCTGGTTTGAGCCGGTCGATGGAGACTGTGTCGACCCTGTTGCCGAGTCGCAGCTTGAAGACCTTGTCCCCGGTGCTTTTGTGTGTAGCTGTACCTTAGCCCGTTGGCAGGCGAGACAGGAGGTGGCCCAAGTCCGAACATTTTTGCTGAGGCCGCGCCAGACGAAACGCTGGGAGAGGAGTTTGACGGATGCGCGGGCACCCGGATGGGAGAGCGCGTGTAGCGCGTCGAAGATGCGGCGGCGCCAGGTTGCAGGGACGACCGGCCTGGGTTGGCCGAGTGAGACGTCGCAAGTGACTGCCGTGGCTTCGGGCCCGTGCGCGACCTTGGCTAGGCGTAGCCCTGGCAGGCTGGTAGCCGCCGAGAGGAGGTCTGGGTCCATGAGCTGGGCCGCTGCTAGTTGCGCATAGTCGACCGCGAGGTGATTCGCGCAGATGGCGGGACGGGAAAGGCAGTCGGCAACAACATTGTCTCTACCGGAGACGTGCTGGATGTCCGTAATAAACTCAGACACGGCCGCGAGCTGGCGTTGCTGCCTAGTGGACCAGGGTTCGGTGTGCTTGGCCATCGCGTATGTGAGCGGCTTGTGGTCCACGTACGCGGTGAAGGGGCGGCCCTCCAGGAGGAACCTGAAATGGCGGACCGACAGGTGGAACGCGAGAAGCTCACGGTCGAAAGTAGAGTATTTGACCTCCGGGGGGCGCAGTTGGCGGCTGTAGAAGGCAAGTGGCTGCCACGCACCATTGACCCACTGCTCGAACACGGCTCCGACCGCGTGGTCGGAGGCGTCGGTGGTGAGCGCGACCCGGGCATCGGCCCTCGGGTGCGCGAGCAGGGTGGCGTCGGCGAGCGCGTTTTTGGTGGCGTCGAAGGCGGCTGACGTGTCAGTGGTCCAAGCTACGGCCATCTTGCCGGATTTACCTCAGAGGGAGTCGTATAGGGGCTTCATGAGGGCTGCAGCGCTGGGGATGAACCTGTTGTAGAAGTTCACCATCCCGAGGAACCCCTGGAGGCCCTTGATGGTTTTGGGGCGGGGGAATTGCTGGACGGCCTGCACCTTGTTGGGCAGGGGGACGGCCCCAGCAGGGGTGATGTGGTGACCGAGAAAATCGATCTCGGTTAGGCCGAATTGGCACTTCGCCGGGCTGAGGATGAGCCCGTGTTGGGCTAGGCGCCCGAACAGGATGCGAATGTGTTCGAGGTGTTCCTGTTGGGAGGAGCTGGCCACGAGAATGTCGTCTAGATAGACGAATAGGAAGTTCAGGTCCCGGAGGACTGAGTCCATAAGGCGCTGGAAAGACTGGGCTGTATTCTTGAGGCCGAAGGGCATCCTCAGGAACTCGAACAGGCCGAATGGGGTGATGACGGCCGTTTTGGGGATGTCCGCGGGGTGTACGGGGACTTGGTGGTAACCACGCACCAGGTCGACCTTGGAAAAGACGGTTCGTCTGGCCAGTCGGGCCGAGAAGTCCTGGATGTGCGGCACTGGGTATCGGTCGGGGGTGGTGGCGTCGTTGAGGCGGCGGTAGTCCCCGCAAGGGCGCCAGCCTCCGCCGGGCTTGGGGGCGATGTGGAGGGGCGAGGCCCAAGGGCTGCTGGAGCGGCGGATGATGCCGAGTTGTTCCATGGTGGTGAACTCGGCCCGCGCGATTTCCAGCTTGGCCGGGTTGAGTCTGCGGGCGTGGGCAGAAACCGGGGGGCCAGTGGTGGGGATATAGTGCTCCACACCATGTTTGGCGGCTTTGGCTGAAAAGGTCGGGTTAGTGAGGGCGGGAAACTCGGCTAGAAGTGTCGAGTAGTCGTCCGTGGCTCTGGCGAGGCAGTAGGTCGTCAGGCCGGCCAAACGGGCCGGGGTAAATGCGCCAGGGATGGGGGCCATAGTGTTGATGTCGACGAGGCGGTGCCTCGGAATGTCGACAAGGAGGCTGTGGGCGCGTAGGAAGTTGGCGCCGATGAGTGGGCAGAGGACCCTGGCTGTGAGGAACTCCCAGCGGTAGCGGCGGCCTGTGAGGTCGAGCATGACCATGCGGGTGCCATATGTGCGGATGTCAGAGCCATTGGCTGCGGCCAGCGTGATACCCCGTGCGCCGCGTTGGATTTCGAGGGCGGAGGCGGGGGTGATGCTGTGCTGGGCCCGTGTCACACAGAAATCGGCGGTTGGTGCTGTCGTCGGTGATGTACAGTAAAGGCCCCTTTTGCCCCGCGGCCATCGTGGGGGCCGGTGCGGGGGGGGTGGGGTTTGAAAGTGCACGGTGGCGTGCAGCGTTGGGCCCTAGTGCCAAAACGGGTGTGGTAGTAGCAGTGACCCGGAGTGGTAGGGCGGTTGGGCCTAGTGGGCCGGGAAGACCGCGTGGTCGTTGCCGTGAGGTCGGGCGCGATGTCGCGGGCGGACTGCGCAGAGAGCAGCCAGTTGGCCTTTTCGGCTATCTCATTCAGGTCCGTAGAGCCAGATTCCACAATGAGCGGGCGGATGCTGGCAGGGAGCTGCCGAATGAAAAGCGTGCGAAAGAGGGCGCCGGTGTTTTTGTCGTCCGAGAGGGACAGCATGTGGGAAAGCAGATCCGACGGTGAAACGTCACCAAGGCCGGGGAGGTCGAGGAGTTGGCAGTTGCGCTGGTAAGAGGACGTTTGAAATTTTTTAAGGAGCGCAGCCTTCAGATGTTCGTACTTGCCTTCCACTGGTGGCTCCTGCAGCGCTGCCCAAACCTTGGGGACTGTGGCGTAGGTGAGAGAGGCGACGAGGTAGTCGTACTTCATGGCGTCGACTGTAATGTGTTTCAGCCGGAATCTGGACTCGGCTTGAACAAACCAGGCTTCGGCCAGGTTCTCCCAAAAGTCTGGTAGTTTAACCGTGACTGCGTTTGTATCCGCCATGCTAGCTTAGGATTCGTCCTGAGCGTCGGGGTCACCAGTGTTGAGATACCGCGGCAAACGTGGGAGTCGAGACCAGAGTTAGTGAAACACAACTGCTTTAATCAACCTCATGGCAAAGAGGGACTGGAAAAGCCCGCGCAACCACTTAAATACTCCCCAGACAGGAAGTGCTCCCGGCAGCCTGTCCCTGCGAGAAACAAGTTGCTGGAGGAGAGGGCCCCCGGCTGGGGGCGTCTGCTTAAACTGTCCGTGCCGCCGTGAGCGGATTATGTCCAGTGGTGGCGTGTCGCCACAGTTACATACTTCTTGGATTCCTCATCTAGTGTAATCTGCAAGTATGCATGACTCGTATCCAGCTTCGTGAATTTCTTCCCTCCAGCCAGGTTTGCAAAGAGATCCTCTGTTTTGGGAATAGGATACTGTTCTAGTTTAGACACCCTTTTTACAGTCAATTTATAATCTCCACAGAGTCTTACCGAATTGTCCGGTTTTTAAACAGGTACAATGGGAGCTGCCCATTCTGAACACTTCACGGGTTTCAGTATGTGCTCTCTCAAAAGACGGTCAAGCTCAGCCTCTACCTTTGGTTTCATAGCATACGGCACAGGTCATTGTTTAAAAAACCTTGGCAGTGCCTCCTTGTCTACATAAATCTTAGCTGGGGGGCTATTAAATGTGCCAAGTTCTTCCTTGAACACGTTCTCATGTTCAATCAACACTTCTTGCAAAGACAATTGTTTACCTCCCTCTATTTGATTTATTGCTCCCCAATCTAATTTAAGTTCTTGTATCCAGCCCCGACCTAACAAGTTTGGTCCACAACCCGATACTACAACTACAGGTAGCTGTTCCACGGTGTCCCTGTGTCGCACAGTTACAGTAGCTGTACCCAATGTCGCCACTCGCTCACCGGTATATGTTTTAAGCTGCATAGAGCAAGACTTTAACTCTGGAACTTTTGCACGGTTCCACAATTTTGAGTACTCCTCCCTGTTCATTATGGTCACACCGCATCCTGTATCCACTTCAAAGTTGACCTTAGAGTCATTTACTGTCAGTTGCAAAGTGATAGGATCCACTTTTGGAATGTTCTCTACTATACTATGCATTATGAACATGTTGTCTTCTTTCTCAGCTTCTCCACTGATGTGATGTGCTCCCTGTTTTTTCACTTCTCTTCCTAGGTTTTTCTTTCCTCCCCCTTTTGGTTTGTATTCCTCCATGGTTGCTTTTGCCCTGCATGCACATTTTATGTGTCCTTTTTTCCCACACTTGTGGCATATTTCCTCCAGAAACCTGCATTCCCTCGCCAGGTGATCGCCATTGCATCTATAACATGCCTTTACATGCTCACGTTGTGGTTTCTGACGCATATTTAACTTGTGCACAATAACCTGACTTCCAACTTGCTTTGTAGTAGCCGAGTCTGAACCTTGTATTTCTTTTACATCTCGGTTCGCTGTCTCTATGGCTTGAGCAAGTTCCAACGCTTTTTCATACGTAAGCCCAGTCTCGGACAATAATCTCCGCTACATTCGATCATCCATTATCCCGCAAACAAGCCTATCTCTCAGCATGTCTTTCAGGTTGTTCCCGTAATTGCCATCGTGTGCCAATTTTCTCAAAACCGCTACATAATCCAATACAGTCTCTCCTGGTTTTCTGTTCCATGAATTAAATTTGAAACGCTGTACAATCTCACTCGGTCTGGGATTGAAATAGTCCTTTAGCAAGTCCACTAAGTTAGCAAATGTTCTGTCTCCCGGATTTTCAGGACTGCATAAGTTTCTCATTAAACTATACGTCTGACTTCCCATGGAAGTGAGCAAAATAGCTCTCCTTTTTCCGACATCATCTATATCATTTGCTTCCAAGAAATGCATCAGCACCTCGCAGTACTCATCCCAGGTCTGAGTCTGAACATCAAAAGCAGAGATCTTTCCTATCATAGCAGCCATGATCGGTTATTCAGCGCTCTTTTTTGTTTCTTCTTCAAGATGTGATCTGTTGATCCTCGTCGCCAATATGTGATATCCGAGTGGTAAGGTCCGAAACTGAGATAAGCGAGTTCTTAGGCAGAAAACCCAACTGTTTATTACACGGTGTAGCAGAGAAACATCTCTTACAGGCTGCAAGCAAAACACAGTATTTCTAACTGCACAATGCAAGATGGAGGAACCCCTCTGAGTCATACCCATAATGCAATGCCACATTACCATACTAACTGGTGTACCAGGACATTACCTTAAACACTGGTGAATATGATCCCTTAATCTTTGGCTCCATCTGGTGGATAACTTAAACATTACATCCCAGATTACTATATCAGTACACACAGCTCTCTGTGTGTAACACACTGTTCCGTACACACAGCTCTTTCTCTGTGTAACGCACTGTTCAGTACACACAGCTCTCCCTGTGTAACACACTGTTCAGTACATACAGCTGTCTGTGTAACACACTGTTCAGTACACACAGCTCTCTCTGTGTAACACACTGTTCACTACACACAGCTCTCCCTGTGTAACACACTGTTCAGTACACACAGCTCTGTCTGTGTAACACACTGTTCAGTACACACAGCTCTCCACGGAGCAATATTTCAGGACAGTAATGCAGAGACAGTGGGATTGCCAGTTATTGGAGTATATGCCAGCGCTGTGCGTACCTTCCAAGCCCAAACGTTGACGATCATATCGTGCTGGTATCCCACGGAGACGATGTACTTGGCGTTGGGGGAGAATGCCACGCAGGCCACTCCGTACTTGTGTTCCTGGAGCTCTGCCACCTGTGTCCTTTCATTGACATCCCAGATTCGAACAGCGGGCATATGCCCACTCTGCAGCACAGCATGGAGGAGGAACATAAACAATGAACAGCAATAGGAGAGGATAGCTCACCTTAAGGCATCTTACAAAATGCCTGCACAACAATGGTCAACAGTAAGTCATGGTGCAAAGGGAGACCAGCCCTCAAACGTTCTTTCCCTTACTTCCCACAGTGGATGCCTGGTTGCTGCTGGCACTCTGGTCGGTATTGCAGTGCCCAGGGAGGATCCACCCATTGTGGGGCTGCCAGCGACGGGCACCTGGACAGATGGTCATTTGCCAAGGACCAGGCCTGGCTGGACGGACTGATTCCGACAGTCCGCATCAAAGTCCCTCATAAACATTCCATTCTGGCCCTGACGCAAACATCAGTCCCCCTCAGGTGACCCTGAACTAAGCCCGGTTGCAAACAATACCATTAGCTCAGGGTCAAAAGCAAAATGCTGGGACTGCTGGAGATCCAAAATAAAAAGAGAAAATGCTGGAAAGACTCAGTACGTCAGGCAGCAGGAGCCCTCCACCCAAGCACAGACCTTCCTTTTTGTTCTTTTCCTCAGTTCTGTATTTTCTTAAAACCTGTTTATCTCTAACTTTTTTCCAGTTCTGATGAAATGCCATCGATCTGAAACGTTAACTCTGTCTGTCGCTCCACAGATGCTGCCTGCCCTGCTGAGTATTTCCAGCATTTTCTGTTTCTATTTCATTAGCTCAGAGTGTTTATTTAATAGCTTAAACTACGCAAAAAAAATGAAATGGTTGTTTCAGTTATTTGCAAGGTTGCCACACTCTGGATATCGCAGTTTCACAACAGCTGAAGGAAAACTGCAAATCGTATGATGCACCTTATGTTCTTAAAGTGCTTGCAGGCAGAAAAACTGCTTTAATGGTCCTTTGCTTTAATGGTGGGGGAGTCCAGAACAAGGGGGCATAACTTTAAAGTTAGAGCTAGGGGGTGACGTCAGGAAGCACTTCTTCACACAAAGGGCAGTGGAAATCTGGAACTCTCTCCGTCAAAGAGCTGTTGAGGCGGGGGGTCAATTGAAAATTTCAAGACTGAGATTGATAGATTTTTGTTGGGTGAGGGTATAAAGGGTTACGGAACCAAGGTGGGTAGGTGGAGTTAAGATACAGGTCAGCCATGATTTAACTGAATGGCAGAACAAGCTCGAGGGGCTGAACATGTATGTTTGCTACTTTTGATCTGTTCACATTTAATTTGATTAATAACGTGACAGATCAGTGGTTATTTTGGACAATGACCATTCTTCCCTGTGGACATGTGATGTAAAATGCCTCCTAGGTCACAGCTGTGACCCATTTGAAAGGCGTCACGTATGCTCGATGCAAGAATTTTTGTTGGAGATAAACCATCTGATATAGATGTTGCTGTGACTGCTGCTAAAACTGTACAGTGAGCTTTGTCTGTTAGTGTTTATTACAGTGAGCCCCTTGGGCAGTCTTAGAAACATAGAAACATAGAAGATAGGAGCAGGAGTAGGCCATTCGGCCCCTCGAGCCTGCTCCGCCATTTAATGAGATCATGGCTGATCATCCAAATTCAGTACCCGGTCCCTGACTTCTCCCCATATCCCTTGATCTCTTTAGCCTTAAGAAATATATCCAACTTGCTTTACTTGACCCTGCCTTTGGGCTCCTGCTGCAGTCTGGAAAGCATTAAAACCGTAATTTTAAAACACGGCGAGCCAGACATCAGAATAAACTATCGTTTCCCCCAACAGAGCAATCAATATGCGGAACAGAGCACCAGAAAAAGCCAGCCAAGACTGTTGCTTAAGTCCTTCGGTGTCAGCTTTGCTCGGTGGGTAGCACGCTCACCTCGGAGTCAATGGAAATAAAAATGGGGGGAGATGTAAATCGGTTTGACACCATCGTACTTTTGAGTGATATTGGTTGAGGGATAGATATTGGCCAGGACACCGGGGAGAACTCCCCTGCTCTTCTTCAAATCGTTCTGCAGGATCTCTTACGTCCACCCAAGAGGATAGTTTAACGTTTCATCTGAAAAATGGCACCCCCGACAGTGCTGTACTCCCTCAGCACTGGGCTGGAGTGCCAGCCTGGATTATGTACCCAGGTCTCTGGAATGGGACTTGAACCCATGACTTTCTGACTCAGAGGCGAGAGTGCTGCCCACTGAACCAAGGCTGGCATTTAAATGTTGTACCAGCCTTGGTGCTCTGCAGCACTTGATGCGTTCTGCCTGATCTGACCTCAGATGAGCTTTGGATCTTATGACTGGCAGATGGGCTGCCGGCCTGAGCTCACAACTTCTTGCTTGAGACTGTTCCAATTTGCCCTGTCCTGCTGTCAGACCTTACAGCTGGCACTGCCTTTCAAGATACCAACACAAAGCCACTGGTTTTAGGTCAGATATTCCAACTGCTGTGGAGTTCCCTTAGGTGCTTAGGTGAATAGGGGAAGGTAGATCGTGGTTGGCATTAACTCTGGTTGGCGAGTGTGCCAGCTAGGTTCAGTCACTGGCAATGGCGGAAGAGCACATCAGTGCCAGAGAGAGCACAGCATGGCCATAGTAGTCTACTTTCTAGCCAATCATCGCAATGGCAACTGAAATTACTGCTCAGGAGATTGGTGCAGCTAGGGATAGATAATGGATTCTGCCAACATTATTCAACAGAGAGGTGAACATGTCCTGAGGGTAGTGAAGATATTTGATTCTAATGCCTACCAAAAGGGAATTGCCAACTCAACTGAGTAAGTGTGCAGAGTGGCTTGACCAGTGTACAGATAGTTCACTAGGGGAAGTGACTAGAGATACCAGTCAATGTATGGATAGCTCTCCAAGGGAGGGGTCTGAGTGCCATCAGTCCATCTACAGATAGCTTCCCGAGAGAAAGAACCTAAGAAGTGTGATGAAATATGCCATTCATCACTCATCTGTATTCTCTGTGTGTGATTGTGCCTGTGACTGTGGTTTAGTTTCAGTTTCATTTCCCTTACCTCAGTTCCATTTCCTCACCTGTATTTTATTGTGTGTAGGGCTCCGCCCATACCTGGCCTCTACTTAAGCAGGCCCAGCGTGTCTCACATCCAGTACAGCCGACCTCTGGATGGGAGACACTTCTCCACTGTGTGTTACCTTCTAAGTTAATAAAAGCCTTGCTTTGTTCAGTTAACATTGAGTCTCGGATTTATTGAGGCACATCAAGAAGCTCCAGTCAAGAGTAAAGAAAGAAAGACTTGCATTTGAGTACTCCTTTCACAGCCTCAGAATGTCCCAAAGTACTTTACAGCCAATCAAGTACTTTTGAAGTGTAGTCACTGTTGTAATATAGGAAATGTGGCAGCCAATTTTTGCACAGCAAGGACCCACAACAGCAATGTGATAATGATCAGATAATCTGCTTTTTAGATGTTAGTTGAATGATAAATATTGTCCAGGACACTGGGGAGAACTCCCCTGCTGTTCTTCGAAATAATGTTATGGGACCTTTTACAACAACAACAACTTGTATTTATATAGCGCCTTTAACATCGTAAAATGACCCAAAGCGCTTCACAGACAAAAAATTGACACAGAACCACATAAGAAATTAGGGCAGGTGACCAAAAGCTTGGTCAAAGAGATAGGTTTTAAGGAGCGTCTTAAAGGAGGAAAGCGAGGTAGAGAGGCGGAGAGGTTTAGGCAGGGAATTCCAGGGATTAGGGCCTAGGCAACAGAAGGCACGGCCACCAATGGTTGAGCAATTATAATCAGGGATGCTCAAGAGGGCAGAATTTGAGGAGTGCAGATGTCTCGGGGGGTTGTGGGGCTGAAGGAGATTACAGAGATAGGGAGGGGCGAGGCCATGGAGGGATTTGAAAACAAGGATGAGAATTTTGAAATCGAGGCGCTGCTTAACCGGGAGCCAATGTAGGTCAGCGAGCACAGGGTGATGGGTGAACGGAACTTGGTGCGAGTTAGGAGACGGGCAGGGAGTTTGGGATGACCTCAAGTTTACGTAGAGTGGAATGTGGGAAGCCAACCAGGAGTGCGTTGGAATAGTCAAGTCTAGAGGTAACAAAGGCATGGATGAGGGTTTCAGCAGCAGATGAGCTGAGGCTGGGGCGGAGTCGGGCGATGTTACGGAGGTGGAAACAGGCGGTCTTATTTATGCTGCGGATATGTGGTCAGAAGCTCATTTCAGTGTCAAATATGACACCAAGGTTGCGAACCCTGAGAGGGCAGACGGGGTGTCAGGTTAAGGTCTCATCTGAAAGACGACATCTCCGACAGTGCCGCACTCAGTCAGTACTGCGCTGGAGAGTCAGCCTGGATTATTCGCGGGAGGTGCTGGCGGCGCCACACCGGGCGCTAGTTGTTTTGCGCCCCCCCGTTAGCCCCCTCTTAGGGCGCTAACGGGAGGCGCAAAGCAATCGAATTTTCCCCCCTAAGAAACCAGGAAGCGAGTGATTAAAAGCTAACGAGTATCTGTTAGAAAAGTTTGTTTTTAAATCAAAAAAGTAGTGCAGTGCTCCATCCTGGGAGAGTTCCGCTCTCCAGGACCCTCCAAGTGAAGCCAGGTAGCAGCAGAGGCCCAGTTAACTTAAAATGGAAGTGGAAGAATTAAAAGGGGAGCAGAGGGAGAAGTAAACTCAAAAGAGCGACCAACCGAAGTATAATTAGAATGAAGACTAAGAAATATCTTTGCAGGAGGAAGTTTCTGCGCAAGACCGCTTGCAATATTAGATGGGGGAAGAAGATGTTGATTGACATCTGTTGACCAGAAAGAATTAGGACAGGGCTATGGCCTTAGAGAGGAACATAAAGTAACTCACAGGGACACACAAAAGCACGTAAAATGTCAAAGTTGAGTAGATAGTACTGGACTCAGTCAGTGAGCGACCACAGCTTTGTGAAATGGTTGGGCTAACACGCGACCATCAAGAGCGAGTCACTGGGGATAGGAGGTGGAGACTGGTACAGCCAGGGACAGGGTTGCCAGGAATGAGAGAAGTGCTGAGGAAAAGCAAAAGAAACGAGGATAATGGATGTATTAAGATTGGAAACAGTAGCGGAAAAAGGTAAGAAACCCTTTGTAGCTACTCAGGAGATTCCAATAATGAGCAGGTATCAGGCAAAGCGGAAGGAACCCAGGTCAGAGAAGAAGAGGTAAGTGGGACAAAGATGCAGAGTGAAAAGCACTAGGAGACTGTAGTTGTAGGGAACTCTTTGCTCAGAAAGGTGGATAGCCATGTGTGTTGCAAGGATGTTACATATTGGATGATGAGTTGCCTATCTGGAGCTAGAGCAGTGTACATTGAGGAAAGTTAAAAGGGCTATTGAAGAGCACAGGAAGAGACCCAGTGGTGGTAGCCCATGTAAAGGTCGACAACATAGGGAGAATATAGAGGCTTTAGAAGTCACATAGGCAAAGTTTGCCTCAAAACTCAAAGGCAGAGCTGCAGATAACTGTCTCTGATATACTTCCTGTGTTTGATAATGGAGGGAAGTTCATTAAGAAGATTGAGGATATGCATAAGTGGTCAGCAATCTGGTTTGAAGATATTGATGCTGCTTTTGTAAGCAACTGGGGGCATTTTCAGGACAACACAAAGACTGGTATAGGAGTGATGAGCTGTATTTAAAAAGTAGGAACAACAAAGTTGGCAGGTGACAATAAAAACCATCGAATATAGAAAAGCATTTAAAGTGGATAGGTTTAGGGGCAGAGGGATATGGAAAGGAAAATGGATCCCAAACAAGGCTGATGGCAGGGGACTATGAACACAGCGAGGTCTAAATCCGTCTCGGGCAGTAGCACAAAAGCGGGTGATAGCAAATCGGCACAATGGAAAAGAAAACTGGGCAGAGTGCAAAATGGGCAGCCAATTCACTACTGCCCAAGACGGATTTATACCCCAGTAACTCATATCGATGTACAGAAGCCAGATGTGACAAAAATGAAGCATTATTGTCTAAGATTCAGCATGACATTCTGTTAGAGTACATAAAAGGTTAAGTACCAGCTTAACTCACAGAAATTATGTCACAGCTTAAATTAACACAGTGGGTGCAAAAGCAACCATCAGTTAATCTGACTGAGACCAGTGCCCACGAGAGGAACAAAGCTACTGAATTTAAAATCAAATATTTTGCATAATCTGCTCAAATATATTTTTGATCAGCTGCTCTTTTTGAATTTAATAGTTATTCAGATTCATTGGGTCCCAGTCATATTACTGAAGGTTTTTTTTAACAGGCTGCATTTTTCAAATCAGTGAGTCTGTCTGAAACCCCCAAAGAGAAAATCAGGCTAGACAGCTCCCACAGATAGTGGGATAAAGAAAACAGCAAGAACTACTAATTAAGAAAAATTATTTATGTAATAATTGAGCACAGCAGTTGTGAAAATTTGGGAATGGCTAAGAACTGATTGAAATGGGGAGAATTTTGCCCATTATTCTGCTGAGTATTGAAGTAAAGCTGATGGATGTGTAGTTGGCAGCATCTGCTTTGTTATATTTATCCATTCAGAGTCCCACCAGCACTGAGCAGAGCTGAGCAACAGTGTAACAGCAGTCTAGAGGTTATAATCATCAGGAAAGACTGAACAGGCTGGGGCTCTTTTCTCTAGAAAAAAGACTGAGGGGTGACCTAATAGAGGTCTTCAAAATTATGAAGGGGTTTGATAGGGTAGACATACAGAAGTTGTTACCACTTGTGGGGTATCCAAAACTAGGGGCCATGAATATAAGATAGTACCTAATAAATCCAATAAGGAATTCAGGAGAAACTTCTTTACCCAGAGAGTGGTTAGAATGTGGAACTTGCCACCACAGGGAGTGGTTGAGGTGAACAGCATAGATGCATTTAAGAGGAAACTAGGTGAGTACATGAGGGAGGAAGGAATGGAAGAATATGCTGATAGGGTGAGATGAAGTAAGATGGGAGGATGTTCATGTGGAGCATAAACACCGGCATAGACCTGTTGGGCCGAATGACCTGTTTCTATGCTGTAAATTCGCTGTAATTTTATGTAGTTAATACTCACTTTGCACATTAAATTACTGTCAACTGAGGGGAATTACACCTGCCACCAACACTGGTATTGGAGTGATCAGTTAATTTGCAATGTAACTGAACAAAAATGTAGTGGTGGTGGTGAAGAAGATAGAGGTGGGGGGGGGGGGGGGACCAGAGAAGAGAGAGAGGGGGAGAGAGATAAAGGGGAGAAGAGAGAGATGGGGGGAAGAGAAGGGGAAGAAGGAGGGTGAGACAGAGGTCGGAACAGAGAGGAAATGACAAGGGATAAGGAAGGACGAGAACATAAACAGGCAAGAAACAGATAGGTGGAGAGGAGAAAGACAAGAGAAAGACTAAAAGAGAAGCAGAGGGAAAGGCAAGAGGAGGAAAGAAGAGATGCAAACATATAGAAAGGAAGCAGAGAAATAGAAGGACAGAACGAAGCAAAGTGAGAGAAAAACGGACCCGTGTGAAGGATAGCACTGATTTGGAATAGGCTGAATACGCCCACATCAAGGGCATCAGAGCGTAACCGGTCCACAGTTTGAGCAAATGGAGAATTTGGTGGAGGAGGAGGCAAAATATGGGATTATTTTGATGGATTTTACAAATAAAGAAAATCCAACATCTGGGGAAATTAACTTTCTAAGATCTGACCCAAGAGCTAGTCTTCTCTTAAAACACTTCTTTCCCAGAAATATTTAACATTTATATATCCATTAGAGACTCATTTTATCTCTCATTCTTTCCTCGGCTCAGTTTTACTGCGGTCGCTTGCAGGTCAGATCAGAAGTAGCGGGTAGCCGGTTCCCTTTGCTGTTAAAGTTTAAGTTTTTACAACAAACATTCAGATTTTATAGAATCATAAAATAGAATCATAGGCCTAGAAATTCAGTATCGCCACGTTTGGGGCGCTGCAGCCGGGCGCTCGCTAAATTTAGTGACCGGCGCAACTTTGCGCCACCTTCGCCGAAATTGAGTTGCATTGCCCCAAGAGGTTGCTGCTGCGCTAAAGCAGGCGGTGCACGACTATCATAAGGCGCTAAGCTGGCGAGCTGAGACGCTAACACTGAGGGCGGGTGCAGCGCAGGTGCGGCGAGTTGCTGATTGAAGGCAGACATGCTGGCGCCGGTCAGCTCTTAAAGGGGGAGGCTCAATTTGTTTGGCTACCACGCCCTGCACACTGCAGCCCTGAAGCAAGGCCTGACCATTGCTGCTTCAACAGTTCAACGCCCAGGACAATGGAGAAGGCTAGGGAGCGAGCGCAGCGCTTCAGCGAGGGTGCCCTGAAGCTACTGGTTGATGCAGTGGAGCGCAGGCGACCTGTCCTCTTCCCTGACAGTGGGAGGAGGCCGCTGCCCAGCGAGTATCAAAAAGCCTGGAGGGAGGTGGCAAACAGGGTGACCACCAACAGCATGGTTGCCAGGACTCCAGTGCAATGCAGAAAAAAGTTCAACGACCTCACTCGGGTTGTCAGGGTGAGTACCCTTTCCACTATCCTCTTCATCCCTGCATGTGCACCTCAGTTTCTGGCCAAAGGGGCCTGAAAGCCCCAATGCCCAGCCCTCATCCAACAGCTATGGGACTCTCATGAAAATCACTTGCACATTCAGCACTTTACACACTGTCAGGGCTATTCCACCATGGGAGGCAGTACAGGCAAGATCAGGGCTTGCCACTGTCAGGGCTATTCCACCATGGGAGGCAGTGCAGGCAAGATCAGGGCTTGACACTGTACTTAGAGGCCGTCCTTTCTCTTGCAGGGCAAGCTGGCCCACAATCGCAGGCAGCAGCTACGGACCGGGGGAGGCCGTCCTGACCTGAAAGAGCTCAGCGACCTGGAGCAGCGAGTGGAGCGCATTATGGCAGGCCGGCTGATTGGCCCCGTCGCCAGTGGAGATGCCGAACCTGTTCTGGACAGCAATGGTAAGGTCATCACCTTTTTGACCTCTCTCTTTCCACTTGTGCCTCACACCAGCATCCTTTGCCACTATCGAACCAATGCAGTTCATAGCAGCACTCATGCCTCCCTCGCTGCCGCCCTGTCCTCACTCTACTTGTGCCTCCCTGCTTTCAGATGCTGAATCACCAGGTGAGGAGGCGGGCCCTCAAGCTGGCACTGTGTCTGATTCAGAATTCGAGGAGGAGGAAGAGGAAGCCAACCCATCAGTGCCACCCTCAGCCGAGGCAGCCCATGGCCATGATGGGGACACGTCTTCCCTGGAGGGGAGCAGGGGGGGAAGGGTCTGAGGAGAGTGAAACTCCGGGGCCCAGCGGGCTGCAGCAACGCGGGAGGGGGGGGAAGCTCGGCGGCCTTCTCCCCGGAGGGTGAGTGCGGCCTCCAGTCCTGCTACGGTGAGCGCAGAGGAGGTGCGGCTCCTTGGTGAAATGGGCGCCCAGGCTGAGCGCAGGCACACTGAGCTCATGGCTGCAGTGGCAAGGATGCCTGACTCCATAGAGTCACTGGCAAGGAGTGTTCAGGAATTCGGGACAGCACAGGCCAGGAGTCGGCAGGACTTCGCGGCAGCACAGGCTAGGAGTCAGCAGGACTTCGCTGCATCACAGGCGGCTTCCAGCCAAGTGCTCAGTCATGCCGTGCATTCACTGGCTGGTCTGATGCAGACACAGATCAGGGCCACACGGGCACTAACTGCTGCCACCCTCGCTGGATCGGCCAGGCATCGCCGGGGCCCTCGCCATGCCGCAGCAGCCCAGCAGTCTGTGCTTCAGCAGATTGCTGCGCATGCTGCAATGCTGGCCCGTGCGAGTGCTGGTGTATCAGCCGACCAGGGATGCCTGTGCTCTGTCAGGTTGGCAGCATTCCTGCAGCCAACACTGTCACTCCTCCACTGCAGCTGCCACCACCCGTAGGACAGACTGCTGCCACCCAAGCAGAGTTGGAGCAGTCAGCAGCCGGGCCCTCCAGGCCCAGAGCTGGTCCAGGCCGTCCCCCAAGGGCATCTGCCGTCTCACCATCTGACCCTCAGCAGCCTTCCCCCAGCCTTGCTGCAGCCACTGGGGTCCCATTGAGGAGGAGCGGCAGGGCGGGAAGGGGCCACTCGCGGAAGCGAGGCGGATCACCCTCACAGGGGAAAAAGTAGAAGGTGTGGCCAAATGTTGTGTTTATATATGAAGGCCGAGAATTTTTTTTTATACATGAAGGCCGAGAATGTTTTCTTTACATATGAAGGCCGAGACTGTTGTGTTTGTTTTTTTATATGAGGGCCGGGAATGTTGTGTTTGTTTTTTATATGAGGGCCGGGAATGTTGTGTTTGTTTTTTATATGAGGGCTGGGAATGTTGTGTTTGTTTTTTATATGAGGGCTGGGAATGTTGTGTTTGTTTTTTATATGAGGGCCGAGAATGTTGTGTTTGTTTTTTATATGAAGGCCGAGGATCATGGTCATTTTTGTTTAACTGTTTTTTTCATTTTCTCAAGGTTGTGAGAGCCAGTTATGTCTCTGACTGTTTTTTGGGGGGGTTTATCTGAATTAGTTTGTCATGCGGGAAGGGCACAGAGTTTGCACAATAAAACATTTTCTTCATTCACATTGTCCATGTTTGCACTTTGAATTATTTGTTGCCTTGACCGGCTGAGGGTTTGCGGAGCGGCTACATTCATGTTCTTTCATTGGCACAAGCCATTCCCTGAGAGGGGGCCTAGAACCAAGTTGCAATAAGCCGCCGACGGATGGCCCTTGCACTTTGTGCCTCCCTCCCGTCTTGGTGCTCCTCCTCCTCCTTCTCCTCCTCCTCTGGTGGTCCTCCAATGTCTGCTGGCAGTGGCTGAGTCCTGAGGATAGCCAGGTTGTGCAGCATGCAGCACACTACAACGAAATGGGAGACTCGCTCAGGCGAGTACTGTAGGGCTCCTCCGGAATGGTCCAGACAACGGAACCGTTGCTTGAGCACGCCGATTGTGTGCTCAATGATGTTCCTGGTAGCTTGATGGCTGTCATTGTATCGCTCTTCAGCAGGGGTGCTGGGCGCACGGAGCGGGGTCATCAGCCAGGTGCACAAAGGATAGCCCTTGTCCCCGAGAAGCCATCCTCCTGGGTGAGCCTGGGCTTCGAAAATGTCTGCCACAGAAGTCTGGTGCAGGATGAAGGCATCGTGACTGCTGCCTGGAAAGCGGGCATTGACAGCTAGTATGAGCTGCCTGTGGTCACACACCGACTGGACGTTGAGCGAATGGTAGCCCTTCCGGTTGCAGTAATCCTCAGCATTCTCTAGAGGTGCCCGCAAAGCCACATGCGTGCAGTCAATGGCGCCCTGGACCATGGGGAAGCCCGCTATTCTTCCAAATCCCATTGCACGCTCTTGCTGCTTGTCCAGGGTCATGGGGAAGGAGATGTACTGACGTCTCCTTCTGAAAAGGGCATTGGTCACCTGGCGGATGCAGCAATGTACCGCGAACTGGGAGATGTTGGCAATGTCCCCAGTAGCGGATTGGAAGGAGCCGGTGGCATAGAAGTTGAGAGCCACCGTCACCTTCACTGCCACCAACAGAGACGTCCTGCTCCTCAGCCGTGGCTGCAGATCTCTGCGAAGCAGGTGGCAGATCTCAGTGACCACCTCCCTTCTGAATCGCAGCCTCCGAACACACTGCTCCTCAGACATGTTCAGATATGAGAACTGCTGGCGGTATACCCTGGGTGGGTAAGGCCTCCTGTGCCGACGCCTGTTGGCCCTTCTCTGTCTGGCCATGACTGGCACTCTCTCACGGCGTCTCTGAGCCCTTTGAATGCAATGCAGAAAGCCAACGTTTCCACCCATTGCAGCCCCCATTATATGTGGCGGCTCAAGGCTATGGCACTGAAAGTTAAATCCAAGTGCAAAGCTCTGGCCTGAAGCCAGAAGTACCTGTGCGAGCGCTGAGTCAAAGCAGAAAGCTCTCTCCCTTTGTCTCTCTCCAAGTATCTGTCTCTCACACAGAAGGATTGGCACAAAATGGCTGCCACTTATAATGCAGGAGGAGTCCCCTTTAAATAACGCCCCCCGTGCCCCGCAGCGACTGGGAACCGTTCCCCTCTACCAGTCGCTGGAGGCACCAGGCGCACAGAAGGGGGGCACCACTGAAGTTCCGGATCGGGGCGCACCAAGGGCGTTGCACCATGAAATGACGTCAGGATCTGCGCGCGCAGCTGAGCAGGCGCTGCGGTTTTGCGCCGCCACTAAATCTTGAGTGAAGTTCGCGAGAGGCGCAGATCGCGCCACGCCCAGGCGCTAGCCGCTTAACGCCCCACTTCTCCTCCTCCTAAGGTGCTAGCAGCTGGCGCTAACAACTGAATTTCTAGGCCATAGAATCTTACAGCACAGAAGGAGGCCATTCACCCTGCCGTGCCTGTGCCGGCTCTTTGAAGGAGCCGTCCAATTAGTCCCACTCCCCAGCTTTTTCACCATAACCCTGCAAATTAGTCCTCTTTGAGTACATGTCCAATTGCCTTTTGAAAGTTCCTATGGGATCTGATTCCACCACCCTTTCAGCTAGTGCGTTCCAGATCTTAACAACCCTCTGTGTGAAGAAAATTCTCCTAATTTCCCCTCTAGTTCTTTTGCCAATTATTTTAAATCTGTGACCTCTGGTTACCGACTCACTTGTCAGTGGAATCAGTTTCTCCTTACTTGCTCTATCAAAACCCCATATAATTTTGAATACCTCTATTAGGTCTCCCTTTAACCTTCTCTGCTCTAAGGAGAACAATCCTAGCTTCTCCATTCTCTCCACATAACTGAAGACCCTCACCTCTGCTATCATCCTGGAAAACTTCCTCTGTACCCTCTCCATGGCTTAAACATCCTTCCTAAAGTGTGGTGCCCAGAATTGTACACAATACTCCATCTGAGGCCTAAAGGTTTAGCATCACATCCTTGTTTTTGTATTCAATGTCCCTATTTACAAAGCCAAGTACGCTTTCTTAACCGCCTTATCAACTTGCCCTGCACCTTCAAAGATTTGTGAATACGCACCCCCTGGTCCCTCTGTTCTTGCACCCCCCTCAAAATAGTACCATTTAGATTATACTGCCTCACCATGTTGTTCCTCCCAAAGTGCATCACGTCACGGTTATCTGCATTAAATTGCATCTGCCATGTGTCTGCCCATTTCACCATTTTGTCAGACTATTCATTACGTTGACAAGTTTTGTATCAACCGCAAACTTCAAAATTGTACTGCTATACCCAAGTCCAGGTCAATTATATGTAACAAGGAAAGCAATGGCCCTAATATCAACCCCTGGAGGACCCCACTGCATTCTTCCCTCCAGCCAGTAAAAATATCCGTTCACCACTACTCTCTGCCTCCTATCCCTTAGCCAATTACATAGCCAAGTCAACACCGTTCCTTCTATATCATGTGCTTCTATTTTACAAATAAATCTCTTATGTGGTACTTTATCAAATGCCTTTTGGAAGTCCATATATACATCTACTGCATCAACCCTCATGGTTATTTTCTTCCTGGTGCCTGCCAACAAAGTATCAGAGTTATTAAATTCAATTTCACAACTTGCCATGACGGGATTATGAACTCACAATCTGTGGGTTGCTTGTCCGGTATCATCACCATTAGGCTACTGTACCCTTAATTACATTGGAAGCCTACTTCCGCCTCGGTAACATCGCCCGTCTCCGCCCCTGCCTCAGCTCATCTGCTGCTGAAACCCTCATCCATGCCTTTGTTACCTCTAGACTTGACTATTCCAACGCACTCCTGGCTGGCCTCCCACATTCTACCCTACGTAAACTTGAGGTGATCCAAAACTCAGCTGCCCGTGTCTTAACTCGCACCAAGTCCCGTTCACCCATTCACTCCTGTGCTCACTGACCTACATTGGCTCCCGCTTAAGCAACACCTCGATTTTAAAATTCTCATACTTGTTTTCAAATCCCTCCATTACCTCGCCCCTCCCTATCTCTGTAATCTCCTCCAGCCCCACAACCCCTCAAGATATCTGCGCTCCTCTAATTCTGCCCTCTTGAGCATCTCTGATTTAATCGCTCAACCATTGGTGGCCGTGCCTTCAGCTGCCGAGGCCTGAAGCTCTGGAATTCCCGGCCTAAACCGCTCTGCCTCTCTTTCCTCCTTTAAGACGCTCCTTAAAATCTACCTCTTTGACCATCTATGGTAATCTATCCGAATTTCTCCTTATGTGGCTCGGTGTCAATTTTTTGTCTTATAATACTCATGTGAAGCGCCTTGGGACGTTTTACTATGTTAAAGCCGCTATATAAATACAAGTTGTTGTTGTTGAAAGAAAACTAATTTACGTGAGTTTGTTTGAAACAGGAAACAATTTATGTGAGTGAAAGGATTTGAGTGAGTATCTGAGAGAGAGACATGTGTGAGACAGGATTTTTGTGGTTGCGTGTGTGTCCGTGTATGAGAGAGAGAGAGAAAGAGGTCATTGTAACAAGGAAACTGACAGGATCAGAACAGCCACCCAGTTTACACCCGCCTGCATTTATTTTCCATTTGAAGTCAATAGGAAGTAAAATTAGACGGGGGTGTAAAGTAGGCGGTTGATTTGATTCCGTCAATTTCCCAATGGGTGGGTTAGGTTAAAATTACCAAAAAGATTTTGTGTGAATGAGAGACAAAGGATTTGTGCCTATGTGTGCGCGAGAGAGAAATAATGTGTGTGTGTGTGTGAGAGAGGGGGAAAAAAAGCACTGCCAGGGATTTGTGTGGCTGTGTGCGCATGTATATGAGTGAGAGAGTATTTTTTTGAGTGAGAGAGGATTTGTGTGAGTGAGAGAGGATTTGTGTGAGTGAGAGAGGATTTGTGTGAGTGAGAGAGGATTTGTGTGAGTGAGAGAGGATATGTGTGAGTGACAGGATTTATGTGAGTGAGAGAGGATTTGTGAGTGAGAGAGGATTTGTGTGAGTGAGAGAGGATTTGTGTGAGTGAGAGAGGATTTGTGTGAGTGAGAGAGGATTTGTGAGTGAGAGAGGATTTGTGTGAGTGAGAGAGGATTTGTGTGAGTGACAGAGGATTTGTGTGAGTGAGAGAGGATTTGTGAGTGAGAGAGGATTTGTGTGAGTGAGAGGATTTGTGTGAGTGAGAGAGGATTTGTGTGAGTGAGAGAGGATTTGTGTGAGTGAGAGGGGATTTGTGTGAGTGAGAGAGGATTTGTGTGAGTGAGAGAGGATTTGTGTGAGTGAGAGAGGATTTGTGTGAGTGAGAGAGGATTTGTGTGAGTGAGAGGATTTGTGAGAGTGAGAGGATTTGTGTGAGTGAGAGAGGATTTGTGTGAGTGAGAGAGGATTTGTGTGAGTGAGAGAGGATTCGTGTGAGTGAGAGAGGATTTGTGTGAGTGAGAGAGGATTTGTGAGAGTGAGAGTGAGAGAGGATTTGTGAGAGTGAGAGAGGATTTGTGTGAGTGAGAGAGGATTTGTGTGAGTGAGAGAGGATTTGTGAGAGTGAGAGAGGATTTGTGTGAGTGAGAGAGGGTTTGTGTGAGTGAGAGAGGATTTGTGTGAGTGAGGATTTGTGAGAGTGAGAGAGGATTTGTGAGTGAGAGAGGTTGTGTGAGTGAGAGAGGATTTGTGTGAGTGAGAGAGGATTTGTGTGAGTGAGAGAGGATTTGTGTGAGTGAGAGAGGGTTTGTGAGAGTGAGAGAGGATTTGTGAGAGTGAGTGAGGATTTGTGTGAGCGAGAGAGGATTTGTGTGAGTGAGAGAGGATTTGTGTGAGTGAGAGAGGATTTGTGAGTGAGAGAGGATTTGTGAGTGAGAGAGGATTTGTGTGAGTGAGAGAGGATTAGTGTGAGTGAGAGAGGATTTGTGTGAGTGAGAGAGGATTTGTGTGAGTGAGAGAGGATTTGTGTGAGTAACAGAGGATTTGTGTGAGTGAGAGAGGATTTGTGTGAGTGAGAGAGGATTTGTGTGAGTGAGAGAGGATTTGTGAGAGTGAGAGAGGATTTGTGTGAGTGAGAGGATTTGTGTGAGTGAGAGAGGAATTGTGTGAGTGAGAGGATTTGTGTGAGTGAGAGAGGATTTGTGTGAGTAACAGAGGATTTGTGAGAGTGAGAGAGGATTTGTGTGAGTGAGGGAGGATTTGTGTGAGTGAGAGAGGATTTGTGTGAGTGAGAGAGGATTTGTGAGAGTGAGAGGGGATTTGTGCGAGTGAGTGAGGATTTGTGTGAGTGAGAGGGGATTTGTGTGAGTGACAGAGGATTTGTGTGAGTGAGATAGGATTTGTGTGAGTGAGAGAGGATTTGTGCGAGTGAGAGAGGATTTGTGTGAGTGAGAGGATTTGTGTGAGTGAGAGAGGGTTTGTGTGAGTGAGAGAGGATTTGTGTGAGTGACAGATGATTTGTGTGAGTGAGAGAGGATTTGTGTGAGTGAGAGAGGATTTGTGTGAGTGAGATAGGATTTGTGTGAGTGAGAGAGGATTTGTGTGAGTGAGAGAGGATTTGTGTGAGTGAGAGAGGATTTGTGTGAGTGAGAGAGGATTTGTGAGTGAGAGAGGATTTGTGTGAGTGAGAGAGGATTTGTGTGAGTGAGAGGATTTGTGTGAGTGAGAGAGGATTTGTGTGAGTGAGAGGATTTGTGTGAGTGAGAGAGGATTTGTGTGAGTGAGAGGATTTGTGTGAGTGAGGGAGGATTTGTGTGAGTGAGAGAGGATTTGTGTGAGTGAGAGAGGATTTGTGTGAGTGAGAGAGGATTTGTGTGAGTGAGAGGATTTGTGTGAGTGAGGGAGGATTTGTGTGAGTGAGGGAGGATTTGTGTGAGTGAGAGAGGATTTGTGTGAGTGAGAGGATTTGTGTGAGTGAGAGAGGATTTGTGTGAGTGAGAGTGGACTTGTGTGAGTGAGGGAGGATTTGTGTGAGTGAGAGTGGACTTGTGTGAGTGAGAGAGGATTTGTGTGAGTGAGAGAGGATTTGTGTGAGTGAGAGAGGATTTGTGTGAGTGAGAGAGGATTTGTGTGAGTGAGAGGATTTGTGTGAGTGAGAGGATTTGTGTGAGTGAGAGAGGATTTGTGTGAGTGAGTGAGGATTTGTGTGAGTGAGAGAGGATTTGTGTGAGTGAGTGAGGATTTGTGTGAGTGAGAGAGGATTTGTGTGAGTGAGAGAGGATTTGTGTGAGTGAGAGGATTTGTGAGAGTGAGAGAGGATTTGTGTGAGTGAGAGAGGATTTGTGAGAGTGAGAGAGGATTTGTGTGAGTGAGAGTATTTGTGTGAGTGAGAGGATTTGTGAGAGTGAGGGAGGATTTGTGTGAGTGAGAGGATTTGTGAGAGTGAGAGAGGATTTGTGTGAGTGAGAGAGGATTTATGTGAGTGAGAGAGGATTTGTGTGAGTGAGAGAGGATTTGTGTGAGTGAGTGACGATTTGTGTGAGTGAGAGAGGATTTGTGTGAGTGAGAGAGGATTTGTGTGAGTGAGAGAGGATTTGTGTGAGTGAGAGAGGATTTGTGTGAGTGAGAGAGGATTTGTGTGAGTGAGAGAGGATTTGTGTGAGTGAGAGAGGATTTGTGAGAGTGAGAGAGGATTTGTGAGAGTGAGAGAGGATTTGTGTGAGTGAGGATTTGTGTGAGTGAGTGAGGATTTGTGTGAGTGAGAGAGGATTTGTGTGAGTGAGAGAGGATTTGTGTGAGTGAGAGAGGATTTGTGTGAGTGAGAGAGGATTTGTGTGAGTGAGAGAGGATTTGTGTGAGTGAGAGAGGATTTGTGTGAGTGAGAGAGGATTTGTATGAGTGAGAGAGGATTTGTGTGAGTGAGAGAGGATTTGTGTGAGTGAGAGAGGATTTGTGTGAGTGAGAGAGGATTTGTGTGAGTGAGAGAGGATTTGTGTGAGTGAGAGAGGATTTGTATGAGTGAGAGAGGATTTGTGTGAGTGAGAGAGGATTTGTGTGAGTGAGAGAGGATTTGTGTGAGTGAGAGAGGATTTGTGTGAGTGAGAGAGGATTTGTGTGAGTGAGAGAGGATTTGTGTGAGTGAGAGAGGATTTGTGTGAGTGAGAGAGGATTTGTGTGAGTGAGAGAGGATTTGTGAGTGAGAGAGGTTTTGTGTGAGTGAGAGAGGATTTGTGTGAGTGAGAGAGGATTTGTGAGTGAGAGAGGATTTGTGTGAGTGAGAGGGTTTGTGTGAGTGAGAGAGGATTTGTGTGAGTGAGAGAGGATTTGTGTGAGTGAGAGGATTTGTGTGAGTGAGAGAGGATTTGTGTGAGTGAGAGGATTTGTGTGAGTGAGAGAGGATTTGTGTGAGTGAGAGAGGATTTGTGTGAGTGAGAGATGATTTGTGTGAGTGAGAGATGATTTGTGTGAGTGAGAGGATTTGTGTGAGTGAGAGAGGATTTGTGTGAGTGAGAGAGGATTTGTGTGAGTGAGAGAGGATTTGTGTGAGTGAGAGAGGATTTGTGTGAGTGAGAGAGGAAAGGACTCATAACGCCCATATACAAAAGTGGGGACAAAGCCGACCGAAATAAATATCGAGGCATCTGTGTAAACAGTAACCTGGGGAAGGTATTCTGTAGTATCATAAACAAAAGACTTATAAACTTCCTTGAGGAGCACTATGTCCTGAGTAAAAGACAAATTGGATTCCTGTCAAGCTATAGAACATCAGATCATATCTTCACCCTACAGACCCTAATTGACAAACACGTTCATCAAAACGAAAGCAAAATCTACGCATGCTTTATAGATTTCCAGAAGGCTTTCGATTCCATCTGGCATGACGGTTTATTCCTGAAACTTATCGAAAGCGGGGTAGGGGGAAAACATATGATGTAATTAAATCAATGTATACAAACAACAAATGTGCAGTTGGAGACAAACAAACAAAATACTTCCCACAGGGGCGGGGGGTGACGCAGAGCTCACCAATCTCACCGACACTCTTTAATATTTACATAAATGAATTGGCAAAACTACTTGAACAATCTACAGCACCCGGCCTCACCCTATATGAATCCAAGGTTAAATTCCTCCTCTATGCAGACGACCTGGTTCTGCTGTCACCAACTAAGGAGGGTCTACAGCAGAACCTGGATCTGCTGGAGTCGTACTGCCAGACTTGGGCCCTGACAATAAATCCCCAAGAAACCAAAATCCTTGTGTTCCAGCAAAGATCCAGACAGACATCAGGGACCGAAAATAAATTTCACACTAGGAACTACCAAAAATGAACAAACCACTAACTGCACATACTTGGGCTTAAAAATCAGTTCTACGGGAAATTTCAAGCTGGCTGTGAATGAACTGAAAGAGAAAGCAAGAAGGGCTTTCTATGCCATTAAAAAATCAATCCAAATAGAAATCCCAATTAGCATTTGGCTCAAAATTTTCAAATCAGTAATTGAACCAATTGCACTCTATGGCAGTGAGGTGTGGGCGCTAACACAACAAGAATTTGCAAAATGGGACAAACACCCAATTGAGATCCTACATGCAGAATTCTGTAAAAGTATCCTCCGGACTCAAAGGAAAACCGTAAACAATGCATGCAGGGCAGAACTAGGCCAATATCCATTAATAATCACTGTCCAAAAAAGAGCCACCAAATTTTGGAAACACCTAGAAATAAGCAACCCCCAATGCTATCATTACGAAGCCCTGAAATGCCAAGAGAGGACCATAAAGAAGAATACCCTCAGTCAACTAGTCCTGGGACTCAGTGAAGTAACTACTAACACTACTAACAATAACCAGTCCCAGGACAGTGACAGCGTAACACAAAGAATTCGACCCAGCACAATCGTCGCTAAGCAAAAAGAAAAATATCTGTCATATTGGGCAGAAACAACAAAAACCCAAAGCAAACTCAATTGCTACTTGGCCCTAAACAGACAATACAACATGGCTGATTACCTGACCATGGTAAAGGATAGCAAACTGAGAAAAACTTTGACAATGTACAGACTTAGTGAACATAACCTGGCGATCGAAAAAGGTAGACACAGGCAGACCCGGCTACCAAGAGAGGACAGGATATGCTCTCACTGCAGTCAGGGAGTGGTGGAGACAGAGATGCACTTCCTCACAGCTTGTAGAAAATATCAGGGCATAAGGGAGAATTTCTACCCAAAATTCACAAAAATATGCCCGGATTTCAGAAATTTGAATGACGACCAAAAACTCCCATACCTACTAGGGGAAGAGAGAAATTGTATAACACTAGCGGCACACTATGTTACAGCTTGCCATAAACAGAGGGACAACCACTAAATATAAGAAAAGAGTATATATAAATTATATGAAAGTATATTTATACACTCAGGGATATATCTGTTTATACACTCTATGGATAGATCTGTATTTTTGTGAACAAACATGAATGTTTTTCGATGCTTTGGCAACATAAGATGTAACTTGTCATGCCAATAAAGCGATTTGAATTGAATTGAATTGAGAGGATTTGTGTGAGTGAGAGGATTTGTGTGAGAGAGGATTTGTGTGAGTGAGAGAGGATTTGTGTGAGTGAGAGAGGATTTGTGTGAGTGAGAGAGGATTTGTGTGAGGTAGGAGATTTGTTTGTTAGTAATTGATTTACGTGCGTGTGAGAAAGGATTTGGGTGAGTATGAGGATTTGTGTGTGTGAGACAGGAGGGATCCGTGTGTGCAGATTTGCTTGTGTGTGTGAAGGATAGAAGGGATTTGTGTGTGAGAGAGCAAATGGGAGTTGATGTTTATTTGTGTGATAGGTATAGAGATTGTGGAACAGTTGTTTGTCAGCCAGTGGCTCATTGGGTCGCACTCTTCCCTGAATCAGAAGGTTGTGGGTTCAAGCCCCATTCCAGGAACTAAAAATTTAGGCTGACACTCCAGTGCAGCACTGAGGAAGTGCTACACTGTCAGAGGAGCTGCCTTTTGGATGAGACATTGAAGCTAGGCTCTGTCTGCTCTCTCAGGTGGACGTAAAAGATCCCATGGCACTATTTCGAAGAAGAGGAAGGCCGTTCTCCCCAGTTTCCTGCCCAATGAATCCCTCAATCAACATAACAAAAGCAGATTATCTGGTCATTATCACATTGCTGTTTGTGGGAGCTTGCTGTGCGCAAATCTCTGGTGCGTTTCATACATTACAACAGTGACTACGCTCCAAAAGTACTTCATTGGCTGTAAAGCGCTTTGAGACGTCCGGTGGTTGTGAAAGGTGCTGTAGAAAAGCAAGTCTTTCTTTCTTTTAACACACAAATAGAGAGGGAGAGAAAGCAAAAAGCTGGGATAGAGAATGAAACAAACAAACAGAGGGGAGAAAGGGACAGGAGGGACAGATGGACAAACAGGTGGAGAGACCCTGAGACCTGTCAGACTTCATAAATAACTCCTCACTGCCTCTTCCTTTGAAATGCATAACACTTACTGAAGAGGCGTTCTTATTAATTTAGGTCAGCACTTCATGCCACAGAACACTCCGCTCTTATTTACTCAGCTCTTAAGTGCTGCAGTGCAGAACTGCACAGCTCTCAGTAAATCTGGTCTCTCAGCCCTTGAGATGCTGATTCTACAAATGGAGGCAGAGCGCTGATCATTTCAAAAGCGTCACCCTGCTATAAAAGCAAGCTCAGGAGTTTGATGAGACAATGGTACTTCAAAAAAATGGCTGCTCCTTTCTTTCACATGGAACACAAACTAGAAATACTGTTGGCTGCAAGTGGCAGTAGCTGAGAGTGTGCTTGCTCTACTGGCTTTGGGAACAGTAACGCTAGCAGGTGCATTGTTACTGAACTGGTAGCACACTCTGCACACCAGCATTTGTAGGCCAGCACTGATGGGAAGTGAGACAAAAGCTTGGTTTTGTGCAGCATCTTATCACATCTCTCAGAATCTTCTCAACACGCTTCATGTAAATGAAACACATTCATGTATAGTTACTGTTATGTAGGCAAACTCGGCAGCTATCTTATTCACAGCAAGACCCCTTAAAACTGCAATTGTTTACAAGAGGATGACCAGTTTGTGGGATTTTAAGGGGAAGGTTGGCCAGGGCGCTGGGAGAACACGCTGCTCTTCTTCCAATTGTGCTGTGGCATCTGCAACATCCGCCAGACATGGCAGAGAGAGCATCATCCAAAAGACGGCACCTCTGACAGTGCAGCACTCCCTCAGCACTGACACTGGAGGGCCAGCCTGGATTATGTGCTCAAGTCTTTGGAGTGGGACTTGAACCCCATGACCTTCTGACTCAGAGGCGCGAGTGCTGCCCACTGAGCCAAGAACGGGATGTAACCCAGAACCACGCAACTACATCGCGAGTGTTGCCACCTTTTTCCACAGTTGAAACTGAACAAAGGAGGAGAGATCAGGGCTCGAGCTCTACTCAGGAGGAGTTTGGTGAGATTTCTCGTGGTATATTTATTTGGATTAAGACCTGGTTGATTAATGGAGCTTTAAGTGTTTTTTTCCATCGAACAAACAAAGCCTCTTCCTTCAGGACATAAACCTCAACTACAGCCCAAACTTCATATCACCCCTGGAAACTGGTAACTGAGCTAAGCCTAATACAAACAGTAGCTCTGAAAACTGAGGAAGGTTTTATTAACAACACAAGTCTCTTCTCCCCCTGCACACTTCCCCTTCTAAGGCAGACAGCAAGTTGGCACTTGGTGAAACAATCTGTGTAAACACAGCGCGTGGTCAGAGAAACTATCCAGAATGGCTGTTTGGATTTGTCATGGGATGTTTGCAATGTAAGTGAGAGACACTGCGGTGTCAGCTGTGGTTCAGTTGGTAGCGCTCTTGCTCCAGGGTCAGAAGGTCATGGGTTCAAGTTCCACTCCAGAGATTCCTGCTGCACTATTCAGAGGTGCCATCTCTCGGATAAGACATTAAACCGAGGCCCCGTCTGCCCTCTCAGGCGGATGTAAAAGTTCCCACGGCCACTATTTCAAAGAAGAGCAGGGCAGTTCTCCTCACTGTCCTGGTCAATATTTATCCCTCAACCAACATCACTAAAACAGATTATCTGGTCATTATCACATTGCTGTTTGTGGGATCTTGCTGTGCATAAATTGGCTGCTGTGTTTCCTACATTACAACAGTGACTCCACTTCAAAAAGTACTTCATTGGCTGTAAAGCGCTTTGGGACGTCCGGTGGTCGTGAAAGGCGCTATATAAATGCAAGTCTTCCTTTTTTTCTTTTTATTGGCTCACGGTTCGGCAACACCTTGATTTTGAAATTCTCATTCTTCTGTTCAAATCCCTCTGTATCCCTGTAACCTCCTCCAGCCCTACAACCCACCGAGATCTCTGCGCTCCTCCAATTCTGGTCTCTTGGGCATCCCAAATTTTCATTGCCCCACCTCAATATTGTGGAGGAGGAATTCCTGGAGTGTTTACAGGATGGTTTCCTGGACCAGTATGTCGAGGAACCAACCAGAGATCAGGCCATCTTAGACTGGGTATTATGTAACGAGAAAGGATTAATTAACAATCTTGTTGTATGAGGCCCCTTGGGTCGGAGCGATCATAATATGATAGAATTCTTCATTAAGATGGAGAATTAAGTTGTTGACTCGGAGACTAGGGTCCTGAATTTAAATAAAGGAAACTACGATGGTCTGAGGCGCGAGTTGGGTAGGATTGATTGGGGAATGTCACTCAAAGGGTTGTCGGTGGATAGGCAATGGCAAACATTCAAAGATCGCATGGATGAACTACAGAATTTGTTTATCCCAGTTTGGCATAAAAATAAATCAAAAAGGTGACTCAACCGTGGCTAACAAGGGAAATTAGGGATAACATAAGATCCAAAGAGAGGACATATAAATTGGCCAAAAAAAGCAGCAAACCTGAGGATTGGGAGCAGTTTAGGATTCAGCAAAGGAGGACAAATAAAGAGGGAAAAAATAGAATGAGAGAAAACTAGCAAGAAATATAAAAACAGATTGTAAAAGCTTCTACAAGTATGTAAAAAGGAAGAGAGTAACAAAAGTAAACGTTGGTCCCTTAGAGGCTGAGATAGGAGAAATTATTATGGGAAAAAAGGAAATGGCAGAAACGTTAAACAAATATTTTGTATCTGTCTTCACAGTAGAAGACACAAAAAGCATACCAAAGATGTTGGGGAACCAAGGGTCTAATGAGGGCGAGGAACTTAACATAATTAATATAAGTAGAGAAAAAGTACTAGAGAAACTAATGGGACTAAAAGCCGACAAATCCCCTGGACCCGACGGCCTACTTCCTAGGTTTCTAAAAGAGGTGGCTGCAGAGATAGTGGATGCATTGATTTTGATCATCCAAAATTCCCTAGATTCTAGAACGGTCCCAGCGGATTGGAAAGTAGCAAATGTAACACCGCTATTCAAGAAAGGAGGGAGAGAGAAAACAGGGAACTACAGGCCAGTTAGCCTGACATCAGTCGTCGGGAAAATGCTGGAATCCATTGTGAAGGAAATGGTATCAGGGCACTTAGAAAATCATATCATGATTAGGCAGAGTCAACATGATTTTATGAAAGGGAAATCATGTTTGACAAATTTATTATAGTTTTTTGAGGATGTAATTAGTAGGGTAGATAAAGGGGAACCTGTGGATGTCGTAGATTTGGATTTCCAAAAGGCATTGATAAGGTGCTACATAAAATGTTATTACACAAGATTAGGGCTCATGGGGTTGGGGGTAATATAGTAGCATGGATAGAGGATTGCTTAATGGACAGAAAACAGAGAGTCGGGATAAACGGATCTTTTTCAGGTTGGCAGGCTGTAACTAGTGGGGTGTCGCAAGGATCAGTGTTGGGGCCTCAGCTATTTACAATCTATATTAATGACCTAGATGAAGGGACCGAGTGTAATGTATCCAAGTTTGCTGATGATACAAAGCTAGGTGGGACAGTAAGCTGTGAGGAGAACACAAAGAGTCTGCAAAGGGGTATAGATAGACTAAGTGAGAGGGCAGTAAGGTGGCAGATGGAGTATAATGTCGGGAAATGTGAGGTTATTCACTTTTGTAGGAAGAATAGAAAAACAGAATCTTTTTTAAATGGTGAGAAACTTTCAAATGTTGTTGTTCAGAGAGATTTGGGTGTCCTTGTGCAAGAAACACAGAAAGCTAGCATGCAGGTACAGCAAGCAGTAAGGAAGGCAAATGGCATGTTGGCCTTTATTGCAAGGGGGTTGGAGTATAAGAGTAAGGAAGTCTTGCTACAATTGTACAGGACCTTGGTGAGACCACACCCAGAGTACTGTGCACAGTTTTGGTCTCCTTATCTAAGGAAGGATATACTTGTCTTGGAGGCGGTGCAACAAAGGTTCACTAGATTGATTCCTGGGATGAGAGGGCTGTCCTATGATGAGAGATTGAGTAGAATGGGCCGATACTCTCTGGAGTTTAGAAGAATGAGAGGTGATCTCATTGAAACATACAAGATTCTGAAGGGGATTGACAGGGTAGATGCTGAGAGGTTGTTTCCCCTGGCTGGAGAGTCTAGAACTAGGGGGTATAGTCTCAGGATAAGGGGTAGGCTATTTAAGACCAAGATGAGGAAGAATTTCTTCACTCAGAAGATTGTGAATCTTTGGAATTCTCTGCCCCCAGAGGGCTGTGGATGCTGAGTCTTTGAGTATATTCAAAGCAGAGATAGATAGAGTTTTGGACTCTAGGGGAATCAAGGGATATGGAGGTTGGGTGGGAAACTGGAGTTGAGGTCGATGATCAGTCATGATCTTATTGAATGGCGGAGCAGGCTCGAGGTGCCGTATGGCCTACTCCTGCTCCTATTTCTTATGTTCTTATGTTCTAATTAAGAGGGGGAAAATAGAATATGAAAGTAAGCTTGCAGGGAACATAAAAACTGACTGTAAAAGCTTTTATAGATATGTGAAGAGAAAAAGATTGGTGAAGTCGAGCGTAGGTCCCTTACAGTCAGAATCAGGGGAATTTATAATGGGGAACAAAGAAATGGCAGACCAGTTAAATACATATTTTGGTTCTGTCTTCACAAAGGAGGACAGAAATAACCTCCCAGAGATGTCGGGGATCATAGGGACTAATGAGAGGGAGGAACTGAAAGAAATCAGTATTTGTAGGGAAATGGTGTTGGGGAAGTTGACGGGATTGAAGGCCGATAAATCCCCAGGGCCTGATAATCTACATCCTAGGGTACTTAAGGAAGTGGCCCTGGAGATAGTAGATGCATTGCTGGTCATCTTCCAGAACTCGATAGACTCTGGAACAGTACCCATGGATTGGAGGGTAGCTAATGTTACCCCACTATTCAAAAAAGGTGGTAGAGAAAAAGCGGGGAATTATAGACCGGTAAGCCTGACATCGGTAGTGGGGAAAATGCTAGAGTCCATTATAAAAGATGTAATAGCAGAGCACTTGGAAAGCAGTGACAGGATCGGACAAAGTCAACATGGATTTACAAAAGGTAAATCGTGCTTGACTAATCTACTGGAATTTTTTGAGGATGTAACTGGTAAAATAGATAAGGGAGAACCAGTGGATGTGGTATATTTGGACTTTCAGAAGGCTTTCGATAAGGTGCTGCATAAGAGATTAGCGTGCAAAATTAAGGCACATGGGATTGGGGGCAAGGTATTGACTTGGATAGAGAATTGTTTGGCAGATAGAAAGCAAAGAGTTGGAATAAATGGGTCATTTTCTGAGTGGCAGGCAGTGACTAGTGGGGTACCGCAAGGATCGGTCCTAGGACCCCAGCTGTTCACAATATATATTAATGATCTAGACGAGGGAATTGGATGTAATATCTCCAAATTTGCAGACGACACAAAGCTGGGTGGGAGGGTATGCTGTGAGGAGGATGTCGTGAAACTCCAGTACGATTTGGACAGGTTGGGTGATTGGGCAGAAACATGGCAAATGCACTATAATGTGGATAAATGTGAGGTTATCCACTTTGGTGGCAAAAACAGGAAGGCAGATTATTATTTGAATGGCAATAGATTGGGAGAAGGGGAAGTGCAAAGAGACCTGGGTGTTCTTGTGCACCAGTCGCTGAAGGTAAGCATGCAGGTGCAGCAGGCGGTTAAGAAGGCAAATGGTATGTTGGCCTTCGTAGCAAGAGGGTTCGAGTACATGAACAAGGATGTCTTGCTGCAGTTGTACAGGGCCTTGGTGTGACCGCACCTTGAGTATTGTGTGCAGTTTTGGTCGCCTTATCTGAGGAAGGATGTTCTTGCCATGGAAGGAGTGCAGTGAAGATTCACCAGGCTGATACGTGGGATGGCAGGAATGACGTATGAGGAGAGATTGTGTCGATTGGGCTTATACTCACTGGAGTTTAGAAGATTGAGAGGGGATCTCATCGAAACCTATAAAATTCTGTCAGGCCTGATTAGATTAGATGCAGGAAGGATGTTTCCGATGGCGGGGGAGTCCAGAACCAGGGGTCATAGTCTAGGGATAAGGCGTAAGCCATTTAGGACTGAGGTGAGGAGGAATTTCTTCACCCAGAGAGTGGTGAACCTGTGGAATTCTCTGCCACAGAGGGCAGTGGAGGCCAGTTCATTAAATATATTCAAGAAGGAGTTGGATATATTTCTTAAGGCTAAAGGGATCAAGGGATATGGGGAGAAGGCAGGGACAGGGGACTGAATTTGGATGATCAGCCATGATCGCATTGAATGGCGGAGCAGGCTCGAAGGGCCGAATGGCCTACTCCTGCTCCTACCTTCTATGTTTCTATATTGGCGGCCGTGCCTTCAGCTGCCTTGGCCCTAAGCACTGGAATTCCCTCTCTAAGACTCTTCTACCTGTCTCTCCTCCTTTAAGATGCTCCTTAAAACCTAGCACTGAGCCATGACTGATGCACGTGTCAGAAACATTGCATTTCCTGTGTTCCACCCACAATGACAGCAATGAGCAGGCTGAGCTCAGCCACAGCCTGGGCCGCACTACCGCCCCCTTGCTGCTCATCACCAAACTGCATAGAGATGAATACAGGGCCATGCAAAAAAAAAGCATCAATGCACTGCAAGAGTATCCCTATCCGATCTCACCAGCAAGTGAAGTGCTATTGCAGGAGTTGACTGCACAGCAAGGACAGCATTGGAAAGAAGAGTAGGACTCAACAGCGACAAAGGAAGTTGAATATAAGTCGGCAAAACAAAGGCACCATTAAGATCTCTCTCCAAGAAAATAACGTATTTTACACAAAGCCAGTGATTCCCCCTCCCGTCCCATTCCTAGCTACCAGTACTTTGCCCATGCCACTATTCAGTGGCTATGAGACAATGTGCAAGATTGGCTCGGGGAACCAGCTCCTGCAGTGGAAATTTGGGATTCTCTCCCCCAAACGTTGTTGAACACAGGAGTAGGCCATTCAGCCCCTTGAGCCGGTTAAGAACATAAGAACATAAAAAATAGGAGCAGGAGTAAGCCAGTCGGCCTTTCGAACCTGCTCCGCCATTCAATGAGATCATGGCTGATCTTCCACCTCATCTCCACTTTCCTGCACTATCCCCATATCCCTTGATTCCCCTAAAATTCAGATTTATCGATCTCTGTCTTGAATATACTCCACGATTGAGCCTCCACAGCCCTCTGGGGTAGAGAATTCCAAAGATTCACCAGATTCTGAGTGAAGAAATTTCTCCTCATCTCAGTCCTAAATGGCCGACCCCTTATTCTGAGACTGTGACCCCTGGTTCTAGACTCCCCAGCCAGGGGAAACATCCTCCCTGCATCTACCCTGTCAAGCCCTGTAAGAATTTTGTATGTTTCAATGAGATCACCTCTCATTCTTCTAAACTCCAGCGAATATAGGCCTAGTCTACTCAATCTCTGCTCATAGGACAATCCCCCATCCCAGGAACCAGTCTGGTGAATCTTCGTTGCACTCCCTCTATGGCAAGTATATCCTTCCTTAGGTAAGGAGGCCAAAACTGTACACAATACTCCAGGTGTGGTCTCACCAGGGCCCTATATAACTGCAGTAACACGTCTTTATTTTTATACTGAAATCCTCTTTTAATAAAGGCCAACATACCATTTGCTTTCCTAATTGCTTGCTGTACCTGCATGTTAACTTTCAGTGATTCGTGTACAAGGACACCCAGGTCCCTCTGAACACCAACATTTCCCAATCTCTCACCATTTAAAAAATACTCTGCTTTTCTATCTTTCCTACCAAAGTGGATAACTTCACATTTCTCCACATTATATTGTAATTGCCATGTTCTTGCCCACCCACTTAGCCTGTCTATATCCCCTTTAAGCCTCTTTGCATCCTCCTCACAACTTACATTCCCGCCATTCAATTAGATCATGGCTGATCTGTAAACTCCATCCACCCGCCTTGGTTCCGTAACCTCTATTACCCTTGCCGAACAAAAATCTATCAATCTCAATTTTGAATTTTATATTGACCGTCAGCCTCAACAGCATTTTGGGGGAGAGGGTTCAAGATTTCCACTACCCTTTGTGTCAAGAAGTGCTTCCTGACATCATCCCTGAACGGCCTAGCTTTAATTTTGTAATCACCTTTAATACCTCAATTAGATCATCCCTTAATCTTCTATAGTGGAGGGAATACAAGCCAAGTATATGCAGCGTGTCCTCATAATTTAACCCCTTTAGCCCCGGTATCATTCTGGTAAATCTGTGCTGCACTCCTGCCGAGGACAATATATCTTTCCAGAGCTGCCCAGAACTGAACACAGTGCTCCAGATGTGGTCTGACCTCAGCTTCAGGTCAACTGAAATTTCCAAGGCTGCGATTGACAGATTTTTGTTAGGTAAGGGTATGATGGGATTACATATCAAAGGCAGGTAAATGGAGTTGAGATCCAGATCAGCCATGATCTAGTTGAATGACAGAACGGGCTCGAGGGGCTGAATGGCCTCCTCCTGTGCCTGTCTTCCTCCTCTATACACACAGTGTGAGGCCTGCACTCAGTGCCTCGCAATAGAAGTGCAAGTGAGTTTGGAAACTCAGCAGCCTGTTTGGGTGGGGTTTGGTGTGGGGGAGAGGATCTGAACCTGTACCCCTCAGTCCTGTGGCATCATGCCATGGTGCTGCTCCAGTGGTTAAAATGTCAATACTGTCCTGTTTTCTTCAGGCTAGTTGGCAGAGAACCAAGTGCATTGAAAAAACGGAGGATCATTTTGTGCTTGGTCAACTCGTCACAGTCAAGCTTCACGGACAAATGAGATGCAAGAAACTGGATGGGGCCGCTGGTTTGTGTTGTGTATGTACCTTTAAGAGAATAACTGGTCTCAGACTGCAGTACCGGCAGTGACCACCCCTGTATAAAAGGCGCTAGTGAGCCTTTGTTGCTTCAGTTTCACTATTGACTTCCAGCAGTAAAGACTTGTTTTGTTCAACTCCTGCTGTCCGTGTCTCAATCATTCACGGACGTAATACTGGCGACGAGGATGGGATACGAACCTACCTACAGTCTGCACCACCTCCTGGGATCCATTCCTACGGCGAAGTGAGCAGAGGTCGAGGCCAGAAAGAAAAGAAAGTAAGAGGCAGTAGAAACGGGCTTCGACCGTGGTCATCCGCCCCTGTGTTAGCGGAGTTGAAGATTGCTGGAGAAGCTGTCGGAAGCGGGGCCTGGTTCCTGTCGACGGTGCTTCAGCTAATCGGGCTGGTGGCAGGTAGTGCACTGATCCTTCCTGGGCTGCGGCGGTCGCGAACTCGAGTGGGTGGTTTGCAACGGGGCCGAGCAGCATTGTCGGGAAGAAGAGAGAGAGAGGGTGGAGCACACAGGGCGCGGCCGGTGCTACGAAGCCGGGCTGCGTATAGACCCGAGAAGAGGGAGGCAAGAGTCCCACAGGGTTGTTCCACGATGGGAAAATAATAAAAAAAAGAAATATTAAACGCGCAAGAAACCGCGAGGAGCTGCAGGTTGCAATGGAAACCGCGGAAAGCAGCGCTAGCAACAGCGGGGAAGAAGGCAAAGCGCGGGAGGCGCCATTTTGTTAAATCGGGGAAGAAGGCAAAGCGCGGGAGGCGCCATTTTAGATTTCCAAGATGCCAAAGACTGGCTGTATCACTGCTTTTCATAATACAATAGAGGACTGGACCACGTATGTGGAAAGAGTCGAGGTATATTTCGAGGCAAACGAAATAGCTGAGGAGAAAAAGGCATCGATATTGCTAAATTTAATGGGCGCTAGAACGTACGGCCTATTGCGGGACCTGATTACTCCAACCAAACCGAAGGCGAAGAGTTTTAACAAAATTGTTGCTGTCCTACAGGAACACCTAAACCCTGCACCGCTGTTGATAGCAGAAAGATTTAAATTCCACAGGAGAACTCAGCATAAAGATGAGAGCAATGCTGAGTACCTTACGGAACTACGCAAGCTATCAAAGCACTGCCAGTTCGGAGCAGGACTGGCAGATACCCTACGGGACAAATTTGTCTGTGGACTCCTGAGTGAAGGAACACAGAAGAAGTTACTCTCAGAGAAAGAGCTGACCCTAGATAAGGCTTTCAGCGTGGCAGTATCGTATGAAGCAGCAGCCAGGGGAGCTGCAGAAATTCAACAAAAACCACAGGAATACGGCACCCACGAAATGACACGGGGATTTGCAAAATGTTATCGCTGCGGCAGAACTAACCATGACCAGAAGGACTGCTGGTCCAAAGACAAAATATGCAGGCAATGCGGGAAGATGGGACACATTGCACGAGTTTGCAGGTCTGGGAAGAAGACCAGCAACAACAAAAAGGCTACTAAGGAACCGTACAAGAAAGTTCAAAAGATGACGGACAGTAGTTCCAAAGACCAGATGAGCGATAGTGAATCCGGGAACAGGATGCGATCATCCAACATGGATGCGAACATGGCTGATCATCCAAATTCAGTACCCTGTCCCTGCTTTCTCCCCATACCCCTTGATCCCTTTAGCCTTAAGAAATATATCCAACTCTTTCTTGAATATATTTAATGAATTGGCCTCTACTGCCTTCTGTGGTGGAGAATTCCACAGGTTCACCACTCTCTGGGTGAAGAAATTCCTCCTCATCTCTGTCCTAAATGGCTTACCCCTTACCCTTAGACTGTGACCCCTGGTGCTGGACTCCCCGACCATCGGGAATATCCTTCCTGCATCTAGTCTGTCCAGTCCTGTCAGAATTTTTAAAGTTTCAATGAGATCCCCTCTCATTCTTCTAAACTCCAGTGAGTATAAGCCCAATCGATCCAATCTCTCCTCATACGTCATTCTTGCCATCCCAGGTATCAGCCTGGTGAATCTTCGCTGAATTCCTTCCATGGCAAGAACATCCTTCCTCAGGTAAGGTGACCAAAACTGCACACAATACTGAAGATGTGGTCTCACCAAGGCCCTGTACAACTGCAGCAAGACATCCTTGTTCCTGTACTCAAACCCTCTCGCTACGAAGGCCAACATACCATTTGCCTTCTTAACCACCTGCTGCACCTGCATGCTTACCTTCAGCTGACAAAATCCAGCCAAAGAGTCTACAAAAGGATATAGAGAGGTTAAGTGAGTGGCAACAATTTGGCAGATGGAGTATAATGTGGGAAAATGTGAAGTTATCCACTTTGGTAGGACGAATAAAAAAGGAAATTATTTAAATGGAGAAAGACTACAAAATGCTGCAGTACAGAGGGATCAGGGGGTCCTCAGGCATGAAACACAAAAAGTTAGCATGCAGGTAGGTACCAGCAAGTAATTAGGAAGGCAAATGGAATGTTGGCCCTTATTGCAAGGGGGATGGAGTATAAAAGTAGGGAAGTCCTGCTACAACTGTACAGGGCGCTGGTGAGACCACATCTGGATACTGCGTGCAGTTTTGGTCTCCTTATTTATGGAGGGATATGTTTGTATTGGAGACAGTTCAGAGGAGGTTCACGAGGTTGATTCTGGAGATGAAGGGGTTGTCTTATGAAGAAAGGTTGAGCAGGTTGGGCTATACTCATTTAAGATTCTGAGGGAGCTTGACAGGGTAGATGCAAGGGGATGTTACCCCTTGTGGGGGAATCTAGAACTTATAAAAAAAATTGTTTATGGGATGTGGGTGTCGCTGGCAAGGCCAGCATTTATTCCCCATCCCTAATTGCCCTTGAGAAGGTGGTGGTGAGCCGCCTTCTTGAACCGCTGCAGTCCGTGTGGTAAAGGTACTCCCACAGTGCTGTTAGGTAGGGAGTGGACTGCTTCATTATCTGAGGAGTTGTGAATGGCGCTGAACACTGTTTATAGGGGGCATAGTTTCAGAATACGGGGTCGCCCATTTAAAATGGAGATGAGGAATTTCTTCTCTCAGAGGGTCGTGAATCTTTGGAATTCTCTACCCCAGAGAGCTGTGGCGGCTGAGTCATTGAATATATTCAAGGTGGAGATAGACAGATATTTGAGCTACAGGGGAGTCAAGGGTTATGGGGAGCGGGCGGGAAAGTGGCGTTGAGGCCAATACCAGATTAGCCATGATCTTATTGAATGGTGGAGCAGGCTCGAGGGGCCAAATGGCCTACTCCTGCTCCTATTTCTTATGTTCTTTTTGTTGTGTATGTACCTTTAAGGGAATAACTGGTCTTAGACTGCAGTACCGGCAGTGACCACCCCTGTATAAAAGGCCCTAGCAGGCTTCTGTAGTTTCAGTTTCAAGCTGCCTCTTGTTCAGTAAAGTACCTGTTAAACTGTTCTCCCGAAGTCCGTGTATGATTGAGGCGCGGACTTTACAGTGGCGACGAGTAAGTTCGAACTCACCTGCAGTGTGGCATCATCTCACGGGGATCTCGCCTGAAAGGAAGGTCCTGGAAGGTCGTAGTCTGAGCAACGGGCGTCGACCGAGGGCAACCGCCCAAAGAATCCATCGGTGTTTGGAGAATTGTGGGAGAGACTGTGGTTCCAGCGAATCGTGCTGGTGGCAGGTAGCGTGCTGACCCTTCCGGACTGCGGCGGGCTCAAGCTCGATCGAGCGGCTCTACAAATCGGGCCGCGCAGCGTCGCCGGGAAAAGAAAACAAGAGAGAGAGGGTGGAGCGCACAGGGCGCGGTCGGTGCTCGAGAACAGGGCAGCGGAGAGAAACTAAACGGGGGGGAAGGAAAGCGAGACGCGCCGAAGCTGCGGGTCGCCACCATTACCCCGTAGAATGCTAGGAGCAGCGTGGCAGTAAGGGAAAGAAGCAAAAGCGCAGGAGGCGCCATTTTATCCCGTTGGGGAAGAAGCAAAAGCGCGGGAGGTGCCATTTTATTCCATTGGGGAAGAAGCAAAAGCGCAGGAGGCGCCATTTTAAATCGCCCAAGATGCCGAAAAGTGGCAGTATCACTGCTTTCGACAACGAGGTAGAAGACTGGACCACGTATGTGGAAAGAATTGAAGTGTACTGCAAGGCAAATGAGGTGGCTGATGGAAAGAGGGCGTCGGTATTATTAAATCTGATGGGTGCGAGTACGTACGGCCTATTGCGGAATTTAATTACCCCAGCTAAACCAATGGAGAAAAGTTTTGAGGAGATTGTTCATATCTTACAGGAACATCTAAGCCCTACACCACTGCTGATAGCAGAAAGATTCAAGTTCCATAAAAGAAACCAGCACAAAGATGAGAGCAATGCTGACTATCTTACGGAACTACGCAAGTTATCGAAGCACTGCCAGTTCGGAGCAGGACTGGCAGACACCATACGGGATAAGTTTGTCTGCGGGCTCCAGAGTGAAGGAACCCAGAAACGACTACTTTCAAAAAAGGACCTGACGCTAGAACAGGCTTTCAGCGTGGCAGTATCCTATGAAGCAGCAGCATGGGGAGCTGCAGAAATACAACAGAAACCACAAGAATACAGCGCTAACGAAATGGCGTATGGAGCAGAAAAGTGCTATCGCTGCGGCAGAACAACCCATGAGCAGAAGGACTGCTGGTTTAAAGACAAAATATGCAGGCAATGCGGGAAAATGGGACATATAGCAAGAGTCTGCAGGTCGGGAAAGAAGACCAACACGACAAGAACTACTAAGGAACAGTACAGGAAAGTAAAGAAACTGACAGATAGTAGTTCAGAAGATCAGGAGAGTGATAAGGACTCCGGGAGCAGGAGACTAAGTTGTTTAAAGTTACACAACGTGATCACAAAGGAAGATCACCGAACCATTTGGGTCACCCTCATGATAGCAGGGTCCCCAGTAAAGATGGAATTGGACACAGGATCAGCCCTAACTGTCATGGGCAGCACGGTAGCATAGTGGTTAGCACTGTTGCCTCACAGCGCCAGGGACCCGGGTTCAAATCCGGCCTCGGGTGACTGTCTGTGTGGAGTTTGCACATTCTCCCCGTGTTTGCGTGGGTTTCCTCCGGGTGCTCCGGTTTCCTCCCACAGTCCAAAGATGTGCGGGTTAGGTTGATTGGCTATGATAAAAAAATTGGCCCTTAGTGTTAGGGGGGATTAAATATGTGGGGTTACGGGGATAGGGCTTGGGTGGGATGGCTGTCGGTGTAGGGACCGGGTGCTAGGGTTTGGATGATCAGCCATGATCTCGTTGAATGGCGGAGCAGGCTCGAAGGGCCGAATGGCCTACTCCTGCTCCTAGTTTCTATGTTTCTATGAATCGACGAGACTATGAGCGGCTATTCTCACACATACCCTTAAAGGACACGTCCATTGTATTGAAGACATACACGGGGCAAAAGGTCTACCCCAGAGGAAAAATAAGGGTGCCAGTTGAATATAACGGAAAGGAAACACAGAAACTATACATGTATATACTACGAGATGGAGGACCACCATTATTGGGACGTGAATGGATCCGAAGACTACAATTGGATTGGCATTCCATTCTGGCACTAACTGTGACTGACAAAAAAGGTGATGACGTCGCACCTGGACGTCTGTCACAAATTCTATCTGACGCGGAAGAGGTGTTCCAACAAGGACTTGGGACTCTAAAAGGAGTAAAGGCAACCATAAAGATTGAGGATAACGCAACCCCAAAATTTTTCAAGGCCAGACCGGTGCCATACGCGATACGCCCAGCTGTGGAAGCTGAACTGGAGAGTCTGGAGCGTTCGGGGGGTGCTGTCTAAGGTGGACTGGAGCGAGTGGGCCACACCCATCGTTCCTGTAATGAAGAAAGCATTGAGCAGCACGCCTGGGGAGCCAAGGAAGGTTCGCATCGGTGGGGACTTCAAGGTGACTGTGAACCCAGTCCTGCACACAGTACAGTATCCCCGCGGATAGAAGATATTTTCGCCTCACTATCTGGAGGGAAACGTTTTACAAAGATTGACCTGGCTCAAGCGTATCTACAAATGGAGGTGGAAGAAGCATCTAGGAAATACCTCACGATAAACACTCACAAAGGCCTTTACCAGTACAATCGACTGGTATTTGGGGTAGCATCGGCCCCGGCTATGTGGCAGAGGGCAATGGAACAAGTCCTGCAAGGGATCCCGGGGACCCAGTGTTATTTGGACGACATCCTGGTTATGGGCGAAAATGACAATGAACACCTTGCCAACCTGGAACAGGTGCTCACAAGATTGCAGAAATATGGGCTACGAGCCAACCGTCCCAAATGCGAGTTCTTCAGGAGACAAATCTCGTATTGTGGCCACATGATTGATGAGGAAGGGTTGCATAAGTCGCCGGACAAGATTGAGGCTGTAGTCAAGGCTCCAGCACCAGAAAATGTGTCGCAACTGAGGTCGTTCCTCGGGTTGGTGAACTACTACCATAAGTTCTTGCCGAATATATCTACAATTCTGCACCCACTGAACGCCCTCCTTCAAACTGGTGTAACATGGAAATGGAGTGATGAGTGTAAGCGTGCCTTTAAGGAAAGTAAATGCCAAATCACTTCAAAAGAAGTATTGGCCCGCTACAACCCAACACTACCGATTCGGTTGGCATGTGATGCGTCACCTTACGGCATTGGAGCGGTGCTGTCACACAAATTCCGTGACGGTTCAGAGGCCAATAGCCTTTGCATCGCGCTCGCTAACCTCAGCTGAGCGTAACTACGCCCAGATTGACAGGGAGGCCCTCAGCCTGGTGTGGGGGGTGAAGAAGTTCAATCACTATCTGCACGGGCAGAAATTCACCCTACTGACTGATCATCATCCCCTGGTCTCAATTTTTAACCCAAAGAAGGGCGTTCCGGTGATGACGGCGCAACAGCTGCAAAGATGGTCACTTTTTCTAGGGGCACATCAGTATGACATAGAGTAGTACAAAGGTACGAAACAACATGGAAACGCTGATGGGCTGTCGCGCCTACCGTTGCCTACGGCGGACGAAGCACCTGCAGTGGACCCGGTGGAGATATTCCATGCGACCATAGTCGAATGTTTGCCTGTTACAAACGCAAGTATTGAGAAGGAAACCCGAAATGACCCGACACTCTCTCGGGTCTATGATTTGACGGTGAAGGGATGGCCAGCATATGGCGACTCACTGTTGCCAGCATTCTCGCCAAGGAGGGAACAGCTGTCAGTGTGCCGGGCAAACTTGATGTGTGGATCCCGAGTGGTAATTCCACCCAAGTTGAGAGATAGAGTGCTCAATGAGCTTCATGAAGGTCATCTGGGAGGGGTAAAAATGAAGAGCCTAGCCAGGGCGTTTGTGTGGTGGCCGGGAATCGATAAAGAAATCGAGGATATGACCAAGAGATGCACAGGATGCCAGAAGCTCCAAAACGCTCCACCACAGGCCCCGCTACATCCATGGGAGTGGCCCTCATCTCCATGGCAACGGGTACACATTGATTTCGCTGGTCCATTTATGGACTCAATGTTTCTAATCGCTGTGGACGCCCATTCGAAATGGCCAGAGGTCATTAAAATGTGCTCCACCACCACGGAGAAAACTATTGCAGTCCTAAGGACCATCTTCGCCAGGAATGGGTTGCCAGAACAGATCTGTTCCGACAATGGCCCACAGTTTGTGTCTGAGGATTTCCGGAGGTTCGTGAAGAATAATGGGGTGAAACATTACACATCTGCCCCATATCATCTAGCCACAAATGGATTGGCTGAGAGGTTTGTTCAGACCTTTAAAAAGGCCATAAAGGCAATGTGTAATGACGACATACCACTGCAACACAAGGTGGATAACTTCCTGTTTGCTTACTGGAATGCGACACATGCAGTAACCAACCAAACTCCAGCCGTACTGTTTTTCAACCGGAGACTAAGATGTCGCTTGGATTTGCTCAAACCAAACATAAGACGAGATGTTGAGGATAAGCAGTTCCAGCACATAAATGAGAAGCCAACCAGAAGCTTCAAGATAGGGCAACCAGTCTTGGCCCGCGATTACCGAACAGAAAAATGGCAGCCAGGCACGATGTGCACACAGCAGGGACCACTAATGTACACAGTGGACGTTGGAGAGAGCATCGTGAGACGCCATGCTGACCAGATTCTAGAGTCACAGGAACAAGCCAAACCTGTACCACAAGCATGTGCACCTGGTAATGAGCCCGAAGTACAGATTGCGTCTACCTCAGAAGCAGGGGTATTGGAAGCTGACGAACCAACCAATGACAATGAGCCAGAAATGACTACACCGCCAGAACAGGATACTCGAGAAAGGCGCTATCCAGTCCGGATCAGGAAGCCTCCTCAAAGACTGAACTTATAAATGACTATTTCAGTTGATGTATATATTACTGAGAAAATTGTAATTGTAATTAGTTATTATTTAGTTGTTAAATGAATGTTATGTACTGTTTATCTAAAAGGGGAGGAATTGTTGTGTATGTACCTTTAAGGGAATAACTGGTCTTAGACTGCAGTACCGGCAGTGACCACCCCTGTATAAAAGGCCCTAGCAGGCTTCTGTAGTTTCAGTTTCAAGCTGCCTCTTGTTCAGTAAAGTACCTGTTAAACTGTTCTCCCGAAGTCCGTGTATGATTGAGGCGCGGACTTTACACTTTTGTTCTTAACTGCTCCCTGTGGTAGCGAGTTCCACATTCTAACCATTCTCTGGCCAATTCCTTCTGAATTCACTGTTGGATTTATTGTTCGCTATCTTTTGTTCATGGCTCCTAGTTTTGATCTCCCCCACAAGTGCAAACATCTTCTCTATTACTATCATCTTAAAGACCTCTATCATGTTACCCCTTAGCCTTCTCTCTTCTAAAGAGAAGAGCCCCAGCCTTTAAATGGGTGTAACAAACACATACACACGCACACAGAAAACACTGCTTCTGCTGCAATAAAGAGCAATTCTGCAATTCCATGTTCCTGGGAGGGGGCCATGCTTGCAAGGAGTGCAGGCCAGAGAACTGGGGCTACAACAGTCTCTGACCCGCACTCCCTCTGGGGGCACGGAAGTACTCTTGTAGTGTTTTCAAGTTAACATTTCCAGCGGCCTGTGTGTTTGTGAGTTAATGGCCCGTAATTTGCGGTCAGCGGCGAAGCAAAGGCGCTCACCGCTGGCCCCGAAGAAAGAGCTTTCGCGATCCCTGTGACGAGAAGTTCGCCTTTTTTGACGTTCAATTGATTTCAGCCGCCTGTAGTGGGAATTCCCTCGTGCGATGCTGCAGTGACAGCAACTTCCCGTCTGAGCAGCCAATCACATTGTAGAATTCTCACAGACAGGAAACCAGGAAATGAGAAGCTGCTTTTATCCAAACTTTTAAAAAATGTTACAGAGAGCGAAATAAAGATTGGGACACTCACATGGCAATAAGGTAGACGCTGAAAGTTGTAATTTTTATCATAATATAGAGAAATTTGACACTCCACAAATATAAAAATTAATTTCAGGGCAATAACGTTTGTTTACCAGCCAATACGCTGTTAAAAACCCAAGTTACACTTATTGCAACAAGACTTAACATTTAATGGGGTATTTAACTGCAATATTACTGCAGAAAAGCCCAAGTTTTCATCAGTTTCACTGATTACGCTGATTGCCAGCTATGGGGGGGGGGGGGCAGGCGGGTCCACTGCACAGCCAGTGTCCGAGTAGTGAATGACTGACCGCAACTTCAGGATTTCCTCGTTTAGATGCGCATGTGCTAAATCCTGAAGTTGTGGTCAGTTTCAGAGGGGTGGTGACGGTGAACGCTGTTAGTGCGCCGTCATTACCCGCCGCAAATTCCGGGCCATTATGTTAAATGCCATGGTAAAATCTAAAACCCCTGATTGTTTCAATAAAACAATTTTATGTCGTTGTAACTTTAACAGTGTAGACAAAACAGCTGCAAAGACAGCAACTCCTTATAATTCCAAACCCTGCCATCGGTTTAGTAATATTTGGTTTCCATTATTGAGGGCAACAATTTTTAAAGTCGCCAAAAAAAATCACAAAAGGCCCAAAAGTGGCCAAAATAAATAACAAAATTCGGGTGGTGGGTGCGCGGCGGTGGAATAGAATCCTGAAACTACCTATGATGCGGAGACATAAATTATCAAAGGCTTCTAAAGAAAGACTTGTAGTTATAGAGCGCCTTTCACAACCTCAGTATGTCCCAGACGCTTTACAGCCAATTCAATATTTTTTGAAGTTTAGTCACTGTTGTAATCTAGGAAATATTGCAACCAATTTGCACATAGCAAGGTCCCACAAACAGCAATGTGATAATGACCAGATAATCTGTTTTAGTGATGTTGGTTGAGGGATAAATATTGGCCAGAACTCAACTGATCTTTTTCAAAATATTGCCATGGAATCTTTATGTCCACCTGACTAGGCAGACGAGACGTCGGTTTAATGTTTCATCTGAAAGACGGTACCTCCGACAGTGCGGCACTCCCTCAACACTGCACTGGAGTGTCAGCTTACATTGTGTGCCAAAGTCGAAGGCTGTCCATGAATTTTCATCAGCAGCCAAACAGCCATCAGGACTGGAGCCATGGTCTCACTTCCTCCATCTTACTACAGTTATACAGGGCCTTGGTGAGACCACACCTGGAGTACTGTGTGCAGTTTTGGTCTCCTTACCTAAGAAAGGATATACTTGCCATAGAGGGAGTGCAGCGAAGGTTCACCAGACTGATTCCTGGGATGGCAGGACTGTCGTATGAGGAGAGATTGGGTCGACTAGGCCTGTATTCACTAGAGTTTAGAAGAATGAGAGGGGATCTCATTGAAACGTATAAAATTCTGACAGGGCTAGACAGACTGGATGCAAGGAGGATGTTTCCCCTGGCTGGGGGGGGGGGTCTAGAACGAGAGGTCACAGTCTTAGGATATGGGGTAGGACATTTAGGACTGAGATGAGGAGAAATGTCTTCACTCAGAGGGTGGTGAACTTGTGGAATTCTCTACCACAGAAGGCTGTGGAGGCCAAGTCATTGAATATGTTTAAGAAGGAAATAGATAGAAGGCATCAAGGGGTGTGGGGAGAGAGTGGGAATATGGTATTGAGATAGAAGATCAGCCATGATCATATTGAATGGCGGAGCAGGCTCGAAGTGCCGAATGGCCTACTCCTGCTCCTATTTTTCTATGTTTCTTACGACTCCTCTGTGGGTCTTGGACTTGGCAGCAGGGCAGTCTACCTTCTGCCAAAAGGAACTCCAGAGACATCACTGTTTACATTACTACATCAGACAAGGGGCAACAAACCTTCCACTATCATGTCAACATAGGGACAGGGCACAAGGAACAAGGCATAGGAAGTGGGCATAAGGACTTGGTGAAGAAACTCACCTCCCCCGTGACCAGGTACTTGCCATCTGGAGAGAAGGCCACTGCTGTGATGGTTTTCCTGGAAGAAATAAAGGCTGAAGTCAGATTACATTCCTCTCATTGCACCATACAAAAGGCAAGTGGCTTTACAGATAACACATGGTCCATGTGATCTCCCAGGCTAGTTCTGGACAAAGTTTTACTTGCCATCTACCCCTTCTCCTTTGTCTCATTCCTTCCTCTCCCCTCCTCTTCATCCCCCTGCTCCCTGGACATTGGGGTAAATTCACTACTGCCAGCGGGCAGGCATGTTCGAAGAGAGTGAGAGTCAGGGAAATGGCACTACATTGTTGCAGCCCTACCTCTGATCTGTGCTCCCTTTGATCTTGACTGTCCGCTGGGTGCGGTAAATTTACCATGGAGTGCTTATTAGTTCACTGATGATTGCTTCCCCTTAGTGAATTGGCGTCTGCTGTAGGAATGTAATTGGATTCTTTACACCAATCTGAGAGGTGGCAATGTCCTACCTTGATCCATTCAGTATATGGTGCTGCTTGTTCTTCTTGGGATTGAAAAGCACGACCACACACCTGAAGAGAGAAAAGAAAAACATATTCACTGTGGGGACCAGGTGGAATGAGGTATGGAGCTTATGTTAACAAAGTGCAATACAACCACAATAGTTTACAGTTAGAGAATCACTGAGAGATCAAGGAAACTGCAGCAAAGCTACAGGAAAAAAGCAGAGAAACAAGTTTGTGTGCCTATCAGGAGTCAGGAGCTCCCATGAAATAAATATAGTTTTTTTTAAAAATTGGTCATTTATCCAGAGAATAAATCAAAGCAAAAAGACAGAGAATATTAAACAGATCCTACAGAAATATGACAAGAATTTTTGAAATTTGCAGTCTTTCAGAAGTGGTTTTGACACTAATTAATGTAGGGTATGCTATGCATTGAACATTGGGTAACTGGGGAATAGTATTAGTTTTAGATTAGGGCTCTTACACAGTGAGAATGTTTGGTCTATTGAGATTAAACAGTTTGGCTCATGTTTATATGCAAAAGTGTTTACCCAATTGTAATTGAATATAGTGGGAGCGACTGGCAAAGAGTTTGGTCCAAACAAATCTATATAATGGGAGTGAATAGAATGTGTTTTAGCCTACTGGAATTCTATACAATAGGAGTGGATGAGAACAGAGTTGCCCCATTAGAATCGAATATAGTAGGAATGAAAGGGAATGGATTTTACAGAGGATTACATAGGATATACGGAACAGAAACAGGCCATTCAGCCCAACCGGTCCATGCCGGCGTTTATGCTCCACTCGAGCCCCCTCCCGTCTTTCCTCATCTAAATCTATCAGCATAACCCTCTATTCCCTTCTCCCTCATATGCTTGTCTAGCCTCCCCTTAAATGCATCTATACTATTCTCTTCAACCACTCCCTGTGGTAGCGAGTTCCACATTCTCACCACACTCTGGGTAAAGAAGTTTCTTTTGAATTCCCTATTGGATTTCTTGGTGACTATCTTATATTTATGGCCTCTAGTTATGCTCTTCCCCACAAGTGGAAACATTCTCTCTGTATCCAGTGTATCAAAACCGTTCGTGATTTTAAAGACCTCTATTAGGTCACTCCTCAGCCTTCTTTTTTCAAGAGAAAAGAGCCCCAGCCTGTTCATCCTTTCCTGATATGTATACCCTTGCATTTCTGCTATCATCTTGTAAATCTTCTCTGCACCCTCTCCAGTGCCTCTATATCCATTAGTCCATTGGAAGTCAACGCAGTGGGAATGAATGGGAATGGGGTTGCTCCATTACAATGGGAGTGAATGGGAAGGTTGATGGTTTGGTCTATGCAAATACAATATAGTGGGAGTGAATGGGAAGGGGTTTGGTCCATTGGAATCCAGAATAGTGCAAGTGAATGGGAAGGGTAATGGGTTTGGTCCACTGGAATCTAACACACTCGGGTAAATTAGAGGGGTCTTGATCCACTGGAATGCTAAACAACGAGAGTGAATGGGAAGACTTTGGTCTGTGAAAAACCTACATATTTCCTACATTACAACAGTGACTACTCTTCAAAGGTACTTCATTGGCTGTAAAGCCCTTTGGAACAGCCTGAGGTCATGAAAGGCGCTATATAAATGCAAGTTATTTCTTTCTTTATATTAGCACCAAATGGGAAGAGGATTTGGTCAATTAGAATCCCGTAGAATGAGAGTGAAATGGAAGGGTGTTTGGTCAACTGAGATTGTCTGGCTCATACATTTTTATACAATGGCTGAAGCCTCGAGTATACATTTTTCATGGGACTACTCAAACCACCACAAGCTCCACCACATGACCAGGCTTCACACAGCTAAAGTCTTTCTCTTCCAGTTAAATTTTAGTTGAAAGGAGAAGGAAATAATCTATTAAGTTACAGATCACCTCAACATTAATTGGCTGTGAAGGGCTTTGGGACGTACTGAGGTTGTGAACGGCGCTATATAAACACAAATTCTTTTTAGCACAGAATGACTTTCATAAAGAAGATGACAGGATGTGGAAAAGTAATTTCAGCCTCGGCATTATATGACTGACAGACTGAGAAACTGGGACAGCTAAATAATGCAGATGCACACAGAGGCACAGACGGGGGTCAGTTCAGTAATGCGTGTGATTAGGACTCATTGTTAGTGACAGACAGACAGGGTCAGCTCAGTAATGAGTGTAATTAGGCCTCATTGTTTACATAGCGAGATGGTTAAGGGGCAACTTGGTAAATAGCCTAAGTCAGCCTCACCATTAGAGACACGGAGACAGTTAGGCAGGGACCGTTCAGTAATGAGCCTAAGTATGTCTCACCATTACAGAAATGGTGACAAGACATACAGGAGCATCTCAGTAATGAGTATAATTAGGTTTCACCATTACAGATACAGTAAAGCATAGATCGACAGGGGCCTTTGTCAACGGAGTGTCTCAACTCCCGCAAATCTAGAAAGCTCCTAATAGCATGAGTTGGTCTCCCGCCTCCCGGCCCATGCAAATCGAAAGGTGTGCACTTTGTGACCTTTTCCCCCCGGTGCCAGTATAGCCCATTGCTGGCAGGTTGAGTAGGCAGCCTCTGCAGTTGCACTTGCTTCACTGGGGAGCAACAATGAGCAAAGACCTGATCGAAATTGCAACAAGCGGATTCAACATGAGGAAACAGAAAAAAGAATGATACTTGCACTTTGTCTGGAGTCCGACAATGTGGAGTCCAAATTAAGGAAGCTTTTTTAGTGAAAATAATCAATATCAGAACAATAGCAAAAAACATAAACATAAAATATTTGTAAAGTGTGGAATTTAAATTAGTGACAGGTCAGAATTTCTTTGGAGCTGCTGAAACTTCTAATCGATTAAGTCCCTAATATTACTGAAGTACTTAATATTACTGCAGTCTGTAATATTACTGAAGTCTGTAATATTACTGGTCTCTGATACTACTGTGTCTAATATTACTGAAGTCCTTAATATTACAGAAGTCTCTAATATTACTAAAGTACCTACTATTAATGAAGTGATGCCAATGTTATTACTATTAGTGCTGTTACTATTACTGTTAATATCCCTGCCATCATTTTGCAGGTCAGTCCTGATGTTTATCACTGGGTCTCTCTAATCAGCATCTAATCTACCATTTAAGTGTTCTTAGAAATGATTTGCCGCTCTTATTGTTAATTACTGAGATGATTTCAATTTTTGAAAATGAATCCATTTCAAATTAAAAATAAAACCTAATTAATGGAAACCTCAGTGTGGGCAGTACATCCCGTATGGCAGATGCAATTAATTCAATTTAGGTTTAAATAAAAGTTTGGGATGTAACCATTTCTGTAGCTTAGCAAAAGCTCCTCAATATACTGGCATACCTCTCTAAAGCAGTTTATAATTCTCTGATCCCCCAGCTTGTAAAACTTGGAAATTATACCACAACCCCAGTAGGGGATGATTTTCTCTGGTTGCTAAGCATTACTGCATTCATAAACCTAGCAGGAGGATTTCCTATTTCCTTTTTGCTAAAGGAAGAGAACACTGAAGAAATCATCACAGACACAATTCCAATGTCGCTACACATTGTGACCAGAGAGATTCCTGCTCCATTTAGATGCAAGCTCAATAATGAATGTTTTTAAGCCCACTGTTATAGACAGGGATTGATTTAGCTTAGCTCAGCCATGGCATCTTCAGTCTGCTTTGCCATTTAATTAGATCATGGCTGATCTGTACCTCAACTTCATTTACCTGCCTTTGCTCCATATCCAATGATACCCTTACCTAATAAAAATCTGTCCATCTCAGTCTTGAAAGCCCCGATTGTCCCCCAGCTTCCACTGCCTTTTGGGGGAGAGAGTTCTAGATTTCCACACCCTTTGTGTGAAGAAGTGCTTCCTGATTTCACTCCTGAATAGCCTAGCTCTAATTTTATGATTATGGCCCCTTGTTCTGGATTCCCCCACCAGAGGGAATAGTCTTTCTGTATCCACCCTATCAAATCCATTTAACATTTTAAACACCTTGATCATACCACCAGCAGCTAACAGAACTGAACTGGGCTGGTGCGTGGGGGGAAAAAAAATCAGCCGGGGTTCCTGGCCCTGATCGATGAACAATGACTCCTTTGTGATTGACGGATGAGGACAGCACTGGACTTAGTTGTCAAACCCTCCGTAATCAAGCAGCCTACTGATGCTCGCTGTCCTGTACATACAAAAAAAATTGGACACTTGGGCGAAGTACTGCATGGCTGTTGGCCCCCATGGAACCACAAACTAGCATGTATTCATAGCAACATAGGAACAGGAGGAGGTCATTTAGCCCCTTGAACCTGTTCCGCCATTCAGTGAGATCATGGCTGATCTGTGATCTAACTCCATATAAACAGTGCCTTCAGGAGTGGAAAGAAAGAAATAACTTGCATTTATATAGCACCTTTCATGAGCTCAGGACATCCGAAAGCGTTTTACAACCAACAAAATACGTTTGAAGTGTACACATTGTTGTAATGTAGGAAACACAGCAGCCAATTTGAGCACAGCAAGGCCCCACAAACAGCAATGTGATAATGAGCAGATAATCTGGTTTAGTGATATTGATTGAGGGATAAATATTGACCAGGACACCAGGGAGAACTCCCCTCTGCTCTTCTTCAAAATAGTGCCATGGGATCTTTTACATCCACCTGAGAGAGCAGACGGGGTCTCGGTTTAACATCTCATCCGAGTATTAGCCTGGATTACGTGTTCCCAAGTCTCTGGAGTGGGACTTGAACCCACGACCTTCAGATTGAGAGGCCTGTTGTCTGGCATCTCCTCCATGAACATTTATCCACTGGAGGCATTACAGAGAAGAGCCAGGAGACTAAAATCTAAAGTCAGAGGTCAGAGATATGAGGAAAGACTGAAGAAACCTAGGGGGAGAAATTCATATTAGCCAACAAAGTTGCCAGCGTCACCGGCAACAGGAGTTAACAGCCGCTGAAAATGGCGGCAACGCTAATGGGGCAAAATTGGTCTGAGGGGCTGGAGATTGTTGGCGCCGCGCTTATCTTCCATGAAGCGCTGTCCAGGTGGCGTTGCTGGAGGCATCCGAGATGAAGTCCCTGCGCAGGAGCAGCGTTCGAGCCTCACACAGCCTCTGGAAGCGAAGCTGTGGAGCGAGCAAGGAATTGTGGGCAATGAAGAGGCCTGAGAATTAAAGGGGCCACGCACACTGAAGCAATACAAATTATAATAAAGTGAAACAATGCAGTTTTTGACCCTTTCTGCCTTTTAAAAAATATTTAACATTAAAAAGTCCCAAATGTGAATATTCAGCTCTTAAAGCTGATTTACCTTCCTAACCTTAAAACATGAGAAAACTGCCTCAGCACTAACACAAATGGCTCAGCAAGCCAGGGAAAGGGCACCAAGGGTCTTGCACGCAGCACTCCAGCTTTGTGCAGGGGGTCAGTATTGCAAGAGCGGCCCTATACCCTCAAGAGACAGGAGGCCCCACCATCTGGCACCAGTGCCCAAAGAAGCTTCATGACCTCAGATCACTGGTCAGGGTCAGTGAATGCATCTTCAAAAGCCGTCTCCACTAGCGTCACACACTGTTCAATGCACAACCCCCAATCACTCACCTACCAACAATCTGCACCAATCACGAGGCGCATATCCCATTCCTAGCCTCACCTCAGCCCCTTGGAGGAGATGGTGCTGGCCATTCTTGGCAGGGGCATGGCTGAGCCCTTGGCCAACAGCGGGGCTGAAAGGATACAAGATGCTGGTATCCTCATACGTTATCCTCCTTCTGGCATTCACCTCATCCTTTCCCGGAGAGGAGAGTGAAGAAGAACAAGAACAGAAGAAGATTGATTTGACACTCCCAGCCACCAGCTCCTCAAGGTCGACCAGCAAGGCCATTTGCAGTGTCCCCCACTGAAAGTCAGCAGCCTTCCACCAGCCATGCTGCAGCCACTGGGGTAGCACTGCATGATATCAGTAGGATAGACAAAGGCACACACAAGACAGTCATTAAGAGAATGCATACAGGTGATGAGATGATTTCTTGATGTCACATTGGATGGCGAGACGTATATAGGTGGATTGGAAATTATGCTTTGTGGTGGCTTTTATTTCAGCATCGTGGCCAAGAGGACATTGTGATGGTCAGCAACAGATGGAAGGTAAGGTGTGGGACTAATGTTGAAAGGGGTATTGGGGTTGTGGTCACTGGGACCGCAAGCGGATGATTCCATCCCGGATATCCCGGCCACAAAGGGGCGGTCTGGGATGCATCCTTCCGTCTGATTCCTCCTCTTCTGCTTCCTCTTCCCTCTGCAAGCGGATGCTGTAAATGTGAAATGACAGCACAAAATGCTGAAAATACTCAGCTGGTCAAGCAGCATCTCAACCCGAGAAGTGAACTCTGTTTTTCTCTCCATGGATGTTGCATGACCTGCAGAGTATTTGCAACATGTTCTGTCTTCTCAAAGGCCTTCATTTACCATCTGAGCCCTTGCAAGCATCCAGCAGCACACCCTACACACTTAAAAAACTTTTCACATCTATTGCAGCAAGCCACCACTTCAATAAAATTTAAAAAACTCAGTCCAAAACCTTAAATCCAAACTTACCTGAATGATGTGCGTCTCTTTAAGAGGTGCAGACATCGCCACTGTCAGCCTGTCAGGTTAACCTGGCGTGCTTAGGACACAGCGCTGAAGGGTCGAAGTGCGGTGTGGTGACGGTAAGTCGGCGTGCACCACGGCACCATTTTTTCTTTCAGGGTGCTACCAGTTACCGGCAGCGCAAAGGGGGACACGAATATTGCGGCCGCTGTAGGACCCGCCCCCTGACGACGAAAGAGCGACAGCTGCCATTTTATCACCATTTTATGGCGCTACGGAGTGGCGCTCAACAGATGAATTCCTAGCCCTTGGTCTTTTCAGCCTCATAAGGAGGTGGCTGAAAGATGATTTTATAGGTGTATAGTCAACTATATAGAAAAGGTCTTCTTCTTCTTTCCTTCTGTACCTAATGGTACATGAGGCGACCCATTTCCTCCACTGTTTTACATCCAGCAGATTGTGCTCTGGGTTGTTTCCGTAATGAAGACCCTTTTTACGTGGACAGGCTGTTAGTCTGACTCACAATCCCCTACCAGGAATACTGGTTCGATGTGATGGGGAGGGAGGCCACTCCACTTCCAATGGAAAAGAAAGAAAGACTTGCATTTATATAGCGCCTTTCATGACCACTGGAGATTCCAAAGCGCTTTACAGTCAATGAAGTACTTCTGAAGTGTAGTTACTGTAGGAAACGTGGCAGCCAATTGGAGTCGAGTACCCTGCTGGATGTCAATCCAGTCTCCAGAGGCCAGAGCTTTGGTCTCCTGCATGCTGGGGCTATGATGGGGGGGTGGGGGGAGGTGGGGTAGGTTGCCATTCTGCTCCCATTGGGTGTCAGCCCAGTATCCAGAGGCCGGAACTTTGGTCTCCGCTCACGGGACACAGGAAAGGTAGATCTAGAAAATGACCAAACTAAATACTGAGAGTAGAACCAGAGGACCTAGGTTCAACCGAGTGAAAGATAAACTTAGGACTGATAGCAGGGAGTGTGTCTTAACACAAGGAGAGACTTCTACACCTGGCCAGTGCTTGAAGAGTCCTTTCTAGAATCTACCCCCTTCCCGCCACAGTGTGCCACTATCTACAGACCCCGCTCTGTGTGCATCAACCCATACAACTTCCATTTGCACTTCCAAACTAGCTGGTAACTCTCAGCCTGTAACTCGTGAGGGAGTGAGTAGTGGCTTACTAACTGAGGGAGCAAGTGGTTGGCCAAGGGCTGGAGTGAGTGGCTGAATGAGTGAGTGGCAAGCTGACTAAGAGAGAGTGAGTGGCACAATAAGTTTGTGGTGGTTGTAGCTTGGTGCTTTCCAACCTGTCTAGTGCAACAATTGGTTTGGGAATGACTAGGTGCCAACCAATGAGGCACTTTAGCTAATCAATTTGATGCTATTCCAATGCTCCCCTGGCTGGCCTTCCATCTTCCAAACTCCGTAAACTTCAGCTCATCCAAATCTCTGCTGTCCGTAACCTAACTCGCACCAAGTTCTGTTCATTCATCACCTCTGTGCTCGCTGACCTACATTGGCTCTTGGTCTGGCAATGTCTAGAATTTAAAATTCTAATGTTCTTATGTTTAAATCCCTCCATGTCCTCGCCCCTTCCTATCTCTGTAACCTCCTCCATCCCTACAACCCTCTCCATCCCTACAACCCTCCAAGTTCTCTCTGCTTTCGTCTCTTTTCTGGCCTTTTGTGCATCCCTGATTTTAATCGCCCCACCATTGGTGGCCATGCCTTCAATTGCCATCTGGAATTCCCTCCCTAAATCTCGCTGCCTCTTTACCCCTCTCCTCCTTTAAGACGCTCCTTAAAACCTACCTCTTTGACCAAGCTTTTGGTTACCTGTCCCAATATCTTCTTATGTGGCTCGGTGTCAAATATTGTTTGATAATCACTCCTGTGAAACACCTCGGGATGTTTCAGTACATTAAAGACACTGTATAAATGCAGGTTGTTGTTGATGTTAACTGAACAGATGGTGATCATTTCAGTCCAACACAATGTATGCCTTTTGTAACTGATACTATATAATTTACTAGCTGGAGTGCCCGGCGGTGCCGAGGGTTTTTTGAGGGCATGTTGTTATGAAAGAAGTAGAAATAATCTTTATTATATATATAAATGAGTTTGTCTGTCTGTCTGTCTATGTGGGAAGGAGAGAGAGAGGGAGAGAGAGAGAGAGAGAGAAAGGGGGAAGGAGAGAGAGAGAGAGGGGGAGAGAGAGAGAGAGAGAGAGGGGAAGGAGAGAGAGAGAGAGACTAGGGGAGAAGAGAGAGACGGGGGGGAGAGAGAGAGACTGGGGGGAAGAGAGAGAGAGACTGGGGGAAGGATATATATAAATGAGTTTGTCTGTCTGTGTGGGAAGTAGAGAGAGAGAGGGAAAGAGAGAGAGGGAAAGAGAGAGGGGGAAGGAGAGAGAGAGAAAGAGGAAAGAAGGAGAGAGAGAGACAGAGACAGAGAGGGAAGGAGAGAGAGACAGAGAGGGAAGGAGAGAGAGAGAGAGGGGGAAGGAGAGAGAGAGACAGAGAGAGGGAAGGAGAGAGAGACAGAGAGGGAAGGAGAGAGAGAGAGAGAGGGAAGGAGAGAGAGTGAAGGAGAGAGAGAGACAGAGGGAAGGAGAGAGAGAGAGGGAAGGAGAGAGAGAGGGAAGGAGAGAGAGAGAGAGGGAAGGAGAGAGAGACAGAGAGGGAAGGAGAGAGAGAGAGGGAAGGAGAGAGAGAGAGAGAGGGAAGGAGAGAGAGTGAAGGAGAGAGAGAGACAGAGGGGAAGGAGAGAGAGGGAAGGAGAGAGAGAGGGAAGGAGAGAGAGAGAGAGAGGGAAGGAGAGAGAGAGAGAGAGAGGGAATGAGAGAGAGACAGAGAGAGAGAGGGAATGAGAGAGAGACAGAGAGAGAGAGGGAAGGAGAGAGAGAGAGAGGGAAGGAGAGAGAGAGAGAGGGAAGGAGAGAGAGAGAGAGAGGGAAGGAGAGAGAGAGAGGGAAGGAGAGAGACAGAGAGAGGGAAGGAGAGAGAGAGAGGGAAGGAGAGAGACAGAGAGAGAGAGGGAAGGAGAGAGAGCGAGGGAAGGAGAGACAGAGAGAGAGGGAAGGAGAGAGAGAGAGAGAGAGAGAGAGGGAAGGAGAGAGTGAGGGAAGGAGATAGAGAACAGAGGAAGACACCCCGGGGAAGGGGTTGGACTCAAAGCCCGGCGGGTGAAGAAGTAGAGAAGAGAGGAAGACACCCCGGGGAAGGGGCTGGACTCAAAGCCCGGCGGGTGAAGAAGTAGAGAAGAGAGGAAGACACCCCGGGGAAGGGGCTGGATTCAAAGCCCGGCGGGTGAAGAAGGGCGGCCGCCATTTTCTTTCCCTCCCTCAGCCTCTCTCTCTCCCTCCCCCTCTCTCTCTCTCTCCCCCTCTCTCTCCCTGCCGCTCTGTCTCTCCCCACTCTCTCTCCCCTCTCTCTCTCCCCCTCCCTCCCCGCTCTCTCTCCCTCCCCGCTCTCTCTCCCTCCCTCTTCCCCTCTCCCTCTCTCTCTCCCCTCTCCCCCTCCTCCCCGCTCTCTCTCCCTCCCTCTCCCTCTCCCCCCCCTCCCCCTCTCTCTCTCCCTCCCCCTGTCTCTCCCTCCTTTCCTCTCTCTCCCTCCCTCCCCTCTCCCTCCCTAGCGCCTCAGGCCCGGCCCGACTCACCTTAGCTGAGCTCCCGCTGCGACCCGAGCCCCCGGTGCGTGGCCTAGCACCTCAGGCCGGCCCGATGGACCCCTGCCACTCCGGTGAAGCGGAGCCCCCGCGCGCAGCGTAGCGCCTCAGGCCCGCCACCGCTCACCTGAGCTCAGCTCCCCGCTGCGGCCCGCCGGCGCTGCTCCCCTGCTCGCTGGGCGGGGAGGAAGGAGGGAATGGCGCCGAGTCTCTTGGTCGTGCTGACCCCTGATGGCCGCGAGGGTGTACTCCCGCTTCGGTAGAGAGAGAGAGAGAGAGAGAGAGAGGGGGGGGGAAGGAGAGAGAGAGAGAGAGAGAGGGGGGGAAGGAGAGAGAGAGAGAGAGAAATTCCTGAACCAATACTAATCAATCAACAATTTTCTCAGCTCCATCACCATTTTTTTAGCTTCAGGCCCAGCCGGTCTTTAATGGCCGCCACTCACCTCAGCTCAGCTCCCACTTCCCGCACTAACAGCAGTTTGAAGGATTAGGCCCCGCCCACAAACGCCATGAAACGCCCCCCCCGTGCCCCCGTAGGATTGGTCAACCATCACGTCACTCAACGCTAATGAGCGGTAGGATTGGTCAAACGCTAATGAGCGTATTTTGTCCGTTTTTTGAATGTTTTAAAAAAGTAAATACGCCTATGACACTCCCCTGATTAGTCAAATACGTCTATGACACGCCCCTGATTGGTCAAATGCGCCTATGACACTCCCCTGATTGGTCAACCGCTAATCAGCGGATTTTGTCCGTCTTTTGAACTTTTTAAAAAAGTAAATATGCCTATGACACTCCCCTAATCATAACCTTTCTTTTGATATAACATATGTGTAGGTACGCTCTATAACTTTTGAGTGAAGCCCGGACATACACACAGACAGACACACAGACAGACACCACGATCCTTTTTATATATATGATAGATACAGTGTCACATATAAATATATAATGGTAATTACTATGTTAACTATTAAAATATATATATATATATACTGTAATTACCTATTGCATAATTTATATTGACAATTAGTACCCCAAAATCAGCTTAGGATGCTCAACAAGACAGTCACTACCAACAAACAGATCACAACAAAATAGACGAACCCACATCCCAACTTCATTCTTTATACCACTGAAAATCATGGATGCAAGAAAGAGATTTAAAGGTCATCATCTCACCTTGGGCCCCAGGTAACAATTTTAAACAAGTATCTGATTTCATTTGAACCTATCTGTTAAATTCCAGCCTATAACTCACTCCCAGGTATCCATCTTAGTCTATATATGAACAGTCTGAATCCCTCAATTAGATTCCAGCCTGTAACTCACTCACAGGTATCTATTATTCTATAAATAAACCATCTGAACCCCTCGATTAAATTCCAGCCTGTAACTCACTCCCAGGTATCCATTATTATTCTATGTATGAACAGTCTGAATCCCTCGATTAGATTCCAGTCTGTAACTCACTCCCGGGTATCTATTATTCTATATATAAACCAGCTGAACCCCTCGATTAGATTCCAGCCTGTAACTCACTCCTGGGTCTCCATTATTATTCTATATATAAACCATCTGAACCCCTCGATTAGATTCCAGCCTGTAACTCACTCCCAGGTATCCATTATTCTATATATAAACCATCTGAACCCCTCAATTAGATTCCAGCCTGTAACTCACTCCCGGGTATCCATTATTATTCTATATATAAACCATCTAAACCCCTCGATTAGATTCCAGCCTGTAATTCACTCCCCGGAATCCATTATGCTATATTTTTTTCCCAAAAATATATACTTTATTCATAAAATTTTTTGTTCACGTACATGACAATACAGTCCACATCTGGTACAATCCAAATTAACTGCGGTACATGGCACTCAATTTACAGAGACACGTTACAAAGCATTTTCATTACACATTTTATAAGTCATACAGCCCGAGGGGTCAAGGTACATTCCAACACTTGTCAAAATACATTACACTACAATCCACCAATCATCATATTACATATGGCATAATACAAATGAATGCAGTACATGGTACTCTATTTACATCAACAGATTACAAGTGCATTTACAATTAACACACTTCTACATCATACGGCCCGAGGGAGGTTTTTCTACTGGTTTCAGCCCCTCGGTGTACACTGGCGGGAGGGCCTTAAACTATGGCCCTTCCCCATCGTGCCTTTGCGGCAGCGGCACCAACCTTTAGTACGTCCCTCAGCACGTACTCCTGGACCTTGGAATGTGCCAGTCTGCAACACTCGGTCGTGGACAACTCCTTCCTCTGGAAGACCAACAAGTTTCAGGCAGACCAAAGGGCATCTTTCACCGAGTTAATGATCCTCCAGCAGCAGTTGATGTTTGTCTCGGTGTGCGTCCCTGGGAACAGTCCGTAGAGCACAGAGTCCTGTGTTACCGAGCTGCTCGGGATGAACCTCGACAAAGACCACTGCATCTCTTTCCAGACCTTCTTTGCAAAGGCACATTCCAGAAGGAGATGGATGACGGTCTCGTCCCAAGCACAGCCTCCTCGAGGACTGCGTGCGGTGGAGCAGAGACGCCGGGAATGCATGAAGGATCTGACGGGGAGGGCCTTCTCACCACCAGCCAAGCTACGTCTTGGTGCTTGTTTGTAAGTTCTGGCGATGAAGCATTCTGCCAAATGACTTCGACAGTCTACTCGGGAAACCATCCGACAGGATCCACCATCTCCTTTTTCCGTAGGGTCTCGAGGACGTTACGTGCTGACCACTGCTTTACGGCCTTGTGGTCAAAGGTGTTTCCCTTAACAAACTTTTCCACGAAGGACAAGTGGTCCGGCACGGTACAACTGGATGGAGCGTTCCGCGGCAGCGTAGCCAGACCCATCCTTCGCAACACCGGGAACAGGTAGAACCTCAGCACGTAGTGACACTTGGTGTTTGCGTACCGAGGTTCTGTGTACAGCTTGATGCAGCCGCACACAAAGGTGGCCACCAGGATGAGGGCGACGTTGGATACGTTCTTTCCCCCTTTCTCTGGAGATTTGTACATCGTGTCCCTCCGGACACGGTCCATTTTTGATCTCCAGATAAAGTGGAAGACGGCTCAGGTGACTGCAGCAACACAGGGTCGGGGTATGGGCCACACCTGCGCCCCGTACAGCAACACCGACAGCACCTCGCACCTGATGACCAGGTTCTTGCCCACGATTGACAGGGAGCTCTGCTCCAACATTCCCAGTTTCTATCATACCTTGGAGATACGCTCCTCCCAGTTTTTGGTGCATGCCCCGGCCGCTCTGAACCATATTCCCAGCACCTTCAGGTAATCTGACCTGACGGTGAAGGGGACAAAGGATCGGTTGGCCCAGTTCCCAAAGAACATGGCCTCGCTTTTGCTGCGATTAACTTTCGCTCCCGATGCCAGTTCAAACTGGTCGCACATGCTCAGCAATCTGCGGACCGACAGCGGATCCGAGCAAAAGACGGCGACGTCGTCCATGTACAGGCAGGCCTCAAGCTGAGTGCCTCCACTGCCTGGGATCGTCACCCCTCTTATGCCCGAATCCCATCTGATGGACTCGGCAAAAGGTTCGATACAACACACAAACAAGACAGAGAAGAGAGGACAGCCCTGCCTGACTCCAGATTTGATCGGAAAGTTTTCCGATTCCCACCCGTTGCGGATTCCCTCCACAAACCCCATTTTGGAGAGCACATCCATCATGTACGTGTGCGATATTCTGTCGAAAGCCTTCTCCTGTTAAGTCCGTGAATGATTGAGACACGGACTAGCAGGAGAGAAACAAACAAGTCTTTACTGGTGAAAGGCATAAACAAAACTAACCAACAGAGGCTCTCTAGCGCCTTTTATACAGGGGTGGTCACTGCCAGTATTGCAGTCTGAGACCAGTTATTCTCTTAAAGGTACATACACAACAATTCCTCCCCTTTTAGATAAACAGTACATAACATTCATTTAACACTAATGATAACGAATTACAATCACAATTACTGTTGCTAGATACATTGGTTAAGTTTAAGCAATTATAAGTTCAGTCTTTGAGGAGGCTTCCTGATTCTGTCTGGATAACGCCTCTTTGGAGTATCAGGTTCTTCTGGCAATGTTGAGTCGGAATCAATGTCGTTGTTTGGTTCATCTGCTTCCAATATTACCGGTTCTGCGGTAGCTGCAATTGGAACGTCGATTTCATTACCAGGTGTATCAGATCGTGGTGTGGAGTTGACGTTTTCCAGTGACTCTAGAATCTGGTCAGCATGGCGTCTTACAATGCTCTCCCCAACGTCCACGGTATACATGAGAGGTCCTTGCCGTGTACAAATCGTTCCTGGCTGCCATTTCTCAGTGCGGTAGTCCCGGGCCAAAACTGGTTGACCTATCTTAAAACTCCTGGTCAGCCTTTCATTCATATTCTGAAACTGCCTGTTCTCCACATCTCTTCGGACATTTGGCTTAACCAAATCCAAGCGACATCGTAGTCTTCGATTGAAGAACATCATGGCTGGAGTTTGGTTGGTAACCGCATGTGTCGCATTCCGGTAGGCAAACAAGAAGTTGTCGACCTTGTGTTGTAGGGGTATATCTTCATTACACATTGCCTTGATAGCCTTCTTGAATGTTTGGACAAACCTCTCGGCCAATCCATTAGTGGCTGGATGATATGGGGCAGATGTGTAATGCTTAACACCATTGTTCTTTAAGAACCTCCGGAACTCTTCAGACACAAATTGTGGTCCATTGTCAGAGCAAATCTGTTCAGGCAGCCCATTCCTGGCGAATATGGTTCGTAAAACTGCGATAGTTTTTTCCGTGGTGGTTGAGGACATTTTTATTACCTCTGGCCACTTTGAATGTGCATCCACCACAATTAAAAACATCGAGTCCATGAAGGGACCAGCAAAATCAATGTGCACCCTTTGCCATGGAGATGAGGGCCACTCCCATGGATGCAGAGCAGCTTGTGGTGGGGCGTTTTGGACCTTCTGGCATCCTGCACAGCTCTTGGTCATCTCTTCGATTTCTCTATCGATTCCCGGCCACCATACAAACGCTCTGGCTAAGCTCTTCATTTTTACCCCACCCAGATGACCCTCATGAAGCTCATTGAGCACTCTATCCGTCAACTTAGGTGGAATTACTACTCTGGATCCACACATCAAGGTTCCTCTGCACACTGACAGCTGTTCTCTTCTTGGCGAAAATGCTGGCAGCAGTGGTTCGCCATGTGCTGGCCATCCCTTCACCGTTAAATCATAGACCCGTGATACTGTCGGGTCATTCCGTGTTTCCTTTTCTATGTTTGCATTCGTCACAGGGAGACATTCGACTATGGTCGAGTGGAATAACTCCATTGGATCCACTGCAAGGTCTTCTTCTTCCACCGTCGGCAACGGTAGACGTGACAATCCATCAGCATTTCCATGCTGTTTAGTTCCCCTGTACTCGATGTCATATTGGTGTGCCCCTAGGAAAAGGGACCATCTCTGCAGCCGTTGTGCTGTCATTATCGGTACGCCCTTCTGAGGGTTGAAAATGGAGACAAGAGGTTGATGATCGGTTAGTAGAGTAAATTTTTGACCGTGCAGATAGTGATTGAACTTCTTCACCCCCCACACTAGGCTGAGGGCCTCTCTGTCAATCTGGGCGTAGTTACGCTCGGCAGAAGTTAACGAGCGTGACGCAAAAGCTATCGGCCTCACCAAACCATCAAGGAATTTATGTGACAGTACCGCCCCAATGCCGTAGGGAGACGCATCACACGCCAGCCTGATTGGCAGTGCTGGGTTGTAGTGAGCCAATACTTCCTTCGAAGTGATTAAGTCCTTACTCTTCTGAAAAGCACGTTTAAAATCATCGCTCCATTTCCATGCTACCCCCGTTCGTAGCAGGGCGTTCAATGGATGCAGAATTGTCGACAAATTCGGCAAAAACTTATGATAGTATTTCACCAACCCGAGGAATGACCTCAGTTGCGACACATTTTCAGGCGCTGGGGCCTTAACAACCGCTTCAATTTTGTCAGGGGACTTATGTAACCCCTCTTCATCAATCACGTGGCCACAATACGATAACTGTTTCTTTAAAAATTTGCACTTGGGGCGGTTGGCTCGCAGCCCATGTTCCCGTAGTCTAGTGAGCACCTGTTCTAGGTTGTTAAGGTGTTCACTGTCATCTTCACCTGTTACAAGGATGTCGTCCAAGTAACACTGAGTCCCCGGAATCCCTTGCAGGACTTGTTCCATCGCTCTTTGCCATATCGCCGGAGCCGATGCTACTCCGAATACCATTCGATGATATTGGTAAAGACCTTTGTGAGTGTTCATCGTGAGATACTTCCTAGAGGACTCTTCAACCTCCATCTGCAAATATGCTTGTGCTAGGTCAATTTTTGTAAAACGCTTCCCTCCAGACAGTGAGGCGAAGATGTCTTCTATCCTTGGAAGAGGATATTGTACTGTGTGAAGGACAGGGTTCACCGTCACCTTGAAATCCCCACAGATGCGAATCTTCCTTGGCTCTCCGGACTTATTGCTTAACGTTTTTTTCATGACAGGAACGATGGGTGTCGCCCACTCGCTCCAGTCGACCTTAGACAACACGCCCGCCTTCTCCAGATTCTCCAGCTCTGCCTCGACGGCTGGACGAATTGCATATGGTACCGGTCTCACTTTGAAAAACTTGGGAACTGCATTCTCTTCTATTTTTAACGAGACGGTTACGCCTTTAAGCGTGCCCAGTTCTTGTTGAAATACCTCTTTGGCGTTAGCTAGGATTGTTGACGTCACTCCTGGACGATTGTCTTCATCTTTTTTACCGTCCACCATCATTGCATGAATGGAATGCCAATCTAAGTTTATCTTCCTGATCCATTCCCGTCCCAATAACGGTGGTCCACCATTTGGCAGTATGTAGAGATACAATTTCCGTATTTTCTTGCCATTGTATTCGACAGGCACCCTTATTTTTCCTCTGGGGTATACTTTTTGCCCCGTATACGTCGTCAAGACAATGGATGTCTCTCTCAAGGGTATGTGTGAAAATAGCCGCTCATAATCTCGTCGATTCATGACGGTTAGCGCTGATCCTGTATCCAATTCCATTTTAACTTGGGACCCTGCTATCGTGAGGGTGACCCAAATGGTTCGGTGATCCTCTTTTGCGATTACATTGTGAAGTTTGAGACAGCTTAATCTCCTGTTCTCGGATTCACTATCGCTCATCTGGTCTTCGGAACTACTGTCCGTCATCTTTTGTACTTTCTTGTACGGTTCCTTAGTAGCCTTTTTGTTGTCGCTGGTCTTCTTCCCAGACCTACAAACTCGTGCAATGTGTCCAATCTTCCCGCATTGTCTGCATATTTTGTCTTTGGACCAGCAGTCCTTCTGGTCATGGTTAGTTCTGCCGCAGCGATAACATTTTGCAAATCCCCGTGTCATTTCGTGGGTGCTGTATTCTTGTGGTTTTTGTTGAATTTCTGCAGCTCCCCTGGCTGCTGCTTCATACGATACTGCCACGCTGAAAGCCTTATCTAGGGTCAGCTCTTTCTCTGAGAGTAACTTCTTCTGTGTTCCTTCACTCAGGAGTCCACAGACAAATTTGTCCCGTAGGGTATCTGCCAGTCCTGCTCCGAACTGGCAGTGCTTTGATAGCTTGCGTAGTTCCGTAAGATACTCAGCATTGCTCTCATCTTTGTGCTGAGTTCTCCTGTGGAATTTAAATCTTTCTGCTATCAACAGCGGTGCAGGGTTTAAGTGCTCCTGTAGAACAGCAACAATTTCGTTAAAACTCTTCGCCTTAGGTTTGGCTGGAGTAATCAGATCCCGCAATAGGCCGTACGTTCTAGCGCCCATTACGTTTAGCAATATTGATGCCTTTTTCCCCTCCGCTATTTCATTTGCCTCGAAATATACCTCGACTCTTTCCACATACGTGGTCCAGTCCTCTAATGTATTATCAAAAGCAGTGATACAGCCAGTCTTCGGCATCTTGCAAATCTAAAATGGCGCCTCCCGCGCTTTGCCTTCTTCTCTGATTTAACAAAATGGCGCCTCCCGCGCTTTTCCTTCTTCCCCGCTGTTGTTAGCACTGCTTTCCACGGTTTCTTGCGCGTATTCTTTTTCTTTTATTATTTTCCCGTCGTGGAGCGGACCCTCTGGAACACTTCCCTCCCTCTTCTGAGGTCCGAACGCTGCCCAGCTTCGAAACACCGGCCGCGCCCTGTATGCTCCACCCTCTCTCTCTCTCCTTGCTTCCCGACTCGCTGCCCGGCCCCGTTGCAGCCCAGGAAGGATCAGAGCACTACCTGCCACCAGCCCGATTAGCTGGGAAACCACGGACCGAGGAACCCAGCCTGGCTCTGGAACATCGCTCCTGCAAAGCCTTGAACCCGATGATTGACGGTCGACGCCCGTTCCTCGAGTTTCAATGGACTCTATTTTTTTTTCTTCCAACCTTCAACGTCGTCGGAGCTGCTGCTGAGTTGCAGGTAAGTTCTTTTTAACTCGTCGTCAGTGTTAAGTCCGTGAATGATTGAGACACGGACTAGCAGGAGAGAAACAAACAAGTCTTTACTGGTGAAAGGCATAAACGAAACTAACCAACAGAGGCTCTCTAGCGTCTTTTATACAGGGGTGGTCACTGCCGGTATTGCAGTCTGAGACCAGTTATTCTCTTAAAGGTACATACACAACACTCCTGGTCCAAGCTGATTAAGCAGGTGTCCACCCTCCTGTCCCGCACGTAGGTGATCGTATCCCTGAGTAGCGCGAGGCTATCAGAGATCTTCCTGCCGGGTACGGTGCAGGTCTGATCCGGGTGGATCACCAGCTCCAGAGCAGACTTGACCCTGTTGGCGATGACCTGGGACAGAATCTTGTAGTCCACATTAAGCAGCGAAATGGGCCACCAGTTTCTGTTTTCTTCCCTCTCCCCGTTCTGCTTGTAGATGAGGGTGATGATGCCTTTCCTCATCGATTCTGACATGCTGCCGGCCAGAAGCATACCCCCGTACACTTTCAGCAGGTCTGGGCCCATCCAGTCCCATAGAGCCGAATACAACTCGACTGGTAAGCCGTCGCTTCCGGGAGTTTTACTCATCTTGAAGGACCGGACGGCCTTTGTCAGTTCGTCCAGAGTTAGCGGGTGATCCAGACTCTCCCGCTTGCTGTCGTCTAGCACCTCCGAGATAGACGACAGGAAAGACTGGGAGGCCGCGCTGTCTGTGGGCTTCGCGTCGTACAGCCCGGCATAAGAGAATTTGCTGATCCTTCGTATGTCAGGCTGCGAGGACGTCACAGAACCATCTTCTTCCTTCAGTACCTTTTGGAAGAAGAAACGCGAGCATGTCTCATCCTGCTCCATGGAGCGGACTCTGGAGCGGAAGATGATCTTGGAGGACTCTGAGGCATAGAGCGAGGCTTGCTGGCCCTTCACCTCTTGGAGTTCCTCCCTGACATCGACCCCCATCGACTGCAGCAGGAGCAGATTCTGCATGCTTTTCTGGAGTCGGGACATTTCCCTCTGTCTCTCTCTCGCCTTCTGAACACCTTTGAGGATGAAGAACCTCTTCATGTTCATCTTGATCGTTTCCCACCAATGCGTCGGGGAATCAAAGAGGGGTTTCACGGTTCTCCAACCTTTGTAATCCCTTTTGAGTTCCTCAATGTTTTCTGGGGTCAACAGTTTCATGTTCAGCTTTCATATCCCTCTGCCAACTTTCTGGTCTTCCTGTGGGTGACAGTCGGCCAGTAAGAGGCAGTGGTCAGAGAAGAACACCGGCGTGACGCTGGTGGATCTGATCGTGAGTGTTTGGGACACAAACAGGAAGTCTATCCTGGAACGGACGGACCCGTCTGGTCTGGACCAGGTGTATCTACGCGGCGCTCCGTCTGCAGGGTTTCTGAAGGCGTTGCGCAGCTTGGCGTCTTTTACCGCTTCCATCAGGAGTCTGGACGTGGCGTCCAGTTTGCTGTCGGCTCTGCCGGATCGTCCAGCCGCATCGATGATGCAGTTGAAGTCACCGCCCAGAATGACCGGCCTGGACGTGTCAGCAGCAGCGACAGATTTTTTTTTCCTCAAAAATATATACTTTATTCATAAAAATCTTTGTTCATGTACATGACAATACAGTCCACATCTGGTACAATACAACTTAACTTCAGTACATTGCACTCAATTTACAAAATTACATTACATTTATCACTACATATATCAAAGCTTGTTGCAATACATTACAATACACTCCACAAATCATATTACAGATGAAAGCAGTACATGGTGCTCTCTTTACACAAAAACAGGTGCATTTTCATTACATATTTTATAAGTCATACAGCCCGAGGGGGCCGAGATACATTCCAACACTTGTCAAAATACATTACATTACAATTCACTAATCGTATTACATATGGCGTAATACACATGGATGCAGTACATGGTACTGTCTTTACATCAACAGATTACAAGTGCATTCACAGTTTACACACTTGTACATCATACAGCCCAAGGGGGGTTCTCTACTGGTTTCAGCTCCTCGGTGTACACTGGCGGGAGGACCTTAAGCAGCCAGCCGTTCGTTAGATTCCAGCCTGTAACTCACTCCCAGGTATCCATTATTCTATATATAAACCATCTTTGATTAGGTTAGGGTGACTTTGAAATCACTCCTAGCATTCACTATTAATCTTATATAAAAAACATGAAATGAGCTTGTGTTGGCATACTTTTAACAACTGGAGTTTGATTGTGTGGTTGAAGTGTTATCACATTGGGCTCGTGATTCAACCTCATGCTATTTGCATGTTAAACAGTCAGCACCAATCCCAATGAGTGGAGTCAGTAAAAAGTATATACTCCTGATAAGGCAAGCAAAGTACAAACATAGTCATTACGCTCAAATCTTGTGCAAATGTCTCTGTATCTTAGGAGTGTTCCAATCTGCATACACACGCATGTGCGTGTACATGTCCTTGACATGCATTAATTAAGAGAAAATGTCCCCAAACGTTCTTCCTTCCACTCCTTTTTCTGAGGTACGGTCCCAAGGGCACCAAGGCCCTTTCAGTGCATCTCCCTAGTGACCATTCTCCACCCAGCATGCGTGTCAGCAGAATGTTCAACCAGTGAAGAGAACAAACTTAATCCTGTCTTCATCCACTGCCCCCACACATCCAGCAAGAGAACTGTGACTGATTTTTCCTCTCTCTAGACAGGATGTTGAAGCCAAATATAGGATCAGGTAACTCTGCACAGCCTGGGAATCAAACATGGGATTTTCTGTCGTGTATGGCTCAGTATAGTTAGGTGGTGGCTTTACCCAGAATTAATATGCATTGAAATGATTTGATAAATAATTGACCTACTTGAGCCCACATCTGAAGCTCAAACGGATTCTTAGAGCCCATGACGGGACACATCAATTATTCCTTATATCCTATAGATTCAATAGACCCGATAGAGTTTGTCTCACTCTGTGTTCCATAAATTCATATATAATCTGTACCCCATAGATTCTGGTGCAGTCTGTTTTTTATACATTCTTGCTTGATCTGTATCCTGTGGACTCTGCCCCAATCTGTTTTCTATGCACCAATATGACAGCATTCCGTAGGGACCGCTCCCTCTGCGACACCCTAGTCCACTCCTCTACCACCCCCAGCACCCCTTCCCATTCGCCCGGCACCTTCCCGTGCAAGCGGAGGAGATGCAACACATGCCCTTATACCTTCCCCCTTCCCACTGTCCAGGGCCCCAAACACCCCTTCCAGGTGAAACAGCGATTTACTTGTACTTCTTGCAATTTAGTATACTGTATTCGCTGCTCATAATGTGGTCTCCTCTACATTGGGGAGACCAAACGCAGATTGGGTGACCGCTTTGCAGAACACCTCCGTTCAGTCTGTAAGGGGGACCCCGAGCTCATGCTATTTGCCTGTCACTTTAATTCACCGCTCCATTCCCACTCAGACCTCACTGTCCTCGGCCTCTTGCATTGTTCCACGGAAGCTCAGTGTAAGCTTGAGGAACAGCACCTCATCTTTCAATTAGGCACTTTACAGCCCTCTGGACTCAACATAGAGTTCAACAATTTCAGATCATAACCTCGGCCCCTATCACATATATATATATTTTTTTTATCCACACTTTTTGCTTGGCCTTTTTTCCTTCCCTCCCACATGGCAGCTGTCCTTCATTCTGCCAGCGCAATTCACACTTCATCTAGAGCCATCCTTTGGTCCTTAACCTGTCCCATTACCACCTCCTCTTGCCTTGAATATCTCTTAATGTCTCTCAATGTCTCTTAATCTCTCCTGCTTTCTCTCCTATCACTGACCTTCCCTTTTGTTCTCCCCTTTTCCCAGCCCCTAAACTTGCTTTAAAATCTGTTCCATTTCCTGCTTTTTTCCAGTTCTGACGAAAGGTCATCGACCTGAAACGTTAACTCTGTTTCTCTCTCCACAGATGCTGCCTGGCCTGCTGAGTTTTTCCAGCGTTTTCTGTTGTTATTCTATACATACTTGCTCGATCTGTATCATATAGATTCCGGCTCAGTCTGGGCCCCTCAAATTGCTGTTGTCTCTGCGTTCTATACTGCTGCCGCCCAGTGATGCTGCTATAATTGTGGGTAGTTCAAAAGGGAAGTCATGATCTTAAACCAATAACCATCAGCAAATTACTCTGAGTCTCCAGATAAGTTAACAGAACCAAAAAGACAGCAAAGTCACATGTGGCTGCACGGCTGCTGAAAGATTCTGTTCTCTGGGACCCCAGTGAATCAATGGTTACATTTTGAGTTGAACAATTAATTAAAAATATCAGATGAGAAAGGATGTGACCACAAGCAAGTTTACCAGCTCCAGATCGAGAGTCCCGTCATAGGTTCCGAGAATAATATTAAACGGTGACCCCGATCCTCTGAGTCAGATCAGGGAAATAAATATCTTGGTGGTGGAAGTGAGTATTAGAGTTTTGAAATCAGTTGTACGTGAACGGTCACCCTACTTCAAGTCACTGTGTCAGCCATGGCTCAGTGTGTAGCATTTTTGCCTCTGAGTCAGAAGGTTGTGGGTTCAAGTTTCACTCCAGAGAACTGAGTGCATAATCCAGGCTGGCACTCCAGTGCAGTACTGAGGGAGCGCTCCAGTATTGGAGGTGCCATCTTTCTGATGAGATGTTAAACTGAGGTTCCGTCTGCCCTCTCAAGTGGACATAAAAGATACCATGGTACTGTTTCGAAGAAGGGCAGGGCAGTTCTCGCCGGTGTTCTGTCCAACATTTATCCCAAACCAGCATCATTAAAAACATAATCTGGTCATTATCTCATTGCTCTTTGTGGCAGCTTGCTGTGCGCAAATTTTCTGCCCCATTTCCTATATTACGACAGTGACTACAAAAGTACTTCATTGGCTGTAAAGTGCTTTGGGGCGTCCTGAGGTTGTGAAAGGCGCTATATAAATGCAAGTTGTTTTTTTCTTTAACATTGGGCTTCCAGCAATCATGACCTGCTGTGTGATACTGAAAATGATCACAGGACACGTTGTAACATGAAAAAAGTGACAACAAAGCCCCAGCACGTCCCATCTGTAACTCTCGATGCAGTGGCGACATCACTGACTCAGGCGAGAGTGCTCCACGGTCCAAAGGAACGAACTACTGTGCACAGTCATTTCTAATTTCACTTTAAGAGCTGTCAGATGGTTAGTTTTGGCAGAGGTACGGCTAATGGAGCAACCATCGCTGCTGGCGTCACCTGCTCCTACCAGTGTGTTCCTACGACATTGCTGACGACAGCCAATCTGCTGCTGCCTCATTGACTCCATCTGTGAGTTGCCACTTCAAACAATTTTTGACTCAGCATCCACCACCCTGCATTCAATGCTCCCCTTCGAAACTCAATCCCCCCTACCTAATAAGTACACCCCCTAAAAAAACACTTTCCCGAATCATTCTCCTCTTACCAGCAAAACTTCCTTTCACAAGATATCTCTAACAGATATGCTTTTTCCAGACGCCCCTTCGTAACACATACGGCCTAACAAATAACAGCTTTTAAATAGACGCTGGTTTCTCTAACAAAATTCCCCTTCATATCACACACATACACGAAGATAGGATATTCTCCCTTCCAAACCCTACAACCACCCTGCAAATATCACCTTCCTACTTAGGTATTAGACACAGGAAAACATTTCGCAATACTGTAGTTACACATTATAGGGCAGGGATTCCCTTTCTTTTATAATTCACGCCTGGGATGTGGGCATCGCTGGCAATGCCAGCATTTATTGCCCATCGCTAGTTGCCCTTGAGAAGGTGGTGGTGAGCCGCCTTCTTGAACTGCTGCAGCCCTTGTGGTTTACCATCAGTTATCGGTACAGTTTCATAGCAAACCTACAGTTGTGGTGAAAATCCACCTTTACACAGTAATCCCTCTATCTCTGTGGGTGTATTTGATATTATACGGACAGAGATCAGTACAGCAGGGTGAGTGTATTCGATATTATAGGGACAGAGATCAGTACAGCAGGGTGAGTGTATTCGATATTATAGGGACAGAGATCAGTACAGCAGGGTGAGTGTATTCGATATTATAGGGACAGAGATCAGTACAGCAGGGTGAGTGTATTTGATATTATAGGGACAGAGGTCAGTACAGCAGGTTGGGTGCATTCGATATTACAGGGACAGAGATCAGTACAGCAGGGTGAGTGTATTTGATATTATAGGGACAGAGATCAGTACAGCAGGGTGAGTGTATTCGATATTATAGGGACAGAGATCAGTACAGCAGGGTGAGTGTATTCGATATTATAGGGACAGAGATCAGGACAGCAGGGTGAGTGCATTCGATATTATAGGGACAGAGATCAGTACAGCAGGGTGAGTGTATTTGATATTATAGGGACAGAGATCAGTACAGCAGGGTGGGTGTATTTGATATTATAGGGACAGAGGTCAGTACGGCAGGGTGGGTGTATTCGATATTACAGGGACAGAGATCAGTACAGCAGGGTGGGTGTATTCGATATTATAGGGACAGAGATCAGTACAGCAGGGTGAGTGTATTCGATATTATAGGGACAGAGATCAGTACAGCAGGGTGGGTGTATTCGATATTATAGGGACAGAGATCAGTACAGCAGGGTGAGTGTATTCGATATTATAGGGACAGAGATCAGTACAGCAGGGTGAGTGTATTCGATATTATAGGGACAGAGATCAGTACAGCAGGGTGAGTGTATTCGATATTATAGGGACAGAGATCAGTACAGCAGGGTGGGTGTATTCGATATTATAGGGACAGAGATCAGTACAGCAGGGTGAGTGTATTCGATATTATAGGGACAGAGATCAGTACAGCAGGGTGAGTGTATTCGATATTATAGGGGCAGAGATCAGTGCGGCAGGGTGGGTGTATTCGATATTATAGGGACAGAGATCAGTACAGCAGGGTGAGTGTATTCGATATTATAGGGACAGAGATCAGTACAGCAGGGTGAGTGTATTTGATATTATACGGACAGAGATCAGTACAGCAGGGTGAGTGTATTCGATATTATAGGGACAGAGATCAGTACAGCAGGGTGAGTGTATTCGATATTACAGGGACAGAGATCAGTACAGCAGGGTGAGTGTATTCGATATTATAGGGACAGACATCAGTACAGCAGGGTGAGTGTATTTGATATTATACGGACAGAGATCAGTACAGCAGGGTGGGTGTATTCGATATTATAGGGACAGAGATCAGTACAGCAGGGTGAGTGTATTCGGTATTATAGGGACAGAGATGAGTACAGCAGCGTGAGTGTATTTGATATTATAGGGACAGAGATCAGTACGGCAGGGTGAGTGTATTCGATATTATACGGACAGAGATCAGTACAGCAGGGTGAGTGTATTCGGTATTATAGGGACAGAGATGAGTACAGCAGCGTGAGTGTATTTGATATTATAGGGACAGAGATCAGTACGGCAGGGTGAGTGTATTTGATATTATAGGGACAGAGATCAGTACAGCAGGGTGGGTGTATTCGATATTATACGGACAGAGATCAGTACAGCAGGGTGAGTGTATTCGATATTATAGGGACAGAGATCAGTACGGCAGGGTGAGTGTATTCGATATTATAGGGACAGAGATCAGTACAGCAGGGTGAGTGTATTCGATATTATAGGGACAGAGATCAGTACAGCAGGGTGAGTGCATTGGATATTATAGGGACAGAGATCAGTACAGCAGGGTGGGTGTATTTGATATTATAGGGACAGAGATCAGTACAGCAGGGTGGGTGTATTCGATATTATAGGGACAGAGATGAGTACAGCAGGGTGAGTGTATTTGATATTATAGGGACAGAGATCAGTACAGCAGGGTGAGTGTATTCGATATTATAGGGACAGAGATCAGTACAGCAGGGTGAGTGTATTTGATATTATACGGACAGAGATCAGTACAGCAGGGTGAGTGTATTCGATATTATAGGGACAGAGATCAGTACAGCAGGGTGAGTGTATTTGATATTATAGGGACAGAGATCAGTACAGCAGGGTGGGTGTATTTGATATTATAGGGACAGAGATCAGTACAGCAGGGTGGGTGTATTTGATATTATAAGGACAGAGATCAGTACAGCAGGGTGGGTGTATTCGATATTATAGGGACAGAGATCAGTACAGCAGGGTGGGTGTATTCGATATTATAGGGACAGAGATCAGTACAGCAGGGTGAGTGTATTTGATATTATAGGGACAGAGATCAGTACAGCAAGGTGGGTGTATTTGATATTATAGGGACAGAGATCAGTACAGCAAGGTGAGTGTATTTGATATTATCGGGACAGAGATGAGTACAGCAGGGTGAGTGTATTCGATATTATAGGGACAGAGATCAGTACAGCAGGGTGAGTGTATTTGATATTATCGGGACAGAGATGAGTACAGCAGGGTGAGTGTATTCGATATTATAGGGACAGAGATCAGTACAGCAGGGTGAGTGTATTCGATATTATAGGGACAGAGATCAGTACAGCAGGGTGAGTGTATTCGATATTATAGGGACAGAGATCAGTACAGCAGGGTGAGCGTATTTGATATCGGGACAGAGATGAGTACAGCAGGGTGAGAGTATTCGATATTATAGGGACAGAGATCAGTACAGCAGGGTGAGCGTATTTGATATTATAGGGACAGAGATCAGTACAGCAGGGTGAGCGTATTTGATATTATAGGGACAGAGATGAGTACAGCAGGGTGAGTGTATTCGATATTATAGGGACAGAGATCAGTACAGCAGGGTGAGTGTATTCAATATTATAGGGACAGAGATCAGTGCAGCAGGGTGAGTGTATTCGATATTATACGGACAGAGATCAGTACAGCAGGGTGGGTGTATTCAATATTATAGGGACAGAGATCAGTGCAGCAGGGTGAGTGTATTCGATATTATAGGGACAGAGATGAGTACAGCAGGGTGAGTGTATTTGATATTATAGGGACAGAGATCAGTACAGCAGGGTGGGTGTATTCGATATTATAGGGACAGAGATCAGTACAGCAGGGTGAGTGTATTCGATATTATAGGGACAGAGATCAGTACAGCAGGGTGAGTGTATTCGATATTATAGGGACAGAGATCAGTACAGCAGGGTGAGTCTATTCGATATTATAGGGACAGAGATCAGTACAGCAGGGTGAGTGTATTCGATATTATAGGGACAGAGATCAGTACAGCAGGGTGAGTGTATTCGATATTATAGGGACAGAGATCAGTATAGCAGGGTGAGTGTATTCGATATTACAGGGACAGAGGTCAGTACAGCAGGGTGGGTGTATTTGATATTATAGGGACAGAGATCAGTACAGCAGGGTGAGTGTATTCGATATTATAGGGACAGAGATCAGTACAGCAGGGTGAGTGTATTTGATATTATAGGGACAGAGATCAGTACAGCAGGGTGAGTGTATTCGATATTATAGGGACAGAGATCAGTACAGCAGGGTGAGTGTATTTGATATTATAGGGACAGAGATCAGTACAGCAGGGTGAGTGTATTCGATATTATAGGGACAGAGATCAGTACGGCAGGGTGAGTGTATTCGATATTATAGGGACAGAGGTCAGTACAGCAGGTTGGGTGTATTCGATATTATAGGGACAGAGATCAGTACGGCAGGGTGAGTGTATTCGATATTATAGGGACAGAGATCAGTACAGCAGGGTGGGTGTATTCGATATTATAGGGATAGAGATCAGTACAGCAGGGTGAGTGTATTTGATATTATAGGGACAGAGATCAGTACAGCAGGGTGAGTGTATTCGATATTATAGGGACAGAGATCAGTACAGCAGGGTGAGTGTATTTGATATTATACGGACAGAGATCAGTACAGCAGGGTGAGTGTATTTGATATTATACGGACAGAGATCAGTACAGCAGGGTGAGTGTATTCGATATTATAGGGACAGAGATCAGTACAGCAGGGTGGGTGTATTTGATATTATACGGACAGAGATCAGTACAGCAGGGTGAGTGTATTCGATATTATAGGGACAGAGATCAGTACAGCAGGGTGAGTGTATTCGATATTATAGGGACCGAGATCAGTACAGCAGGGTGAGTGTATTTGATATTATACGGACAGAGATCAGTACAGCAGGGTGAGTGTATTCGATATTATAGGGACAGAGATCAGTACAGCAGGGTGAGTGTATTCGATATTATAGGGACAGAGATCAGTACAGCAGGGTGAGTGTATTTGATATTATACGGACAGAGATCAGTACAGCAGGGTGAGTGTATTCGATATTATAGGGACAGAGATCAGTACAGCAGGGTGGGTGTATTCGATATTATAGGGACAGAGATCAGTACAGCAGGGTGAGTGTATTCAATATTATAGGGACAGAGATCAGTACAGCAGGGTGAGTGTATTCGATATTATAGGGACAGAGATCAGTACAGCAGGGTGAGTGTATTCGATATTGTAGGGACAGAGATCAGTACAGCAGGGTGAGTGTATTCGATATTATAGGGACAGAGATCAGTACAGCAGGGTGAGTGTATTTGATATTATACGGACAGAGATCAGTACAGCAGGGTGAGTGTATTCGATATTATAGGGACAGAGATCAGTACAGCAGGGTGAGTGTATTCGATATTATAGGGACAGAGATCAGTACAGCAGGGTGGGTGTATTCGATATTATAGGGACAGAGATCAGTACAGCAGGGTGAGTGTATTCAATATTATAGGGACAGAGATCAGTACAGCAGGGTGAGTGTATTCGATATTATAGGGACAGAGATCAGTACAGCAGGGTGAGTGTATTCGATATTATAGGGACAGAGATCAGTACAGCAGGGTGAGTGTATTTGATATTATACGGACAGAGATCAGTGCAGCAAGGTGGGTGTATTCGATATTATAGGGACAGAGGTCAGTACAGCACGGTGACTGTATTCGATATTATAGGGACAGAGATCAGTACAGCAGGGTGGGTGTATTCGATATTATAGGGATAGAGATCAGTACAGCAGGGTGAGTGTATTTGATATTATAGGGACAGAGATCAGTACAGCAGGGTGAGTGTATTCGATATTATAGGGACAGAGATCAGTACAGCAGGGTGAGTGTATTTGATATTATACGGACAGAGATCAGTACAGCAGGGTGAGTGTATTTGATATTATACGGACAGAGATCAGTACAGCAGGGTGAGTGTATTCGATATTATAGGGACAGAGATCAGTACAGCAGGGTGGGTGTATTTGATATTATACGGACAGAGATCAGTACAGCAGGGTGAGTGTATTCGATATTATAGGGACAGAGATCAGTACAGCAGGGTGAGTGTATTCGATATTATAGGGACCGAGATCAGTACAGCAGGGTGAGTGTATTTGATATTATACGGACAGAGATCAGTACAGCAGGGTGAGTGTATTCGATATTATAGGGACAGAGATCAGTACAGCAGGGTGAGTGTATTCGATATTATAGGGACAGAGATCAGTACAGCAGGGTGAGTGTATTTGATATTATACGGACAGAGATCAGTACAGCAGGGTGAGTGTATTCGATATTATAGGGACAGAGATCAGTACAGCAGGGTGGGTGTATTCGATATTATAGGGACAGAGATCAGTACAGCAGGGTGAGTGTATTCAATATTATAGGGACAGAGATCAGTACAGCAGGGTGAGTGTATTCGATATTATAGGGACAGAGATCAGTACAGCAGGGTGAGTGTATTCGATATTGTAGGGACAGAGATCAGTACAGCAGGGTGAGTGTATTCGATATTATAGGGACAGAGATCAGTACAGCAGGGTGAGTGTATTTGATATTATACGGACAGAGATCAGTACAGCAGGGTGAGTGTATTCGATATTATAGGGACAGAGATCAGTACAGCAGGGTGAGTGTATTCGATATTATAGGGACAGAGATCAGTACAGCAGGGTGGGTGTATTCGATATTATAGGGACAGAGATCAGTACAGCAGGGTGAGTGTATTCAATATTATAGGGACAGAGATCAGTACAGCAGGGTGAGTGTATTCGATATTATAGGGACAGAGATCAGTACAGCAGGGTGAGTGTATTCGATATTATAGGGACAGAGATCAGTACAGCAGGGTGAGTGTATTTGATATTATACGGACAGAGATCAGTGCAGCAAGGTGGGTGTATTCGATATTATAGGGACAGAGGTCAGTACAGCACGGTGACTGTATTCAATATTATAGGGACAGAGATCAGTACAGCAGGGTGAGTGTATTCGATATTATAGGGACAGAGGTCAGTACAGCACGGTGACTGTATTCAATATTATAGGGACAGAGATCAGTACAGCAGGGTGAGTGTATTTGATATTATAGGGACAGAGGTCAGTACAGCAGGGTGAGTGTATTCGATATTATAGGGACAGAGATCAGTACGGCAGGGTGAGTTTATTCGATATTATAGGGACAGAGATCAGTACAGCAGGGTGGGTGTATTCGATATTATAGGGACAGAGATCAGTACGGCAGGGTGAGTTTATTCGATATTATAGGGACAGAGATCAGTACAGCAGCGTGAGCGTATTCGATATTATAGGGACAGAGATCAGTACAGCAAGGTGAGTGTATTCGATATTATAGGGACAGAGATCAGTACGGCAGGGTGGGTGTATTCGATATTATAGGGACAGAGATCAGTACAGCAGGGTGAGTGTATTCGATATTATAGGGACAGAGGTCAGTACAGCAGGGTGGGTGTATTCGATATTATAGGGACAGAGATCAGTACAGCAGGGTGAGTGTATTCGATATTATAGGGACAGAGATCAGTACAGCAGGGTGGGTGTATTCGATATTATAGGGACAGAGATCAGTACAGCAGGGTGGGTGTATTCGATATTATAGGGACAGAGATCTGTACAGCAGGGTGAGTGTATTCGATATTATAGGGACAGAGGTCAGTACAGCAGGGTGGGTGTATTCGATATTATAGGGACAGAGATCAGTACAGCAGGGTGGGTGTATTCGATATTATAGGGACAGAGATCAGTACAGCAGGGTGAGTGTATTCGATATTATAGGGACAGAGATCAGTGCAGCAGGGTGGGTGTATTCGATATTATAGGGACAGAGATCAGTACAGCAGGGTGGGTGTATTCGATATTATAGGGACAGAGATCTGTACAGCAGGGTGAGTGTATTCGATATTATAGGGACAGAGGTCAGTACAGCAGGGTGGGTGTATTCGATATTATAGGGACAGAGATCAGTACAGCAGGGTGGGTGTATTCGATATTATAGGGACAGAGATCAGTACAGCAGGGTGAGTGTATTCGATATTATAGGGACAGAGATCAGTACAGCAGGGTGGGTGTATTCGATATTATCGGGACAGAGATCAGTACAGCAGGGTGAGCGTATTCGATATTATAGGGACAGAGATCAGTACAGCAGGGTGAGTGTATTCGATATTATAGGGACAGAGATCAGTACAGCAGGGTGAGTGTATTCGATATTATAGGGACAGAGATCAGTACAGCACGGTGAGTGTATTCGATATTATAGGGACAGAGGTCAGTACAGCAGGTTGGGTGTATTCAATATTATAGGGACAGAGATCAGTACAGCAGGGTGAGTGTATTCGATATTATAGGGACAGAGATCAGTACAGCAGGGTGAGTGTATTCGATATTATCGGGACAGAGATCAGTACAGCAGGGTGAGTGTATTCGATATTATAGGGACAGAGATCAGTACAGCACGGTGAGTGTATTCGATATTATAGGGACAGAGATCAGTACAGCAGGGTGGGTGTATTCGATATTATAGGGACAGAGATCAGTACAGCAGGGTGGGTGTATTCGATATTATACGGACAGAGATCAGTACAGCAGGGTGGGTGTATTCGATATTATAGGGACAGAGATCAGTACAGCAGGGTGAGTGTATTTGATATTATAGGGACAGAGATCAGTACAGCAGGGTGGGTGTATTCAATATTATAGGGACAGAGATCAGTACAGCAGGGTGAGTGTATTTGATATTATACGGACAGAGATCAGTACAGCAGGGTGACTGTATTTGATATTATAGGGACAGAGATCAGTACAGCAGGGTGAGTGTATTCGATATTATAGGGACAGAGATGAGTACAGCAGCGTGAGTGTATTCGATATTATAGGGACAGAGATCAGTACAGCAGGGTGAGTGCATTTGATATTATACGGACAGAGATCAGTACGGCAGGGTGGGTGTATTCGATATTATAGGGACAGAGATCAGTACAGCAGGGTGAGTGCATTTGATATTATAGGGACAGAGATCAGTACAGCAGGGTGAGTGTATTTGATATTATAGGGACAGAGATCAGTACAGCAGGGTGGGTGTATTCGATATTATAGGGACAGAGATCAGTGCAGCAGGGTGAGTGCATTTGATATTATACGGACAGAGATCAGTACAGCAAGGTGGGTGTATTCGATATTATAGGGACAGAGATCAGTACAGCAGGGTGGGTGTATTCGATATTATAGGGACAGAGATCAGGACAGCAGGGTGGGTGTATTCAATATTATAGGGACAGAGATGAGTACAGCAGGGTGAGTGTATTCGATATTATAGGGACAGAGATCAGTACAGCAGGGTGGGTGTATTTGTATTATAGGGACAGAGATCAGTACAGCAGGGTGAGTGTATTTGATATTATAGGGACAGAGATCAGTACAGCAGGGTGGGTGTATTTGTATTATAGGGACAGAGATCAGTACAGCAGGGTGAGTGTATTTGATATTATAGGGACAGAGATCAGTACAGCAGGGTGGGTGTATTTGATATTATAGGGACAGAGATCAGTGCAGCAGGGTGAGTGTATTCGATATTATAGGGACAGAGATCAGTACAGCAGGGTGGGTGTATTCGATATTATAGGGACAGAGATCAGTACAGCAGGGTGGGTGTATTTGATATTATAGGGACAGAGATGAGTACAGCAGGGTGAGTGTATTCGATATTATAGGGACAGAGATCAGTACAGCAGGGTGAGTGTATTTGATATTATAGGGACAGAGATCAGTACAGCAGGGTGGGTGTATTCGATATTATAGGGACAGAGATCAGTACAGCAGGGTGGGTGTATTCGATATTATAGGGACAGAGATCAGTACAGCAGGGTGGGTGTATTCGGTATTATAGGGACAGAGATGAGTACAGCAGGGTGGGTGTATTTGATATTATAGGGACAGAGATCAGTACAGCAGGGTGAGTGTATTCGATATTATAGGGACAGAGATCAGTACAGCAGGGTGAGTGTATTTGATATTATAGGGACAGAGATCAGTACAGCAGGGTGGGTGTATTCGATATTATAGGGACAGAGATCAGTACAGCAGGGTGAGTGTATTTGATATTATAGGGACAGAGATCAGTACAGCAGGGTGAGTGTATTCGATATTATACGGACAGAGATCAGTACAGCAGGGTGAGTGTATTCGATATTATACGGACAGAGATCAGTACAGCAGGGTGGGTGTATTTGATATTATAGGGACAGAGATCAGTACAGCAGGGTGGGTGTATTCGATATTATAGGGACAGAGATCAGTACAGCAGGGTGAGTGTATTCGATATTATAGGGACAGAGATCAGTACAGCAGGGTGAGTGTATTTGATATTATACGGACAGAGATCAGTACAGCAGGGTGAGCGTATTCGATATTATAGGGACAGAGATCAGTACAGCAGGGTGAGCGTATTCGATATTATAGGGACAGAGATCAGTACAGCAGGGTGGGTGTATTTGATATTATACGGACAGAGATCAGTACAGCAGGGTGAGTGTATTCGATATTATAGGGACAGAGATCAGTACAGCAGGGTGAGTGTATTCGATATTATAGGGACAGAGATCAGTACAGCAGGGTGGGTGTATTTGATATTATACGGACAGAGATCAGTACAGCAGGGTGGGTGTATTCGATATTATAGGGACAGAGATCAGTACAGCAGGGTGAGTGTATTCGATATTATAGGGACAGAGATCAGTACAGCAGGGTGAGTGTATTCAATATTATAGGGACAGAGATCAGTACAGCAGGGTGAGTGTATTTGATATTATACGGACAGAGATCAGTACAGCAGGGTGAGTGTATTCGATATTATAGGGACAGAGATCAGTACAGCAGGGTGAGTGTATTCAATATTATAGGGACAGAGATCAGTACAGCAGGGTGAGTGTATTTGATATTATACGGACAGAGATCAGTACAGCAGGGTGAGTGTATTCGATATTATAGGGACAGAGATCAGTACAGCAGGGTGAGTGTATTTGATATTATAGGGACAGAGATCAGTACAGCAGGGTGGGTGTATTTGATATTATAGGGACAGAGATCAGTACAGCAGGGTGAGTGTATTTGTATTGTAGGGACAGAGATCAGTACAGCAGGGTGAGTGTATTCGATATTATAGGGACAGAGATCAGTACAGCAGGGTGAGTGTATTCAATATTATAGGGACAGAGATCAGTACAGCAGGGTGAGTGTATTCGATATTATAGGGACAGAGATCAGTACAGCAGGGTGGGTGTATTCGATATTATAGGGACAGAGATCAGTACAGCAGGGTGAGTGTATTCGATATTATAGGGACAGAGATCAGTACAGCAGGGTGAGTGTATTCGATATTATAGGGACAGAGATCAGTACAAAATTACCTCTTCAAACGATTTGGAACGTGTCTGCATCTCTGAGCGAGTTGAACGTTTTATTTTTAATTCAAGCTTCTGTCTTTGTGACCTAAATATTTCTGACAACTTTCATCACATGGCAAGTCTGTATCCAGTATGAATTCCGCATCAAAAGAAGTAAAACAATTGAGATGACACATTTGTAAGAAATAAGTTTGAAGCTTCTGTCAAGTGGCATTTCAGCATGCTGGCTGTCTGAGCTTATACATCTCACGTGACCCAGAGTTGAAACCATTACATACAACAGTTTCAGTCTTGGTTCAGTGGTAGCACTCATGCCTTGGAGCCAGGTTATGGGTTCGAAGTCGCACTTCAGAGATTTGAACACACAATCTAGGCTGACACTTCAGTATAGTGCGGAGGGAGTGTTGCACCATTGGAGGTGCCGTCATTTGGATGAGACGTTAAACCAAGACCCTGTCTGCTCTCTCAGATGGATGTAAAAGATCCCATGACACTACTTCGAAGAAGAGCAGGGGAGTTCGCCCTGGTGTCCGTGCCAACATTTATCCCTCAATCAATATCACTAAAACAGATGATCTGGTCGTGAACACATTGCTATTTGTGGGAGCTTGCTGTGTGCACATTGGCTGCCGCGTTTCCTACATTGCAACAGTGACTACACTTTAAAAGTATTTAATTGGCTGTAAATGAACCTTGGGACATCCTGAGGTCATGAAAGGTGCTACAGAAATGCAAGTTTCTTTCTTTGACAATTTCTGTTTAAACTAGGTTCCATCACAGAGACCATTTTTAGGTAGATCTTGATGAAGCCGTTAAGTACAAATGGTACTTGACATGGAAATTTTAAAAATGCCTTTGGTAGGATGAGGGTAAACCCACTCCTGATCACTGCAAACATGACTATGTGATAACTTGCTTGTAAAACATGACAGTAGCATGTTGGCATCTACTGCTGCAATACTATCATTGATCAGTTCTCCGAGGCATGGCCTCTCATTCGCTAGCTCTTCCTGGCCTACATCTTTCATCTAAGCTCTCTCGCTGTGCCATGCCCGCTTTCTTGGTCTCACACAAAATCTCTTTGAAGGCCATGAGCCTGGGCTTCTTACTCAGAGCCCCAAAGCCTGGGTGCCTCCCTGAGCACTGCCCTCTCCCAGAGCATAGACTTCCTCAATGATTCAGTGAGTTTATCCCGAGAATAGCTGGGCCACACAGAGCAGGAAGGTTTGACCCTGATAGCTAACCTTATTTGGGGTAGCATATAGGGTTGTCACAAGTGACCGCAATGCTCCTGAGTTAGGAAGGGGAAGATTGGCCAGGATTGCCTCTCCTGGTGGCTATCCAGTGACTCCTGCTAGAAATGTGAATTATTATTTACAATCCAGCCAGCATTGTCATCACCAAATACAAAGAGCATGGGCCCCACATAGTTCAGTTAGTGGGCACGATTCAACAACTTGGGACACAGATTGTATTTATCCACAAGGACGTTTGTCATTGTCACGAAAGCCACATAAGTGAAGATTTGAGACACACTGTTCCTGCCCAGTTCAAAAGTGGTTGAGAAGTTCCCAACTATGACGTGGCCAGTTGGATTGTGGTTGATAGTCTGTCGGGTCAAAGATGATAAGGTGATTTACAAAAGCCTCTAATGTCCACTCTTCACACCAACGTGTTGGTAAGGAAAAGTCAATCGAATTAGGAAAGGTTGACCATATTGGGTGTCCAGAAGAGAGCTGTCCTGTTGGATCAAGTCAGAGTGAATTGGCAACATGTCTGGAAGTCTGAAATAACAACAGAAAATGCCGGAAACACTCAGCAGGCCAGGCAGCATCCGTGGAGAGAGAAATAGAGTTAAAGTTTCAGGTCTGGGACTCTTCATCAGAACTGGAAAAAGCTGCAGATGTAACAGATATTATGCAGGTGCAGAGACAGGTGAGGTGGGAGGGGGAAGGGGAGGAAGGAATTGAAGGAACATACTGTGCTGAGGTAAGAGGCAGGAAAGATAAAATATTGCAAATGGGGATGGCAAAATCATACAGCATGAAAAATGGGGGCAGGGGTTATAGTTTGAAATTGTTGAACTCAATGTGGAGTCCAGAAGGCTGTAAAGTGCCTAATCGAAAGACGAGGTGCTGTTCCTCACGCTTATGTTGAGTTTCATTGGAACAATGTAAGAGGCCGAGGACAGAGAGATCAGTGTGGGAGTGAAGCAGAGAATTAAAGTGACAGGCGACCGGAAGCTCAGGGTCACACCTGCGGACTGAACGGAGGTGTTCTGCAAAGCGGTCGCCCAATCTGCGTTTGGTATCCCCAATGTAGAGGAGACTGCATCGTGACCAGCGAATACAGTATACTAAGAAGTCTATTCACCAATTTTGCTACTGTATCTGATCGAGGAAGATGTAGAGGAGACATGTTGCAGAAGACTGGTAAGATGGGGAGTAGGGCTCAATGTTCCTGACACAAGACGCATGGTCATGTGGAGTTGTGTATCCACCAACTTAGTGAGCGAATGTGTGGGCAGGGTGAGGACTCGACTACATCACTCCCTGCATTCAAACACAGGCTGCTCCTCTTAATTCAGTGTTGCTTCATTCAAATTATCTGCTAAATTGAACTGAAATCTGGCAAAAGAAGCTACTTGTGCTGTTTTATTTTTTGAAAAATTGGATTTAAGCAATTTTAAAGCAATAGGAGCAGATTGTAATCTACTGACGTTCACAGTCAAGGCTTTGACTTGATAGCTACTTGGGCAAGGTGCCAGCCCCACAACTATTGGTCTGTACCACAGTGAGGACTATAAATATTAGCAGAGATACTTTGGTGAGAAAATAAAAAGAATATATAGGCCTGGATCTCTCCGTCACTCCATCTCCCTGAATCTTTTCCTTTCCCCTCACCGAGCAGCAGTGTCTTCTGCCCTAACCAACACTTTGTGCTCTTGTTGACCACAGGCCTCCTGCTAACCAGTTGCCCTCTCGGTGAAAAGCCTTCAGTCAATCCCCCACGCACACTCAGATTTATTAGGCAGGTGAGTGCTCGTGGAATAATGAGGCTTTCCCCACCATTTAAAAATGATTCATGAAAAGCAATTTACAGATTAATACATGATCAACAAGAAAACGTAATCATTACCCAGTGACAAGGAAGAATGTCATCATCGCCAAGTTCAGATTCCGTAACTTGATACCAACCTGAAGGATCTCTCACTCCTCATGTTAAATAATAGCCCTTGGGTTTGAGTGACTCATTGACACTTCAGTTTTTAAAATATCATTTGAGAGTGGAGGTGCTTTACCTGGGAATAAAACGAATACAACGCAAGTACTGAGAGACTCGGAGAGAGTGGCAAGATTTACATTCAATGGTGGGGAGGGTTTAAGACACTGGTGAAGACGAAACATCTGGGACAGCAATAAAAATTTGTAAGCCTGTCCCTGATTAAACCCCACACCCCGTAATTCCAGTCAGGGTCATGACGAACCTCCAGATCGGAGGACGGAAAATGGGGCAGATCCGCCGGAATTCTGCCCTGGGTTTACATTCCACCATCTTCCGGGGTCAAAGTTGGATCTTCTGTCTGCCACTCCCCACGGCAAGAGGGCGTGTGTCTGGGAAGTTCCCCTACTACCCTGAGAATTCCACCCTTTATACCTGTAATATATGAGGGTAGAACAAATGAAGGGCAGAGACAGGATGAGTTGTTAGTCCATGTGCTTGTTTTACTAGGCCAGAGCGAACTGAGCATGCTCATACTAAACCATATGACAAACCATGTGATAATACTGATTACCCCTTAAAAAAATGTATGTATTCCACTCTCAAATACAACAAAACTATGGTCCCACCTTTCCCAGCATTACATGTACCACATAACAAAAACTCCTGGCCTTTTTCCTTTTAAATGAACTACAAATCCAGTTTAATAACAGGTTAGGGGAGCCTTCCTGATCTTCTTGCAGATGGTTATGATTTTGAACCAATTTTCAGGCTGTTTTGTTCTGGCTCCGAACTCAGAAATGATCCTGTTTCTATCTCAGATATGTTTGAACCTGGTACTTCGGTTTCTGAAGTCTGAACTGAGTCAAACTTATGTATATGTTCATGATCAAGTGGTTCAAGATCACATCTTGGTTCATCTCTAGCAGAGATCATTTGATCTACATGAACACTTCAGATGTCACCAATTTCAACCAAATATCTCTTGGTTCCACCAGCCTCTACTATAGTTCCTATATCCCACTTGTGTGAACTTGACTTGCCAGGGGGACTGAACACGGACACACTCGTTTTCTCTGAAACTGAGTTCTTTCTGATTGCTGTCATCATAACATTTCTGACTCAACTGTTTCTGTTCAACTTTCGAGGCCAAATTTGGTTGAACAAGACTCAATCGTGTTCTCAATCTCCTCTTCATCAAAAGTTCTGCTGGGGTATATCCAGTTGTAGTGTGTGGAGTAGTTCTGTACTTGTGTCGCAGTGCACAAGTAGAGCATCGCCAGAGAGACTTCTCTTATAAGCGTCGTAAGTTTCCTATTGCACTTTCGTCCACTTCTGCTGGACATCCTTCTTGAAGAGTTCGTGCAATGGAGCGAACATGGTCGCTAACTCAGGTAGGAAACGTGTGTAGTACTGGACCATTCCGAGGAAAGATCTTAACTCAGACACGTTCTGTGGCTTTGGAGCACTGATGACAGCATCAACCTGTTCCTTAAATGGTTGCAAGCCATTTGCATCAACTTTCAGACCAAGGTACACAACCTCGGGCTGCACAAAAGCACATTTGCTCCTTTTCAACTTAACATTGTGGGAATTCAACCTTTGAAGCACTAAATCTAACCCTTTTGGATTTTCTTCCTCGCTGCTTGTTGCGATCAGCACATCGTCTTGATTGCATAAGCAATTTGGAATTCCTTGCAAAATCTTATCCATCGTAGCCTGGATGATTTTGGGGAGGACTTTACACCGTATGGCAGCTTGGTATATGAGTACAGTTCCTTGCGCGTGTTGATGGTGAGATACTATTGACTCTCTTTGTCAACATCCAGCTGAGCATAAGCGTGCGACAGGTCAAGCTTAGAGAAAACCTTTGACCCAGAGAGTGCTGCATACAAATCTTGTGATGTAGGTAACAGGTACTGCTCATCGTCAACTGCTTGGTTGATGGTAACTTTGTAGTCACCGCACAAGCGTACAGTTTTATCTGCTTTGGGCACTACCACAATCGGGGTAGCCCATTCACTTTTATCAGTTTTTACTAGCACTCCGTTCTCTCTGAGCTTCACTAGCTCTTCCCCCACCTGACTTTTCAACACATAGGGGACCGGCCTTGCCTTACAATAGACAGGCTTCGCGTTGGACTTGATGCGGATATGTGCGTCATACCCAATGATGCCCTCATAACTGTCTGTGAACATGCTTTTATATTTGTTCTGCATTGTGTCGAGTCGCTTCTTTGAAGCATCTACACCGAAGATGTTTCTCCAGTTTGGCTTTAACTTTCTCAACCAGTCTTTGCCCATGAGGGTTGGCCTGTTGTTGTAGCTCACTACAATAATAGGCAGCTTTACTGACTGGCCATTGTGCTGAACTGTACATTACATTTGTCCACATGTCTCTGGGACTTCTCCGGAGTAGGTTTTTAACTCTACGGTACTCTTTGTAAGTAGTATTTGATTAAACTTGCCCTCATATGTGTCCTTACTCATGACAGAGCAGTCCGCTGCCATGTCGATATACATTTCAATATATTGCTCGTTGATCAAAAGTTTTGTACGGAAGTCTTTCTCAAAACTGCTTGCGTTGCCGCTAGTGGCATAGATACTGTAGATGCCTAATTCTTCAAAATCAGGTGTGTTCACTTCAATATTGTGAACTCCTCTCTTTTGTTGTTGCTGCTTTGCATTGCCACTAGAATGGTTCTTACTTCCTGCTTTAGATCTAGCTCTGCAAGCTGTTGAAATATGGCCTTGCTTCTGGCAGTGAAAACACTTCGCATTTCTGTATTGGCAGGACTGTGGTGAGTGATTTCCATTGCAGCGATAACAATTCACTAAACTGCTCTCATTGACATGCTTTTGACCCAGTCTCACAGCTCTAGGTTTGGCGGTGGCTTTGTGACTGTAGACCTCAGCTGCACTAGTCACTTGAGTTGGACAGAGCTTCCTAGCATTCTTAGACGCCATCTCCATAGATCTGGCAATTTTACATGTTGTGTCAAACATTAGATTTGGCAATGTTCCGTAGACATCTGGCCCGATCTCCATTAGAAAAATTCCTTTTTTACGTTCACGAATTACTTTATTTTGAGCTTGAACATTCTCATCTGCACCTTTGGTCTCAATAATATTATTGGCCTTAAAAAAAAAAAAAAAAATCTCCATCCGCTTAATGTAAAAACTGAATGGTTCGTGAGCTCGATCATATAGGCCGAGGCTTCTGATGAATCCCGTAGGCGTGATCCCATTGAACAGTGACTCAGCACGCTACCGGTGTACCTGTGAGAATCAACGCCACTGTTGCTGTGTATACATACACACGAAGGTGAAGCACAGACAATTCTGCATCAGCATTCACAGTAAAACATTGCAAAAAAAATTCAGTTTAGGTGTATCAAATACACCTTAAACTTTTCCACTTGAAGGTTAAACACTGTGTCCTTCCGTGATCCCTAAAAATGGCTTTGGGATTCCATTCTCGTCACCAAAATTGCAATATATGTGGGTAGAACAAACGAAGGACAGAGACAGGATGAGTTGCTAGTCCGTGTGCTTGCTTTACTAGGCCAGAGCGAACTGAGCATGCTCATACTAAACTGTGAAAAACCATGTGACAAACCATGTGATAATACATTACAATAACCTCCATAGCAGAGACTCGCTGGGGATCATTTTCACCTTGGCCGTTTGGGCAGTAAACTGGCGAAGAAGATCAAACAAGCGGTTTAGAATCAAAGACCCCAGGAGGAGGCTATTCAAGCCATCATGCCCTTTGAAAGAGCTATCCAATTAGTCCCACTCCCCTGCTCTTTCTCCATAGCCCTGCAATTTTTTTCCCTGCAAGTATTTATCCACTTCCCTTTTGAAAGTTACAATTTAAACTGCTTCCACCACGCTTTCAGGCAGTGCGTTCCAGATCACAACAACTCACCGCATAAAAAAATACTGTGGATTGTAACTATTCAATCGGCTCTAGTCAGTATATGCTGCAAGATGCAAGACTAAGGTTGCCAACTCTGGCTGGAAGTATTCCTGGAGGTTTCTTCACATGACGACCCGCCCCCACACACTCTCCATTGGTCGGCCAACACGTCAATCCTCGTGGCACCTTCCAACACCAATTGGAAAGCAAACAGACTTTCTGTTCCCCGATTGGATGATTATTGACTGTCATTCAAACAGCCTTTTCCCAAATCGCCAATATTTTTTATTAGTAATAAACAAAAGTGTAATAAAATTTTGCTCGCAGCCATGTCCAGGAGATTAATGCTTCATTCCTGGAGGCTCCAGGACTATTATGGAGGTTTGGCGACCCTACCCAAGACAAAGGGTCACGGCTTTACATTGCCAGCTCACTCGTCACTAGCACTTGCCTTACATTTCCCTCTCATGTACCTCTGGGCTTTAGGGTATTTTACTGTAGGATGTTTGATGTGTAACAGCTCCCCAGAGTAACAGTGAACAAGACCAGGTGTTTCTGTTTCTCAGCTGTCTTTTGTCGCCACTGGCCTATTACCATCTCGTCTGGTTTCGAATACCTTTTATTGTCTCTTTTACTTCTTTTGTTCGATCGCAGCCCTGCTTCGATCTATTTTATTTCCTTTCCAGTTTTGAAGAAGGGTTTCGACCCGAAACGTCAACTCAAATTTCTCTCCACGGATGTTGCCGGACCGGCTGAGTTTTTCCAGCAATTTCTGTTGTTATTTCGGATTTCCAGCATCTGCAGTATTTTGCTATCGTACAGGTGTTTCTGTTACTGGCTGAACCAGTTCAACCAGCCCACATGCTTCCTGTTTTCTTTTATACACATCAGAACAAACATAACTCTGACTCAAGAGAAAGGATAATAATTGTGACCCAAACAACTGGGAAGGAAGCTTTATTCTGCATCCACCTGACCTAGAAGACATTGCTTGATTGGCACGGTAGAGGGAGCTTCACCCCGTGTCACTGGCGAGGTTCTGGTCAGTGAGCCACACAGAGAAAAGTGGTGTGAAACTATTAATCAGGAAGAGATGAACTATTTTATCTGCAATCCCTTCAGGGTATAATTCTCATTGAACCCTTACCTTGCTGTAAACAGGAACCGTGTAGAATTACACACCCTTACCCTGTCGAGCAAACAGGAACTCTGTATAGTTACACAGCAAGTAACCTTCCTCTACTGAACAAACAAGTTCTCTAAGCTACACGAGCTGTACCAGTGAAACTGTTTATAAGTTTATTAGCACTATAAAGGTAGTCCTATAATCCCCCGCTACCAGTGAGAAGGGATGTCTCAATGGGATCATGGATTGGAGAATCAAGGTTAGCAGTGTTGCAACCCTACCACAAACCCCTGCTTTCCACTGGGAGTATGGCTTAATGACAGTCCTACCCACTTATGGCACATACATTTATGTTGCCATCTGCTTAGGTGTCAGCTATGGTTCAGTGGGTAACACTCTCGCCTCTGAGTGAGAAGGTTGTGGGTTCAAGTCCCACTCCAGAGCCTTGAGCACATAATCCAGGCTGGCACTCCTGGTGCAGCATTGAGGGAGTGCTGGCACTGTCAAAGGTGCTGTCTTTCGGATGAGATGTTAAACCGAGGCCCAGTCTACCCTATTACGTGGCCGTAAAAGATCCCACAGCACAATTTGTAAAAAAGCAGGAAAGTTCTCCCCAGTACGATAGCAAAATACTGCGGATGCTGGAAATCCGAAATAACAACAGAAAATGCTGGAAAAACTCAGCAGGCCAGGCAACATCCGTGGAGAGAGAAACAGAGTTAACGTTTCAGGTCAAAACCCTTATTCAGGACTGAGAAAAAAGCAAGAAATTAAACAGATTAAAAGGCCAGTTTGGGTGCTGGGAAATGGGGGAGGGATGAAAGAACAAAAGGGAAGGTCTGAGAGGTGAAACTGGCCAAACTGGCCTTTTAATCTGTTTCATTTCCTGCTTTTTTCTCAGTTCTGAAGAAGGGTTTCGACCTGAAACGTTAACTCTGTTTCTCTCTCCATGGATGTTGCCTGGCCTGCTGAGTTTTTCCAGCGTTTTCTGTTGTTATTTTTGAGTTCTCCCCAGTGTCTGGTCAATATTTATCCCTCAACCAACATTACTAAAAAACAGATTATTTGGTCATTATCACATTGTTGTTTGTGGGACCTTGCTGTGCGCATCAAATTGACTGCCACATTTGCCATATTGCAACAGTGACTTCATTTCAAAAGTACTTCATTGGCTGTAAAGCGCTTTGGGGGTGTCCTGAGGTTGTGAAAGGCGCTATCTAAATGAAAGTCTTTCTTTTTAGGAGAAAGCACTGGACAGCTGCTAGTGCCTATGCTCTCCACCTTCTGAAAAGGGGAAAAATCGAATGAACAGAAAATTAATCCAATGGTGGGGAGTTCTCGAGTCCCATGAGATTTCAGTCAGACGTCACAGGATGATCTGGGCCAGCAGCCCAAAGTGGCATAAGGCTGGGATCCAAGTTTATTTGAAAATTTAGATTTAAATGATAAAAATGTATTAGTGGTGGGCGATGTGTTGTATCTGGAAGCGTGAGCTTTTCTCTATGTTAAAGTAAAGCACTGTGACATTCTACCAAAGCCAACCTTCCATTAATGAGCCTCATTTAACAACAAGAACTACTTGCATTTATATAGCGCCTTTAATGTAGAAAGACGTCCCAAGGTGCTTCACAGAGGCGTCATCAGACAAAAATGAACGGCAAGTCAAAGGAGGAGATATTAGGAGGATCAAAAGTCCGGTAACATAGGTGGGTTTAAAGAGGGTTTTAAAGGAGGTAGGGGAGGTGGAGAGATTTAATGAGGGTATTCCAGACCATCGAGCCTTGAAGGCTGAAGGCACGGCCGCCAATGAGTATTACACTCACCAGTGTTGGGGCAGGAAAGATTTTTCCAGTTACAGGGGACAGTGCCCTACTCACTCTTACCTCATCCAATTCCCTCACTCACACTTCCACACTTGCCCCAATATGCTTGGCGTCACGGGTTCAGTCTGGGTTTTCAGCTCCTTCTCAAAGTGGGAATGAGCTCAAACAGTGTCCATGGCAACGGAGGGGGGTGATCTGATTGCGAGGCCTCCTCCTCCCCCACCCCATCCGACACACCCTCTGCTCCACTAGATAACCCAGAGGCACCCCTGCTGTATGGCGTGTGGAAGGTGCAAACATTTCCTTTTAAATAAATAACTCCAAAAGCCACAAGCTGTCGTAATGACCACATGGCAGCATAACCAGCTTTAATTTATGCAAAAATGCCGCTTATACAAAAGGAGTTGTGATGAATGAAAGGACTTGTATTTCTATAGCGCCTTTCACGACCTCAGGATGTCCTAAAGCGCTTTACAGCCAATGAAGTACCTTTGAAGTGTAGTCACTGTAGTAAAAGCAGCTGCGAAGGACTCTCCTCCTCTGAAGGCTCCCCTCGAGTTGGAGCTCGGGTCCACAGTCACTGGCTGCTCTCCAATGTCAAGTGGTCTTTGCTTTGAATCTGCGGCTGAACAGCGAGTGCTGATGGGCTATTCCATCGCAAAGGGCATCGCGGCCGTTACCAATCGCCCATTCTTACCCAGCACCCACGGACATGCATATTCCAGTAGGAGTCAATGGATAGCGTTCAGGAGCAGGAATCCCGGGATACCCCTCCTGCCGCCGCCCCCACCCCCAACACCCCCTTGTGTAGCTGTCTTAAAAAGCACTGACAGCACTCAGAGCTGGGGTGTCCGAGGCAGCAAAAGCCAGCTTTCTCCAAGTGCCTGTCACTGTGTCAGCTTGTTGTATTAGCACCAGCAGCCAAACAATGTCACAGGGGAGCATTATAACCTTTAATCTCCCTGCGGGGTTATTATACAGTGTTTTAAGTGCAGCTGATGAAAACACAATGCTGGAGTGGAACCCGAGAGCCTGCTGGTTGTTAAGCTGAACGGTTTGCAAAGAAATCATAAACCCTGATCAGTGTTTTACATGAACCAATCAAGTAACATTTATGCACGAGCTTTTGAATGTCATCCAGTGACATTACATATACCGAACCTAAACAGGATGTAAACAGGAACACTCCTGTTTGGTAATGTACAGCCCGTGTGTGTCTCAGTGTCAGTTCCTGTACATTTCCAGTACACATTGGGTAAAAGGGGATGATTCACTCCTCTCTGGTACTGTGCAGTCCTTGTGTGTCTCAGTGTCAGCTCCTGTACATGTACAGTACACTGGGTAAAAGGGAACGATTCACTCCTCTCTGGTACTGTACAGCCCATGTGTGTCTCAGTGTCAGCTCCTGTACATGTCCTGTACACACTGGGTAAAAGGGAACGATTCACTTCTGTCTGGTACTGTACGGCTCGTGTATCTCACACCCTGGAAACACCTCCAATGGAAACTGTTCCTCAAGACCTGCCAGCTCCTTGGAACTAATCCTGCAGGTTCAGTCACTGCAGTCCGCAAATGTGTGTCTGTATAAACATATTTCCCAGTAAATGCGCTGGAGTTTTGTTGGAGTACCTTATGAGTGATTAATGGATTGTTGAGATTTCACATGCATAAACACATTTCCCATTTTTATTTATGTTCTTATGAAAAGAAAGAACCTTTGCAGAGTTGTACTTGACTGTTCTGGCAATAAATCATAGGGCTGCATGATTTTCTTTCTCATGATGTTCTAGTCTTTGAAACAGTAACAGAAAAGGCTGGGAACACTCCTCAGAACTCTGGAAGGATCCATACTTGGAGCTTTCAAGACTGAGATCCATAGATTTTTGTTGGGAAAGGTATCAAGGGGTACGGAGCAAAGGATGGAAAATGAAGTTGAGGTACAGATCAGCCATGATCTAATTGAATGGCGGAACAAGCTCGAGGGGCTAAATGGCCTCCTCCTGTTCCTAATGTTCCAATCCGAAACATCAACGTTTGCGCTTTCCAGGCGTGAGCTGGAACACAGAAGTATTTTTCTCCCGAGTCGCCAGCTGCAGCGCTCCGAGAGAGGCAATCGTCCATTCCAGGAGACACCCGGGCAATCCTGGGAGGATTGTCAACACTTTATCTCTGGAAACTAGTGTCAGCCATGGCTCAGTGGGTAACACGCTTGCCTCTGAGTCAGAAGGTTGTGGGTTCCACTCCAGGGCCTTGAGCACAAAATCCAGGATGACACTTCAGTAAAGTACAGAGGAAGTGCTGCATTGGCGGAGGTGCCGTCTTTCAAATGGGACATTAAACCAAGGCCCCGTCTACCCTTTCTAGATGTAAAAGATCCCATGGTATTATTTCGAAGAGGAGCAGGGGAGTTCTCCCCGGTGTTCTGACCAATATTTATCACTAAACCAGATGATCTGGTCATTTATCATATTGCTGTTTGTGGGATTTGCTGTGCACAAACTGGCTGCCGCGTTTGCTACATTACAACAGTGACCACACTTCAAAAGTACTTCATTGGCTCCAAAGTGCTTTGGGACGTCCTGAGGTTGTGAAAGGCACTATATAAATGCAAGTCTTTCTTTCCTTTCTTCTTTTAACAGAACAAAAGTGTAGTGTATGTACCTTTAAGCAAGAACTACTTTTACAGCTCCCGTATACTGTAGTACTGGCAGTGACCACACCTGTATATAAGCCTTGAGCATGCCTCTGTACCCCCAGTCTTGAGGCTACCCTACTCCAGTAAATATCTGTTGATTGTTAAGTTACAGCATCCGTGTGGTTATTGAAAAACATCATACTCTCAGAATCACGATCTAACAGTGGCGACGAGTGTCGATTCGAATCTACCTGCAACTCTGCATTTCCCTTCGAGGATTCGCTCCGGGAGGGCGGTGGAAGAAAATCGAGGCCAGAAGCACGGGCGTCATCCACGAGCAACCGCCCAGTCGTCCGGCAGAGAGTGAACATCGCAGGGGAGGCTGTGGAGAGCCGGGCTTGGTTCCCCAGCCATGACGATCAGCAACAGACTGACGACAGGTACAACGCAGACCCTTCCCGGACAGCGGCGGCTGGAGCCGACCGACGGCGGAGAAAAAGCCGAGCAGCGTCGACGGGGTAAGATAGAGGGTGAAGCGCACAGGGCGCAGCCGGGGGTTGAAAACCGAGCAGCGTCGAGGAAAAACAAAACGGAGAGAGGGTAAAGCAGCAGCCGGGTTCAGGACCGAGCGGCGGAAACGGGAAAGGCGCACAGAAAAAAAAAAAAATTTTTAATTAAAAAACGCGCAGAGCACAGCCAGGGCTCAAGGGCTGAACAGTGTCCGCGGGGAGAAGAAGGGAGAGCGCGGGAGACGCCATTGAGAAGGAAGAGCGCGGGAGACGCCATTTTTAGAAGCCGCAGCGGAGAAGAAGGGCGAGCGCGGGAAGAAAGGAAAGCGCGGGTGATGCCATTTTGTGCCAGTGGAGAAGAAGGGAAAGCGCGGGAGATGCCATTTTTGACAGTTAAATCACACCCAGGGATGCCGAAGGGTGGCAGTATCTCTACGTTCGACAATGAAGTCGAAGATTGGGCGACATATGTGGAACGTATTGAGGTGTACTGCAGGGCGAATGAAGTGCCAGATGCTAGGAAAGCACTGGTTTTGTTAAATTCCATGGGTGCAAAAACTTATGGGTTACTGCGAAACCTAATAACCCCAGAGAAGCCTGTGAACAAGAATTTCGAAAGCATAGTAGAAATCCTACAGGACCACTTAAACCCCACACCGCTGCTGATAGCAGAACGGTTTAAGTTCCATAAAAGGAACCAACACAAAGATGAAAGCAATGCTGAGTACTTAACAGAACTGCGCAAGCTATCGAAACACTGCCAGTTTGGAGTGTGACTAGCAGATACGTTAAGGGACAAGTTTGTGTGTGGGCTTCAAAGTGAAGGAACCCAGAAACGGCTTCTATCAGAAAAGGATCTTACGCTGGACAAGGCTTTCAGTATGGCAGTATCACACGAAGCAGCCGCAAGGGGCGCTGCAGAGATACAACGGAGACCGCAAGAATATGGCACCAATGAAATGTCCTATGGAACAGGGAAGTGTTATCGCTGCAGCAGAACAACACACGACCAGAAGGATTGTTGGTTCAAGGACCAAGTGTGCAGACAGTGTGGAAAAGCAGGACACATAGCAAGAGTCTGCAGGTCTGGGAAGAAAACCAACAGCAAGAAATCTCCACAGGAGAAGTACAAAAAGGTACACAAGGTGATGGACAGTAGTTCAGACGAACAGAAAAGTGACACAGACTCCGGAAGCAAGGAGCTGGGTTGTCTGAAACTACATAAGGTAACCAAAATGGAGGATCACCAGACTATCTGGGTTAACCTCAAGATAGACGGAGTCCAAGTGAAAATGGAATTGGACACAGGATCAGCCCTAACAGTCATAAACCAAAGGGACTACAAGCGGCTATGTTCACATATACCCTTGAAAGCTACAGAGATTGTCTTGAAGACGTACACGGGGCAAAAAGTCTACCCCAAAGGAAAAATAAGGGTGAAAGTGATATACAAAGGCCAGGAAATACCTAAAATGGACATATATGTATTGCCAGATGGAGGACCACCACTGCTAGGACGTGAATGGATCCGGAAGATACAATTAGATTGGCATTCCATACAGGCACTGAAGGTTGAGGCCAAAAAGGATGACGACGTCACACCTGGACGACTGTCAAAAATGCTAATTGACGCAAAAGAAGTGTTCCAGGAGGGACTCGGAACACTAAAAGGCATAACAGCAACGATTAAAATAGAGGAAAATGCAAGCCCAAAGTTTCTTACGGCCAGACCAGTGCCTTATGCGATCAGACCAGCCGTCGAAGCAGAACTGGAAGGGTTGGAACGTTCAGGAGTATTGTCCAAAGTAGACTGGAGCGAGTGGGCTACACCCATTGTTCCTGTAATGAAGAGGTCGTTGAGTAATACGCCTGGGGAACCAAAGAAGGTCTGCATCTGTGGGGATTTTAAGGTGACAGTGAACCCAGTCCTTCACACGGTACAATATCCGCTTCCACGAATTGAGGATATTTTCGCCTCGCTATCTGGAGGTAAACGCTTCACCAAAATTGATCTAGCCCAGGCGTAATTGCAAACGGAGGTAGAAGAAGCCTCGAAACAATACCTTACGATCAACACTCAAAGGTCTCTATCAATACAACCGGCTGGTGTTCGGGGTAGCATCGGCTCCGGCTATTTGGCAAAGGGCGATGGATCAAGTCCTGCAAGGGATTCCAGGGACCCAGTGTTATTTGGACGACATCCTGGTCACGGGCGAAAATGACAGTGATCACCTCGCCAACTTGGAGAAGGTGCTCACCAGATTAAAGGAATATGGGCTATGAGCTAATCGCCACAAGTGCGAGTTTTTCTAGAAGCTGATCTCGTATTGTGGCCACGTCATCGATGAAGAGGGGTTACATAAGTCCCCTGAAAAGATTGAGGCAGTGGTCAAGGCTCCAGCACCGGAAAATGTGTCACAACTGAGGTCGTTCCTCGGGCTGGTAAACTACTACCATAAGTTCTTACCAAATTTGTCCACGGTATTACACCCACTGAACACCCTACTGCAAACAGGGGTACCATGGAAGTGGAATGACGAATGTAGACGAGCTTTCCAGAAGTGTAAAAAATTAATCACATCAAAAGAGGAGTTGGCCCATTTCAACCCAGCACTACCAATTTGTTTGGCATGTGATGCATCACCCTATGGTATTGGAGCGGTGCTGTCGCACAAATTCCCAGACGGGTTGGAGAGGCCAGTAGCCTTTGCGTCTCGGTCATTAACCTCAGCCGAGCGCAACTACGCCCAGATTGACAGGGAGGCCCTCAGCCTAGTATGGGGAGTAAAAAAATTCAACCACTATCTGCATGGGCAGAAGTTCACCTTGCTGACTGACCACCAACCACTTGTCTCCATCTTTAATCCTAAGAAGGGCGTTCCAGTGATGACTGCACAACGGTTACAAAGATGGTCCCTGTTTCTAGGGGCGAATCAATATGAAATAGAATATAAAGGCACGAAACAGCATGGAAACGCTGATGGGCTATCGTGCCTGCCACTGCCTACTGTGGAGGAAGCACCAGCAGTGGACCCTATCGAGATATTTTATTCATCAATAATTGAACGATTGCCAGTAACGAACGCGGATATAGAGAAGGAGACCCGCAATGATCCGACGCTGTCTCGGGTATATGATTTGACGGTGAGGGGATGGCCAACACATGGCGACTCACTGTTGCCAGCATTCTCATCCAGAAGAGAACAGCTGTCAGTATGCCAGGGGACAGTGATGTGTGGATCCAGAGTGGTGATTCCACCCAAGTTAAGGGAGAGAGTGCTAAATGAGCTTCATGAAGGTCATCTGGGGGGAGTGAAAATGAAAAGCCTTGCTAGGGCTTATGTGTGGTGGCCAGGAATCGATCAACAAATCAAAGACCTAACTAAGAGCTGCTCAGGATGCCAGAAAGTCCAAAATGCACCACCACATGCCCCTCTACACCCATGGGAGTGGCCCTCCTCTCCATGGCAACGGGTGCATATTGATTTCGCTGGTCCATTCATGGACTCAATGTTCTTAATAGCAGTGGATGCTCATTCGAAATGGCCCGAGATGATAAAAATGTCCTCAACCACTAAAGAGAAAACAATTGCAGTCCTACGGACCATATTTGCCAGGAACGGCTTGCCAGAGCAGATTTGCTCTGATAATGGACCACATACATCAAGATGGAGCCCGAGACGGTCCGGTGCTAGCGCGCTCTCCCTGCTTTGGGCGGCCCGCTCTCACCGCTCGCTCCCACAACCGGAGCGAGGTGTTCGGCGAGTCGGGCGGAGGCAGCACAGCACGGCAAGCAGCAGCAGCCACGTCGACCCGCTAGGGCACGTTGGCCGGCCGCTCCTCAGCGGGAAGAGATTCCGACCGGGAGGAGGGGAGCTGAGCATGGCGCCCAGAGGCTGGACCGGAAGCGGGAGAAGCAGGCCTGGGCCGTCGGACTGTGGAGCCGGCGACGGTGAGGTGGAGGCCACGGCGACCGGAGGATGTGTTGGGCGAGTCGGGCGGAGGAGCGCAGCGCATCGGGACGCAGCAGCAGACTCGACGACTCGCAGTCCGACTGGGAGGAGGGGAGCCAGGAATGGTGGCCAGAGGGTGAGCGGGAGAAGCAGGCCACCACACGTGGAGCCGAGCCGGCAACAGTGAGGAGGACGGAGCGACTGAGGGACACCGTGCTACCACTGCCACTGGATGCCAAAGAATTGACTTTCTGAACATGGCGCTTTAAAAATAGCTGACGTGTCTCTGTGAGCTCCCACAGCTTTATTGTGGGAGTGATTGGGGAGTAAGCATTCCATTGTACTAGTTACATATGGCAAATAAAGAATCTTGAATCTTGAATCTTGAGTTTGTGTCCGAAGAGTTTTGAAAATATATGAGAAGGAATGGGGTAAGGCATTACACATCCGCCCCGTATCATCCAGCCACAAATGGATTGGCTGAGAGGTTCGTACAAACCTTTAAGAAGGCGATAAAGGCCATGTGCGACGATGAAATTCCACTACAGCATAAGGTGGACAATTTCTTATTAGCCTACCGAAACACGACACATGCAGTTACCAACCAGACCCCGGCCATGATGTTCTTTAACCGAAGGTTGAGATCTCGTCTGGACTTGCTCAGACCAAATGTGCGAAGAAATGTTGAGGATAAACAATTCCAGCACATCAATGAGAAGCCGACAAGGAGCTTCAACGTAGGACAACCAGTCTTGGCCCGTGACTACCGAACAGAGAAATGGCAACCCGGAACGATATGCACACGGCAGGGGCCATTAATGTACACAGTGGATGTCGGGGAGAACATTGTGAGACACCACGTCGATCAGATCTTAGCGTCACAGGAACGAGTCAACCCCATGTCTCGCGTACCTGGGGATGAACCCGACACACCGGTAGCATCTGCCTCTGAACCAGTAGCAGTGGAAACCGATGAACTAACCGACGAAAAGGGGCCAGAATCGCCTCCGCACCAAGAACAAGAACCTCAGGAAAGGCGCTATCCCGAAAGGATCAGGAAGCCGCCCCAAATACTGAATCTATAAATGGACTATTGTTGTTTAATGTACATGTTAAAGTGTTAATTGTTATTTGAATATTATGGGTACTGCTAATCTAAAAGGGGAGGAATTGTAGTGTATGTACCTTTAAGAGAGAGCTACTTTTACAGCTCCTGTATACTGTAGTACCGGCAGTGACCACACCTGTATATAAGCCTTGAGCATGCCTCTCTACCCCCAGTCTTGAGACTACCCTACTCCAGTAAATACCTGTTGATTGTTAAGTTACAGCATCCGTGTGGTTATTGAAAAACATCATACTCTCAGAATCACGGATCTAACAAAAAGTACCTCCTAACAAGTGTTGGAGCCATGTCACACTGTTTACCCCACAAGATTTCCCCAGTAGTGCGCTTGTCATCAGGGCAACTTTATAAAAAGAAACCGATGGGTACGGTGGTGTGGTGGTTATGTTACTGGACTAGTAATCCAGAGATCGCGTAGTTCAAAACCCACCATGGCATTTTGAGGGTTTGAATTCAGTGTAGAAATAAAAATCTGAAAATAAAAAGCTGGTATAAAATACGTATGAATAAAAAGTGACTTTAGGGAAGGAAACCAAGGTGGTTGACTCTTAACTTCCCTCCAAAGTGGCCTAGCAGGCCATTCAGTTGTATCAAAACCAAGAAGGCGGCCCACCATCACCGTCTCGAGGGCAATTAGGGATGGCCAATAAATGCCAGTCTTGCCAGCGATGCCCACATCCCTAGAATAGTAAAACAAAAAGAGGGCATCACTCACTGTAAATCCAGCTGAGCAATCAAAGCAGTAGCACCCAGAGCTGAACGTTACCACATGGCAGGTGTCGCAATGTGAGTGCATCGGCCCCCTGACCAGGAACTGATCAATGGCTCAGCTCTGCCCAGCTGGAGTCAAATCTCAAGAAAAGGCCCCTTAGAGCACGACACAAGATTTTAAAATGTGTCAGTAAATCCACTACCGTTAACAGTAGCAATTCAAAGCACACTGCTCTAAATCCAAACCCTGAAATGATCTTTCACCTGATAACAAGAAAAAAGGCCAAGTATCAGGTGATGTCAACAAGGAGCATTAGCCAATTGGAGATCACATTCAACGTTGCCATCAAAAGCAATGGAGAGAAAATGGGATATGGGAATTTGAAGAATGCAAGTGAAAGGGTCTTTTTGGTCCATGGGAATTCTGTACATGAAAACAAGGGGGAATGGAAACAAGGGGGAATGGACTTAATTACTGCAATTCCATGCAACAGAACAGGAAAAGGAGCCGTCTGGCCCATTCAAATCCAATTCAGTAGGACTGAATCAAAAAGGGTTTGATAGATAAGGAAGCTTCCGTACAGTGACTAACATACTCTTTGTAGATAAGAGTCCTCCTCAGTATTTCACCCTCTAGAACACTCCTACTGATTATCTGTCAAACAGTGGCAACAGAGTAATAGTCCAATCCCCAAACAGAGGGCTAAATTATGCTCCTAAATTAATCGAGATCCCCAAAAATAATTAAACGTGGTGAGCATGTCAACAAGATTGTTAGAACCAACCTACATCATCACATCACACACCGAATGCTGGACTCAGTATGCTGCACTGCAGGGCCTATTCCACGAGAAATGCAGGGGGGTGGGGGCGGTCACACAGCACAGTGAGGACATGGCTCAACACTTCCCTGAGAAATGTTGTACTCCAGGTTCACCAGGAGGGGAAAACATTGATGGGGAAAGGGCAATAAATTTTGGTCCAGGTTTTTAATAGACATGCAATTCTGGGTGCCACACCTTAGGAAGAATGTCCAGGCCTTGGAGAGGGTACAGAGGAGATTTATTAGAATGGTACCAGAGATCAGGGATTTCAGCTATGTGGAGAAGCTGGGATTGTTCTCCTTAGAGCCTTAGGTTAAGGGGAGATTTGATAGAGGTGTTCAAAATTATGATAGAGTAAATAAGGAGAAACTGTTTCCAGTGGCAGGAGGGTCGGTAACCAGAGGTCACAGATTTAAGATAATCGGCAAAAGAACTGGAGGGGAGATGAGGAGAACGTTTTTTTACTCGGCAAGTTGTTATGATTTGGAACGCACTGCCTGAAAGGGTGGGCAGAAGCAGATTCAATAGTTACTTTCAAAAGGGAATTGGATAAATACTTGAAGGGGAAACATGTGCATGCTCTGGAGAAAGAGCAGGGCAGTGGGACTAATTGGACAGCCGAATAGCCTCTTTCTGTGCTGTAAGATTCTATGATCCAAACTCCCATGACTTAATCCTGTATCTCATGATGTGGAAGTGGAAGTCATTTAAAATTTCAACTAACTTAGATCACAACAAAGCAAGCAGTAGAACTTCCCATGCCCTGCCCCACCTACTATCCTGGCCCAGGACTAGGCTTGGGACTTGGGGAAAAATGGTAACCCTTCCCCATATGCTATGATTCCAGAAGTGATGTTCAGCCTGCCTGTGGAGAATGCTTTTCTAACACAGTGAAATTATTTCACTATATCTGCATGCAATAAATAGAAGAGTAGATGTTCTTTGAATAGTTTATGATCCTTTTAGGTTTTACTCACCACAGCAGATTCACTGGGCCTCTGCTCTGCTATATTTAAAACACATTTATTTGCAACACAAAATCTGAATTTTTCTACCAGCTCACATAAATTTGGCTGCCTCCAGTAACAACCATACTGAGATCTAGGATCCAATAGTGCCAGCTTCTTGAAGGGGGTGCAGTAAACATGTGGTACTCAATGAGCCTGACAGCTTCACCTGAACTGAAAAATAACAGTGCTGATGCTGGCAAACTTACTGACTTTTGTTTACAAAAAGAACTGAAGCATAAATTTTTCTTAACCTATTAGGGTGTGCCTTTAATCATGCAGAGCGTAGCCGCAGGAAGGGAAAATAAATCACTACTTTTACTACAGGCAGCAACTGAATTACATCTTAACCTCTTGGCTGACCTCAAGTGTGCCACATTCTTAATGAAATGAAACAGCACAGATCGGAGGTCAAACACAGCAGTCAACCTCCAGCATCGTACATGCCTGCCCTCATGATTGTCTTGGGAATAAAGTCACATGGTACAGATGAAGGCAGCCATTCAGCCCTTCCTCCCAGTGAAACTTCTGCTCCTCCATCACAAAGCTTATGTTTCCCCCCACCCGCCCTTCGCATCAGGTCAAAAGGGTGGGTGGGGGGTTGGAGTAGTATGCTGTGTGCGTCATAGGCATTTACAGCATTGACTGGCTTTCAAAATGAGTGAATAAACAACAACTTGCATTTATACAGTGCTTTTAATGTCCTAAGGCACTTCACAGGAGTGTAATCAGACAAAATTTGACACCGAGCCACACAAAGATATATTAGGACAGGTGAGCAAAAGCTTGGTCAAAGAGGTAGGTTTTAAGCTGCATCTTAAAGGAAGAGAGAGCGGTAGAGAGGCAGAGAGGTTTGGGGAAGAATTCCTTGGTGCCTAAACGTCTGAATGCACACATCAAATCTTAATGGTATAACGGGTGCAATTCAATAGTTAAGCAAATTAAATCAGATTTTTTTAACTGGTGAATAATGATTTTGAATATGCAGCTTCATTTTCTTATTCTTTTTTTGAGGTGTTCCCCAATCCACATACCTTCACTTGTTGAGGGGACGCTGCCTCCCTCCAGGCTTCTGTTATTGCTGCCCAGCAGCCATTCACCAAGGTGGGAGGGGCTGACCCACTTCACCTTCCCTCCTCCCCCACAGGTTACTGCCTGGCCTCCCCTCATCAAGAACTGGAAAACTCAAAGAAAGAACTTGCATTTCTATAGCGCATTTCACGACCTCAGGACATCCCAAAATGCTTCACGCCAATGAAGTACTTTTGAAGTGTAGTCACTGCTGTCATGTAGGAAATGCATTTGCGCAGAGCAAGATCCCACAAACAGCAATGTAATAATGACCAGATAATCTGTTTTAGGGGGATGAGTGCTACCATTGAGCCACAGCTGACACCTGGAGGGATGAATTTATTTTAAAAAAGAGCAAATAACTTTTTAAGACTGAGGATACAGAAAGGAAATGGGGGATCTTCTGATGTCGACACTGTGACATCATCTGGCTGGCTGTAATCGTTGCTAAAACTAGCACCCATGCGGGTGAGAGCAAACTTAGAAAAATAAAGAGTAATGGATGCTTCAAATCCACAACGCGCTTCGAACAAGCAAGTGCGAGAGAGGAATGATTAATCGGAATATCCCCCTTGTTTTAATCAATCATTAAATCTTGGCTCGTGCAGACTTGTAAAGTGAAAGCTCGATAGTGTGAAGCAGCTTCGGAAAGTGAAAAGCTTTCCTCTGCGCGTGACTGACTCTGCTAGTGGAGGGGTTCCTCCAGAATCTGACCTATTTAGGAGATCCTACACTGAAATTTAGCCAAGTGTACAAATGCTGTCGTCTGCCATATATAAATCCTGGATCAGTCTCCCAACCCGGCACAGAGTCTTGTGCTAGGCCTGTACACTTAAATCATCCACATCACCAGCTGCACCCCCTGAAGGCTTGGCCATCGAATTCCAGGCCAGTCTGCGTACACGATTTATTTAGAGGGCCCCGGTGAATCATCTAACCTGCCTGTGAACTGCAGCCAATTGCTGAGAGTGAACACCAACCATCCATCAAATCCATTCCAATGTTCTTTCTCCCTGGAACATGCATTCTCTGGCTGCACTAACTGAGTTAGAGAGGCTACGGTACATAGGAACACAGGGACAGGAGGAGGCCATTCAGTCCCTCGAGCCTGTTCCAGCATTCAATTAGTTCATGATGGCTGATCTGTATCTTAACTCCATCGACCCATCTTGGTTCCCTATCCATTAATACCCTTGCCCAACAAAAAATCTATCAATCTCAGTTTTTAAATTTTCCCTCAACAACTTCTTGGGGCGGGGGGGGGGGGGGGGGGGGGAGAAAACTCCAGATTTCCACTACCCTTTGTGTGAAGAAGTGCTTCCTGACGTCACCCTTGAACGGCCTGGCTCGAATTTTAAGGTTGTGCCCCCTTGTTCTGGACTCCCCCCATCAGAGGAAATAGTTTCTCTCTATCTATGCTATCAAATCTTTTAATCTTTTTAAACCCCTTAATAAATTCACCCCTTAATCATCTATACTCAAGGGAATACAAGCCTAGTCTATGCAAGCTGTCCTCATAATTTAACCCTTTTAGCCCCTGGTATCATTCTGTTGAATCTGCGCTGCACCCCCTCAAAGGCCAATCTCCTTCCTGAAGTGCGGTGCCCAGAACTGAATGCAGTGTCCAGATGGGGTCTGACCAGAGCTCTGTACAGCTGTAACATAACTTCCGCCCCTTTGTATTCTATCCCTCTTGAGATAAAGGCCAACATTCCATTAACCTTACTGATTATTTTTTGTACCAGTCCACCAGCTTTTTGTGATTTCTGTACTCGGACCCCTAAATCTCTCTGCTCCCCCACAGTTATTAGCCTCTCGCCATTTACTAAATTTTTGGTCTAGCCGGTGGGACACAACAGGCCCAAGACCATTAATAACATGAAAAGGATTTCTGATCTGCAAGGGAAGCTTCACAACCTGAGGTTGGGATTTACAGCACTGTGTGTTTCTACTGAAGATGCAGAGTGATGATTACAAGTGAGATACACAAAGTAATCTAAACTATGGGTCTGGGTGAAACAATGAGGGCGATTTTAACTTTTGGTGTTAGTGTAACATGGACGATATTGGATCGGCTGCTGATGATACTCTCTGTTAAGCTTTTCCTTTCCATGAAGTCAATGAAAAGGACAATTGGATGGGTGTATAATAAGCGGCCGATCCAACATCCCCTGTTTTACCCCATCACCCAAGTTACCCCCAATGGATCAGGATAACAGGCTTTGGCTTCTAGAGATTGAATCTGAATGTAGACCAGAGAGCAGGGATGAAAGTCTCCTCTTTCTGATGAATTGTCCTATTACCTCTGGTTCCTGTGTTCCAATCCAACCCAAACAGCAGAGCGAAGGTTTCCACTTTCTGATAGGAAATTGGGTGTTGCAATTGGTTAACACCATTGTCCATTCATCTTTATAAACCAATGGGATGAAACTCTCTTCTCTCCGATTTTGTGACCTTAATGGAAGAGAATACGATCTCCAGAGCATCTTGTGATGCCTTCCAATTCAGTATTCCATCTCCTTACTTTATTTTCTGATAATATCACCACTACAGACAGAGCCCGAGAAATGAATACTTTTATTGCACACACCGCTTTCTGTGGGATGCTGCCAATTCTCACAATGGATAGCATTGTACCTTGATCCAGCTGAATAGATTCTCAATATCAATAAAGGTGAGAAGCAGGAGTAATGCTCGATGTTTGGGTAAAGGAGCTTTTTTCCTTTGTGCAAACTATTTTCTCCAGAAAATGGGATCAATGAGGTGTTTAGTCTGTTCAAATTCAATTGTTGGCTTTTGGCGTGTTTGACATAAGGCCAATTACTCTGTGCACGTATCAGTTGTGAAGGTCCCTCGTGGCTGGCTGTTATTGTTGGCAGCAGTCCAACAGTCCAGTGGATGTGATGTATTTGGATTTTCAGAAGGCATTCGATAAGGTGCCACACAAGAGGTTTTTAAACAAAATTAGGGCTCATGGGATTAGGAGTAATAGAAACATAGAACATAGAAAAATAGGAGGAGTATCCCGAGACTGTGACCCCTCATTCTAGACCCTCCAGCCAGGGGAAACATCCTTCCTGCATCCAGTCTGTCTAGCCCTGTCAGAATTTTATACGTTTCAATGAGATTCCCTCTCATTCTTCTAAACTCCAGTGAATACAGGCCTAGTCGACCCAATCTCTCCTCATATGACAGTCCTGCCATCCCAGGAATCAGTCTGGTGAACCTTTGCTGCACTCCCTCTATGGCAAGTATATCCTTTCTTATGTAAGGAGACCAAAACTGCATACAGTACTCCAGGTGTGGTCTCACCAAGGCCCTGTACAACCTACTTGCTCCTGTACTCAAATCCTCTTGCAATGAAGACCAACTTACCATTTGCCTTCCTAACTGCTTGCTGCACCTGCATGTTTGCTTTCAGTGACTGGTGTACAAGGACATCCAGGTTCCTTTGTACATCAACATTTCCCAGTCTATCACCATTTAAATAATACTCTGCCTTTCTGTTTTTCCTACCAAAGTGGATAACTTCACATTTATCCACGTTATACTGCATCTGCCATGTATTTGCCCACTCACTTAACCTGTCTAAATCGCCTTGAAGCCTCTTTGCATCCTCCTCACAACCCCACCTAGTTTTGTGTCGTCAGCAAACTTAGAAATATTACATTTGGTTCCCTCATCCAAATCATTGATATATATTGTGAATAGCTGGGGCCCAAGCACAGATACCTGTGGTACCCCACTAGTCACCGCTTGCCACCCCGAAAAAGACCCATTTATTCCTACTCTTTGGTTCCCGTCTGTTAACCAATTTTCAATCCATGCCACTATATGGGACCCGGGTTCGAATCCGGCCTCGGGCGACTGTCTGTGTGGAGTTTGCACATTCTCCCCGTGTTTGCGTGGGTTTCCTCCGGGTGCTCCGGTTTCCTCCCACAGTCCAAAGATGTGCGGGTTAGGTTGATTGGCTATGATAAATTGACCCTTAGTGTTAGGGGGATTAAATGGGGATATGTGTTGGTGTGGGGATTGGGTGGGATATGTGTCGGTGCAGGCTCGATGGGCCGAAATGGCCTCTATCTGCACTGTGGGGTTTCTGTGATTTCTGTGATTACCCTCAATCCCATGTGCTTTAATTTTGCATACTAACCTCTTTTGTGGGACTTTATCAAAGACCTTCTGAAAATCCAAATACACCACATCCACTGGTTCTCCCTTATCTATTCTACCAGTTACATCCTCAAAAAACTCCAGTAGGTTTGTCAAACACGATTTCCCTTTCATAAATCCATGTTGAATTTGTCTAATCCCGTTGATATTTTCTAAGTGTCCTGTTATCACATCCTTTATAATAGACTCTACTACTGATGTTAGGCTAACCGGTCTGTAGTTCCCTGTTTTCGCTCTCCCTCCTTTTTTAAATAGTGGGGTTACATTTGCCACCCTCCAATCTGCAGTGACTGTGACTGTTGAATTTTGGAAAATGACAACCAATGCATCCACTATTTCCATGGCTACCTCTTTTAGTACTCTGGGATGCAGATTATCAGGCCCTGGGGATTTATCGGCTTTCAGTCCTATTAATTTCTCCAGCACTATTTTTTTACTAATACTAATTTCCTTTAATTTCTCCTTCTCACTAGACCCTTGGTTCCCTAGCATTTCTGGGAAGTTATTTGTGTCCTCTTCCGTGAAAGCAGAGCCAAAGTATTTGTTTAATTTTGCTCTGTCATTTCCTGGTTCCCCATTATAAACTCTCCCGTTCCTGACTGTAACGGACCTACATTTGTCTTCACTGCTCTTTTTACATACTTGTAGAAACTATTACAGTCCGCTTTTATGTTCCTTGCAAGTTTACTCTCATACTATATTTTTCCCCTCTTAATCAATCTCTTGGTCCTTTTTGCTGAATTCTAAACTGCTCCCAATCCTCAGCCTTGCTACTTTTTCTGGCAACTTTATATGACTCCTCTTTGGATCTAATAGTATCCTTAATTTCTTTTGTTAGCCATGATTGGGCCGCTTTTCCTTTTGTATACGAGCATGGATTGAGGATTGGTTAACGGACAGAAAACAGAGAGTACCGCAAGGGTCAGTGCTTGGGCCTCAGCTATTCACAATCTACATTGATGATTTGAATGAGGGGACCAAATGTAATATATCCAAGTTTGCTGATGATACAAAGCTGGGTGGGAATGTAAGTTGTGAGGAGGCTGCAAGGAGGCTTCAAGGGGATATAGACAGGCTAAGTGAGTGGGCAAGAACATGGCAAATGGAATATAATGTGGAGAAATGTGAAGTTTTCCAATTTGGTAGGAATAATAGAAAAGCAGAGTATTTTTTGAATGATGAGAGATTGGGAAATGTTGGTGTTCAGAGGGACCTGGGTATCCTTGTACACGAATCACTGAAAGTTAACATGCAGGTACAGCAAGCAATTAGGAAAGCAAATGGTATGTTGGCCTTTATTACAAGAGGATTTTGAGTATAAGAGTAAAGACGTCTTACTGCAATTATATAGGGCCCTGGTGAGACCACACCTGGCGTATTGTGTACAGTTTTGGTCTCCTTACCCAAGGAAGGATATACTTGCCATAGAAGGAGTGCAACGAAGATTCACCAGACTGGTTCCTGGGATGGGGGGATTGTCCTATGAGGACAGATTGAAAAGACTAGGCCTATATTCTCTAGAGTTTAGAAGAATGAGAGGTGATCTCATTGAAACATACAAATGCCTTCACTCAGAGGGTGGTGAATCTTTGGATGCTCAGTCATTGAGTATATTCAAGACAGAGATCGATAGATTTTTGAATATTAAGGGAATCAAGGGATATGGGGATAGTTCAGGAAAGTGATGATGAGGTAGAAGATCAGCCATGATCTTATTGAATGACGGAGCAGGCTTGAAGGGCGAAATAGCCTTCGCCTGCTCCTATTTCTTATGTTCTAATCTCTGTCCAACACCAATCAATGCCTCGCTCCTTTGAAAGGCTCACCGTTGTACCACGTGAACGGATTCTTGGAATTAGATCCCCAGCGTTTACTGAAGACTCACCCGCACCAACCTGCTCGACAGCTTTCTACGGGGGAGAAATTGGGTGTACCTTTGTGCCTCCAGTTATCACCTAACGGAGCGCTAAGCACTTACCGACTGGGCGAGAAGATCAACTCCCGCTATACTCGGCGGGAGGTTTGCGGCGGCGGCATGGCGTTGCGCCCCGATCTCCTTCAGCCAGAGATCATGACGTCATCGCCGTGCGCATCGCCCCGGTAGCACCCCGGACTCGAACTTCGGTTCCGCCCCCTGCAGCATTGCCGGGTGACAACACCGACAGCTGCAGGAGGCATTCATCGGCAACCTCGCCTTTAAGTAAGTGGAAAAAATTCTCAAATGGTCTTTGTTTTTTTTCCCTTTGTCCTCGCCAGCGATCGATCAGCCCGGCACTCTGCTGCAGTGCATCGGGCTGATCGGGCCGGATCGCGGCTACCATCAGGGACCAGGTAAGTTTTTTCCTTGCAGAACCTGCAGCGATGGCCCTTCCCTTTAAGGGAACGAAGGAGCCTTCTAACGCAGCAGTGCTGCATGGCCCATTGTGCAGCACTGCAAACTTACCGCCCTGCCTGCTGCCTGTTGCGCTCCAGGAAGGAAGTGGAGCGCTTGATTCAGCGCTCCACTTCCTTCCTGGAGCGCAAATCCTAAGTTTTTAAAAAGGTGAAAGACTAACTTTTTCAACTTTTAAAAGTTAGCGCCCCGAATGGGGCGATACCGAATTTCTCCCCCTACATCTCTGGGCGCGTGTGACTGCCACTGGCTGTGGCAGAGGTGGGATTGCCACAGGCCTCTGCTCCAAGAAGCACCTACTGAACAGTTCCTTGGCCGTGTTGCTTTGGCTGCCTTTTATGGATGTCTTGCCTCAACAAATATATTAATCAGGTGGTTTTACACCCCGCCCAATATTGCCCTCTGTTGACTTCAATAGACAGTGAAATCGGGCGGGTGTAAAACCAGCGTCCCACTTGAACCTGTCCATGTCCCGGCCCAGCGGGGTCGGTTAAAATTGCTGCTTTGATTCTATAATTACAGTTTTCAGCTCTGCAGCTTGACTTGAGACACAATTCCGCCATCCCCCCACCCCGGTTCATGTTACTTCTTCTTAGGCAGTCCCTTGGAACCGAGGGCGACTTGCTTCCACACTAAAAATGAGTTCTCAGGTGACTGATGAGTCCAATGCAGGACCTACAGTCTATCACAGGTGGGGCAGACAGTGGTTGAAGGGGCGGGTGGGTGGGGTGCTTGGGTTGACGTGCGCTCCTTCTGCTGCCTGCGCTTGGCTTCCGCTTGCTCCTGGCGAAGAGACGCGAGGTGTTCGGCGCCTTCCCGGATGCTTCTCCTCCACTTTGTGTGGTCTTGGGCCAGAGATTCCCAGGTGTCAGTGGGGATGGTGCACTTTTTCAAGGCGGCTTGGAGGGTGTCCTTGAAGTGTTTCCTCTGCCCACCTGGGGCTCTCTTGCCGTGTCAGAGCTCCGGGTAGAGCGCTTGCTTTGGGAGCCTCGTATTGGGCATGCAGACGATGTGGCCCGTCCATCGGAGCTGATCGAGCGTGGTCAAAGCTTCGATGCTGGGGATGTTAGCCCGAGCGAGAACACTGATGTTGGTGCACCTATCCTGCCAATGGATTTGCAGGATCTTGCGGTGGCAGCGTTGGTGGTACTTCTCCAGTGCTTTGAGGTGCCTGCTGTACATGGTCCATGTCTCTGAAGCATAAAGGAGGGCGGGTATCACTACTGCTCTGTAGACCATGAGCTTGGTGCTGGGTTTGAGGTCCTGGTCTTCAAATACTCTCTTCCTCAGGCGACCAAAGGCTGTGCTGGCACACTGAAGGCGGTGTTGGACTTCGTCATCGACGTCTGCCCTTGTTGACAGTAGGCTCCCGAGTTATGGAAAGTGGTCCACGTTGTCCAAGGCCTCGTCGTGGATTTTGATAATTGGGGAGCAGTACTGTGTGGCGGGGGCAGGTTGGTAGAGGACCTTTGTCTTACGGATGTTTAGTGTAAGGCCCATGCTCTCATACGTTTCGGTGAAAGTGTTGACGATGGTTTGGAGTTCGACCTCAGAGTGTGCGCAGACACAAGCGTCATCTGCATACTCTAATTCGATGACAGAGGATGGGACGACCTTGGATCTGGACTGGAGGCGATGGAGGTTTAACAGTTTCCCATTTGTTCTGTAGATTAGCTCCACTCCAGCAGCGAGCTTACTGAGGGTGAGATGGAGCATTGCAGCCAGGAAGATCGAGAAGAGTGTTGGTGCGATGACACAGCCTTGCTTGACCCTGGTTCGTACACGAATTAGGTCTGTGGTGGATCCGTTGGTCAGGATCATGGCTTGCATGTCGTCATGAAGCAGGCAGAGGATAGTGACAAACTTTTGAGGGCAGCCGAATTTGAGGAGGACACTCCATAATGCCTCACAGTTGATGGTGTCGAAGGCCTTTGTGAGTTCAAAGAAGGCCATGTAGAGCGGTTGGTGCTGTTCCCTGCATTTCTCTTGTAGTTGATGCGCCGCCCCAGTTCATGTAACTAATATCCTCTGGTCAGGATAGTGCCAGGATTGTGTTGTGTGCTGGGCTGGGCTTCTGCTGGCTCATTTACTTCGCCTGGTCACTGAGCCTTAGCTAGTGCCTCAGTTTCACTGGCCAATCCTACGTGGGAAGGTCGAGCTCTTTTTTGGGCCAAGCTGTGCTCAGATCATTCTCAGGGTCAAGGAAGGAGCGGTCGGGAGCAGCAATGTTAACGTGCTTAAGGAGGGGCCGTGGTGAGAAGCAACAGACCGAGGTCACATGACAGCAAAATGACATGGCGCTTCTTCGAGAACAGGCGCGCCGTAAGGTCAGAAACCACTATGTCTTCTCAAGGGTAACCAGGGATGGGAAATAAATGCCGGCCTTGCCAGCCACACCCACATCCCAAGAATGAATATTTAAAAAGAGCCATTCAGGACAGGAAGGTGGCAGATTCCATCCAGGGTCTGTGCTGAGTTAGCCGATCCTAACCAGGCCAGCGGTTGTGACTGCGGCTGGATAATTGGTTGCAGTATTCCGAGCTAGGGAAAGGCAGAAAACCAACCAGTGCTCCTGGTCATAATCCAATGGTCTTTGTTAGCAAGTATGTGTCTGTGCCATTTCGGATGAAGACAGGGTCAAAGCTCAGCTGTGGGTTCCCCCATCGCTGAATGGTGTGCCGACACTCATTGTACAAGCTAATACATAAAGGTCAACATTTAACAATAGATTCGTTGAAGGAAAGGAGGAAAAAGGAGATAAAGAACTTTACAGCCAATTGATTACTTTTTGAAGCATTGTAATGTAGCAAGGTTCCACAAACAGCAATGACATAAGTGACCAGATAATCTGTTTTAGTGATGTTGGTTGATGGATAAAGATTGACCAGGACACCGGGGAGAACTCCCCAGCTCTTCTTCGATGTAGTGCTATGGGATCTTTTACATACACGTGAGAGGGCAGACGGGGCCTCGGTTTAACATCTCATCCGAAAGACGGCACCTCCTACACTGCAGCACTCCCTCAGTACTGCACTGGGAGTGTCAAGTGGGGCTTGAACCTACGATGTTCTGACTCAAGGGTGAGAGTGCTGCCAACTGAGCCACAGCTGACACCTATAGGAACAGGGTGGATACATGGGATTAGAACTACCTATTGTGTGGAGGGTATACGGCAACAGGGATTGGTTGGGCCGTACGGCCTGTTTCCATGTTGTAAGTTCAATGTAATTCTGTGTATAAAGAATGGCCACTGTTTGCATGGAATTGGGCTCCGCTTAATCAGTGCCTTCAGGAGAGAAGGGAAAGGAAGGGGGAAAAGAACTTGTAATAAAGAGGTGACAACACAAATGGAATGGCGGGTGTAGCTTGGAACAGTAACACGGCAAACACTTTCAGCTTGTTCACTGGCCTGTGCCCAATGGTGTGAGTATTAAGATGGCGGCAGGTCCCTAGATGTACTGCTAATTGCTGCAAATGACACGGGTCTAGACAGTGACTACATCGTGATGGTCATGTTCCCATTTTGCACGATCGCTCCCCTTTCTCCATGCAAGAGCCAAAATAGAAGACAACTTGGGCACAATCGGAGAGCAGATAATATTTTTTTTAAACTTGTGTGTAATGAACTGATGTTCAATCTAATGTACGCCATTAACACATGGTGTGAAATCACTGCCGTATTCTTCAACCAGCCAGTGATTGAAAAGGCTCCCGGGGGATGCAGGAGGGTTTGAGAAGCAGCTTGGGGCAGCTGTGTTATATCACTTAACCAGTTAATAAAAAAACATCAACCCTGGGAGTGCAGCAGAGAGCTTACTGGGAGCCGTTAGCTCTTTAGGAACAAAGGAACAGGAGTAGGCCATTCAGCCCCTCGAGCCTTGCCCCCACCCCCCCTCATTCAATTAGATAATGGCTGATCTGTATCTTAACTTCATCTACCCGCCTTGGTTCGATAAACCTTAATACCCTTGCCTAACAAAAATCTATCAATCTCAGTTTTAAAATTTTCAATTGACCCCCAGCCTCAACAGCTTTTTGGGGGGGGAAAGAGAGTTCCAGATTTCCACTACCCTCTCTGTGTTCAAGATTCCTGTAAACCATTGAATGCTGTGTTCGAATTCTTCCCCAGGGACCTGGGAGAACTGACACCCTCACTGCATGCAATGCTCCTGTTCTACTCTAGGGTGTTCAACTTCAGATCCGATTTTTCCAGATGGAATATATTGAATGAAATCTCTGTGTGGCAAGCATTTCCTAGCACGCCCTCACATTTTAACACTTCACCCAGCTGTACTTAGCTAGCGACGACAGAAAGTTCTCCTTTTCACACACAACAGATGGCCTTCGCTGTGAAGCAGCTTTTATGGCAGAAGGTGGAGTCTTTGCACTCTGCAGGTTACTTTTACAAGGCAGTGGATTTTATTAAACTGACTCCGAAAGGGGCATCGTCACCCTGATAATGAGCATTGCATGTCACTGGGTTGGTAATCAAACGGAGTAGACACAATACCTTGCTTAGCAATGCAATGACATCATGCTCTCAGGTCCTACACAGTCATTCTTCTAAAACAACTCCATAATCTTGAACTCATCCAAAACTCTGCAGCCCGTGTCCTAACTTGCACTAAGCCCCGTTCACCCGTCACTCCTGTGCTCGCTGACCTACACTGGCGCCCGGTCCACCAACACCTCGGATTTAAAATTCTCATCCATGTGCTCAAATGCCTCCATGGCCTCGCCCCCTCCCTATCTCTGTAACCTCCTCCAACCCTCTAAGCACTCTGCGTTCCTCCAATTCTGGCCTCTTGTGCATCTCCGATTTACTTCGCTCCACCATTGGCGGCTGTACTTTTAGCTGTCTAGGTCCTCAGCTCAGGAATTCCCTGCTTAAACCTCTCTGCTTCTCTCTTCACCTTTAAGATGCTCCTTAAAACCTACCTCTTTGACCAAGCGTTGGGGCACTTGTCTTAATATCTCCTTCTTTGGCTCGGTGTCACTTTATTTTGTCTGATTATGTGCCTGTGAAATGCCTTGGGACATTTTACTATGTTAAAGGCACTTTATAAATGTAAGTTGTTGTCATTGTTTAAGAATTTAAAAAAACAGAAGCTGCACTGGAATTAACGGTCTAGTTGGTACAGTAATACAAACTCCACACCACCCCACCCCAAGCAGACTGTTCCCAGCTGCGGAGATTTCAACTTCTGTGCACTCTCCCCAGTCCCACCATTTAATATATAGGCATCATCCCCTTAACACAATGCCACTGCCCCTTTACTCTCCCTCCAGTGATGTGTTGCCACAATAAGGACAGGGGGGAAAAATAATTCAAGGTCACTGCAATTTAATTCACTAATATATACCTGCAGATCTGCCATGCAGTTGCTCCTGGTGACTCATGATACATCGTTGTATATCAATAAAGTGCGTTATCAACAAAGTGTGACAAGGAGGTATTACAGAAAGTAACTGTGACACAGGATACATGAAAGAGAAATATATAAAAAAATATATATATTAGTATTCAGATTTACTTCACCATCTCCTAGCAGATGGTTATGGAGTTTATAGTGACTTGTGTTCAAGCCAAGGAAGGGAGAAAATTATTGCCTGGAGGCATCTTGGTAGCCAACAGGTTAAATTCTAAGTTAATTGAAGAACAATGGAATTTTATATGCTAATTCCAATTTAGCCACACAGATGGAATTGTGTTTTCTGATTTCTGTTAGGTATCAAAAGCAAACTATTAGGCGGCCAGAAAGCCTCAGTTAAATTCTCCACCTTACCTAATCTAAATCGTAGACTTTTATAGCACAGCAAGAGGCCATTTGGCCACTGGACCTGTGTCGACTCTGATGTCCATTCTCCTGCCCTTTTAAATTTTACTGTGTCAAATATTTAATATGTTGCGGATTCTGCTTCCCCCCCCCCCATTGTTTCTGGTAGGGCATTCCATGTCCTAGCAATTCTCTGCATAAAAAAATTGTCCGAACCCCTTTCCTTTCCTTTTTTGATGGCAATCTTACATTTATGCCCTTTAATTAGCAACTTGCCAGTTAGCATTTTGTTTTCCTGAGTACTGAGAAGAAATCGTTTGATCATCAAAGGAAAAGATGCCTTATAAACCACGGACTCCTTCACAGTGATTCATCTCCTGCTTTGCCTAATCTTTACAAGGAGCACGGAAGAAAATCTCAGTGAGTAAATCAAAGAGGGCAGTTGTCAACCACATTGCTGTGGGTCTGGAGTCACATGAAGGCCAAACCAGGTAAGGACGGCAGATTTCCTTCCCTAAAGAACATTGGTGAACCAGATGAGTTTTTATGACAATCCGATAGTTTCATGGTCACCATTACTGACGCTAGCTTTTATATTCCAGATTTATTTAATTAACTGAATTTAAATTCCCCAGCTGCCGCGGTGGGATTTGAACTCATGTCTGAGTCTCTCGTTAAAGCCCCTGGGGGTGCTAACGGGGCGCAAATCCCCAAGCGCTCAGGTGCAGCACCGCAAACGCCTCCTGCGAAATTCAGCGAAGAGTAGCAGCGGCCTCCTCCCCTTTAAATCAGGGGAGGAGGCCTGCAATGACGCGGGGCTATGTGCAGCTGCGCATGGCGCTGCTGCATGAAGCGCCGTGATATTCAGTAGTAGCGCCCAAGCAGGAGGGGGAGCGCTTTCCAGTATTGCCCCATCTCCTGCTTGGGGTGCTACTACTGAATTTACAGCGGAGGGGCGCTAACTTTTTCAGGGCGCTAACAACGTTAGTACCCCAAAATGGGCGCCACCCAATTTTACCCCCCTGGTGTTTTCAAGCATTTGCTGAAAAAAAAATGGCTGGATTTTGGACTCTTGTATTGTATCTCGCTGTGTGTAAATAAATCTGAAGAAGTAATTTAACCTGTACATGTTAAACTGGCAGCAAATTATTTTCCACAGAATGATACCGGGGCTTAGAGGGTTAAATTATGAGAACGGTTGCATAAATTTGGCGTGTATTCCCTTGAGCATAGAAGATTGAGGGGTGAACTGATTAAAGATGTTTAAAATGTTTAAAGGATTCAACAGGGTAGATACAGAGAAACTATTTCCTCTGGTGGGGGAATCGAGAACGAGGGGACATGATCTTAAAATCAGAGCCAGGCCATTCAGAGTGAAATCAGGAAACACTTAGTCACACAAAGGGTGTGGAAATCTGGAAAACTCTCCCCCAAAAGGCAGTGGATTCTGGGATAATTGGAGGTTTCAAGACTGTGATCGATAGATTTTTGTTCAGTAAGGGTATCAAGGGATATGGAGGAAAGGTGGGTAGTTGGATTTAAGATACGCATCGGCCATGATCTAACTAAATGGCAGAGCAGGCTCGAGGGGCTGAATGGCCTTCTCCTGTTCCGATATTCCACTTTGAGGTGACAGAAGAACGTGGTGGGTATGCCACGTATTCTCCAGTAAGACGATTTACTGTGATCAGGGCTTAATGCTGTCCCATAGCCACCAGAGAATAAAGCTGCAGGTTATGGTTCATAAAGGGGATGGTTTGCTTATGAAATGGCCAATTAGCTGTGAACACCAAGGGATAAAGCCTAAATTTTAACATCCACCTCCTAACAATCTTACCTTTTGGGCAAGGCTCAGGCTTAAGGTCCAAGAGGGACATTTTAGATCCCATCACAAGCTAATACAACATCCTTGCCTCCTTCACCCCAAGTACAGCAGGCTACCAATGTGATTGAGGCCAATCTCCACAGTCAAATGGGCAACTACTATAAACACAAACAAATGCAGGAAATGAAAGGGCTAACATAGTGCTGCTAAGGCCAAGCATCCGGATAAAGCATTGTCCAGTGCTGTTATTTAGCACTGCTGGTCAGTCAGTTGAAGGAATTCAGAGAATGACAGTAATTAGAGATCCAGCTGCAGCTCGCCTGACAGGGCCTCTTATAAGCAACACCCAATAAACACACACACACTAATTATATAGGTACAAAGATCTAATCAAACAAGTACTCCAAGTATAGACTATGTTCCCAGTGGCAATAACCCATGAAATCTCGAGGCCTATTGGTTTAATTGAACATCTGTGTTTACAGTGCTCTTAGGCTCAGGACTGACACATTAACGAAGAGGAAAAGATAAACAGAGCTGTCAACTCTAAACAAACACATTCTTGGACAAATTCTCAGCTGACAAAGTCCCTCACTGATACTGTACAGACCAAAACCCTTCCCATTTGTTCCCACTATCTACACTTCCAAGCGGCCAAAGTCTTTTCCATTTCATGGAAAGAAAGAAGTTGCATTTCTATAGCGCCTTTCATGACCTCAGGACGTCCCAAAGTGCTTTACAGCCAATGAAGTTCTTCTGAAGTGCAGTCACTGGTGTGATGTCGGAAACGCAGCAGTCGACAAACACAAACTTTTGCTATTTTGTTGTTGGTAACCAGTTGCGGCTTTTCACTCAAAACATTTACACCAATTATGTTACAGTTACTAATTCTCCAGCATAAACACCCTAGCTGTCTATGCCTATTGCAACACCAACTGATAGTCCCCAACCCAAATAGATTACTGACCAGCTGAGAGACCCCATCCCCCAATAATTTACTGACCAGCTGAAGGTGCTTGACCCCAATACAGTACTGACCAATAGAAAGACTCCAATCCCAACATCAACCAGCAGAAAAATTCTACCCACCCTAAAACAGTGCCAAGCGTCGGAAAGATTGCACCACCCCAAAACCATACTAATCAGCTGAAAACTCCCAACCTCTCAAAGTCTGCACAGAGCAGTGGAAACACCAGGTTCTTGGTAAAGGGAAAGTGACAGAAGACGGAATTAAACCATCCACACCAACTCCGCAGTATATTCACCGAAAGAAATAGGAATGGGAGTGATTGCATGTTACTGCTGTTGTGCCGATGAGCTTCTCTGCGACAGCTTATGACATCTTCTGAAGCCAACAATGACTGCTTGGTGAATGCTCCCGGATATTCAATATTGTCTCTCTACATCTCACTCCAACCCACCCCCTCCCCCAAACACACAGAAATATTATTGAGCTGGTTCACAGAAGATGTGATTAATCTGATGGGATCTTTGCACAGGACTGCTTATTGTGCATTCAATATTCAAGTCCATAAACATAATGCTTTAAATATTGTAATGTTCGACACTAAACATGTAAATAAAAGCTGCTGCACAGTCTACTGCGGGAATAATATGCAGCAATTCATGCATATTTGTTCCTTTATAAACGCTGCTTTGTCCCAACGGAGTCACTAACGCAGCAAAGAAATAAATCCATTAGTTGCCAACATATGGAAATTAAATGCAAACAGTGATTCAGAGAGCAAGTCCCGAATAATGCAGCCGCCTTGGAGACAGAACAGCTCAGGTCAGGTCAGGTTATAAACCCCGGGGTAGAAACTTGTCTCCGGCGGTGGCGCAAAGCGGCCGGAATCGGATCGGCCGCCCGTTATACTCAGCGCCCGATATTTAATTCCAATGATTGCAATAGGACTGAATATCAGGCACTTCGTAGAACGGGCAGCCGATCTGACACCGCCCGAGACGAATTTCTACCCACTGTCTCCTCTAAGATACTATGGACCAGATTACAGTGCCAGCCCCTCCCTCCCCCCAGGTTAAAACCCTGGACCCTCAGATACTGCACATCGTATCATAGCCCACCCTCCCCCGCACCTCCCGCCGCCTCCCCTGTCACGCTACCAACTTCTGCCTTTTCTCTGCTCCCTGGGGAGATTACAGGACAGATTTAGGGCAACAACTTGTTGCCTGATGCCAAACCTAACCTTGATAATTTTTTTTTTTTTTAAAGGGCTAATTGCATGCTCAAAATGTGGAGGGTGCATTCCCCCATATGCAAAGGTGAAACAGGCCTCTTTCTTTTTTGCATAATACAATTCCTGGATTGCTGCTTTTAAAAACAGGATTGTTCGGTTGAGGTCATGCAGGTTGGCATCCCAGCGAGGTGACAGAGCTTTCCCCGAGACAGTACAGAACAGTGAGAAGTGGACACCCTGCTCACTGGGTCACAGAATCACAGAATCACAGAAACCCCACAGTGCAGATAGAGGCCATTTCGGCCCATCGAGCCTGCACCGACACATATCCCACCCGATCCCCGTAACCCCCACACCAACACATATCCCACCCTATCCCTGTAACCCCACGTATTTAATCCCCCTAATACTAAGGGTCAATTTATCATAGCCAATCAACCTAACCCGCACATTTTTGGAGTGTGGGAGGAAACCGGAGCACCCGGAGGAAACCCACGCAAACACGGGGAGAATGTGCAAACTCCACACAGACAGTCGCCCGAGGCCAGATTCGAACCCGGGTTCCTGGCGCTGTGAGGCAACAGTGCTAACCACTATGCCACCGTGGTCACACTGCTTCCGTCAACAGTCTCGGGTAGATCAGTGAATCTACCAGAGCAACAATGTGCATTTTATATAGCGCCCTTAATATAGTAAAATGTCCCAAGGTGCTTCCCAGAAGTCATTATCAAACAAAATTTGACACCGAGACACAAAGAGACATTAGGGGAGATGACCAAAAGCTTGGTCAAAGAGGTCAGTTTTAAAAGAGGAGAGGTGGAGAGCTTTAGGGAGGGAATTCCTGAGCTTAGGGCCTAGGCAGCTGAAGATACGGCCACCAATGGCGGAGCACTGAAAATCGGGGATGAGAAAGATGCCAGAGTTGGAGGAGCGCAGAGTTGTCAGGGGGTTGTAGGGCTGGAGGAGGTTACGGAGATAGGGAGGAGTGAGGCCATGGAGTGATTTGAACACAGGGATGAGAATTTTAAAATCGAGACATTGCCAGACTGAGAGCCAATGTAGGTCAGCGAGCACAGGGGTGATGGGTGAACAGGACTTGGGGCGAGTTAGGATACGGGCAGAGATTTGGATGAGCACAAGTTTATGGAGGGTGTAAGGTGGGAGGCCGGCCAGGGGAGTATTGGAATAAGCGAGTCTAGAGGTAACAAATTTAAAAGAAGCATTGCACAATTTATTTCAGGCCTGTACCAACAATTGGCCTGACCTTTCCAAAAATTACCTACGTCCAGCCCTCAGGTTAGCAATGTGTGGCTTCTCTGACGCACAAAATTAAACTGAGGCTTGAGCACGATCTTAAAAGGAATCCATTGTAGAATGCTAGTCGTTTGTCGTGTTCAACTTCAATGATCTGTGTGGGTGTCTGTATTCAAAGCATTATTATCCTGAAGGCTACAACAGAAGGCTGTTTGTTGTTGGGAAATTACCAGCTCCAGAACGAGCATGAACCAGTGACTCTGCTCAGCAACCACCCCAAGGTTACACACTACTGTGGACATCACAGCTTTTTAAGACTAGAATCATAGCCCTAGAAATCAGGTATAGCCCCGCTTGGGGCATTAGAATTGGCGCTGCGCAAATTTTATAGCCAGACACAACTTATCGCCACCTCGTGCGATATTGGGTTGCAGCGCCCCTAAAGGTGATTGAGGCGCGAGTTCAGGCGTTACACGGGGCTCCCAAGGCGCTAACATGCCGGCGCAACCCAATATCGGGGCGGGCGGGCGCAGCGCAGGTGCACTCAATTACCGATGACCACGAGACTTCCAGGCGCCGGCCAGCTCTTAAAGGGGTGGGTCAGTCAGCTCCAGCATCCACACTCTGCGCCTTGTAGGCCTGAAAATCGGAGCAGGCCCTTCTCTGGCGCAAAATACTTGGAGCAGATGGAGAGGGTGAGGCAGAGAGCAGAGCGCTTCACCAATGAGGCTCTGGAGGAATTGGTGGCCGCAGTGGAGCGCCGGCGAGATGTACTCTACCCCGACAATAGCAGGAGGCCTAATCATAAGGACTACCGACGAGCTTGGAGGGATGTTTCTCAGAGGGTCAACTCCAGCAGCATGGTGACCAGGAGCCATGTGCAGTGCAGGAAGAAATTCAACGACCTCACTCGGGTCGTGAGGGTGAGTGGTGTTTATGCAAACTTCTGCATCCCTCCATTTGCACCTGACTTTATGGCTACAGGGTGCGCTATGCCCCAATGGCCATCTGTCAGCAAGCACCCATGGCCCTTTCTGGGCACACACATGCACATTTGACTCAGGGCATCATGTATGGGCTCTTCCACCATGGGGGGCATGAGATGATAACTCAGGGCATCATGTAAGAGCTCTTCCACCATGGGGGGCATGAGATGATAACTCAGGGCATCATGTAACATTACTTCCCGTCCTTTCCCCTGCAGGCCAAGCTGGCGAGGAACCGCAAGGACCAGCTTCGCACCGGAGGAGATCGTCCTCAACTGCAGACTCTGACGGATCTCGAGGAGAGAGTCCACCAGATTGTTGGAGGACGTCCGAGTGGTCCTGTCACCGCTGCAGCTGCCGACCCCATTGTCCACAGCGATGGTAAGGTTCTCACCTTTTACAGCTGTCTCCTTCCACTTGTTTCCCCCGCCAGCGTGCTTTCCTCACTGTGGACCCATGTCATAGCATTGCCGCACTCTTGCATCCCTTGCTGCCAAGCTGTCCTTTTGCTAAAGCCACTCTTCAACCTCCCTGCTTTCAGATGCTGCATCACCAGCTCGGGAGCCGGCCCCTCAAGTTGCCAGTGCCAGTGCCTCCGGAGGCGACGATCAGGAGGAAGCCGGACCATCCGTGCCAGCCTCAGGGGAGCCAACGCATCTGGAGACTGGGGATAGTAGTTCCCTGGAGGGGAGGGGGGGGGGGCTCTGATGAGGAACCAGTTGCAGGAACCAGCGGGCTGCAGCAACGCGAGGGGGGTAGGGAAGCTCGGGGGCCGTCTCCCCGGAGGGCGAGGCAGGCCACGATGACTGCTGCACAGAGTGCAGAGTGTTGTGTATGTGCCTTTAAGAGAAGAACTGATTCTATACTGCAGTACCGGCAGTGACCACCCCTGTATATAAAGCCATAGCAGGCTTCTGTATGTCAGTCTTGAATTACTCTCTGTTCAGTAAATACCTGTTTTATTGTTCTCCTGCAGTCTGAGTATTATTGATCCTTGGACACTACACTGGCAACGGGCAGGTTTGAACTCACCTGCAGTACTGCATCACCTCACGGGGATCTTTTCCCTGAAGAGAAGCTTCCTGGAGGTCGAAGTCAGAACGGCGGCGTCGACCGCGGGCAACCGCCCAGGGATCCATTGGAGAGTTGCAGGGGAGGCTGTGGAGAGCTGGGCCTGGCTCCCCAGTCGAGGTATTCCAGCAAGTCGTGCTGGTAGCAGGTAGTGTGCTGACCCTTCCGGACTGCGGCGGGCTTGGGCTCGATCGAGCGGCTCTGCAAAGGGGCCGTGCAGCGTCGTCGGGAGGAAGAGAGAGAGAGAGGGTGGAGCGCACAGGGTGCGGTCGGTGCTCAAGAGCAGGGCAGCGTGGAGAGGATAGAATGAGGGGAAGGAAAAGTGATACGCGCCGAAGCCGCAGGTCGCCGCCATTACCTTGTAGAACGCTAGAAGCAGCGTGGCAGCAAGGGGAAGAAGGAAAAGCGCGGGAGGCGCCATTTTATTCCATTGGGGAAGAAGGAAAAGCGCGGGAGGTGCCATTTTAAATCACCCAAGATGCCGAAGAGTGGCAGTATCACGGCTTTCGACAACGAGGTAGAAGACTGGACCACGTATGTGGAAAGAATTGAAGTGTACTGCAATGCCAATGAGGTGGCCAATGGAAAGAAGGCGTTGGTATTATTAAATTTGATGGGCGCGAGAACGTACGGCCTATTGCGGAATTTAATTACCCCAGCTAAACCAATGGAGAAAAGTTTTGAAGAGATTGTTAATATCTTACAGGAACACCTAAACCCTACACCGCTGCTGATAGCAGAAAGATTCAAGTTCCATAAAAGAAACCAGCACAAAGATGAGAACAATGCTGACTATCTTACGGAACTACGCAAGTTATCGAAGCACTGCCAGTTCGGAGCAGGACTGGCAGACACCTTGCGGGATAAGTTTGTCTGCAGGCTCCAGAGTGAAAGAACCCAGAAACGACTACTTTCGGAAAAGGACTTGACGCTAGAACAGGCTTTCAGCGTGGCAGTATCCTACGAAGCAGCAGCACGGGGAGCTGTGGAAATACAACAGAAACCACAGGAATACAGCGCTAACGAAATGGCGTATGGAGCAGAAAAGTGCTATCGCTGCGGCAGAACAACCCATGATCAGAAGGACTGCTGGGTTAAGGACAAAGTATGCAGGCAATGTGGGAAAATGGGACACCTAGCAAAAGTCTGCAGGTCGGGAAAGAAAACCAACACTACAAGAACTACCAAGGAAAAGTACAAGAAAGTAAAGAAATTGACAGACAGTAGTTCGGAAGATCAGGAGAGTGATAAGGACTCCGGGAGCAGGAGACTAAGTTGTCTAAAGTTACACAACGTGATCGCAAAGGAGGATCACCGAACCATTTGGGTCACCCTCATGATAGCAGGGTCCCCAGTAAAGATGGAATTGGACACAGGATTAGCCCTAACTGTCATGAATCGACGAGACTAGGAGCGGCTATTCTCACACATACCCTTGAAGGACACATCCATTGTATTGAAGACATACACGGGGCAAAAAGTCTACCCCAGAGGAAAAATAAGGGTGCCAGTTGAATACAACGGCAAGGAAACACAGAAACTGTATCTATATATACTACCAGATGGAGGACCACCATTATTGGGATGTGAATGGATCCGAAAAATACAATTGGATTGGCATTCCATTCAGGCGTTAACTGTGACTGATAAAAAGGATGATGACGTCACACCTGGCCGACTGTCACAAATTCTAACTGACGCGAAAGAGGTGTTCCAGCAAGGACATGGGACTCTAAAAGGCGTAACGGCAACGATAAAAATCAAAGATAACGCAAACCCAAAAATTTTTAAGGCCAGACCGGTACCTTACGCGATCCGCTCAGCCGTTGAAGCAGAGCTGGAGAGTCTGGAGCATTCGGGTGTGCTGTCCAAGGTGGACTGGAGCGAGTGGGCCACACCTATCGTTCCTGTAATGAAGAAATAATTGAGCAGCACGCCTGGGGAACCGAAGAAGGTTCGCATCTGTGGGGACTTCAAGGTAACTGTGAACCCAGTCCTGCACACAGTACAATATCCACTTCCACGGATAGAAGATATTTTCGCCTCACTATCTGGAGGGAAACGCTTTACAAAGATTGATCTGGCCCAAGCGTATCTACAAATGGAGGTGGAAGAAGCGTTTAGGAAATACCTCACGATAAACACTCACAAAGGCCTTTACCAGTACAATCGACTGGTATTCGGAGTAGCATCAGCCCCAGCTATTTGGCAGAGGGCGATGGAACAAGTCCTGCAAGGGATCCCGGGGACCCAGTGTTATTTGGACGACATCCTGGTTACGGGCGAAAATGACAGTGAACACCTTGCCAACCTGGAGCAGGTGCTCACGAGATTGCAGGAATATGGGCTACGAGCCAACCGCCCCAAATGAGAGTTCTTCAGGAGACAAATCTCGTATTGTGGCCACATGATTGATGAGGAAGGGTTGCATAAGTCGCCGGACAAAATTGAGGCTGTAGTCAAGGCTCCAGCACCGGAAAATGTGTCGCAACTGAGGTCGTTCCTCGGGTTGGTGAACTACTACCATAAGTTCTTGCCGAATTTATCTACAATTCTGCACCCACTGAACGCCCTACTGCAAACTGGAGTAACATGGAAATGGAGTGATGAGTGTAAGCGTGCCTTTCAGAAATGTAAATGCCTAATCACTTCAAAAGAAGTACTGGCCCACTACAATCCAACACTACCGATTCAGTTAGCATGTGATGCGTCTCCCTACGGCATCGGTGCGGTGCTCTCACACAAATTCCTTGACGGTTCAGAGAGGCCAATAGCCTTTGCGTCGCGCTCGTTAACCTCAGCCGAGCGTGGGGGGTGAAGAAGTTCAATCACGATCTGCACGGGCAGAAATTCACCCTGCTGACTGATCATCAGCCCCTGGTCTCCATTTTTAACCCAAAGAAGGGCGTTCCAGTGATGATGGCGCAATGGCTGCAGTATCGGCAGTGACCACCCCTGTATATAAAGCCATAGCAGGCTTCTGTACTTCAGTCTTGAATTACTCTCTGTTCAGTAAATACCTGTTTTATTGTTCTCCTGCAGTCTGAGTATTATTGATCCTCGGACACTACACTGGCGACGGGCAGGTTTGAACTTACCTGCAGTACTGCATCACCTCACGGGGATCTTTTCCCTGAAGAGAAGCTTCTTGGAGGTCGAAGTCAGAACGGCGGGCATCGACCGCGGGCAACCGCCCAGGGATCCATCGGAGAGTTGCAGGGGAGGCTGTGGAGAGCTGGGCCTGGCTCCCCAGTCGAGGTGTTCCAGCAAGTCGTGCTGGTAGCAGGTAGTGCGCTGACCCTTCCGGACTGCGGCGGGCTCGGGCTCGATCGAGCGGCTCTGCAAAGGGGCCGTGCAGCGTCGTCGGGAGGGAGAGAGAGGGTGGAGCGCACAGGGCGCGGTCGGTGCTCAAGAACAGGGCAGCGTGGAGAGGATAGAACGAGGGGAAGGAAAAGTGAGACGCGCCAAAGCCGCGGGTCGCCGCCATTACCCTGTAGAACGCTACGAGCAGCGTGGCAGCAAGGGGGAAGAAGGAAAAGCGCGGGAGGCGCCATTTTATTCCATTGGGGAAGAAGGAAAAGCGCGGGAGGTGCCATTTTATTACATTGGGGAAAAAGAAAAAGCGCGGGAGGTGCCATTTTAAATCACCCAAGATGCCGAAGAGTGGCAGTATCACTGCTTTCGACAACGAGGTAGAAGACTGGACCACTGATGCGCTATCAATTACTCAAAAGACTGCGCTATTAATTCCACCCAAGTTGAGAGATAGAGTGCTCAATGAGCTTCACGAGGGTCATCTGGGAGGGGTAAAAATGAAGAGCCTAGCCAGGGCATTTGTGTGGTGGCCGGGAATCGATAAAGAAATCGAGGATATGACCAAGAGATGCACAGGATGCCAGAAGGTCCAAAACGCTCCACCACAGGCCCCGCTACATCCATGGGAGTGGCCCTCATCTCCATGGCAACGGGTACACATTGATTTTGCTGGTCCATTTATGGACTCAATGTTCCTAATCGCTGTGGACGCCCATTCAAAATGGCCAGAGGTCATCAAAATGTCCTCCACCACCACGGAGAAAACTATTGCAGTCCTACGGACCATCTTCGCCAGGAATGGCTTGCCAGAACAGATTTGCTCCGACAATGGGCCACAGTTTGTGTCAGAGGATTTCCGGACGTTTCTGAGGAATAATGGGGTGAAACATTACACATCTGCCCCATATCATCCAGCCACAAATGGATTGGCTGAGAGGTTTGTTCAGACCTTTAAAAAGGCAATAAAGGCAATGCATAATGACGACATACCACTACAACACAAGGTGGATAATTTCTTGTTTGCTTACCGGAATGCGACACATGCAGTCACCAACCAAACTCCAGCCATAATGTTCTTCAACCGAAGGCTAAGATGTCGCCTGGATTTGCTCAAACCAAACATAAGACGAGATGTTGAGGATAAGCAATTCCAGCACATAAATGAGAAGCCAACCAGGAGCTTCAAGATAGGGCAACCAGTCTTGGCCCGCGACTACCGAACAGAAAAATGGCAGCCAGGAACGATATGCACACAGCAGGGACCACTAATGTACACAGTGGACATTGGAGAGAGCATCGTGAGACGCCATGCTGACCAGATTCTAGAGTCACAGGAACAAGCCAAACCCATACCACGAGCAGGTGCACCTGGTAATCAACCCGAAGTACAGATTGCGTCTACCTCAGAAGCAGTGGTATTGGAAGCTGACGAACCAACCAATGACAATGAGCCAGAATCAACTCCGCCGCAAGAACAGGATACTCAAGAAGGGCGTTATCCAGTCAGGATCAGGAAGCCTCCTCAAAGACTGAACTTATAAATGATTATTTCAGTTGATGTATATAGTACAGAGAAAATTGTAATTGTAATTAGTTATTATTTAGTTGTTAAATGAATGTTATGTACTGTTTATCTAAAAGGGGAGTTGTTGTGTATGTACCTTTAAGAGAAGAACTGATTCTATACTGCAGTACTGGCAGTGACCACCCCTGTATATAAAGCCATAGCAGGCTTCTGTACTTCAGTCTTGAATTACTCTCTGTTCAGTAAATACCTGTTTTATTGTTCTCCTGCAGTCTGAGTATTATTGATCCTCGGACACTACATGTGGGACTACCACTGTGTTAAATGGGATAGATTCAGAACAGATCTAGCAGCTCAAAACTAGGGAACCATGAGGCACTGTGGGCCATCAGCAACAGCCGAATTGTATTCCACCACAATCTGCAACCTCATGGCCCAGCATATCCCTCACTTTACCACTACCATCAAGCCAGGGGACCAACCCTGGTTCAATGAGGAGTGCAGCACCAGGAGTACCTAAAAGTGAGTTTCCAACCTGGGGAAGCTGCAACACAGGACTGCATGCATGCTAAACAGCAGAAGCAGCATGCTATAGACAGAGCTAATCGATCCCAAAATCAATGGATTAGATCAAAGCTCTGCAGTCGTGAATGGTGGTGGACAATTAAACAACTAACGGGAGGAGGAGGCCCCATGAATATCCCCGTCCTCAATAATGGTGGAGCCCAGCACGTGAGTGCAAAAGACAAGGCTGAAACGTTCGCAACAATCTTCAGCCTGAAGTGCCGAGTGGATGATCCATATCGGTCTCCTCCGGAGGTCACCACGATCACAGAAGCCAGTCTTCTGCCAATTCGATTCACTCCACGTGATATCAAGAAATGGCTGAGTGCACTGGATACAGCAAAGGCTATGGGCCCCGACAACAACCCGGCTATCATGCTGAAGACTTGTGCTCCAGAACTAGCCACGCCTCGAGCCAAGCTGTTCCAGTACAGCTACAACACTGGCATCTACCGGACAATGTGGAAAACTGCCCAGGTATGTCCTGTCCACCAAAAGCAGGACAAATCCAATTATCGCCCCATCAGTCTACTCTCAATCATCAGCAAAGTGATGGAAGGGGTCATCGACAGCGCTATCAAGTGTCACTTACTCACCAATAAACTGCTCACCGATATTCAGTTTGGGTTCCACCAGGACCACACGGCTCCAGACCTCAATACAGCCGTGGTCCAAACATGGACAAAAGATCTGAATTCCAGAGGTGAGGTGAGAGTGAGTGCCCTTGACATCAAGGCAGCATTTGACCAAGTGTGGCATCAAGGAGCATGACTAAAATTGAAGTCAATGGGAATCAGGGGGAAAACGCTCCACGTTTCCAGCCCAACGAGGAGGGAGGCTTTGCTGGATCTGCTTCTGGGGAATGAGGTGGGTCAAGTGGAGCAAATGTCAGTAGGGGAACATTTAGGGAACAGTGATCATAGTATCATAAGGTTTAGAGTAGCTATGGAAAAGGACAGGGAGCAATCTAGAGTAAAAATACTTAATAGAGGAAGGCCAATTTCAGTGGGTTGAGAATGGATCAGGCCCGGGTAAATTGGAATCAAAGATTGGCAGGCAAAACTGGAATCGAACAATGGGCCGCCTTTAAAGGGGCGATGGTTCAGGTACATTCCCACGAGGGGGAAAGGTAGGGCAACCAAAGCCAGAGCTCCCTGGATGACGAAAGGGATAGAGAGTAAGATGAAACAGAAAAAGGGGGCGTATGACAGATGTCAGGTTGAGAATACAAGTGAGAACCAGGATGAATATAGAAAGTTCAAAAGGGAAGTGAAAAAGGAAATAAGAGGAGCAAAGAGAGAGTATGAGAATAGAACGGCAGCTAACATAAATGAGAATCCAAAAATCTTCATTTGGCATATAAATAGTAAACGGGTAGTAAGAGGAGGGGTGGGGCGATTAGGGACCAAAAAGGATACCTAAGAATGGAGGCAGAGGGCATGGCTGAGGTACTAAAGGAGTACTTTGCATCTGTCTTCACCAAGGAAGAAGATGCTGCCAATTTAAGTCATAGTGAAAGATCAGGTAGTTGAGATATTGGATGGGATAAAAATTGATAGAGATGGTACTAGAAAGCTGGCTATACTTAAAGTAGATAAGTCACCAGGACCAGATGAGATGCATCCTAGGATGCTGAGGGAAGTAAAGGTGGAAATTGCAGAGGTACTGACCATAATCTTCCAATCCCCCTAGATACGGGGTGGTGCCAGAGGACTGGAAAATTGCAAATGTTACACCCTTGTTCATAAAAAAGGTGCAAGGATAAACCCAGCAACTACAGGCCAGTCAGTTTAACCTCGGTAGTGGCAAAGCTTTTAGAAGCGATAATCCTGAACAAAATTAACAGTCACTTGGACAAGTGTGGATTAATTAAGGAAAGCCAGCACGGATTTGTTAAAGGCAAATCGTGTTTAACTAACTTGATCGAGTTTTTTGATGAGGTAACAGAGAGGGTTGATGAGGGCAATACAGTTGATGTGGGCAATACAGTTGATGTGGTGTACATGGACTTCCAAAAGGCGTTTGATAAAGTGCCACATAATAGACTTGCCAGCAAAGTTGAAGCCCATGGAATAAAAGTGACAGTGGCAGCATGAATACGAAATTGGCTTAGTGACAGGAAAGAGAGAGTAGTGGTAAACGGTTGTTTTTCAGGCTGGAGGAAGGTACACAGTGATGTTCCCCAGGGGTCGGTACTAGGATCACTGCTTTTCTTGATATATATTAATGACTTGGATGTGGGTGAACAGGGCACAATTTCAAAATTTGCAGGTGACAGAAAACTTGGAAGTATAGTGAACAGTGAGGAGGATAGTGATAGACTTCAAGAGGACAGAAACAGGCTGGTGGAATGGGTGGACACGTGGCAGATGAAAATGAACGCAGGAAAGTGTGAAGTGATACATTTTGGTAGGAAGAACAAGGAGAGGCACTATAAACTAAAGGGTACAATCCTAAAGGGGATATGTGCACAAATTGTTGAAGGTGGCAGGGCAGGTTGAGAAAGCAGTTAAAAAAGCATATCGGATCCTGGGCTTCATAAATAGATGCATAGGGGGTGATTTTCATTCAGAAGTCAGGAAGGAGGCGGGACTACAACTTTCGGGGTTGTAGTCCCGCCTCCTTTGAGATGCGGCAATCCACGTGATGTTAACTTGATTGGCCTTGTTGAGCCTGCCCAGCGGGCCCAGCAGGCCAATTAAGGGCCACCTGGCAACAGGTGACGTCACAGACTGAAATTTCATCTGTCAAGACGTTTTGACAGATGAAATATCAGTGTTTCACAGCTGTTTAAAGCTGTCAAACACTGACAGTCTTACTTCTAACCTGAGTCCTTCTACACAGACTCAGTTAGAAATCTCACCGGCACAGAAAGCTGCAGGCTGTCACTTTTGACAGATCGCAGCCATTCTGCTTTCTGTGCCGGTTAGATGATGGACTCCCGAAACCTAGAGGAAGGAAGGCTGGAAAGGTAAGTACAAGTAATTTAAACTTCTTTACACATTTTAGACACACCAAACACACTTACCTTTGCACTCATTACTCACCTGAACACCGACATCTCGACCCCTCCAAGTCCTTCAACCCGACTCCTCTAACTTGGCATGGTTTGGAGCCATCGGGAATCCCACACTTCAAGCTTTAAGATAGCGATTAGGCTAAAAACTGCCTGTTAGCTGGCAGTTAATTGGCACTAATCCCTTTCCACCTCGGGTAGGCGGGTCCCAGTGCGGGGCGGGTACCCGCCTCCTTTGAAACTTACATAGAGGCGGGTTGGGGGCAGGGTGGTGTCGGGACCCCCGAATTCGGGACTTTAACCCCCCGCACACCTCCAATCCCGACTCCACGGGTCAATGAAAATCGACCCCATAGAGTACAAAAGCAAGGAAGTTACGATGAACCTTTATAAAACACTGGTCCGGCCGGAGTATTGTGTCCAATTCTGAGCACCACACTTTAGGAAGGATGTGAAGGCCTTAGAGAGGGTGCAGAAAAGATTTACAAGAATGGTTTCAGGGATGAGGGACTTCAGTTACATGGATTGACTGGAGAAGCAGGGGTTGTTCTCCTTAGAGCAGCAAAGGTTGATAGGAGATTTGATGGAGGTGTTCAAAATTATGAAGGGTCTAGACAGAGTAGATAGAAAGAAACTGTTCCCATTGGCGGAAGGGTCGAGAACCAGAGGACACAGATTTAAGGTGATTGGCAGAAGAACCAAAGGCAACATGAGGGAAAACTTTTTTATGCAGTGAGTGGTTAGGATCTGGAATGCACTGCTTGAAAGGGTGGTGGGAGCAGATTCAATCGTGACTTTCAAAAGGGAATTGGATAAATTCATGAAAGAAAAGAATTTGCAGGGCTACGGGAAAAGGGCGGGGGAGTGGGACTAGCTGAAGTGCTCTTGCCAAGAGTGGCCTCCTTTTGTGCTGTAACCATTCTATGATTCTATACCTAGCACAAAGGAAGATGTTTGTGGTTGTTGGAGGTCAATCATCTCAGTCATAGGACATCACTGCAGGAATTCCTTAAGGCAGTGCCCTAGGCCCAACCATATTCAGCTGCTTCATCAATGACCTTCCCTCCATCATAAGGTCAGAAGTGGAGATGTTCGCTGATGACTGCACAGTGTTCTTTCCATTCGCAACTCCTCAGATAATGAAGCAGTCCATGTCCGCATGCAGCATCGCTGTCCCTTCATCGTCGCTGGGTCAAAATCCTGGAACTCCCTCCGTAACAGCACTGTGGGAGTACCTTCACCACAAGGACTGCAGCGATTCAAGAAGGCGGCCCACCACCACAGTCTCAAGGGCAATTAGGGATGGGCAATAAATGCTGGCCTTGCCAGCGACGCCCACATCCCAGGAACGAATAAAGAAAAAACGCAGATACATACACAAGCAATAGATTATAGTGACGAGTCGTAGGAACATAAGATTTGCTACCAAGGTCCATCTAGTTCGCCTTCCACCATCCTGGCAGTCGCCTAATACAACAATAATGGAGTTGTTAACTAATCACGGCAATCAATCTCTATCAATTAGTCTACAACAGACCCAGACATGAGGCGAAGAAAACCCCAGTGGTGGAGAGCTTTGGGAACCATAGGTCCAAAGTCACGTGTTCCTCCCAAACATGCTCCACTTACCACATCGTAACATAGTTCTTCAAGCTTGTTCCGCCATTCAGTTTTTCAAGCCTGTTCCGCCATTCAGTGAGATCATGGCTGATCTGCGATCGAACTCCATATACCCGCCTTTGGCCCATATCCCTTAATGCCTTTGGTTAACAAAAAGCTATCAATCTCCGATTTAAAATTAACAATTGATCTAGCATGAATTGCTATTTGCGGAAGAGAGTTCCAAACTTCTACCACCCTGTGTGTAGAAGTGTTTCCTAATTTCACTCCTGAAAGGTCTGGCTCTAATTTTTAGACTATGCCCCCTAGTCCTCAAATCCTCAATCAAAGGAACTAGTTTCTCTCCATATACCCTATCTGTCTCCTTAATATCCTTAACCTTCTAAATTCTAGGGAATACAACCCTAATTTGTGTAATCTCTCCTCGTAATTTAACCCCTAGAGTTCAGGTATCATTCTGGAAAACCTATGCTGTACTCCCTCCAAGGCCAATATAACCTTCCTAAGGTGTGGTGCCCAGGACTGCTCACAGTACTCCAGGTGTGGTCTACAGCTGCAGCATAACTTCTACCCTCTTGTATTCTAGTCCTCCAGATATAAAGGCCAGCATTCCATTAGCCTTTTTGATTATTTTCTGTACCTGTTGATGACATTTTAATGATCTATGTACCCGAACTCCCACATCATATTTCAAAAAGGTGACTCAACCGTGGCTAACAAGGGAAATTAGGGATAGCATAAGATCCAAGGAGAGGACATATAAATTGGCCAGAAAAAGCAGTAAACCTGAGGATTGGGAGCAGTTTAGGATTCAGCAAAGGAGGATAATGGGATTAATTAAGAAGGGGAAAATAGAGTATGAGAGTAAGCTTGCTGGGAACATAAAAACTGCCTGTAAAAGCTTCTATAGATATGTGAAGAGAAAAAGATTGGTGAAGTCAAGCGTAGGTCCCTTGCAGTCAGAATCAGGGGAATTTATAATGGGGAACAAAGAAATGGCAGCCCAATTAAATACATACTTTGGTTCTGTCTTCACAAAGGAGGACACAAATAACCTCCCAGAGATGTCGGGGAACATAGGGTCTAATGAGAGGGAGGAATTGAAATAAATCAGTATTTGTAGGGAAATGGTGTTAGGGAAATTGATGGGATTGAAGGCCGATAAATTCCCAGGGCCAGATAATCTACATCCTAGGGTACTTAAGGAAGTGGCCCTAGAAATAGTAGATGCATTGCTGGTCATCTTCCAAAATTCTATAGATTCTGGAACAGTTCCCATGGATTAGAGGGTAGCTAATGTCACCCCACTATTCAAAAAAGGTGGTAGAGAGAAAATGGGGAATTATAGACTGGTAAGCCTGACATCGGTAGTGGGGAAAATGCTAGAGTCCATTATAAAAGATATAATAGCAGAGCACTTAGAAAACAGTGACAGGATCGGACAAAGTCAACATGGATTTACAAAAGGTAAATCGTGCTTGACTGACCTACTGGAATTTTTTGAGGATGTAACTGGTATAAAATAGATAAGGGAGAACCAGTGGATGTGGTGTATTTGGACTTTCAGAAGGCTTTCGATAAGGTCCCGCATAAGAGATTAGCGTGTAAAGTTAAAGCACATGGGATTGGGGGCAAGGTACTGACTTGGATAGAGAATTGGTTGGCAGACAGGAAGCAAAGAGTTGGAATAAACGGGTCTTTTTCTGAGTGGCAGGCAGTGACTAGTGGGGTATCGCAGGGATCGGCCCTAGGACCCCAGCTATTCACAATATATATTAATGATCTAGACAAGGGAACTAGATATAATATCTCCAAGTTTGCAGATGACACAAAGCTGGGTGGGCGTGTGTGCTGTGAGGAGGATGCCGAGAAACTCCAGTATGATTTGGACAGGTTGGGTGATTGGGCAGATGCAGTATAATGTGGATAAATGCGAGGTTATCCACTTTGGTGGCAAAAACAGGAAGGCAGATTATTATCTGAATGGCAATAGCTTGGGAGAAGGGGAAGTGCAGAGAGACCTGGGTGTTCTTGTGAACCATTCGCTGAAGGTAAGCATGCAGGTGCAGCAGGCGGTTAAGAAGGCAAATGGTATGTTGGCCTTCATAGCGAGAGGGTTCGAGTACAGGAACAAGGATGTCTTGCTGCAGTTGTACAGGGCCTTGGTGAGACCACACATTGAGTACTGTGTGCAGTTTTGGTCGCCTTATCTGAGGAAGGATGTTCTTGCCATGGAGGGAGTGCAGCGAAGATTCACCAGACTGATACCTGGGATGGCAGGAATGACGTATGAGGAGAGATTGGGTCGATTGGGCTTATACTCGCTAGAGTTTAGAAGAATGAGCGGGGATCTCATTGAAACTTATAAAATTCTAACAGGACTAGATAGACTAGATGCAGGAAGGATGTTCCCGATGGCGGGGGAGTCCAGAACCAGGGGTCACAGTCTAAGGATAAGGGGTGAGCCATTTAGGACATAGATGAGGAGGAATTTCTTCACCCAGAGAGTGGTGAATCTGTGGAATTCTCTACCACAGAAGGCAGTTGAGGCCAATTCATTAAATATATTCAAGAAGGAGTTAGATATATTTCTTAAGGCTAAAGGGATCAAGGGATATGGGGAGAAGGCAGGGACAGGGTACTGAGTTTAGATGATCAGCCATGATCTCATTGAATGGCGGAGCAGGCTCGAGGGGCCGAATGGCCTACTCCTGCTCCTATCTTCTATGTTTCTGTGTAAATTACTCATATACTGTATCCCAATGAGTCAAACAAAAACCAACTGTAGACAGGGAAGATCAGAAGAGTGAGCCATCCGTGGCCACTCCTGTCCACCTCCCAGCCACTGTTTATGAAGCAACACTTGTAGAGACAATAGCAGCAGGGTCCCCTCCGAACAGGAGAAATATAACTGGGAAGTATTTCTCAAACAAAGAAAACGAGGTAACAATCAAATCAATGATGTCATCAGATCACGGGCCCAGTCAGCACGTGTTCCTTTCCTTACGAATCTGGCAAAGTATTTTTGATTTCATTAGATTCGCCCTTCAATTTTATCCCGTTCTTCCTACTCTCCGGAAGGTGCTGGCAGGTCACTGACGCGTGGCGGGGGAGGGAGAATTTCCTCAGAGATTCTCCGCTGCTGTAACTGCGACGGAGGTTGTTTCCGTGCGCCAATTGGGTTTCCTCTGAAGTTAGGTCGCCGGAGTGGGAGAATCTTCAAGGAAACTCACGCCCTCGGTTCCAAAGGTACCAGTCACCCTCCCAAGTGGCCATCGCCTATGCTTAAGCCTGGACGGTGACTGCTGACAGGCTATTCAGCTACAGGACGGGAGAGGGCATCACAACATCTTCCCATCCATCGGGATTTTTGGATACTGCTCAGAAGAGGGAACCCTGGCTAAATTTTCTCAGGGATGTGGAGCTAAGACGGGTAGAGGTACAGAGCAGGCACGATATAACTGAATGGCTCGAGGGGCTAAATGGCCTAGTCATGTTCCCATGTTCCATCCCTAACTCCTGGGAGCTGAGGCCAATTGAACTGCCTCTACCACCAGCCCAGCTGAGATCAAATCAGCAGAGAAAGCTTCGAACCTGCAACAGTCCTGGAGTCTTAACACATTTCAGCCAGTGACAGTGCCTCTCTAAATTTAAATAATAATTGTTCATTAAAAATATATATATTATTATCCATGTGTACACAAATACCATGGATTCATGTTGTACACAATTCTGCTGTATGCACTTACATCGAAGCACTGGACAATGGTGAAATGTATGATATGGTTAGGAGTGTTTAGAGTGAGCTCAGTGTTTCCTGCAGTGCGTAACAGAATGAATTAGCGGTTTCAATGGGCAATTAAAGCCAGTAGCTTGAGGTTTTAAATGAATGGAATCATGTAACGCCATCCCAAAATCCCACATAATATAAAATTTGACTCAATCATTGTATACCAGTAGTGCTTGTACTGACCTCACGATGTGCCAGACACCTTCGGACTGTACGTGGTGAGTAATGAGGGATTGGCGCAACATCCCAGTGAGCAGTTAATAGGTCACCTGGTAATTTGGTTCTTAACCTCATCATTAATTTAGACCTGAAGGTGCAACCTGTGGTCCACCTCCCTTCCATCTGTGGCCTACCAACTGACCGTCTCTGGGCCTAACTTGCAGCTCAGTGGGATGTTGTTGGAGGTAGGATTCGAGATTCAGGAATGGGGATTAAGTGTTTAAAAAAAATAAATAAACCTGCAACAAATTAACCACAGAGAGTAGGTTTTAAGGGAAGATAAATGGTTATGGTAGAGGAAGATATAAGACTGCAAAGAGAGAGCAGGGAAAGTGAGATTAGTTTTGGATTGCTCTAGCCAAGAGCTGGCAGAGACTCGACGGCCGAATGGCCTCCTTCTTGAGCTATAAACTTATATGGTTCTTTGTTGGTGGGAGTGGGCCCCTTCAGCAAGTCACTATGCAGTAGTGTGCCATCCACAAAAACATTAGTGAATGCCCTTGCTGCAAGCCAGTTCTGAAACCCCTTTGTGCTGAATTGGAAGGGAAGAGGACAGAGGGAACACGATTATAACCAGAAGGAATCATAAACTAAATCCAAATTGAGGAGCAAGAACAAGACAGACACCAAGATCTACCAGTGACTGCAGACTCTGCTGAAACATTCAAACAGGAAATGAATAGATTCTTGATTCAAGGGAGAGTACAAGAAAGAAAGATTTGCATTTATATAGTGCCTTTCACGACCGCTTTACAGCCAATTAAGTACTTTTGAAATGTAGTTACTGTTGTAATGTAGAAAACACACCAATTTATGCACAGCAAGCTCCCACCAAATATTGGCCACGACACCGGGAAGAACTCCCTGCTCTTCTTCGAAATAGTGTCATGGGATCTTTTACATCCACCTGAAAGGGAAGACAGGGCCTTGGTTCACTATCTCATCCAAAAGACAGCACCTCTGACAGTGCCGCACTCCCTCAGTACGGCACTGGAGTGTCAGCCTGGATCTCTGGAGTGGGACTTGAACCCACAACCTTCTGACTCAGAGGCGAGAGTGCTACCCACTGAGCCACGGCTGACACTTCAGTAGAGAGAAACCAGCTCAGCATCAAAATAAGGGGGAACTGGGAAAATTCTGAATGAATCTGTCATTTCCACCTGGGAGCAAGATGCACTGAATGAGCTCTTCCACAATCCTACCTTACGTACATATTTAAAAACTGCTGACAGCGGGCGACAGGCACACTACTGTTCTCCCCACTCTGTTACTAATTGATAGCAGAAGGAGAGATACACAACTCCCCACCTTGCTCACGGAAACCCCTTAGACCAGTGAAAGGGTTGACTATATACAGTGGGCTGGATATTCCTCTGCTTGGCCACCCATTTTCAGGCATATCTGGGGCAGCAAGTGAAAGAAAAAACCTGCTGCGTGTAAAAGACGGTGGGTAGGGCCACAATTTCCTGTGGTTCCACCCTGAATCCGCAGACGGTCGAGACCACCTGCAGAGAAGATGCAGTAAAGTCGTCAACAACTTGCATTTATGTCGTGCCTTTAACAGAATAAAATGTCCCAAGGCGCTTCACAGGAGCGATTATCAGACAAAACAATAGACACTGAGCCAAAGGTGAACAAAACCTTGGAGAAAGAGGTAAGCAGGGTCTTAAAGGAGGCGGAAAGGTTTAGGGAGGGAATTCCAGAGCTTAGGGCCCAGGCAGAAGGTACAGCCACCCATGGTGGGGTGAAGGAAGTTGTGGATGGACAAGAGGCCAGAATTGGAGGAGTGCAGAGTTCTTGGAGGGTTGTAGGGCTGGAGGAGTTATAGAGATAGGGAGGGGCGAGGCCATGGGAGGTTTTGAAAACAAGGATGAGAATTTTAAAATCAAGGTGTTGCCGGACCGGGAGCCAATGTAGGTCAGCGAGCACAGGGATGATGGGTGAATGGGACTTGGGGTGAGTTAGGACACGGGCAGCAGAGTTTTAGTTGAGCTCAAGTTTATGGAGGGTCAGGCCAGGAGAGTCTGGGTGCTTTGGGGTAGGGTAGAAGTGCTCCATCACTGAAGGCCACAGTAAAGTTTTTATTAGCAGTATTTAAAGTACATTTTAATTATTTTTAAAGTTTTGAAGTTTCCTTAAGGCTTTTAAAATGTTTAACTATTTTTAAAAGGAACCTGTAAGGAGTTTTAAACTATTTTTAAAGTATTTTTTAAGTTTGCAGATTTGGCCTCAGAAACCAGTGGGCTCTCCCTTAAACCTCTCCTGTTGTTCTGCTTTGAAGAGGAAGGAGGAGGAGGATCAAGAAGTCCACCACAGGGGTGCTAGGCTGAACAGGCACAGCCAATGGTCTCTGGCCCCCACCTGCTGGTACCCCGGTCTCTGCCCTCTGCAGATACAGTAATGCATCTTGACCCTCGGCAATGCTTCAGGAGCCTGCACACCTCTCTCACAAAGAAATACTGGATTGTGCCAGCTGCCAGACAATTGTTGGCAAAGGTTATAAAGGAGAGCTTCAACTGACTAAGATCCAAGGCCACTTGCCCAATTGAGTGCTGCCTTCATGCTATCCAATCCGGCAACAAACTCAATTCAGTCACGGACTGACATGTAGCTCTCCAGCACAACCACCAAGGCTCCCATTAGGAGCACATCATGCCACTCCTCCACATAGACATCCCACCACCTTGTTCCAAATCATTCTGCACGTATCCTGTCAGCGACAAAAATATTTTTACCGACAGCAAATCTGGCAATCTACCAGCTGTTTACAAGCATGGGGCTCCTCTTGGTGCCCTTTCAATCTTTGCCTACACTGATAGGAGGTTCTGAGGTGGTTGCCTGATGATCGCAGCAGGAGTCTTGGGTGGGATTGAGGTAGGACTTCCTCGTCTTTGGTTGTGGGTTGTTTCCCCTTAAGAAGAAAGTAGAGAGATTATGGAATGAATTGATCAAAGAGAGAGAGCATGGATTGCGACGGGCAGGTCATGTCTGACTAATCTAGTTGAATTTTCTGAGCAGGTCACTAGCATGGTGGATAGGGGAGTGTCTATGGATGCTGTCTATATGGATTCCAAAAGGCATTTGATAAGGTTCCGCACAAGAGATTATCAACAAAAATGAGAGTGCACAGAATTGGAGCTAACCTTGTGACATGGGTCAGTAATTAGTTGGGAGGTAGGAGACAGGGAGGAGGGATAACGGGCTTGTTCTCTGATTGGCGGGATGTGACAAGTGGTGTTCCCCTGTACTAAGGCATCAGCTTTTCACTATGAAAGAAGGAAGAGAGAGAGAGCTGTATATCAAAGTTTGCAGATGACTCTTAGTTAGGAGGCACAGTAAGTTGCGTAGATGGGAGCAGGAAGTTACAGAGGGAAGTAGTGAGTGGGCAAAGCTACGGCAGATGGAGTTTAATGTGGGGAAGTGTAAGGTCCTCTACTCTGGATCTGAGAAGGACAAATCGGAATATTTTCTTAATGACGAGAGACTAGACATTGTGGAGCAACAAAGGGATTTAATATCCAGATACACAAATTACTAAAAGCTTATGCACAAGTACAAAAAGTAATTAGAAAGACTAATGTTGGCCTTTATCTCAAGGGGGTTGGAATTCAAAAGTGAGGAAGTGATGCTTCAGTTGTACAGAGCCTTGGTCAGACCCCATCTGGAGCACTGCATTCAATTTTGGGCACCGCACCTCAGGAAGGATATACTGGTCTTGGCGGGGGTACACTGCAGAGTCACCAGAATGATATTGGGTGTTAAAGGATTAAATCATGAGGGCAAGTTGCATAAACCGGGCTTGTATTACCTTGAGTTGAGGAGGTTGAAGGGTGATCTAATCAAGGTATTTGAAATCAATAAGGGATTCGATACTATGAAAGAACAACCATGGTGTGGGAAACCTCAGGGATGGGCCCCCACTTCGCACCACAACGCACTGGAATTCCAACGCACTGCGCCACCACACTACAAGATCAATGCAGACACCTGGCACACGAGATTCCACACTACACTAGTGTTTAAGTTCAGTACTAAAACCACAAATACGTCACAAGGAAGCATCTTTCCAAAATCGGTACAAGCGATTACTGAGAGGGGTTCTGCTGTGTTGATCGCAACATATAATTGTGGCAATCACAATTCAGGAGAGTGGGCGCTAATTATAGTGATTTCTATGACAAACCCCCTTTATTCTCATGTTGGAAACGGCAGAGGACAGTCTGAAGAGCTATTTTTAAAAGGTTGCATGCAGTGACATCACTATTCCTGGCCAGAATGGAAATGATTGGGTAATTCTTCCCATCAATCACGCTTGGAGACTGCACTGCTGTAAGTAACTGGGATTGATTTTATGCACAGAATTTGTATTATGGAACTATCCTCCACTCACTGCATTTTACTGGGGAAATAATCGTGCTTTTATCAGGGGACCATGCTGTAATTTCGGTCACGAGTTCTGTTTCAGTAAATAGACTGCAAGATAGACTGTTTGCTGTAAATCCTGCCATAACTCCAATGGGCCAAATGGCCTCCTTCTGTGCTGTACTATTCTATGATTCTATTATTAAGTCCCACGCCGCCTCCAACTCATTGGCTGACAGTGGTGTCAATACTCACTACGGTTTTTAAAGAATGGCAACGGAAGGTCTGAAGGTAGTCAGTCAGTTCCCTCAGTGAAAATAAAGATGGCTGTCTACGATTACAGACTCGATGCCAGCTGCTCGGTCACATGTATGCCTGGGGAAAAGGAAGGTGGAAGTCCAATTTGAGATCAATTTTCCCTCAACATAGGAGCAGGAGTCGGTCGTCTGTTCCACCATTAGATCCTAGCAGACCCCATTTACCTGCATATCCCTAAATATCTTTTACCCAACAAAATTTTAGTGAAATAACAACAGAAAATGCTGGAAATACTCAGCAGGCCAGGCAGCATCCGTGGAGAGAGAAACAGAGTTAACGTTTCAGGTCTGGGACCCTTCATCAGAAATTTCAGTCTTGATCATTTCAGTTGATCCCCAGCATCCACAGTCTTTTGGGGGAGTGAGTTCCAGATTTCTACTACCCTTTGTGTGAAGAGGTGCTTTCTAATTTCACTTCTAGCTCTAATTTTAAGGTTGTACACCCTTGTTCTGAATTCTAACTCAAGGGACTACAAGCCAAGTTAATGCAACCTTGCCTCATAATTTAACCATTAAAGACCTGGTATTAATCCGATGAATCTGCGCCATACCCCTTCCAAGGCCAATATATGTTTCCTGAGGTGCAATGTCCAATACCGAACACAATACTCCAGATGGCGTCTGGCCAAGACTCTATACCGGGAACCGCAAGGACATCCGCATCACCCGTGCCACAACAGGAGCTGATGACTGCTGGACAGACCACCGCCTAATCCGCTCTGTCATCTCCATCAATGTAGCCCCAAAACAGCAGCGGCAACAGAAATAATACCGCAGAAAAATCAACGCTGAAGCACTCAAAGACCCCGCTAAAAAAAGCCCTATTCAGCCTGCGCCTCACAAACAACCTGACAACTCCCAGTGATGCATAGACACAGAGTGCCCACAGCATCTGGTCTGCACTCAAGGCCTCCATAATCAGCACCTGTGAAGAGACGCTTGGTCACTCAACCAGGAAACACCAAGACTGATTCGACAAGAACGACCAGGAGATCCAGGAGCTAGTAAGCCGCAAGCGCAAGGCATTCCTGATCTGGAAACAGCAACACAACTCGAGAGCAAGAAAGCAGCATAACAGACGCCTGAAGGCGGAGGTCCAACAAAAAACTTGCAACCTAAAGAACAGGTGGTGGAGAAAGTGCAGGAGATCCAGCAGCTAGCCGACAACCATGACGTGAATGGATTCTTTAGCGCAGTCAAGACCGCCTACGGCCCAAGCATCCAAGGTCCTACCCCACTGCGGGCCAAGAACGGAGAGGTACTCATCAAGGACAGGGAAGCAGTTAGTCTCCGCTGGAAGGAGCACTTCGAAGATCTCCTTAACCGAGACTGTCTTCGACGAGAGTGTCCTCAGCTCGATCCCGCATCATGTTACCCGCCACCACCTCAGCACAACCCCAGCCCGGCATGAGGTTGAAAAGGCCATCCGACAACTGAACAACAAGGCCTCAGGAGCAGATGGAATCCCTGCCGAGGTGCTAAAGCATGGCGGAGAAGCACTACTGGCGTGAATTGATGAACTCATTTCTCTTAACTGGATGGAGGAGAGCATGCCAGGGGATCTCAGAGATGCCGTAATTGTGACCATCTTCAAGAAAGGTGACAAGTCCGATTGCGGTAATTACAGAGGAGTTTCCCTGCTGTCTGCCACAGGGAAAGTCATCACAAGAATCCTCCTCAATCGCCTTCTCCCAGTGGCTAAAGAGCTCCTCCCAGAGTCTCAATGCAGATTCCGCCCACTAAGGGGCACAATGGACATGATCTTCACCACGCGCCAATTACAAGAGAAATGCAGGGAACAGCACCAACCGCTGTACATGGCCTTCTTTGACCTCACAGAGGTCTTTGACACTGTTAACCATGAGGGATTATGGAGTGTACTCCTCAAATTCGGCTGCCCTCAAAAGTTTGTCACCATCCTCCGCCTGCTTCACGACGACATGCAAGCTGTGATCCTGACCAATGGTTCCACCACAGGCCCAATTGATGTACGGACCAGGGTCAAGCAAGGCTGTGTCATCGCACCAACGCTCTTCTTGATCTTCCTTGCGGCAATGCTCCATCTCACCCTCAGTAAGCTCCCTGCTGGAGTGAAGCTAATTTACAGAACAAACGGGAAACTGTTCAGCCTCCAGTCCAGATCCAAGGTTGTCCCTTCCTGTGTCGTCAAATTACAGTATGCAGACTATGCTTGCAACTGCGCACACTCGGAGGTCGAACTCCAAACTATTGTTAACACCTTCACCGAAGCATACAAGAGCATGGGCCTTACACTAAACATCTGTAAGACAAAGGTACTCTACCAACCTGCCCCTGCCACACAGTACTGCCCCCCGATTATCAAAATCCATGACAAGGCCTTGGACAACATGTCCCACTTTCCATACCTCGGGAGCCTACTGTCAACAAGGGCAGACTTCAATGACGAAGTCCAACACCGCCTTCAGTGTGCCAGTGCAGCCTTCAGTCGCCTGAGGAAGACAGTGTTTGAAGACCAGGACCTCAAACCCGGCACCAAGCTCATGGTCTACAGAGCAGTAGTAATACCCGCCCTCCTGTATGCCTCAGAGACATGGACCATGTACAGCAGGCACCTCAAAGCACTGGAGAGGTACCAACAATGCTGCCTCCGCAAGATCCTGCAAATCCATTGGCAGGATAGGCGCACCAATATCAGTGTTCTTGCTCAGGCCAACATCCCCAGCATCGAAGCTTTGACCACACTCGATCGGCTCCGATGAACGGGTTACATCGTCCGTATGCCCGATACGAGACTCCCAAAACAAGCGCTCTACTCGGAGCTCCGACATGGCAAGAGCGCCCCAGGTGGGCAGAGGAAACGCTTCAAGGACACCTTCAAAGCCTCCTTGAAAAAGTGCAACATCCCCACCGACACCTGGGAATCCCTGGCCCAAGACCTTAAAAAGTGGAGGAGAAGCATCCGGGAAGGCACCGAATACTTGAGTCTCTTCGCCGGGAGCAAGCGGAAGCCAAGCGCAAACAGCAGAAGGAGCGCATGTCAACCCAAGCACCCCTTCAACCACCGTCTGCCCCACCTGTGACAGGGACTGTAGGTCCCGCATTGGACTCATCAGTCACCTGAGAACTCATTTTTAATGTGGAAGCAAGTCATCTTCGGTTCTGAGGGACTGCCCAAGAAGAATACAACTGAAGCATCACTTCCTCACTTTTGAATTCCAATCCCCTTGAGAGAAAGGCCAATATTCCATTAGCCTTTTTGATTGTTTTTAGTGATTTGAATGCGTGGACACCTAAATCCCTTTGCTCCTCCACAGCTCCTGGTCTCTCAAGCATGAATGGATTTAACATAAATCAGCTTCCGTCTTTGTAGAGTACATCTGACTAAAGAGACACTCCATGAGTATCCATTAACCTGTAGCAAAAGGGAATGAATGAAGGGAGGTTGGACCGGTGAGATTCTACACAGTGGGAAGTGATTGGGTGCACTGCAATCAATGCCAGGTGAAAAAGAAATCCTGTTAACTACACTAAAATGATTAATAAATTAGTTCCTAATTGGAACAGGTGTTAGCTGTGGCTCAGTGGGCAGCACACTTGCCTCTGAGTCAGGAGGTTGTGGGTTCAAGCCCCACTCTAGAGAATCTAGGCTGACACTCCAGTGCAGTCCTGCGGGAGTGCCGCGCTGTCAGAGGTGCTGTCTTTTGGATGGGATGTTAAACCGAGACACCGTTTGCCCGCTCAGGTGGACGTAAAAGAAATCCGGTTAATGTAAAAGATCCCATGGCACTATTTCAAAGAGCAGGGGAGTTCTCCCCAGTGTCCTGGTCAATATTTATCCCTCAACCAACATCACTAAAACAGATTATCTGGTCGTTATCGCATTGGACCTTGCTGTGCGCAAACTGGCTGCCGCGTTTCCTACATTACTACAGTGACTACACTTCAAAAATTACTTCATTGGGTATAAAACGCTTTGGGACCTCCTGAGGTCGTGAAAGGCGCTATTTAAATGCAAGTCTTTCTTTCTTTCGCTGCCTGAATTAGTGGTGGCAGCGACAGTGCCCCCCCCCCCCCAAATGTCCCCATCTGGTACTTATTAGCGAGGTAATGATTAATACCATCAAAAACTCTTGATGTGCAATACAGGAAGCGATAAGCAGTGAATAATCCACACATGCAGGAAATCAACTTCCTGTGGAGACAGTGAAAGGCTCAGTCAGAGAGAGTAGGAGAAGAAAAAAAAGCGAGCAAGGGATAGAATTCCCAACTGAGAGACTCACTTGTGTGTGTGTTTATCTGTAAGTGTGTGAGAAAGAGAAAACAAGAGGGAGAGAAAGCCAACAAGACTGTGAGAGTGAGACAGAGAAAGATGCACCACACAACAACCTGCATTTATACAGCGCCTTTAAAGTAGTAAAATATCCCAAGGCGCTTCACAGGAGTGTTATGAAGGAAAATTTGACAACAAATCCAAAGTCATTAGGACAGGTGACCAATAGCTTGGTCAAAGTGTTGGTTTAAGGAACATCTTAAAAAAGGAGAATGTGGATCCTCAATTAATTTATATCTACCTTATCCGTGTCCTTGATTATCCATGGGCATTTTCCTGGAAAATGGGAGTTGGTGTTACCAGCATTTTGTTATTCACAAGGTGCTTTTGCCAGTAGTGGCAACTGGTATTGCAACAGCTGATCAATGGGCTGATCTGCCGGCTCAAATCTCCTCCACGCACCCGTCAATGACACCAGTCACAGGCCCCTGCCACAGGTTTGAGTGAGCCGGGAAAAAAAATCTCCATCAATGCCAAACATAATTCTTCAGTTTAGAAGTACGCGCTCAAGGAAGTAGGTGTTTACCTCCAGTGATCCCACAGTGCTGATCTCAGTGGTTAGAAATACACAGCCCTTCTGTTTGGGAGCAGATTTAAACAAGCAGGCTCTGTATTGATTATAAAATCAGCAGCTGCTCTCTGCAGAGGCTGCTGACTGAATTATGGGAGGTAAATAAAAAGACAGACTTGCATTTATATAGCACCTTTCACGACCACCGGACATCTCAAAGCACTTTACAGTCAATGAAGTACTTTTTGGAGTGTAGTCACTGTTGTAATGCAGTGAAACATGGCAGCCATTTTCTGCACAGCAAGCTCCCACAAACAGCGATGTGCCTCACTGCAAAACCCTACACTCAAAATAGCTGTTGAGCAGTTTCAGCTGCTCCACTGCCAACTGAAGTTGTAACATTAGTTTGTAATCTGACAGCCATTCAAAGCAAGATATCTTTGGCAAGCTGGACTTAACGCAAGGTGCCATTTTTATAGGCTCCTTTGGGAGATGGTGGAAGCAGTTAGTATTGATGCATTCAACTGCAAATTAAATAGATTTCTTTCACAATATAATGTTTTGGGATACAGTATCTGAGTAATTTGAGACATGACGTGTGGTAAGTGTAGCAAGTTTGGGAGGAACAGGTGACTTTGGACCTATGGTTCCCAAAGCTCTCCACCACTGGGGTTTTCCTCACCTCATGTCTGGGTCTGTTGTAGAATAATCGACAAAGATTGATTGCTATGATTAGTCAACAACTCCATTATTGTTGTATCAGGCGACAACCAGGATGGCAGAGGGTGAGCTAGAGGGACTGTGGTCTTTATTCGTGTAGCAATTCCCTTGATCCTATGATGACACTGAGGGCACACAGCTCCTGGAAAGAGTGATCATCGCTGATGAGAGGTGCATGAACATCCAGCAAGGACCATGTGTTTAACTCTAAAATGCAACACTGCTTGTTCTCCTTTTCCCTAAAGGGCATGGTCTATCTATGTTTGGCAAATCTTTATCTTTAATGTATGGCAGTCACCAGTTACCCTGCAAGTGACACAATGAAGTGCTGCTGCTGGGATGTCGGTAAGTTGGAATGAGAGGTATGTGAATTTGTTATGTATACGTCCACCTGAACTGTGAAAAACAGTAAAATTATTAGGGCTTTTTTCTCCCCCCTTCCAAACCTGGGTTGTGTCTGGGGAGAGCATTTTTGAATTGTGTCGCACTAGAATGACATACTGGTCATCACAGGCCTGAAAAGAGTGATGGGAGCAATTCGAGGAGCAAATTAAGAGTTTCACACAAGGAGCACAACACACAACATTAAAGTGCAATCTACTAAATGCATTTTGGTACCAATCAATCAATCTGAATACGCTCGCTGACTAAACTGCCGTGAGGCATTTACATAACTGCGTCATGTTTCCAAGAGTTTGATTAAGAGGGGAAAAATAGAGTATGAGAGTAAACTTGCAAGGAACATAAAAGCGGATTGTAAAAGCTTATACAAGTATGTAAAAAGAAAAAGATTAGTGAAGACAAATGTAGGTCCCTTACAGTCAGAAACGGGAGAATTTATAATGGGGAACAAGGAAATGGCAGAACAATTAAACAAATACTTTGGTTCTGCCTTCACAGAAGAGGACACAAATAACTTCCCAGAAATGCTAAGGAACCAAGGGTCTAGTGAGAAGGAGGAATTAAAGGAAATTAGTATTAGTAAAAAAAGTGCTGGAGAAATTAATGGGACTGAAAGCTGATAAATCCCCAGGGCCTGATAATCTGCATCCCAGAGTACTAAAAGAGGTAGCCATGGAAATAGTGGATGCATTGGTTGTCATCTTCCAAAATTCTAGATATTATGGAACAGTTCCTATAGATTGGAGGGTGGCAAATGTAACTCTACGATTTAAAAAAGGAGGGAGAGAGAAAACTGGGAACACACAACATTAAAGTGCAATCTACTAAATTAGCCTAACATCAGTAGTAGGGAAAATGCTAGAGTCTATTATAAAGGATGTGATAACAGGACACTTCGAAAATATCAAAGAGATTAGACAAAGTCAACATGAATTTATGAAAGGGAAATCATGTTTGACAAACCTACTGGAGTGTTTTGAGGATGCAACTGGTAGAATAAATAAGGGAGAACCAGTGGATGTGGTGTATTTGGATTTTCAGAAGGCCTTTGATAAAGTCCCACATAAGAGGATAGTGTGCAAACTTAAAGCACATGGGATTGGGGGTAATATAGTGGCATGGATTGAAAATTGGTTAACAGACAGGAAACAGAGTAGGAATAAATGGGTCTTTTTCGGGGTGGCAGGCGGTGACTAGTGGGGTACCGCAGGGATCAGTGCTTGGGCCCCAGCTATTCACAATATATATCAATGATTTGGATGAGGGAACCAAATGTAATATTTCCAAGTTTGCTGACGACATGAAACTAGGTGGAATTGTGAGTTGTGAGGAGGATGCAAAGAGGCTTCAAGGCAATTTAGACAAGTTTAGTGAGTGGGCAAATACATGGCAGATGTAGGAAACGTGAATAAATGTGAAGTTATCCACTTCGGTAGGAAAAACAGAAAGGTAGAGTATTATTTAAATGCTGATGTACAAAGGGACCTGGGTGTCCTTGTACACCAATCACTGAAAGCAACATGCAGGTGCAGCAAGCAGATAGGAAGGCAAATGGTACGTTGGCCTTCATTGCAAGAGGATTTGAGTATAGGAGCACGGATGTCTTACTACAGTTGTACAGGGCTTTGGTGAGACTACACCTGGAGTACTGTGTGCAGTTTTGGTCTCCTTACCCAAGAAAGGATATACGTGCTGACGTAAGAAAACTACTAGGCACTTGGTCTAAGCGTTAAACAAAGCTTTAATCAACTGTTTTACAACATGGAGGTCTAGTTGTGTCCTTCACTAGCTCCTGTTAAGAATGTCCTGCGCAAGCTGGGCCCGTGCCCGAGTATTTATACTCTCCCTGGACAGTGCCACCCGTAGGCCGCTCAGTATTATTTCTTAAGTCTTTCTTTCATGAATGACTGATTCATGTCACATGCCATAGAGGGAGTGCAGCGAAGGTTCACCAGACTGATTCCTGGGATGGCAGGACTGTCGTATGAGGAGAGATTGGGTCGACTAGGTCTGTATTTACTAGAGTTTAGAAGAATGAGAGGGGATCTCATTGAAACGTATAAAATTATGACAGGGCTATACAGACTGGATGCAGGGCGGATACTGAATGGCGGAGCAGGCTCGAAGGGTGGAATGGCCTACACCTGCTCCTATTTTTCTATGTTTCTTGCCAAACAAATGGGCAAAAAAATTTGCCAAATGCTTTTCCCATGAAGACGGTGCCCCTTTAAATCTTACCGTGAGTTCAAAATACCACATAGATGACAGCAACAAGCCTGTCATTTAATTTTACGGTTCAGAGCAGGCTCAGACTGCGTTCTCATGGGTCAGCAGGTCATCTGAACTCTTTTGATTCAATTATTGTAACAACATCCTTCTCAGTTCCTTCCACGATGCTCTATAAATTGCAATTCTGTGACTCTCCATCAGTCATTGTGGTTTCCTCTGATACACACTTCCTTACTTTACGCTCCCCATATGTAACACTCAATGGTAATCTGCAAGGCTTGTATCAAGATGGTTAAAGACACACCAAATACAATTAACCCTCGTGATCCTCATTCACCACTTCAACTCATAGTCCTGGACTAACCTCTGGATAAGCATGCGTGGTTAAAGGAAACAACTTGCATTTATATCGCATCTCTCAGCAATGTCCCAAAGTGCTTCACATACAATAAATTGCTTTATTATTTCGTTAAAAAGAACTTGGATTTATGGAGGAGCCAGGAATAAAAAAAATCGTGTGGTATTTTTGTGAAGTTTCTGTCAGAACTGGTAGTTGAGACGGTCTTGTGTTTCCCTGAATCTAACCTCCAACTGGCAATGTAAGTCGTTAAATTCTGTGCTCTGGGTATCAAAACAAATCTCTGCAGTCTCTACCTCTTTCATCAATCTCCTACTTTCCAACTGCCTGCCTGATACTAAGACTGGCAGGAGGCTGAAATTTCCTCCAGCTTAATGCCGACAAAAGGGAAACCCTCCTGTTGGGCTCCTGCTGGAAGCTGCAAGTCAGTGGCCCGTCGGCCTCCTCAGCTACCACCTCAGGCTAAGTCGGGAGGTGCAGACCTTGGTGTACTGCTCGACCCACAAGCTCAGCTTCCTCCTCCGCATCCAACCCATTACCAAAACTGTTGGCCTGCACCTCGAACACGTTGCCAGCCTCCACCCTCTTCCCCCAAGGCTGCCGAAACCGACTCCTTTGCCTTCAGTCTCCCCGAGTCCATAGAGTACAAGTGATTCAAAATGCCATGGCCCAGACCCTCACCCCAATCCTTGCCAAGCGCTACCGACTGCCATGTCTCAGTGAATTGATTTCAAGACCCTCATCTTCGTATTCAAACATCACCGTGGCCGTGCACCAGCCTAACTAAGCTATCGCCTCCCCATAATGCTTCTCAAATTTATTTCCCACTCCCTTTGCTTTACCATTGGTGGCTGCTCCTTCAGCCATTACCCCACACACCCCTCCACTAGCACATAAACTAGGCTAACACTTCAGTGCAATTACTGAGGAAGTGCTGCACTGTCGGAGGTGCCGTCTTTCGGATTGAGCAGGAAAGTAAACAAAAAGTAGGCAGGGCATCCAAGCAGAGTTGAAGAGAGGAGGTGTGAAATCAGATAAAAATTGCCTTTCACAACCTCAGGATGTTCCAAAGTGCTTTCTGGTGAGTAGTCACTGTTGTAATGTAGGAAATGCGGCAGCCAATTTGTGCACAGCAAGATCCCACAAACAGCAATGAGATAATGAGCAGATCATCAGTGTTAGTAATGTTGATTGAGGGATAACTATTGGCCAGGACACCGGCCTTCGAATAGTGCATCCACCCGAGGGGGCAGGTGGGGCCTCGGTTTAACTTCTCATCCGAAAAACAGCACCTCAGTCAGTGCAGCACTCCCTCCCACTCAGTACTCCCTCACCAGGAGTATCTGCCAATATTTTGCACCCAAGTCTCTGGAGTGGGACTTGAACCCACCCCTTCTGACTCAAAGGCGAGAGAGTGTTACCCACTGAGCCACGGCTGACACAATGGTAAAGTGAGGTAACAGCCACGTGTTGAAGAGTAGGTTGAAAGCAGCCAAGTTGGACTTTATCCCCCCCTCCCCCATTCGGTTTCATCTGTTGAGATGAACCCAATGTTAAAACTCCAGCTGAGCAAATCTACAGCCAAATCTTCAGTGATGTCATCATTAATAATATCACAGGCAAAATATCTGCAAACACCAGGAGTGTGCAGTTGGGAATTGTGGATGTACGAAGACGTATCTACAAAGACATATCTACCAGGCACTGGTCCCATTTTACCCCTATCTGTACCAAATGAGCTAATGCAGTCAAACACAGCGCAGAAAAAGGCTACGTAAATCTCTCTGGGAGGTGTTTTCCTTGACATTTATTCTCAAAAATGGGCAAGTGTCTTTACAAAGTAGTTCAGTAACATTTTTGATATTCCTTCCTCATTTCCTTTTGGCAGGAAATCAGCCATTCCATCTTACCCACAAATTCAATCGTTCCACACCCTGTTGCATGCATGTGGCAGCCATTTTGCAGCTAATAATGTCATCACAAAGTTAGGAGCCTCTCTCAAGACCCCCACCCCCCACACTCCTCTGAAACAGGCTAGAAAGAAGTCAGCTTATTCAAATCATCGACCTGCTCAGCATGTTGTGGGGCCAAGAGTGTCTCCATCGATATTATACCATTCATCATTCTCATTAAGGACGGAAAAGGAAAATCTGAAGGCCTCAGTATAAAGGCCTGCTCCCATGTGTTGTATCTATGCTTTAATACGTTCAATCAAGCATGTAGATACGTCGAATTAAATCAGAGTCAGGCAGACAGGCTTTTAACTGTCATCTTTACTTTATTGGTAAAATGGCTGACTGCAGCTTTCCTGGGTAATTCCCATAATGCATTGCACATTACATTACCGTATTGACTGGTGTCAAACTCGCAATCAATATACGACATCCCCCTTTTCCTTGGAAACAAACTTGCAGTTTACAAACAGTTTATTACACTAACACTACATAACTTATTTGGTTTATTATAAACTTTTTACAAACTTGTGTCTTACCACACAACTAAATAATTCCCAGGTTTAAACATGTAACATCACCCATGCAGTTCTCACACAGTTTATGTTGTGACATAATCAGACAGTCTTTGGGGTTTTCTTTTAACCCTTTGAGGTCTGGCTGTATTGGGTATGTCTAACATGTTGGTGTCAGTGGGTATTGCCTGTGTCACAGTGGTATGTGTGTCAGGGTCTACTATACTGTCCTCAGTCTCTTGTGTCTCCTTTGGTCCATTGGTTCTGTATTTCTTCACAAACGTAGTGTTTCTCGAGTAGCGTGCTCCTTCTGGAGATTCCACTACTACTCGACTCCCTGTTTTACTCAAAACTTTGTGTGGTGTGGCATTAAAAGGAGCGGTGAACTTGTCCACTTTGTCCTGCCGTACCAGCACCGTGTCGCCAACTTCCACCTCTGAGTATTGTGTTCTCCGCTGTTCATCTGCGTATAGTTTGGACTTGCTTTTTTGTTCTGCGTCCCGGTCACGTACTTCCATGTCTGCGCGCGACTCTGTGATGCCTGGCAGCTTTCCTCTCATTTTCCATTTAAAGAGCAGCTCTGCCGGGCTCTTTCCTGTCGTGGCATGTTCAATGCTCCTGTACACAGTCACATATTTTCTAAGTTCACGTTTCCAATCTAGTCCTTCTGACTGAGCAATTCTGATTCTCTTCATCAGCGATGCATTCTGGCGCTCGACTTCTCCGTTAGCCTGAGCCCATTTTGCTGTCGTTTTCAGGTGTTTGATCCCGTTGTTTTCACAGTATTTTTTGAATAATTCAGATCTGAATTGGGAACCATTATCAGATTTGCAGGTGATTGGCAAACCATGACGGCTGAAGATTGACTCTAAACTATCAATAACCTTCTCTGTTGTTGTGGAGGTCATGATGTTGTATTCATAGTAGCGACTATAATAATCAACTACCACAAGAATGGAGTGGTTGGATGGCAAGGGTCCCAGTAGGTCTATAGCTACATCCTGCCAGGGGCCCTCCGGTAATGGTGTTGGTCTCAATGGTTCAGGTGGGTCGGGTCTGGCTACTATCTGACAGCCGTGGCACGCTTTACTGTGTTTTTCAGCTGCCTTGTCCATGCCAGGCCACCAAACCTTGGTTCTGAGATGTTGCTTTGTTCCAACTATTCCCAAGTGTCCTTCATGTGCTAACACCAGGGCTCGTGCGTGTAACACTGTGGGTAGCACGATGCGTGTTCCCCGAAGAACTAGGTACCCCACTACGCACAGCTCGTTTGCAATTGCTGCATAAGCTTTACAGTTCTCAAAATGTCCGTTTGTGATTGCTTTCCGTACCTCAATCAGCTCTGGGTCGGTAGCAGAGGCTTCCTCCACCTCTCTAGTAGTGAGTGCTTTTGGTGTCGCACTCACAGCTACAAATCTCACGTATTCATCTGAGCCATGAGAATGTCTCTCCTGTTTTGCTGTCTCCCCCAGCAATCGTGACAGTGGGTCTGCAATGTTTTGCCTGCCTGGACTGTGTATCACCTTAAAATCGTACGGCTGTAATCTAAGTACCCATCTCTCTATACGGGCACAGGGTTTAGAGTGTGGGCCGTATATCACTTGTAATGGCTTATGGTCAGTTACCAAGTTAAATTTTCGGCCATACACATATGGATGCAGCCTCTCACAAGCCCATACAAGAGCTAAGGCCTCTCTCTCTGTTTGAGAGTATTTCCTCTCACAGTCTGTTAAACTACGACTTACATAGCATATTGGCACCTCTTGTCCCTGTTGGTCCTGAACTAGTACTGCACCTAAACCTACAGGACTGGCATCTGCTATCACCTTGGTTGGTGCGTCCTTATCAAAATATGCTAAAGGGCCGGCTCTGGCCAACTCTTCCTTGAGTGCACTGAATGACTGTCTCTGTTGTGATCCAAATTTAAATGGTGTGTCTTTCCTCGTCAGGTGTCGCAGTGGCTCTGATAGCGTTGCAAATTGTGGAATGAATCTGCCACTGTACCCAACGAGTCCCAAGAAACTCCTCACCTCTGTAGCATTCTCTGGTTCCCGAGCTTCTGCCACCGCTCGCACTCTCTCTGCTGTTGGTCCGATGCCCTTTTCAGACAACAGGATTCCCATGAAAATCAATCGGTCCATGTTGAATTGGCACTTCTCCGAGTTTAGTGTCAGTCCACTTTCCATTAGTCTGGTCATGACAGCGTGCGTCTGTCGTGCGTTTCCTGGTCGTGTGCATGCATGATAATGTCATCTGAGATGTTTTCAACACCCTCTATTCCAGCTAAGGCATTAGCTATCTCGTGCTGATATTGCTCACTAGCTGAAGATACACCGAATATCAGCCTCTTGTACCTGTATACTCCATTATGTACTGCAAACGTTGTGATTTCTCGTAACTCAGGGGTCAGTTCCAGCTGGTGATAACCCCATTTCAGGTCTAGCTTACTAAACACCGTCGAGCCGTTCATATCTTGGAGTATCTCATCAACGGTGGGGATTGGATATCATTCCCTGACTATTGCCTGGTTTGCTCGTCTCATGTCTAGGCATAACCTTACATCCTTATCCGCTTTTGGTACAATAACCACAGGATTTACCCATGGGGTGGGACCAGTTACAGGTTCGATAATGTCCATGTCCCTCAATTGTTTTATTTTGACTTCTACTGCCCCCCTTAAGTTAAATGGTATACGCCCGAGTGGCTGGGCCACAGGCTTCACTTGTGGGTCGATATACAAACTGATCTGTTTTGTGTTCAGCCTTCCTACTCCCTGGAACACCTTTGGATACCGCTGTTCTAGTAGCTGTCTTACATCTACCACAGCTGAGACATCTGCGCCTATTTTTAAAACTCCCAGTTTCATGGCGGTCTCCCTTCCTAGCAGCGGTTCTCCATGGCCTTTAACCACAATGAACTCCGCCTGTTCAGTTCTCTTACCTATTGTAATCCCACATGTGAATACACCTTTAACTGACAGTGGTCGGCTAGAAGCATAAGAGAATAACTTTCTCTCTGTCTTAGGGACATGTGACTGACACTTAATGTGTTCTGACTTTAATCCTTCCCATGTATTCTCATCTATCACATTATTAGTTGCACCTGAATCAATTAACATTCTCAGGTTTACTCCCCCCACACAAAAGGTAAGTCTCTCTGTCACGTTATTTCCAGTAACAGCAAATGCAGTTATTTTGTTCCTCTACATTGTTCACACTGTGTTTCTTTGTACCCTTTGTGCGGCATACTTTGGAGAAATGATCCTTTCCCTTGCACTTATGACACGTTTGTCCGCGTGCTGGGCATTTCGGATCTCTGCCCATGTGGTCTGTGTGTCCACATCTGTAACATTTCCTTTCGTTCCTATCGCCATTTCCCTTTGGTTTCTCTGTCGAGCTTTTCGCATAATACCCTCTTTTCTGTGTAACACGACGAACAGTATCTGTCTCCGCCTTCTCTGTACATGACATGGCTGACATCTGCTCCTTGACGTTTTCACATTGTGAGGCCAATTGTAACGTGCGGGTGAGCGTTAGACCTTGCCCTTCCTCTAGCAATTTCCTCCGCACATAGGCTGACGTACACCTACTCAGGATAGCGTCTCTTATTTGATTATCCACAGCCCCCGCAAAAGCACAGTCTTTAGCAGCCTGCCGCAAGCGAGTAGCAAATTGTTGCACAGTCTCACCTGCCTTCTGGGACAACTTATGAAAAGTCTGTCTAGCAAATGCTGCGTTGACCTGGGGCACGAAGTAGTGATTCAAAGCACTAACCGCCGCCGTGTAGTCTGCTGGCTCTCCTGTGTCCGGTAGAGTCGAAAAGATATCCTGGACATCTGGTCCTGCTCGGTGTAGAAGTAGAGCTCTTCTCCTTTGCTTTGTGGCAGCTGTAGAGGTATCGTTGATAATGAGTCCTTTGCCGTCAGCATAAAGCTCAAAAGGCGTTAACCACCTCGTCCATCTTGGACCCAACGTGGCTGGCTCGGCGAAACTTGCAAAATTTTGAATGCCGGTCTTCTCCATCCTAGCTAACTAAAACTTGGGCAACTACCTTTTTAAAAAAGATTCTGTCCGTTATCCTCGTCGCCAATGTTGTATCTATGCTTTAATATGTTCAATCAAGCATGTAGATACGTCGAATTAAATCAGAGTCAGGCAGACAGGCTTCTAACTGTGATCTTTACTTTATTGGTAAAATGGCTGACTGCTGCTTTCCCTGGTAATTCCCATAATGCATTGCACATTACATTACCGTATTGACTGGTGTCAAACTCGCAATCAATACACGACACCATGTAACTCTTAACAACCAGCTTCAGATTAGTGACTAGAAACCACATCAGCTACGGAAGGGTCTAGTCCAACAAAGGTCAAAAGGGCTTTAAAAAAGGTTTTGGAAGTCTTCAAGAGATCAGTTACCATGGTACCCATAATGGAGGGCATCTCCTCAGTCCCAACAACTTACATTTATGTAACGCCTTTAAAATAGTAAAACGTTCCAAGGCGCTTCACAGGAGTGTAATCAGACAAAAATTGACACCAAGCCAAAGAAGGAGCTATTAGGATGGGCTGGGCCAAACAACTGGGATTAAGGAGCAGCTTCAAAGAGGAGGGAGAGGTAGAGAGGGAATTCTAGAGGGCCTAGACAGTTGAAGGCACGGCCGCTAATGGTAGGGTGAAGGAAGTAGGGGATGTACAAGAGGCCAAAGGAGGAGCGCTGAGATTTTGGAGGGTTGTAGGGCTGGAAGAGGTTAGAGATTTGGAGGGGCGAGGCCATGGAACGTCCAGCATTTCTAATAAAAATTCAACTAAACGCACTACTGGCGTACGACGCTGTGAAATCCAGGTTATAAATGCTCAGTTCAATCATTGTTCAAACCCTCAGCAACGAGTCACCAATAAAATTATCACCCAGCTTTAAAGGCCATCAGGCCCAGTGAACTACAATGAAGGCAGCTGAAAGGACATTAAAAAAATTGGCTGCGGTTGTGTACGAAACAACTGATCATATCTATGTGCATAAGCATGCAACTGTACGCTGCTCTGTGTAAGCGCAGTCAATTTTTTTTTACATACACAATGCAACACTGGAAGAACAGGTTTATTTTTGGTCTGGCTTTCAACCTTCACAAATCGCTAGGTGGCTCCCAGTGGAAAGGAAAATCGAGCGCCTGATTCACGCCAGCTTTACGCCCGGGCAGCAAGTTGAAAATCCTCCCCTCACGCGCACACAGAAAGAGTGAACGAGTCAAAGAGAAAGAACGCGTCATCAGGGCCTACTCCGACATCTGAGACAGAATCAGAGAGAATGCTGTGCGTGCACACGCATAGATTAAGTATGAAACCCTTTTTCAATTATTCACCAATTCCCATTTGTCATCAACTACCTTGAGGCCTTTAACACAGCTCACTATCACTGACTAGCCCTTCCCCCACCATCTCCTGCTTCAGCAGTGTGACATGTGATTATATTTTATCTCATTACCATAGCAAAAAAAAACATGCACACAGACTGGTCAACTTGGAATCAGTGCCGACATTTCTATCTGAAAGGGTAGAAGAACTGAATTTTACTCTTCCCTTGTTAACTGAGCAGGAACTCTGTACAGTTACAGTGAGTAACCCTTACCCTGCTGAATAAACAGGGGCTCTGTACAGTTACAGTGAGTAACCCTTACCCTGCTGAATAAACAGGGACTCTGTACAGTTACAGTGAGTAACCCTTACCCTGCTGAATAAACAGGGACTCTGTACAGTTACAGTCAGTAACCCTTACCCTGCTGAATAAACAGGGACTCTGTACAGTTACAGTGAGTAACCCTTACCCTGCTGAATAAACAGGGACTCTGTACAGTTACAGTCAGTAACCCTTACCCTGCTGAATAAACAGGGACTCTGTACAGTTACAGTGAGTAACCCTTACCCTGCTGAATAAACAGGGACTCTGTACAGTTACACAATGAGTAACCCTTACCCTGCTGAATAAACAGGGACTCTGTACAGTTACACAGTGAGTAACCCTTACCCTGCTGAATAAACAGGGACTCTGTACAGTTACACAATGAGTAACCTTTACCCTGCTGAATAAACAGGGACTCTGTACAGTTACACAATGAGTAACCCTTACCCTGCTGAATAAACAGGGACTCTGTACAGTTACACAATGAGTAACCCTTACCCTGCTGAATAAACAGGGACACTGTACAGTTACACAGTGAGTAACCCTTACCCTGCTGAATAAACAGGGACTCTGTACAGTTAGTCAGTAACCCTTACCCTGCTGAATAAACAGGGACTCTGTACAGTTACAGTGAGTAACCCTTACCCTGCTGAATAAACAGGGACTCTGTACAGTTAGTGAGTAACCCTTACCCTGCTGAATAAACAGGGACTCTGTACAGTTAGTGAGTAACCCTTACCCTGCTGAATAAACAGGGACTCTGTACAGTTACAGTGAGTAACCCTTACCCTGCTGAATAAACAGGGACTCTGTACAGTTAGTGAGTAACCCTTACCCTGCTGAATAAACAGGGACTCTGTACAGTTACAGTGAGTAACCCTTACCCTGCTGAATAAACAGGGACTCTGTACAGTTACAGTGAGTAACCATTACCCTGCTTTAGGTCACTATCAGGTCCAACACACTTAGCTTCCCAAACACTTGAGCATTTCATTATCTAGACACAATCATACACAAACGCAGTAGCGAGGGAAATTACGTTGACAAATAAAAAAAAAAGAATTACTGGTTGAAAAATGCAATAGATGCCAGGCTGGACAATCGTGTAGTTTAAAGGTAACAAGACTCTGAGTCAATCTCCACGTGAACACCCACTTACCCTGACGGATAGGCCACGAGTCCCGTCTTCGAGTCGCACGCAAGTCCACTGCTTCCAGAGACTGTGATGCCCAGCACCTTCTCCAGAGTCACCTGCAGAGAGGTAAACACACGCTGTAACAGGTTATCAAGAATAAGAAGACCACCCTAGACCAAAAGGACATGGGAATCCAATCAATCAGCCTAACTGATAATTATTTAGCAGTAAGTGTGTTGTATTATGCGTGGGGAGTCACACGGGCCAATCCGTCGTCTTTGTGTTGGACAAAAGATCAACAAGAGAAAAAAATAATCCATGGCACAACCACATTGGCCACAAGGTTATTGTCGCCGGCTTGCTGGCCGGCCTCCCATCTTCCACCCTCCGTAAACTTGAGCTCATCGAAAACTCTGCTGCCCGTATCCTAATTTGAATCCATTCACCCATCACCTCTATGCTCGCACACCTACAATGGCTCCCGGTCCCCAAGAGCCACGATTTTAAAATTCTCATCCCTACGTTGGCCTCGCCGACTCTCTATCGCTGTAGCCTCCTCCAGCCTATAACCCTCCAAGAACTCTGAATTCTTCTAATTCTGGCCTCCTGCACATCCCCGATTTTCTTCGCCCCGTCATTGGCATCTGTAGCTTTAGTTGTCTAGCCGCTAAGCTCTAAAATTCCCTCCCTAAACCTCTTTGCATCTCTCTCCTCCTTTGAGAAGCTGCTTAAAACCTTCCTCTTTGATCACCTGTCCTAATATCTCATGTGGCTTGGTGTCAAACGTTGCCTGCTAACAGCTGTGGATGCTCAGTTATTGAGCATATTCAAGGCTCAGATAGATCAATTTTTGGACTCATGGGGACCGGGCGGGAAAGTGGAATTGAGGTCGAAGCTCAGCCATGATCTTACTGAATGGTGGAGCAGGCTCGAAGTGCTATATGGCATACTCCTGCTCCTAATCCTTATGTTCTTATATTCTTATTGAAGCACCTTGGGACCCTTTATTACATTATATAAATGCACATCGTTGTTGAGAACCGTGTTAGCAGCAACACCACAAAACATGTATGAAAGACAGAACTACACCATGGTTGGTAGTGTCATATTTCCAATTTCCTGAGCGTGTTAAGGAATGTCATCCCAGGGGACCTCGTTACCAGAGGTGAGGGGAAACCAATTATGTTCTGCCTCACACAATTCTAACCAGCCAGTTACCAAACACTTACAACAAGCAGGAAGTCAGAAGCCACTGTGAGGCATGCGACGAGAGCAGCAAGCTTCTTCTTACAAAATTAGGCACCTTAGTCACAAACATCACCATTTATTTGGAACCCTGGGAACAATACACTGATGGTAATGAGAACTGCTCTCACCCAAGATGACTGACAAGTTGGCCCACCATGGAATAGCACGGCCAAGCCAACTGCCTGGCCCCAGGGCAAACACAGCTCACTGAGCCTGCACTCTCTGCTATGCATCAAAAGAGGACAGAAAGTGTAGCAATCCCATGACACTGAGCGAGGGGCAGGTAATCAGGATGCCTCCAGGAATTCCTAAATGCATCATTAACCACAGAATGAGATAAAAGCTATTTGGCCAATAAAATCCTCTGCTTCCACCGACCATGAACCATCTACTCTACCCTGGACTTCACTTACCTACCCTCCCCCACTCACAACCCAGGCTCGCACACTACTCAGGCAAGCTGACCAAAGGAACGCAACTACCGTGAAAGTGAGCCTAGCTTGAGCTGCCTGCAGAAGAGGATGGGAGGCAACTGGACGGGAGAAAAAAAGGGAGGAAAAATAAACACAGGACAGCACCTGTCTGCAGGAATGATTGTTTAAACATACTACTGTATCAGATCGACTATTGCCAAAAATCTGTCAGTTCAGCAGTACCCTTGCCCACAATTTCCTAGACACAATTTTTTTTATTCGTTCCTGGGATGTGGGCGTCGCTGGCAAGGCCAGCATTTATTGCCCATTTCTGTTTGTCCTTGAGAAGGTGGTGGTGAGCTGCCTTCTTGAACCACTGCAGTCAGTGTGGTGAAGGTACTCCCATAGTGCTGTTAGGTAGGGCGTTCCAGTATTTTGACCCAGCGACTATGAAGGAATGGTGATATATTACCAAGTCAGGATGGTGTGTGACTTGGAGGTGATGTTGTTCCCATGCGCCTGCTGCCCTTGTCCTTCTAGGTGGTAGAGGTCGTGGGTTTGGGAGGTTTGGAAGAAGCCTTGGCAAGTTGCGGCAGTGCATCTTGTAGATGGTACACACTGCAGCCACCGTGTGCCGGTAGTGGAGGGAGTGAATGTTTAAGGTGGTGGACGGGGTGCCAATTAAGCGGGCTGCCTTGTCCTGGATGGTGTCCAGCTTCTTGAGTGTTGTTGGAGCTGCAAGTGGAGAGTATTCCATCACACTCCTGACTTGTGCCTCATAGATGGTGGATAGGCTTTGGGGAATCAGGAGTTGAGACATTCGCCACAGAATACCTAGTCTCTGACCTGCTATTGTAGCCACAGTATTTATGTATAACTCGTAATTTCGCTTGCAGAGGGCACAAGGTGTGAGAAACGGAAATATCGTTCAATGGTGTTTAAAATAGAACATTCCCAGACATATTTTATGAATCCATTGTACATACAGGTGAACATTCACACATATTATGAAGCCACTGCACAACTGTATATTCATAGATATTTGGAGACCATTGTAAATTCAGATATGTTTTATATTTATGCGATCTACAACAGGAATATCCAACGCAATGTACATCTAAACCAGGAATACCCAATGCAACGTGCTTCTAAACCAGGAATACCCAAAGTAATTTGCTTCTAACCCAGGAATACAAAACGCAATGTGCTTCTAAACCAGGAATATCCAACGCAATGTGCTTCAAAACCAGGAATACCCAACGCAATGTGCTTCTAAACCAGGAATACCCAACGCAATGTGCTTGCGAAAAAGGAATATCTAACGCTCAACCCAGCCCCTAATTTTGTCCAGCCTGCAGATCAGCTCCTCACTGAAAAATTAGTGCTCCATCAACTCTTACATCATGGCTTGCACCACATAGGGCTACAGGCTGCTTGGCACACTGTCATGGTACCTCATACATATAGAGTCAAATAGAGTATTGTGGCGAAGCCACTAAGGGACTCCGATCAAATGTATATAATTCCCTTTAACAATATGTTAACTACAGCCTGAGTCTGTATCTTTGTATATACTGTTTGCATGTACAGAGCGCGGTCCCTTTAAGAGTGCGGGCAAACGCGATGACGTCACGCCGTTCATCACGTGATCCCCCATCGGCGGGAAAAACGTGATGACGTCATGACGCCAGCCACGGGACCGCCCAAGCAGTCCTCGTGGAGCCTCCAAACTGACTAGACCTGTTTTCGTAGTTCTCATGCATTGGTTTGTTAAACTCAGTTTGTTTTATATTAAACATCGTTTGTTGATCGCCTGAGTTGACCTCAGTCTCTTGATAGGAACTAGACATTCCTACATTGGTGACCCCGACTTTTGTGAACGGTTTTCGCAGAAGGAACGAAGCATGGAAACAAGCGCCATTGCGTTGAAGCTACCGCAATTCTGGGAGCAACAAGCGACCTTGTGGTTCGTCCAGGTCGAAGCCCAGTTTGCACTACGGAACATCGTTGCGGATCAGACCCGTTACTTTTACGTGGTCTCCGCACTCGACAGCTCCACCGCCTCGCGGATCGTCAGCCTGCTTGAGAACCCCCCGGACGACCGCAAGTATGAAACAATCAAGGCGCGGTTGTTACAGGTCTTCGGGCTCACGAAGGCGGAGCGTGCCCGCCGACTGCTCGCTATGCCCGGCCTTGGGGACTCCAAGCCGTCTGAGCTCATGAGCCAAATGCTCATGCTCCTTGGCTCCGAACCGGAATGCTTCCTCTTTAGGGAGCTCTTCCTCAGTCAGTTACCGGAGCCAGTACAAGCTGCCCTGGCCCGGTCTGAAGTCACAGGCTGCGCAGCGCTTGCTGCCGAAGCAGACAAGATCTTCGCGGTGATGCAGCAGTACTGCGCTGCCACGAGGCGCCCATCCCCCACAGACGCCGCCCCAGCTGCTCAACCTGCGGGGTTGTGCTTCTACCACGCCCGTTTTGGCGCGAAAGCAAGATGTTGCCGCCCTCCCTGCAGCTTCTCGCCCAAAAAAACCCATCAACTCTGGCAAAAGAGGACCGGCTCTAACGGGCGCCCCGCGGCTGTGATGGCAATCGGAAATGCTGAAAAGCTTCTTTTTATCACCGACTCCCTCTCTGGCCGACGTTTCCTCTGCGACACCGGGGCGCAGTGTAGCATCCTACCCGCATCAAATCTTGATATACAAGCTGGGAGGCACGGCCTCTCCCTCGAGGCGGCTAATGGCGGGGCTATTCGGACCTTCGGCAGACGGCGGGTCCAGGTGTGTTTCGGCGGCCAGCGGTTTTGCTGGGAATTCATCACGGCCAAGGTCTCGCAAGCCATCCTCGGTGCGGATTTCTTGTGCGCCAACGGCCTCCTGGTTGATGTAAGGCACCGCCGTTTAATCAATGCGGCCACGTTCCACTCCATCCCTTGCCACCGAAGTAACGCCATGTCGCACACCGTCTCCTGTGCGTTCCCGCCTCCGGAAGAGTTCGCTCGCCTGCTAGGAGATTTCCCAGACCTGACCAGACCAACCTTCTCCTCCACGGCCACGAAACACGGTGTCGAACATCACATCACCACTACTGGCTCCCCGGTCTACGCACGGGCCCGGCGCCTCGAACCTGGCAAGCTCGCGGCTGCGAAAGCAGAGTTCGCCACGATGGAACGGTTAGGGATTATTCGCCAGTCGAATAGTCCCTGGTCTTCACCTCTACACATTGTCCCGAAACCTGGCGGCGGATGGCGGCCATGCGGCGACTACCGACGCCACTACTCCTGATCGGTACTCGATCCCTCATATCCAAGATTTCTCTGCCCATTTGGCGGGAAATAACATTTTTTCCCCAAAGTCGACCTTGTCCGTGGCTACCACCAGGTCCTCGTGCACCTGCAAGACGTCCCAAAAACTGCAGTCATCACCCCATTCGGCCTTTTCGAATTTCTGCGGATGCCGTTTGGACTGAAGGATGCCGCACAGGCTTTCCAGTGCCTGATGGACTCCGTACTTCGGGGCCTCAAGTTTATTTTCGTCTACCTCGATGACATACTCATCGTCAGTTCCAACAAAGAGGACATCTGCCATTTATGCACCCTCTTTAGACGCCTCAGCCAACGCGGCCTGATCATCAACCCGGCCAAGTGCCAGTTCGGCCTGCAACAGATTGATTTCTTGGGCCATCGCATCACATCGGACGGCGCAATTCCTTTGCAAACGAAGGTGGAGGCAGTAACATCTTTTCCACGCCCGCAGACCATCAGGGCCCTGCAGGAGTTCCTCGGGATGGACCACCGCTTCGTGCCTAAGGCAGCTCTTCTCATGCAGCCCCTGTACGAGGCCCTCAAGGGCAAGTCTGGCAAGGATCCAGTAAGCTGGATGGTCGACATGGACCGGGCGTTCGTTGACACAAAAAGCGCCCTCGCCAATGCGACCATGCTGGCGCACCCGCTGCCAGGTGCCACCATCGCCCTCACCACCGACGCATCAGACTACGCCATCGGCGCAGTGCAGGAACAGTGGGTAAATGGAACGTGGCAACTGCTGGCGTTCTTCAGCCGTCAACTACGGCGAAACGAGCGGAAGTACAGCACTTTCGACTGGGAGTTGCTGGCTCTTTTTCTGGCCAGCCGCCATTTCCTGTTCTTGCTGGAGGGACGTCCTTTCACTGCTTTTGTAGACCATAAGCCACGAACGTTCACTATGGCCAAGACTGCCGAACCGTGGTCAGCCCGACAACGTCAGTTGACGTTTATCTCGGAGGTCACAACCGATATTCAGCACGTGGCCGTTAAAGACAACGTGGTGGCGGATTGCCTCTCCCGCGCAATCGTTCAGGCAGTCCAGCTCGGCATCGACTATGCCCCCATGGCTGCGGATCAAGCCTCGGATCCAGAGGTGCAAGCTTACCGAACTAGCCCCTCTAGCCTCCAAGCGGCCGACGTCAAATTCCACGCCGCAGGCACCACGCTACTTTGTGACATCTCCATAGGAGATCCTCGCCCTATCGTGCCGGTCGCCGGAAAGTGTTTGACGCCATACATGGGCTGTCACATCCGGGCATGAAGGCCTCGCAAAGGCTGATGTCGTCCAAGTTCGTTTGGCGGGGCATGCATATGGATGTCCGCGACCGGGCCAACACCTGCGTGGTCTGCCAAAAGGCCAAGGTGCAGCATCACGTCAAAGCTCCATTGGCCACCTTCGCTGTTCTGGAGCGACGGTTCGATCACGTGAATATGGACCTGGTGGGGCCACTTCCACCTTCTCATGGGTTTACACCCATCCTTACGATGGTAGACCGCACCACTAGATGGCCAGAGGCAGTTCCCTTGTCATCCACCACTTCGGCAGACGTAGCCAGGGCATTCATCTCCTCTTGGGTCGCCCGTTTCGGGGTACCGGCCGACATCTCTTCTGATCGTGGACCGCAATTTTCCTCTGAGCTCTGGAACGCTGTGGCTCAGGGGCTCGGCATCAAGTTCCATCGCACCACAGACTACCATCCACAGGCGAACGGCCTGTGTGAACGGTTTCACAGGTCGCTCAAAGCTGCACTGAGGGCCAGCCTCCAAGGCGCTGGGTGGGTGGACAGGCTACCATGGGTCCTGTTGGGTCTTCGCACAGCACCCAAGGAAGATCTTCGCTCGTCCTCGGCAGAGCTCGTCTGTGGCCAACCGCTACGCGTACCAGGGGATTTCCTTCCGACTCCAACAGAGCCATGGTCCGCATCCAATCAACTCATCAGCCACCAGGAGGCAGCCAGGTGTTTTGCACCAGTACCAACGTCGCATCACGGCTTTCAGAACTCACGTCCCAGCAGAGCTGAAGAACGCCGAATATGTGTTCATCCGCCACGACGCTCATCGGGATCTGCTCAAAGCTCCTTACACTGGTCTTTTCCGTGTGCTAGAGCCGGGAGACAAAACTTTCTCGGTGGATATCGGAGGTAAACCGGACCACATTTCGGTTGACCGGTTGAAGCCGGCACACTTGGACCTTGACCGCCCGGTCGAGACCGCACAGCCGCCAAAACGTGGCCAACCGCCCAGTCGCCGTGCCAGATCAAGCGCCACTGCCCGCCAGCCTGCCCGCCGTCCAGCAGCTTCCACTCCAACTGTACAGAAGTCGCTCTGACAGGCTTGTCAGGCCTCCTCGCCGTTTCACTTTTTCTGTTAAAGACAATTCTGGGGGGGCGCATGTGGCGGAGCCACTAAGGGACTCCGATCAAATGTATATAATTCCCTTTAACAATATGTTAACTACAGCCTGAGTCTGTATCTTTGTATATACTGTTTGCATGTACAGAGCGCGGTCCCTTTAAGAGCGCGGGCAAACACGATGACGTCACGCCGTTCATCACGTGAAATCCCATCGGCGGGAAAAACGTGATGACGTCCTGACGCCAGCCATGGGACCACCCAAGCAGTCCTCGTGGAGCCTCCAAACTGGCTAGACCTGTTTTCGTAGTTCTCGTGCATTGGTTTGTTAAACTCAGTTTGTTTTATATTAAACATCGTTTGTTGATCGCCTGAGTCGACCTCAGTCTCTTGATAGGAACTAGACATTCCTACAGTATCATGTGCAGGGTCAGTGAACCACACACGGGTGAGAGGAGGCAGGACTTACTGTGGAGGAGTAATGCTTTGTGTGGAAGTGCACAGGTTTTAAAAATACATTATTAATTCTCGGGATGTGGGCGTCACTAGCAAGGCCGTCATTTGAGTAGACTAGGCCTATATTCTCTAGAGTTTAGAAGAATGAGAGGTGATCTCATTGAAACATACAAGATTCTTACAGGCTTGACAGGGTAGATGCAGGGAGGTTGTTTCCCCTGGCTGGGGAGTCTTGAACCAGGGGTCACGGTCTCAGAATAAGGGGTCGGCCATTTAGGGCTGAGATGAGGTGGAATTTCTTCACTCAGGGGGTGGTGAATCTTTGGAATTCTCTACCCCAGAGGGCTGTGGAGGCTCAGTCGTTGAGTATATTCAAGACAGAGATTGATAGATTTTTGAATATTAAGGGAATCAAGGGATATGGGGATAGTGCAGGAAAGTGGAGATGAGGTAGAAGACCAGCCATGATCTTATTGAATGGCGGAGCAGGCTCAAAAGGGCCAAATGGCCTACTCCTGCTCCTATTTCTTATGTTATTGCCCATCTCGAGTTAGTCCCAAGCAGGTGAGGGTGGGTCTCATTCTTGAACCGCTGCAGTCCAGGTGACGAAGGTGCTCCCTCAATGCTGGTAGGTAGGGAGTTCCAGGAGTGAGCTCGCCAGGCCACTTCAGAAGGTAGTTAGGAGTCAACCACATGGTGTGGGACTGAAATCACATATAAAGGCCAGATCGGGGAATGACGGCAGGATTCCTTCCCTAAAGGACATTAGTGAACCAGTAGGGATTTTTTTTTTTTTTTACGAGGGATTTTAGTCTAGGCCTCTAGATTACTAGTCCAGTAACATATCCACTACACTACCATACCTGTGCAGATTTGTCACATTATTTTCCTTTACAGCATGCACTCTAGATCAGCTCTCAGAAATTTGTCACTTCAAAATTTCAAAAGCCAGACTGATAGAGGTCCCTGCAAATATGCACATGCACAATGTAACGAGGAAAGAGTCCAAGGACCCTGAAGGGGGTTAGTTAATCTGGACTGCGAATGTCCATGAACCACTGGGATTGATGTTTCTTGTGCAGAATCAGGTGGCAGAACGATAAAGACTGAAAATCTGTGTGAAGATAAGGCAGAAGTAGGCAAAGCAAGCATCAGAAAGAGATTAACCAGGAGAGAAATGAGATCAAAGTGAAGGAGAAACAGAAAGATTAAAAAGGAGGATCAACAAGAGAGATAGAACTTGATTAACAAGGGTAATCCTTCCCACGGCACCTTCCCATGCAAGCACAGAAAATGCAACGCCTGCCCTTTACCTCCTCCCTTCCCACTGTCCAGGGCCCCAAACTCTCCTTCCAGGTGAAACAGCGATTTATTTGTACTTCTTTCAATTTAATATACTGTATTCGCTGCTCACGATGCGGTCTCCTCTACATTGGGGAGACCAAATGCAGATTGGGCGACCGCTTTGTGGAACACCTCCGTTCCATCTGTAAGGGTGACCCCGAGCTTCCAGTCGCCTGTCACTTTAATTCTCCGCTCCACTCCCACTCTGACCTCTCCGTCCTCGGCCTCTTACACTGTTCCAATGAAGCTCAGCGTACGCTCGAGGAACAGCACCTCATCTTTCAATGAGGCACTTTACAGCCTTCTGGACTCAACATCGAGTTCAACAATTTCAGACCATAACCTCTGCCCCTATTTTTTCCAGGAGGCAGCTGTTGATGATTCTGCCATCCCCATTTGCAGCATTTAATCTCTCCTGCCTTCCACCCTATCACAGGCTGTCCCTTTTGTTCTTTCCTCCCCGCCCCAGATTAAAATCTGTTACATCTCTAACTTTTTCCAGTTCTGACGAAGGGTCATCGACCTGAAACGTTAACTCTGTTTCTCTCTCCACGGGTGCTGCCTGACCTGCTGAGTATTTCCAGCATTTTCTGTTTTTATTTCAGATTCCAGCATCCGCATTGTATATATTATATTGGAAGAAAAAGAGACAGGGATAGATAGACAGATAGACCGGCAGAATCGGCCAAGAAAAGAAGTGTTGAAAATCGAGAGTTATGTCGCCAGGATTGTGCCTTCCAGCACAGACCCTAATGGAGTTTGCAGGGTCAGTGGGAGGTCACTTCATTGGAGTGAGACAGTCGAGCACAAGCCCCACATTAGGCATACCACGGGGAGTAGTTGAGGCAAATAGCACAGATGCCTTCAAGGCAAAGATAGATAAGCACATGAGGAAGAAACAGAAGAATATGTCGATGGGTTAGATGAAATGGGGTGGGAGGAGGCTCGTGTGGAGCATAAACACAGATATAGACCAGTTGGGCCGAATGGCCTGTTTCTGTGCTGTAAATACTTTGTAATATTGCCACCCACCCATCCTTGGGGTTGGAGTTGTGCAGACCCTCCTCCCCATCACTCTCAGTCATGTCCTCCTTGGCCCTCTGTTATAGGGGATCTAACTTGCTCTCTTTTAAAAAAAAGTTAAAATTTCTTCCAGGGTCCAAGCTGCTTCCTTGCCCTGTCCACATCCACCAATAGGGAGGCCGGTACCCCTCACCTCATTCAACGTACCATCCTCAACTGATAAGCTGGGTCCCGACTGACCCAAAGGAGCAGGAATTCCCGTTCCCTCACCATTTTTGCCTTGGATGGACAGAGGTCCCGAGGCAAATTGGGGAATTCCCGGAAACAGTGGAGACATGGCCCTACCGGGCCGCCGTCATTTTGTGGGGAGGGAGAGGTCAGGGCAGGAGACCAGAGGAATCCCGAGGGATTGTGGCCACAGAGGAGATTAACAAGTGAGATCAGATGCCCAGAGAAATCAATAAGGAGAAGAAGAAGAGAAAGATTCACAAGTGACCAGTCAGACAGAGAGATCAGCGCAGCCCGCAGGCTGCTTCCGGTGAATAATGCGCCTAGTCGGGAGGATTGGGGGGAACGGATTAGCTGACGTGTTCAAACTTCACATTGCTAGCTAAAGGCATCGGATAGCATGGATTCCTGAGACTGGGGGGGAAGAGCAGAACTGCGGAATCCCAATGCCTTCTTCTGGTTGTGGGAGCAGAGAGAAACAGGAGAGAAGGGGTTAAAAACAGATTCATCAAGGGGAAAGAGAAGAGGTAGGCAGTGAAAGAGGAGAAACAGTGTGTGTGAGAGAGAGAGAGAGAGAGAGAAACAGAGAGAGACAGAGAGAGGGATGCAGATAGAGGCTTGCAGAGACAGAGAGACTGAGACAGAGACACAGACAAAGAGTGAGACAGAGAGAGTGAGACAGAGAGAGGAAAAACAGACAAAGGCCGAGACAGAGACCGAAACCGAGAGAGAGAAAAAGAGAGTGACAGACAGAGACAGAGGTGAAGCAGGAAACACTGAAAGGGACAGAAGTGCAGGAGCAGATAGACAAAAGCGAGTCAGTGGGACTTGTACAACCCAAAGACTCTGAGAACTGCAAGAGATTGTGAGTTATACGTGGTTAATTAATATTCTGCCTGACTCAAGAGACTTAATCATATATGACCCACTCACAGATCTCGCCCTCCCCTCCAGCACACCCCTGAGCTAAACCACATCGTATCTAACCTGGGCGTGCTCATTAGATATTAGAGGGTGCTTTACTCTGTACCTGACCTGGGAGAAAGAGCACTTCCTGAAAGTGTTTAATGCTGATATGCACACAAAAGAAGGAAAACAAAAATGTTCCATTTTCAGCCCTCCAGACTAAATAAAAAGTACATTAAAATAGACTGCAAAGCTGAAATATTTTTAGTGAGTCAGGCTATTTGCATGTGCAAATTTGACCTAATTAGCATACTTAGCAGGTGACTGAGAATTTCGCAGCCACCAAACTTGATGTAATAAGTGTTAATATTAAAAAGCAAATTACTACAGATATTGACAATCCAAAACAAAAACAGGAAATACTGGAAACACACAGCAGGTCACTCAGCATCTCAGGAGAGCAGACAAGAATACATTTTGGGAGTGGGCCTTCTTTAGCAGAATATGTCGTCGTTCTCATAAAGGGTCTACATACAAAACTTGTCCTCTCTCCTTGCAGATGCTGCCTGCCTGTGTTTTTCCAGCATTTTCTGTTGGCGTACAACACCAACAACTTGTATTTATATCGCACCTTTAACATAGTAAAACATCCCAAGGTGCTTCACAGGACTGATTATCAGGCAAAATCTGATACTGAGCCAAAGGAGGAGACATTAGGACAAGTGACCAAAAGCTTGGTCAAAGAGGTAGGTTTTAAGGAGCATCTTAAAAGGAGGAGAGAGAGTGGTAGAGAGGTTTAGTGAGGGAATTCCAGAGCTTAGGGCCTAGGCAGCTGAAGGTACGGTTACCAATGGTGGATGGAGGACAAGGCCAGAGTTGGAGATAGGCAGAGCTTTTGGAGGGTTGTAGGGCAGGAGAGCGTTTACAAAGACAGGGGCGAGGCCATGGAGGGATGTGAAAACAAGGATGAGAATTTTAAAATCGAGTCGTTGCTGGACTGGGAGCCAATGTAGGTCAGCGAGTACATGGGGGTGATGGGTGAACGGGACACAGGCAGCCTAGTTTTGGATGAGCTCAAATTTAATGAAGGGTGGAAAATGGGAAGTTGACCGAAAGAGCAAATAAATGGTTGTTTTTCATTCACAATATGCAAATGAGAAAGGAGAGTTATCTAAAAAGGAACATTTCTGCTTTGGTAATGCACAATGAGAGTCTGCTATGTTCCTACATGGAGGTAAACACAATCAGGGGAATTTAACCCCCCGCCCAACCCCCACCACCACAAACACGCACCCCCGCTCCCTCCCCAGCTCCCCGTAAACATTGGGGCCAATGAGTTCATCACACTGCTGCAAATTTATTATGTCTAACCTTCATTTTAATTTTAATTAATGCAAGGACCCCTGTGCAATGCAGGAAGAAGTTCAACGACCTCACTCGGGTCGTCAGGGCGAGTACCCTTTTCAGTATCCTCTTCATCCCTGCATGTCGACCTCACTTTATGGCCAAAGGGTCCTAAAAGCCCCAATGCCCAGCCCTCATCCAACACCTATGGGCCTTTCATGAAACTCTCACACACATTCAGCACTTTACACACTGTAAGGGCTATTCGACCATGGGAGGCAGTGCAGCCAAGATCATGGATTCACACAGCAAGGGCTATTCCACCATGGGAGGCAGTGCAGCCAAGATCAGGGCTTCACACTAAGGGCTATTCCACCATGGGAGGCAGTGCAGCCAAGATCAGGGATTCACACTGCAAGGGCTATTCCACCATGGGAGGCAGTGCAGCCAAGATCATGGATTCACACAGCAAGGGCTATTCCACCATGGGAGGCAGTGCAGCCAAGATCAGGGCTTCACACTGTACTCAGAGCCCGTCCTTTCTCTTGCAGGGCAAGCTGGCCCCTAACAGGAGGCAGCAGCAACAGACCAGGGGAGGCCGGCCTCACCTTCAAGACCTCAGCGATCTGGAGCAGCGAGTCCAGCGGATTATGGCAGGCCAGATGATTGGCCCCGTCGCCACTGGAGATGCCGACCCCGTTCTGGACAGCAATGGTAAGGTCATCACCTTTTTGACCTATCTCCTTCCACTTGTGCCTCACACCAGCATCCTTTGCCACTATCGAACCAATACAGTGCATTGCAGCACTCATGCCTCCCTCGCTGCCGCCCTGTCCTCACGCTAAAGCAACTCTTGTACCTCCCTGTTTTCAGGTGCTGATTCGCCAGGTGAGGAGGCAGGCCTTCAAGCTGCCACTGTGAGTGATTCTGAAGGTGAGGAGGAAGAGGAAGCCAGACCATCAGTGCCACCCTCAACCGAGGCAGCCCATGGCCATAATGGGCACACGTCTTCCCTGGAGGGGAGCAGGGGGGGGAAGGGTCGGAGGAGGGTGAAGCTCCGGGGCCCAGCGGGCTGCAGCAACGCGGGGGGGGGGGTTAGGGAAGCTCAGCGGCCTTCTCCCCAGAGGGAGAGTCTGGCCTCCAGTCCTGCTACAGTGAGCACAGAAGAGGTGCGGCTCCTCGCTGAAATGGGCGCCCATGGGCGCCCAGGCGGAGCAGAGGCACACTGAGCTCATGGCTGCAGTGGCAAGGATGCCCGAATCCATTGAGTCACTGGCAAGGAGTATCCAGGACTTCGGCGCAGCACTGGCAAGGAGTCTGCAGGACTTCGGTGCAGCACAGGCAAGGAGTCTGCAGGACTTCGGTGCAGCACAGGCGGCTTCCACGCAAGTGCTTAGCGGTGCAATGCAGTCAGTGGCTGGTCTGATGCAGACGCAGATTGAGGCCACACGAGCACTGACTGCTGCCACCCTCGCTGGATCGGGCACGAATCGGCCCTCACCGCGCCGCAGCAGGCCAGCAGTCTGTGCTTCAGCAGATTGCTCCGCATGCTGCAGTGCTGCCCCGTGGGAGTGCCAGTGTGTCGTCCGACCAGGGAGTGGCTGTCCTCTGTCAGGATGGCAGCATTCCTGCTGCCAACACAGTCACTTCTCCACTGCAGCTGCCACCACCTGTAGGACAGACTGCTGCCGCCCATGCAGAGTTGGAGCAGTCAGCAGCCGGGCCCAGAGCTGGTCCAGGCCGTCCCCCAAGGGCATCTGCCGACTCAGTTTCAGACACTCAGCAGCCTTCCCCCAGCCTTGCTGCAGCCACTGGGGTCCCATTGCGGAGGAGCTGTAGGGTGGGAAGGGGCCAATCTTGCAAGCGAAGCAGATCACCCTCGAAGGGCAAAAAGTAGGAGGTGTGGCAAAATGTTGTTAATTTTTTTTAGTGAAGGCCGAGGATAGTGGTCATTTTTTGTTTACTCTTTTGTTCATTGTCTCCAGGTTGTGAGAGCCAGTTATGTGTCTGACTGCTTTTTTTGGGGTTTCTCTATTACTTTGTCATGCGGGAAGGGCACACAGTTTGTTAAATAAAGAAGTGTCCTTATTCAGATTGTGCATGTTTGCTCTTTGAACTATTTGTTGCCTTGACCGGCTCAGGGGTTGCGGAACAGTTCCATTCATGTTCTTTCAATGGCACAAGCCATTTCCTCAGAGGGGACCTAGAACCGACTTGCAATAAGCCGCTGATGGACGGCCCTTGCACTTTGTGCCTCCCTCCCGTCTTGGTGCCCCTCCTCCTCCGCTGGTGCTCCAATGTCTGGTGGCAGTGGCTGAGTCCTGAGGATTGCCAGGTTATGCAGCATGCAGCACACTACAACGAAATGGGAGACTCGCTCAGGTGAGTACTGAAGGGCTCCCCTGGAATGGTCCAGACAGCGGAACCGTTGCTTTAGCACGCCGATTGTGTGCTCAATGATGTTCCTGGTCGCTTGATGGCTGTCATTGTACCGTTCTTCAGCAGGGGTGCTGGGTGCACGGAGCGGGGTCATCAGCCAGGTGCACAGAGGATAACCCTTGTCCCCGAGAAGCCAGCCTCCTGGGTGAGCCGGGGCTTCGAAAAGGTCTGCCACAAAAATCTGGCGCAGGATGAAGGCGTTGTGGCTGCTGCCTGGAAAGCGGGCATCGACAGCTAGTATCAGCTGTCTGTGGTCACACACCAACTGGACGTTCAACGAATGGAACCCCTTCCGGCTGCGGTAATCCTCGGCATTTTCTTGCGGCACCCGCAAAGCCACATGCGTGCAGTCAATGTCGCCCTGGACCATGGGGAAGCCCGCTATTCTTGCAAATCCCATTGCGCGCTCTTGCTGCTTGTCCAGGGTCATGGGGAAGGAAATGTACTGACGTCTCCTTTTAAAGAGGGCATTTGTGACTTGGCGGATGCAGCAATGCACCGCGAACTGGGAGACATTGGCAATGTCCCCAGTAGCGGATTGGAAGGAGCTGGTGGCATAGAAGTTGAGAGCCACTGTCACCTTCACTGCCACCGACAGAGACATCCTGCTCCTCAGTTGAGGCTGCAGATCTGGCTGAAGCAGGTGGCAGAGCTCAGTGACCACCTCCCTGCTGAATCGAAGCCTCCGAAAACACTGCTCCTCAGACATGTTGAGGTATGAGAACTGTTGGCGGAATACCCTGGGAGGGCAAGGCCTCCTGTGCCGATGCCTGTTGGCCCTCCTCCGTCTGGCCATGATTGGCACTCTCTCTCGGCGCCTCTGAGCCCTCTCAATGCAATGGAGAAACCCAACGTTTCCACCCATTGCAGCCCCCATAGTATGTAGCCACTCAAGGTTATGCCAGTGAAAAAGCAAACCAACTACAAAGTTCTGGGCCGAAGCCAGAAGTACCTCTGCGAGCGCTGACTCAATGCAGAAAGCTCTCTCCCTTTGTCTCTCTCTCTCTCTTTGTCTCTCTCTCTCACAGAAGGAGTGGTCCAAAAATGGCTACCACAAAGAAGCCAGGAAGAGCCCCCTTTAAATAGCGCCCCCCCCCCCAGCGACTGGGAACCGTTCCAGTCAACCAGTCGCTGGGAGCACCAGGTGGAAAGGAGGGGGGGCGCCACTGAAGTTCCGGTTCGGGGCGCCCCAAGGGCGTTGCACCATGAAATGACATCAGGATGAGCGCGCGCAGCTGAGCGGGCATTGCGGTTTTGCGCCGCCGCTAAATGTCCGTTCAATTTCGCGAGAGGCGCAGGTCTCGCCGCGCCCGGGCGCTAGCCGCATCGCGCCCCACTTATCGCCCTCTTAAGGCACTAACGGGTGGCCCTAACAACTGAATTTCTCCCCCGATGAGTGATGCTGCCCCTTTAACACTGGCGGTGCATCTTCAGGTTTCATTCCCAGAGCAGCCAGCTATGAATGTCCTACTGCAAACCTACCATTGCTTATGATGCCATCCAACTTTGATCTCCGCTGCACAGAGAGAGATAGGATAGGAACAAGGGGATGTACAGGACTGGAAAAGACTACCGCAGTCCTACTGGGCAGTCGCTGTATCTAAGAAATATCATAGCCCATGATAGCTGCAACAAAACTTACCCCAGGTATTTATCCAACCATCACTAAGCCCGCTCTGCCTCCCGTTGGCAGTTCATTCCATACATTCGGCTCTATTCCTGTAAAGTCGTTAAATCTAAACTATCCATTCACCCTCCTTTTAATTTTAAGACTGTCCCCCATTGTTGGGATCTGTGACTATGTTAAAGACATTAATGCTTATCTTATCTACACTCTTTAGAATTTTGAATACTTCAAGAATCCGCCCTGAGCCTTCTCCTGCAGTGTAAACATTCCCATTGTTTGAAAGATGTACACTAGAGACCACAGGTATCCCAACGATTCACAAACTTTTACTGTTCGCTTCTCCGGATTGTATAAAAATAATTGCTTTAAAAATTGATAACATGATTTGAAGAATTGATTGGAAGGAGTTACTGAGTGACATTGTGAGGGAGCGGGAGTAACATCAGTAGAGATACAGTCAGTAACACAGGGTGCTGGGGGAGGGGTTACTGAGTGACAGTGTGCGGGAGCTGGATTAACATCAGTAGAGATACAGTCAGTAACACAGGGTGCTGGGGAGGGGTTACTGAGTGACAGTGAGGGGGAGCTGGATTAACATCAGTAGAGATACAGTCAGTAACACAGGGTGCTGGGGGAGGGGTTACTGAGCGACAGTGTGAGGGAGCTGGATTAAAATCAGTAGAGATACAGTTAGTAACACAGGGTGCTGGGGGAGGGGTTACTGAGTGACAGTGTGAAGGAGCTGAATTAATATTACTTGTATCATTAATCTGGGTACTTCAGGGATTCTCCCCTATCTACGGTCTCCCTCATTTAAACTCCCCCCCCCCCACCAGATTTCCCATTGAGCTATCAACATGCACAGTTTAAATAAAAATATCCCAAACAAAAAAAAAATAATAATTCTGGAGAAAAACGACTGGAAGTCAATCATTCCTTGCCATTTATTGCCAAAGGAGCAAGACTCCCAGTGAAAGGGCCTGAATTGCTGTTCACATCAGCTTTAGCAAGACTCTGCTTTCAAGGGGGTCCTGCACCTACCCTGTGGTTTGTGGTACTAACAGCAGATCCAGTCTTTATAGTTCTTGGTCCATAATGTTTACAACCACTGTGCACCAACTAGTCACTGGAAGGCCCGGCATCAGCAAGAATTAATTGGCAATAAATGTCCTTCAGCCACGAATTCCACAGCTCTTGCTCAACGTAATATTCCGCTGTTTATTCAGCACAAACTCGAGTTAAAGTGCCTGGAGGGAGCGCACAAGCAGTTACTCAGGACACAACTGCACTCAGGAGAGAGCTGAAGCATTTCCTATTGACCCACCAAGAGTTTAAATAAAAGGGGGTTTACTTAAAAAAAATAATTCTGGCACAATTCTCGGTTGTTACCAGCAACTAAGGCCAGGTTGAGCGCTGGGGAGGGGGAATCAGTGGTAATATCACGGGACAGCTGGCGTGGTTTAGGTCCCCAACATGAGTTTCCCCTCCCACCCTCCCCCATCCTTTGAAAGGAGAACACCAAATTATTCCCACAAAATCAAAATAAAGAAAAAAGTGTGCCATTCCCCAGCAGCAAAATCCCACAATTTGACGAGCACAAGAATTCTCCGAGGGAGAAAAGCAGGATTTGCGACTGAGAAGATGATAGCATCAGTCTGAAAGATCAGCCCAGAGCACAGGGTGGAAATTTTAAACGGTTAAATTTATCGAGGTACGATATAACTTGCAGAACAAAAAGGTTGTTTGGGACAAATTGGAATACGCCTGACAACAAGACAGGCAGGAATGAGGAGAGCGCCTGGAGTCAGCAGTTTCCAATACCAAAGCCTGTGCTCTGGCTCCATTAGAGACGAGGGTTGCCAACAGAGGCAATTGGTGAGCAGCACTTAGTGCACGATGTGGCACTGTTATGGGCATATTGGAGCTTCTGGAAGGTGAAGACCAGCAAGGACAGCGTTGGAACATAAGAACATAAGAAATAGGAGCAGGAGTCGGCCATTTGAGCCTGCTCTGCCATTCAATGAGATCATGGCTGATCATCTGCCTCAATTCCATTCACCGGCCCTATCGCCATATCCGTTGATGCCTTTACTAGTCAGAAATCTATCGACTTCTGTTTTGAATATACCCAATGAGTTCTAGAGTCTGCAAAGAGATGTACTAGGGATTTAGCAACAAAGTAGCTAAGGTAAAGATTCAGCAGAGCATTGTTGCATAGGTGGAAGCAAGAGTCTTTGTGATTAAATGGGGCCTATAGCCCAACTTGGGGGTCGAATAGGCTGACAAGGTTGCGAATGGTTCAGTTAAACCTGGGACAGTAGCTATTGGGGGGGGGGTGGGTAGAAGTAGTGACAAAGGATCACAGTTTGTGGCTGGGCTGAAGACAATGGCTTTGAGCTTCCCGATTCTAAACTTTAAGAAGTCATCGCTCATCCAAGACTATATGTCAGTCAAGCAGTCTGACAGTACAAGGATAGTTGGGGGTCGAGAGCGAGATCTAGGCTTCGTCAGCGTATAACTGAAAGCTTACTCTGTGCCTGTGGATTATATCACCAAGGGGTGGAATGTAAATGAGGAAGAGATGGTAGAGGGTGCCAAGGATAGATTCTTGGGAAGCTCTGGAGGTGATGGTGCGGAAGGAAACAGATGCACTGGCTATGTTCAAATATGGAGAAGGCAATGATACAAGAGAGGTCCCATGAAGCTGGGTGATGGAGGCGAGGCTCTGGAGTAGGATAGCTTTGGCTAGGGCCAATTTGGTGCTTCTAGAATGGCAGAAACCAGATTGGAAACAGTCAAAAATTGAAGTTTCAGGAATGGCGGTCATGGAGCTTAGAATCAACAACATGTTTCATTTCTTTAGCACCTCCCATATCGCAAAAAAATTCACGTAAAATGAGTTATTTTGAAGTTCAGTGACTCTTGTTATTTAGGCAAATATGGCAGACACTCCGTGCAGAGTAAGATCTCATAAACAGCAGTGAGATAAATGATTAGTTAATCTGTTTTGGTGGTGGTGTTTCAAAGAGGAATATTGGCCAAAAAATCAAGAGAACTCCCTACACTTCTTCAAATAGTGCCAAGGGATCCTTAACATCAACGTGAACCACCAAAACAGGCAGACAGGACTTTGGATTAACATCTCATTGGAAGGATAGCAGTTTCCTCTGGGTTACACTTAAGTATCAACCTTAATTATGTTGAAGTCTTAGAGTGGGGCTTGAACCCATAACTGTTGACTCAGAGGCAAAAGCCAAATTGTCCGAGGTTCAATTCTTGGTCTGTGTTATCAGTTGACCTCAGCAGAGATGTAGCAATTCAGATGCTACTGGCCTCTGCACCTTCTGGCTAGGGAGGCGAGGGGGGGTGGAAATGAGCCATTCCTGATCACTGTCCATTGACCCTTGTCCCCTACTGGAAAGTGACACATGGATTTCATGAGGACATCAGCCCTGCGGAGGTGGAAAGGGTGGCCAGCTTTATGTTCCTCGGAGTCCACATCACGAAGACCTCTCCTGGTCCCTCAACACCTCCTCTCTGGTGAAGAAGGCCCAGCAGCGCCTATATTTCTTGAGGAGGCTGAAGGGATGTAATCTGTCACCCCTGGTCCTCTCTAACTTCTACCGCTGCACTATAGAGAGCATCCTGACAAACTGTATCACGGTATGGTACGGCAGCTGTCCCATGACCGGAAAGCCCTGCAGCGGGTAGTCAAAACTGCCCAACACATTACCGGCACCCGGCTACCGACCATAGAGCATATATATCAGAAACGCTGCCTACGGAGGGCACGGTCCATCATCAAAGACCCTACCCACCCCAGCCACAGTCTGTTCGCCCTCCTACCATCTGGAAGACGCTACAGATGCATTCGCACCCGTACGACCAGATTTAGGAACAGCTTCTTTCCCAGGGCTGTCATCCTACTGAACTCCACAAATAAACACTAAAGCCTGCACATCTGCCGATGCATTTTATTATGGTCATATTTATGCTAATATATATGTACAAATGTATGTTGAAATGTTTAAGTGTCCTAATCCAAATTGTACACTCTCGGGAGCCGCAAGCCTACATTTCGTTGTACTGCACTTGTGCACTAACAATGACAATAAAAGTTGATTTGATTTGATTGATTTGATGCCCCTTCACGATCAAATAAGCTGGTGATATACGCTGTCTAAGCTCATATATGAAGAATGGCCAACAGCCTCCTTAAATGCCTCTCCTCTGTTGTCCATCTTGCTAGGATTGCCCTAGCTTGGTTCCACTTCAAGCATAGTCACAGCATCTCTAGCAGTGGCTTCACTTCCCATCCCTGCACCTTACAAGTCCCCAAGGATTCATCCTTGGCTCCCTGCTCTTCCTCAACTGCTGCTCCCTTGGCGACGTCATTCGCAGACATGGGGTCATCTTCCACATGCACCCTGATGACACCCAGCTCCACTTCACCATTTCTTTCGAACCCTTCACTATTTCCGTGTTGTCAGGCTGCTTATCCAACATCCAGTCTTGAATGAACTGTCCTCTATTTAAGCACTGGGAAGATCAAAGCCATTGATATTGCACCACCCCTCCCCCCCCACAAACCCTGTGCCCCTGCTACAGATTCCATATCCCTCCCTCAGGCTATTCAAAGCTTTGGCATCCTATTTGCCCAAGCTAAGCTTCTGACCCCATATCCTCTCCTACTCACTACTCCATAACTTTGTCCATCTCTGGCCCTAGCTCATTCAATCTGCTGCTAAAACCCTCATCCATGCCTTTGGTGCCTCCAGGCTCCAGTGCCAATGCTCTTCTGGCCAACCTCCCATCTTCACACTCCATATACTTCAACCTCATCCAAAACTCTGCTGCTCCTATCCCATCCTGCACCAAGTCCTGATCACCCCTGTCCTCACTGACCTACTCTGGCTCCCAGTCACCCAACTCCTCCAATTTAAAATTGTGTCTAAATCTCTCATGGCCTTCCCCCCCGCCCCCCCCCCCCCCAAATCTATATCCCCTCCAGCTCTACAGCCCCCTCCCACAAACTCTCCATTCCCAACTGGCCTCTTGTGCGGCCCACATTTTTTGCCCTACCATTGACAACTGTGCCTTTAGCCGACCAGATTCCACCCTCTGGAATTCTCTCTTTAAACCCCTCTGCTTCACTTTCCTGTTTTAAGAGCCTACTTAAGAAATAAAGACTTGCATTTATATACAGTAGTGCCTTTCATGACCACCAGACATCTCAAAGTGCTTTACAGCCAATTAAGTATTTTTGAAGGGTAGTCACTGTTGTAATGTGGGAAACGCGGCAGCCAATTTGCGCACAGCAAGCTCCCACAAACAGCAATATGTTAATGACCAGATAATCTGCTTTTGTTTTTGTGGATTGAGGGATAAATATTGGCCAGGACACCGGGGCTAACTCCCCTGCTCTTCTTCGAAATCGTGCCATGGGATCTTTTACTTCCACCTGAGAGCGCAGACGGGGCCTCAGTTTAACATTTCATCCGAAAGACGGCACCTCCGACAGAGCAGCACTCCCTCAGCACTGCACTGGAGTGTCAGCCTAGTTTTATGTGCGCAAGTCCCTGGAGTGAGACTTGAACCCACGACCTTCTGACTCAGAGGCGAGTGTGCTAGCAACTGAGCCACAGCTGACACTTACAACCCATCTCTTTGGCCAAGCTTTGGTCATGCCTTTTACTATCTCCTTTGACTCGGCATTCATTTCATTTTTTTGATTACGCCTCTGTGAAGCGCCTTGGTTTTTTTTCTCTATGTTAAAGGCGCTATTATTCATGGCTCACTCTGGCTGTGAGAATCGAGGAAAAAGGGGGGTTAAAAATAAGGTCTTCACATTGCCTTGAAAAGAGCACTCTTGCCCTCGGTGTTGGCTTCTTTTATCTGATGTGGTAACGCATTCCCCAAGCCAGCACTTCACTGAAGTCACCAGCGTTCTGGGCCAAGGACGGTCAATAAAATAGGATCATTGGGATAGGATCATTCTATTGGGATAAGATCCACACTATTTTAATTTCCTCCTTAGGACCTTGCAAGGAAGCATCAATTGGATTTGTCTGATGCACGGTTTCTTGTGGACTGAATCGGATTTTTAAAAACGCGAGTGCTTTAGTTCACTTTTAGAAACTTGCAGATCATGGAGTCAGCAGGCAAGTGCAAACCTGGCACAATGAGACATCCAGGGAAATAAACACTCACAGAATAGTGCAAGTTATTCAGTTAACACATGACTTGTTGGGGGGGGGGGGGGGGGGAAAGAGGAGGATCGGAAGATTTGTATTCACTAAATATAATTGCACTCACTTGAGAGCAGTCAAGTAGATGTTCAGCATGAAACAGAGAGTACCATTTTTAACCTTCTATCACAGCTGTGTTTCGCTCATACCCCAAGAGCTTGCACTGATTGGGAGTGGGAGTAAGAGGTTGACCCAACTCGACTCAGCACGAGTATAAATGGGAATGAAGATCTTCACAGTGGCATGCTATGTGATGACAAAGCATCACCATGTTATGTCTCAGGCTGTTTGACTGATTGGACATATCAATGAACCAGAGTGGCCTCTGGAGACACTTCAGATTTATGAGTGACAGGCTCCTTCTCTCTCCCTCCCTTATCTGCCTCTCACTCCACTCTCTCCATCAGTTCTCTCCCTATAGTCCTGAATACACCTATTGTCCTGTCTATCTCCTATTCTCGTTGATAAGACCCAGTGCTGTAATCAGAGATACCTGTGAAATTCATGTAGGTAGTACAAAGTATTGGGAGCGGCTGTATCCAAATCCGTCCCAGACTGAAATTTACACCATGACGCTCCACACATAGGCAGAGTGACGCTCCAAACACAGGCAGAGTGACGCTCCAAACACAGGCAGAGCGATGACGGAGCGACACACCAGACACAGGCAGAGCAACGCTCCAGATACAGGCAGAGTGATGACAGAGCAACACACCAGACACAGGCAGAGCGACGGCAGAGCGACACACCAGACACAGGCAGAGCGACGCTCCACACATAGGCAGAGTGACACTCCAAACACAGGTAGAGTGACGCTCCAAACACAGGCAGAGCGATGACAGAGTGACACACCAGACACAGGCAGAACGACGCTCCAGATACAGGCAGAGCGATGACAGAGCAACACACCAGACACAGGCAGAGCGACGCTCCACATAGGCAGAGTGACGCTCCAGACACAGGCAGAGCGACGGCAGAGCAACACACCAGACACAGGCAGAGCGACGCTCCACACCAGACACAGGCAGAGCGACGCTCCACACCAGACACAGGCAGAGCGACGCTCCACACATAGGCAGAGTGACGCTCCAGACACAGGCAGAGTGACGCTCCACACCAGACACAGGCAGAGCGACGCTCCACACATAGGCAGAGTGACGCTCCAGACACAGGCAGAGTGACGCTCCACACCAGACACAGGCAGAGTGACGCTCCACACCAGACACAGGCAGAGTGACGCTCCACACCAGACACAGGCAGAGTGACGCTCCACACCAGACACAGGCAGAGCGACGCTCCACACCAGACACAGGCAGAGTGACGCTCCAGACACAGGCAGAGTGACGCTCCACACCAGACACAGGCAGAGCGACGCTCCACACATAGGCAGAGTGACGCTCCACACCAGACACAGGCAGAGTGACGCTCCACACCAGACACAGGCAGAGTGACGCTCCACACATAGGCAGAGTGACGCTCCACACATAGGCAGAGTGACGCTCCACACCAGACACAGGCAGAGCGACGCTCCACACACAGGCAGAGCGACACACCAGACACAGGCAGAGCGACGCTCCACACCAGACACAGGCAGAGCGACGCTCCACACACAGGCAGAGCGACGCTCCACACACAGGCAGAGCGACACACCAGACACAGGCAGAGTGACGCTCCACACCAGACACAGGGACGCTCCACACCAGACACAGGCAGAGTGACGCTCCACACCAGACACAGGCAGAGTGACGCTCCACACCAGACACAGGCAGAGTGACGCTCCACACCAGACACAGGCAGAGTGACGCTCCACACCAGACACAGGCAGAGTGACGCTCCACACCAGACACAGGCAGAGCGACGCTCCACACATAGGCAGAGTGACGCTCCAGACACAGGCAGAGTGACGCTCCACACATAGGCAGAGTGACGCTCCAGACACAGGCAGAGCGACGCTCCACACATAGGCAGAGTCTCTCTTCTTAGGCAGTCCCTCGGAACGGAGGATGACTTGCTTCCACATTAAAAATGAGTTCTCAGGTGTGAGTGATGCTCCAGACACAGGCAAAGAGAGCCATGAATAGTGACACTCCAGACACAAGTGAAGCTACAATGCAACACTCCTCCACAGTGCGGGGCTGACGATCTGGAGGCAAGAACCAGAGGGAGCCATAACTGAACACAGCAGGTATGAACACTGTGCACCTCTGACAAACACTGGGCTCCACTGAGATATATGCAGTCAGCAACAACAAAAAATACAGCTCTCGCTGATTTTCCATCGCAGATTGCTCTCTCTCTCTCGGGCGATCGCTACTTCTGGGTCGCTGGCATTGCCGACCATCCCACACTTGATAATATTCCCGGCTCCTACCGGCACCATGTCAGCTGCCATCACTCTGTTACATGTCATCACCTATCGCTTCAACCCAGTCACCTAATGCAATTCATCTTTCAATTATTCTGGTAAATAAAGCCCTTCTGATTTCTCTATCCCCCCATTTGTTTCCTCTCCCGAGTGATACTCGGGGGCTGCCCGTTTATTCTGTTCTTGCATTGTGCTGGACTCACCTTGCATCCTCTTTAAATGCACTGCTCGCGTTTATTATTGCATTGTGTTTAATGGAATATTTACATTGCACGGTGCTCGCCGCGTTGCAGTTGCCAGTTACGGACCTCCCGGCAGAAGCCGGGGTTATCAGCTTCGACACTCACCTTGTCAGTGATATTTTTGCCGGCACCGTGGTGTTTGCTCCTCCGCAGCTTGAGTGAAGGGGAGCGGAGCAGTTTTTTAATCCTGGTGGTGATGGTGGGAGTTCCGATCTCGGCCATGGTTTCTCAGCCTCCCGGGTCCCCAGACTTCAGGCTCCCTCCCGGCTCCGGCTCGCCCCACTTGCAGTGTCTCCCCGGCCGCTGACCCCGTTCACTCGGACCGAGAGACTGACGGGCAGCCTGGCGCCGTCCGACTCGCTTGCATTTCCCCAACCCGACCCTGCACCAGCTACCGGGAGGGGGGACGCGCAGACTTGAGCCGGCCAGGGGCTTTGACAGACACACCAGCGACTCCCCCACCACCCCCCACCCCGCCCCGATCGGACACAGACCAGCCCAGCCCGATCAGCTGCTGCTACCCGATCCCAAACACCGACCCGCCTGAGATCTTAGAGACATCGCCCCCTCCGTCAGCGGTAAAACATTACACATCGTGCAGTCAACTGTCAAAGGCACCGGCACCGGCTACAGAGGAACAAGTCACATGTATATCACATAGGGATATGAAAAGAAAGGCTTGCATTTATAGAGCGCCTTTCACAACCTCCGGACGTCCCAAAACGCTTTACAGCCAATGAAGTACTTTTGAACTGCAGGCACCATTGAAACGCCAGCACAGCAAGCTCCCACAAAAGACAATGTGATAATGACCAGATGATCTGTTTTTAGTGATGTTGATTGAGGGATAAATATAGGCCAGCACACCGGGGAGAACTCCCCTGCTCTTCTTCAAAATAGTGCCATGGGATCTTTTGCATCCACCCGAGAGAGTTAAACATCTTATCCGAAAGACAGCACCTCCAACAATGCTGCCAATTCATAGATACAGGTCAAATATACACCCAGACTGATACGCATCACACACTGCCAATTGTACATCGCATATGCACCCAGACTGATCCATAACAGATCACATTTCGACACTGCCAATCCTATGGCATGGATATATTGAGATGTATACAGACTACCACACACCAATGTGACAATAATGAAGTATTGTAGTGCACTTTGATGCCAATGTTACGGCTTGTTTAGTTAAAGACTCAGAGTCTGGCAAAGACTGCAGAGCAGTGAGGAGGCTCTTGCTACTACAGTGATGCCATTCCCTGCAAGAGGTATAGGCCTCCTCCCACCACATCTCTCAGGAAGCCATAAACCAGCATAACCTGGGTAGTTTAGACCATTGAGAGCTGGCAAAAAGCTCAACCGATTGACCTTACATTCAAGGGTGTGTGAACTCAAGCCAACTGGGGTGTCAGAGACACCACCTCAACCAAAGAATGGTCCAGTGATGAGGGCAGATTGTTGATTACAATTCAAAACCTGAGGGACAGGAACCAGAAGAGCTCCCACAGAGAGTGGTATCACAGAAAGAAAAGAATGACTTGCATTTATATAGCACCTTTCATGACCACCTGACGTCTCAAAGAGCAGTGGTCACTGTTGTAATGTGGGAAACACAGCAGCCAATTTGCACACAGCAATGTGATAATGACCAGATAATCTGTTTTTGTTATGTTGGTTGAGGGATAAATATTGGCCAGGACGCTGGGGATAACTCCCCTGCTCTTCTTCAAAATAGTGCCTTGGGATCTTTTACGTCCACCTGAGAGAGCAGACGGGGCTTCAGTTTAACATCTCATCCGAAAGACGGCATCTCCAACAGTGCAGCACTCCACTGGAGTGTCAGCCTAGCTTTATGTGCTCAAGTTCCTGGAGTGGGACTTGAACCCACAACCTTCTGACTCAGAGGCGAGAGTGCTACCCACTGAGCCATAGCTGACACTGGCACAGCGAAAAAGATTTATTAAAAAAGGTAGCCAGTGATATTTTCTTGCAAAAATATACAACGGATAAATTGTCACAGCACTTTCCTTAGGCTGTATCTCTAAGGGCATGGCTGCAGGATGTGTGAACAATATCAATGTATGGGTAAACCAGGGGATTGCAGCAAAGCTCTTCTGCAATCCCTACCCATTATTAATGAACCTTGCTAAAGGAGGAGGGCGTAGATATCATTGGTCTCTAGTCTGGCAGGAGTCAATCAGGGAAACACTACATATTGCCAACAGTAAACGACACATCTGGGTATCCAGGCACAGTAGGTCTTATGACCATCGGACGTCATGGCTGATATATTTTTTTACAAATGTTCACTCGAGTTGGTTTCCAAGAGGAGATTCTGTCCAAGCACAAAGCAAGCTTCATGGCTCAGCTGGTCACTTAAATTATGCCAACAGGGCCAAATAAAGCAACTTCAGTTCATCCCCTCACCATCGTCAGGCGAATGGGCTGGTAGCGGGGTTTAATGGCACACCGACACATGCTGTGCACATACTCGGCCGTATTTGCTGTTTGCCTGCAGGGAGGTTCTCCAAAAAACTACTGGCTTCTCACCATTTGAGTTGCTATAGAGACAAAGAAATACAGAAACATATGAACTGGAAACCCTCATCCATGCTTTTGTTACCTCCAGACTCGACCGGCCACCCATCTTCCACTCCCGCCATCAACTTCAGCTCATCTAAAACTCTGCTGCCTGTGTCCTAACTCGCACCAAGTCTCATTCGCCCATCACCCATGATCGCTGATCTACATTGGCTCCCGGTCCAGCAGCGCCTCGATTTCAAAATTCTCATCTTTTGTTCAAATCCCTCCATGGTCTCGCCATGTAACCTCCTCCAGCCTTACAATTCTCAGAGAACACCTCCAATTCCGAGAAACTACAGGATGATTTGGACAGGTTGGGTGATTGCATCTGACATGCTTCTGCCCAATATAATGTGGATAAATGTGAGGTTATCCACTTTGGTGTCAAAAACAGGAAGGCAGATTATTATCTGAATGGCAATAGATTGGGAGAAGGGGAAGTGCAACGAGATCTGGGTGCCCTTGTGCACCAGTCGCTGAAGGTAAGCATGCAGGTGCAGCAGGCGGTTAAGAAGGCAAATGGTATGTTGGCCTTCATAGCGAGAGGGTTTGAGTACAGGAACAAGGATGTTTTGCTGCAGTTGTACAGGGCCTTGGTGAGACCACATCTTGAGCATTGTGTGCAGTTTTGGTCGCCTTATCTGAGGAAGGATATTTTTGCCATGGAAGGAGTTCAGCGAAGATTCACCAGGCTGATACCTGGGATGACAGGAATGACGTAGGAGGAGAGATTGGGTCGATTGGGCTTGTACTCGCTGGAGTTTAGAAGAATGAGAGGGGATCTCATTGAAACTTATAAAATTCTGGCAGGACTGGACAGACTAGATGCAGGGAGGATGTTCCCGATGGTCGGGGAATCTAGAACCAGGGGTCACAGTCTAAGGATAAAGGGTAGGCCTTTTAGGACAGAAATGAGGAGGAATTTCTTCACCCAGAGAGTGGTGAACCTGTGGAATTCTCTACCACAGAAGGCAGTAGAGGCCAATTCATTAAATATATTCAAGAAGGAGTTGGATATATTTCTTGAGGCTAAAGGGGTCAAGGGGTATGGGGAGAAAGCAGGGACAGGGTACTTAATTTGGATGATCAGCTATAATCGCATTGAATGGCGGAGCAGGCTCGAGGAGCCGAATGGCCTACTCCTGCTCCTATCTTCTATGTTTCGATGTTAATTCTGGCCTATTGGTGCATTCCCAATTTTCCTTGCGCCACCATTAGCGGCTATGCCTTCAGCTCTGGAATTCCCTCCCTAAACCTATCCGCCTCTCTCGCTCTTCTTTAAGATGTTCCTTAAAACCTACTATTTGACCAAGCTATTGTCTTGAGTATTTTTTAAATAAATGCTTCGTGCAAAGCTTAGAGAATAGATGTATTCTCCCAGCATGTAGTTTGCAAAGCTATTTTGAGGGTGGAATCTTTCTTAACTTTGCCCTTTTGCAGATGAAGAAACATATGCCTAGAAATTGGATATAGCCACGAAATGGGTAGTGTTAAAGCCCAACGATGTTAATCTGTGCCACCTCAAAATGGTCTAGGTAGCACGCAAAATTCATGCTCAGTCCTCATTCACGTGATTATAGTCTGGATTTCAGCGCTAAAACTGCTGCTCATTGGCTTACCGCTCAACAGGTGGACCAATATCGGGTCCAGTCTAATTCCCAATCATGCGTGGTACAGGCTTTATGCAGTGCTTAAAGTGGGGGGGGGGGGGGGGGCGGTGCATTGATTTTGCAGCACCTCATTTTCAAGCCAGTTGGAACTGCAGCTGCAAGAAGATGACGACAACTACGACGACGGAGGAGAAACTGCAAAGCCATGGTGGAGCGTCCTCAAAGGGAGTCAGCCCGGAGATTTTCCAACGCAGCTCTGGAGGCACAGGTTGTGACCGCGGAGAGGCAGGCTGTCCTTTTCCCACACATTGGAAGGAAGCCCTCGCCACACACCTCGCGAAAGCTGTGGCAGGAGATAGCCACCCATGTCAGCCACAGCCTGCATGGTGTAGAGAGCCTCAGTGACCTCCCAGATGAAGCGATGGACAGAGAACTGGGAGATGTTAGCTCTGTCTCCTGCTGCAGACTGGAAGGATCTGCTGGCAAAGAAATTGAGGGCCACAGTGACCTTGACTGCCACTGGGAATTCCATGTTCGGCTGCTCTCAGGCTGCAGGTCTGCTTACAGGAGGTGGCAAAGTTGTGCGACTACCTCCTTGGTGAAGTGTAGCCTCCTAATACATCCATTTAAGCGAGGAGCAGTGTAAGAGAAGTGCTCTCTTAAGACCCTAGGTGGGTAAGGCCTCCTGTTACGAGCCCTCCAGGCCCTCCTCCTCCCTCTGCACGCATCTTCTTGTCTTCTTCGCTGCCTCTGCTCCTTCTCCTGAAGATACACAAGCCCAAGGGGGACTGCCAGTAGGGCCCCCATGACTGTGAGCAAGTGGTATGAGCAGAAGCCTTTGAATAATGATGTAGGCATTCTTTACTTGCCCCAACACTCCCTGTTACCAGAGAGCCTTGAAAGTTGTTTATAAAGCTGGAGTTGCAGAAAGTTGCAGAGACAGTCAAACTGAACAAGCATGTCAGGTGCAAGTGATTGCTGATGATCCCTTTAAATACCGCTGCTGGAGCCTCCTTCCTGCTCGTCAACACTTGCTCAGCTCATCGGACTTAAGGAATGTCGGTAAGTTGAACGGCCAACTCCAAACTCAGAGAGCGGGCATCAAGTGAGCGTTGCACACTCACTGACATCACAATCTGCTTAATTTCCATGATTTTCGCAATTGCCGATATCGACATTGCTGGCAGCCATTTGAAAATGGCGGCCACCGTGGGACCCGACACCAGCTGGCGGAACAGTGGCGGCCATAATTTTTTTGCCCGATTATGGCGGTAACGGGTGGCGATAAACCACCCAATTTCTGGGCCATAGTATTAAGAAACCTTAGAATCTTTGGACAACATTAATCCATTTTATCACACATACCACCAATAATTCAGTCAGCAGCCTCTGCAGAGAGCAGCTGCTGATTTTATAATCAATACAGAGCCTGCTTGTTTAAATCTGCTCCCAAACAGAAGGGCTGTGTATTTATTTTAATATTTTTGCAAAACCACTGAGATCAGGCACTATGGAGGCTGTTGCAATACCAGTTGCTTCTACTGGCCTTGTTGTGAATAACAAAATTGCTAGTAACACCAACTCCCATTTTCCAGGAAAATTCCCATTAGATAATCAAGGACATGGCTAAGGTATGTATAAATTAATTGAGGATCCACTCTCTCCTCCTTTTTAAAATGTTCCTTAAAACCTTACTCTTTGACCAAGCTTTGGTCACCTGTTCTAGTGTGTATATATATTATGAATGCTAGAAGCATTAGAAATAAAAGTGGAGGCTGCTGTGGCATCAGGGAACTATGTCGATGGTAATGGTAATAGCATTCAGGGGAGAGACCATTCAGAAAAGATAGAGTGGACAGGAAAGGAGGTGGCGTAGCTCTGTATGTCCAAGATACGCGAGAAGTAAATTAATTTGATCTTCTGGGGAAGTAGAAAACTACAAAATGAACTATTTGGATTAGACATCGCTTGTAGAAAAAAATCCAAAGTAACACTAGGATTACATTACAGGCCAGCAGGGAGAATAGGAAGGAAGATGATTTTCCCTGTGCAGAGATAAGAAGGGTAAAGTTACTTTAATGGGGGACTTCAACCCAACATAAACTGGAAAACTTAAGTGGTTCAGAGTTAGGAGTAGGCATGGCTGCTTCATGACCCAGTCTGTGGGGGAAGCCATGAGAGGTAATGAAAGAAAGACTTGCATTTCTATAGCACTTTTCACAACCTCGGGAGATCCCAAAGCGCTTTACAGCCAATAAAACACTGTTGTAATGTAGGGAAAAACAGCATCTAATCTGCGCTCAGCAAGCCCCCACAAACGGCAACAAGACAGTGAAGTTGATTGTGGGATAAATATTGGCTAGGATATCAGGGTGAATTCCTCAGCTCTTCTTTGAAATAGTGCCTTGGGATCTTTTACTTCCACCCGAGAGAACAGACAGAGCCTCAGTTTAACGTCTCATCTGAAAGACAACATCTCCAACTGTGCAGCACTCCTTCAGTACTGCGCTGAAGCGTCAGCCTGGATGATATGATCAAGTCACCTTCTGACACACAGGCGAGAGTACTACCACTGGGCCAAGGCTGACATCAAATTAGTGCTCATCTTGATTTGCTACTCCATAATATCCCAGACAAGGTACAGGAAATGGAAGTCGTGGCACCCCGAGTGATCAATGAATGATTGAATTCAACATGCCTGTAGATTCAGAAATAGCTAAACTTGGAGCCAGGTTACTTCGAAGAAATGAGAGAACATCTGAAGCAAATTGACTGGGGGGGGGGGGGGGGGGGGGTTGTTGAGCAACATTTCAGTAGAGTACAAGTGGAACACCTTTAAAATAATAATGCTGAGCACGCAAGATAAATACACACCAAGAATCAGCAAGCTCAGGCTAAACAAGCGTGACTGCAAATTAAAAGGGAAATAAAGAAAAAGATCCCTACAAATCTTGCTGGGAGGATTTTACTGGGATGAATGTAGTGTCTCTGAAGCTACAGAAGGGAAGGAGGAGTCAATCCAATTTCAAACAAAACATACTTTGTTATTTGCTCAGTTATGCTGAGCGGCATTCCCTTTTGAATCTAGCTGACAGTTATTCAAATTCATAACTGTTGGAGGAATATTTACGAGCATGGTCCATTTAAATCACTGAGCCAGTTTGGAACTTTCTGGTCGATTAGCTTTCGCAGAGCATAACACAATCAGAAAATAATAAATGAGTGTATAAAGGTTAACTATTAGCATGGAGATTGCAAACATTTATTATTTTTCTTTCAAGGTGTTAGTATATTATATATATATATATATAAAATATATATATTTATATATATTACTTATTCACTTCATAGAAATCATAGCAAGACACAGCACAGAAGGAGGCCATTCGGCCCATTGTGCCTGTGCCGGCTGTTTGGTAGAGCTCTCCGATTAATCCCACTCACCTTTCCCCATAGCCCTGTAAATATTTTCCCTTCAAGTATTTATCCAATTCTCTTGAGTGTTACTATTGAACCTGCTTCCACCTCCCTTTCAGGCAGTGCATTCCAGATCATAACAACTCGCTGTGTAAAAAGAAAATGTTTACATTTGCTCAATAAAGTCTGAAATGAGGTGTTATGTGATGCTCCCTGCTTTTTGAAGTTGAGAGAAAAATCCTGTGGGGCACAGCATCGATCTGGTAGGGGTAAAAAAAAGTTAAAGAAAACTTTTCAGTCTGTTATCCTGGGCACATTATCAAAACCTAACTCGATATCAGAGCCTGTGAAGTTATTCTCGAGGCTATGAGAAGCTAAGAACTCACCTATGAGAGTAATCTAAAATACAAAATATAAAAGCCAAAGTATCTATGCAAAGGTGAGAATAGGCCCCAAAAAGATGATAAAACTTATTGCTAACTATGCATCACATATACACCCAGAATGAAACACAGTACATCACACCTAACACAATGCTGATCATATCCGTACAAGAGACTATTAACAAGAATGAAAGTCCACGGAATAGAAGGTGATATTGTGACACAAATTGGTAACAGGTTGGTAGGTAGGGGACAGAGAGGGAACGTTCTGATTGGCGGGATGTGACAGGTGGCATTCCCCAGGGACCTGTACTGTGGCCTCAGTGCTTCACCATGTATATCAATGACCCGGATGAAGGATTAGAGAGTTGTATATCCATGTTTGCAGATGACACTAAGTTAGGAGATACAGTAAATTGTGTAGATGGGAACAAGAAGTCACAAAGGCACATAGAGGTAGCCAGGCTAAGTGAGTGGGCAAATCTATGGTAAATGGAGTTCAATGTGGGGAAGTGAGGTCATCCACTTTGGATCCGAGAAAGTCAAAATGGAATATGTTCTTAATGGCAAGAGACTAGGAGGCGTGGAGGAGCAAAGGGATTTAGGTGTCCATGTGCACAGATCACGGAACGCTAGTGCGCAGGTACAAAAGTAATAAAAAAGGCTAATGAAATGTTGGCCTTTATCTCAAGGGGGTTGGAAAACAGGTGAGGAAGTTATGCTTCAGTTATACAGAGCCTTGTTCAGACCCCATCTGGAGCACGGTGTTCAGTTGTGGGCAACACACCTCACAAAATATATAATGGCCTTGGAGGGTTTACAGCATAGATTCACCAGAATGATATAGGGACTTAAGGGGTTAAATTATGACAGGAAGCATATTCCCTCGAGTTTAGAAGGTTGATGGCTGATCTGATCAAAGACTTTAAAATGATGAACGGAGAAACTGTTTCCTCTGGTGGGTGGTGTCTAGAACAAGGGGGCACAACCATAAAATTAGAGCTTGGCTGTTCAGGAGTGATGTCAGGAAACACTTTTTCACACAAAGGGTAGTGGAAATCTGGAACTCTGTGGATGCTGAGTCAATGAAAAGACTGAGATTGATAGATTTTTGTTAGGTAAGGTTATTACATAGAGTCTACAGCATAGAAACTGGTCATTTGGCCCAACCCCAACTGGTCTATGCTGGCCTTTATGCTCCACACGAGCCTCCTCCCACCCTACTTTTTCTAACCCGATCAGCATATCCTTCTATTCCTAAAGCAAAATACTGCAGATGGTGGAAAATGAAATAAAAACAGAAAATGCTGGAAATTCTCAGCAGGTCAGGCAGCATTTGTGGAGAGAGAAACAGAGTTAACGTTTCAGGTCGATGACCCTTTGTCAGATCCTTCTAATCCTTTCTCCCTCATGCACTTATCTAGCTTCCCCTTAAATGTATCTATGCTGTTCACCTCAACCACTCCGTGGTAGCGTATTCCACGTCCTCATCACTCTCGGAGTAAAGACGTTTCCCCTGGATTCCTTATTGCATTTATTAGTGACTATCTTATATTTATGGCCCCGAGTTCTGGTCTCCCCACAAGGGAAAACATCTTCTCTACGTCTACCCTGTCGAACCCTTTCATAATTTTAAAGACCTATATTGGGTCACCCCTCTGCTTTCTCTTTTCTAAAGAAAAGCACCCCAAGCCTGTACAGCCTTTCCTGATAAGTACATTATATCCACTCAGTTCTGGTATCATTCTTGTATATCAAGGGATATGGATCAAAGGCCGGTAAATGGAGTTGAGGTGCAGATCAGCCATCATGATCTAACTGAATGGTGGTGCAAGCTCAAGGAGCTTAATGGCCAATTCCTGTTCCTATGGGCTTTTGGTGGAGTAAATAGAAACATAGAAGATAGGAGCAGGAGTAGGCCATTCGGCCCCTCGAGCCTGCTCCACCATTCAATGCAATCATGGCTGATCATCCAAGTTCAGTACCCGGTCCCTGCTTTCTCCCCATACCCCTTGATCCCTTTAGCCTTAAGAAATATATCCAACTCCTTCTTGAATATATTTAATGAATTGGCCTCTACTGCCTTCTGTGGTAGAGAAGTCCACAGGTTCACCACTCTCTGGGTGAAGAAATTCCTTCTCATTTCTGTCCTAAAAGGCCTACCCCTTATTCTTAGACTGTGACCCCTGGTTCTGGATTCCCCGACCATCGGGAACATCCTCCCTGCATCTAGTCTGTCCAGTCCTGCCAGAATTTTATAAGTTTCAATGAGATCCCCTCTCATTCTTCTAAACTCCAGCGAGTACAAGCCCAATCAACCCAATCTCTCCTCATACGTCATTCCTGCCATCCCAGGTATCAGCCTGGTGAATCTTCGCTGAACTCCTTCCATGGCAAGAACATCCTTCCTCAGATAAGGCGACCAAAACTGCACACAGTACTTAATGTGTGGTCTCACCAAGGCCCTGTACAACTGCAGCAAGACATCCTTGTTCCTGTACTCAAACCCTCTCGCTATGAAGGCCAACATACCATTTGCCTTCTTAACCGCCTGCTGCACCTGCATGCTTACCTTCAGCGACTGGTGCACAAGGACACCCAGGTCTCGTTGCACTTCCCCTTCTCCCAATTTATTGCCATTCAGATAATAATCTGCCTTCCTGTTTTTGACACCAAAGTGGATAACCTCACATTTATCCACGTTGTATTGCATCTGCCATGCTTCTGCCCAATCACCCAACCTGTCCAAATCATCCTAGAGTTTCTCGGCATCCTCCTCACAGCACACATGCCCACCCAGCTTTGTGTCGTCTGCAAATTGGGAGAAACGTTTTCCGCGCAGAAGGGTCGGCAACCAGAGGATACAGATGTAAGGTATTTGGCTAAAGAACCAAAGGGGGGGGGGGGGGGGGGATGAGGAGAATTTTTTTTTTTTTTTTAATAAACGCACCAATACTTGAAGGCGAAAACACTGCTAGGGTGTGGGGAAAGAGAAGGGGAGCGGGACTAATTGGGTAGCTCTCTCAAAGAGCCGGCATGGGCACGATGGGCTGAATGGCCTCCTACTGTGCTCTATGATTCTACGATATACAATATATACACCCAGATTGATGCACAGTACATTACACACTGCAATCATATTCTCATACTCTTTTGCACAACACGGAAAGCTCTCCAAACCAGAATAGATTACAAACCTCAACAAAGATCACAGAGCTGGCCATTAATGTGCTTTTGTTTGCAGATGACTGCATTCCAGAGGTGTCCACACAGCAAGAACTGCAGCTCATTACTAAACCTTTTGCCACAGCAGCAAACTCTGGCTTTATCACATGTTTGAATAAAACAGAGATCATAGCCCCGATTTTAAACCCCCCCCCCCCCACACCACCCCAACTCCCGATGGGCAGGAGGGGGTTGGGGTTAAAAATATCAAACTTGCGCAACCCGAACCCAACCTGCTGCATTCCCAGCCACGGGTATTCAGACCCTCGACAAGGCTCCCGCTAAAAGCAGGCAGGGGCTTACTTAAGATTAAGAAGTCACATCCCAATGACCGCATTACAGGGGGAGTCCTGCGTTGTCCGTTGCCTGGCAGCAGCAACAGAGCAGGAGGATCCCGAAGAGGCCCAGGTAAGTTTTACAAATTTGCCTGGTCTTAAGCTCCTTCTGGGCCAGGAGACGCAGGAGCAGGAGTGCTCCCCCCACCCCCCGCAACAACCCCAGGCCTCACAAGGAAGACTTTGGACTCCCCAGCCCAGGCCCACAGCCTATCGTGCCCAGACCTCCTTCCCGCCCTTGCGATCGTGCCTGGGGCCTTCCTTCTCACCCCCTCCGCCCGATCGCGCCTGCAGTCTTTCTCCTCCCCTTCTGACTGCCGGGGTCCGTTCCCATGGATTCCCAGCTGTGGCCACTAAATTACTACTCTTTCACACCAGCCAGGCTGTCAATGTGGTCAGGTGTCTGTGTAATGATCAGTAACATGTCATTCTAGAATGGCACACTAGGTGGAGCTGTATGCTTAGTAGGGGGCTACCCACAAGGCAGTAGTCAAAATGGATACATGTACACTAGTCCACATGGCTGAATAAATGACTAGCTCAAGCTAGCTGTTCATAATGAAAACGTCTATTTATTTATGAACATAACATGGTACCAGGATTGGTAATATCTGCTGAATATTGTGAAACGCGACATGGAGAATTTGAAGCCACCGGAGGATTTGAAACTCACGGGGAATGTCGACTGCAATTGGCAGACTTTCAAACAACAATTCGAACTCTATATTGCTGCCATCGGGTTCGGTACGATGTCAGACGCAAGGAAAATAGCGTTACTGCTCACGGTTGCAGGCCCACAGGCGATAGAGGTATTTAATACATCTGTATTTGATCAAGAGGAGGACAGAGAAAAGATGGACGATGTGCTAAAGAAGTTTGATACACATTGTTCTCCCAAAAAGAACGAGACCTATGAGAGGTACGTGTTCCGTTCACGGTCCCCGCAGCAAAATGAGACTTTTGATAGCTTTGTGGCCGATCTGAAACTGAAAGCACAGACATGTAATTTCTCTGAACTGAAATCATCCATGATTCGTGACCAGATTGTGTTTGGTATTCATGATAAAAAAGGTCAGGGAACGTTTGTTCAGAGAAACCGAACTAACATTGGAGGATGCTGTGAAAATATGCCATGCCAGTGAGCTAGCTCAACAGCACGCAAAGACTTTGTGAAATTAATAATAATGCAACTGTAGTGAATAACTGTGCTGCTGTCGGTGCTGTGTCCTACAAAGGGAAGAAACGTGGGCAGAACAGAAATGCAAATCAATCGGAAGATGGAATTTTTAATTGTAAACGCTGTGGTTACCAGCACCAGTCAAGACAATGCCCAGCGTTTGGGAAAATGTGCACAAAATGTAATGGAAAGAATCACTTTGCCAAACAATGCTTTTCAAAAGTAAAAACAAAGAAAGGGCAACAAGTCAATGTGATTGAGGACACTGATTTAAGTGAGACATTTTTTGTAGGAATGGTGTCATGTGACAATATAGAAAAGGATACAGAAAATGTGCAGCCCTCAGGAATGGACAATGCTGAACATAAAGTTAATGCAGTAAAAGAGGACAAATGTATGATGCCACTGCAGGTAAATGGAGCATTAGTTACATTGAAACTAGACACTGGGGCAAAAGCAAACTTAATCAGTATGAGTGACATTAAAAATATGAAAGAAAAGCCCAAAATACAGAAAAAGTCAGTACTACTGAAGAACTATAATGGACAGAAAATAGATAGCTTAGGTGTATGCAGACTTAAAGTGACAGTCAAAGACAAAGTGCATCATCTCATGTTTTCTGTTTTGGCTGAAGGACTTGATTTACTACTAGGTGACAAAGCTTGTGAGGACTTAGAACTGGTCAAGAGAGTCTACTGTATAAACTGTGCTATAAGCAGACCAGATGACTCACTGGATTCTGTAGTGAGTAATTTCCAGGATGTGTTCAAAGGATTTGAAGTTCTACCATTCACTTACAAGATCCAGCTAAAGGAGGATGCTCAGCCAGTGGTACATGCTCCACGAAGAGTTCCAGCACCCCTGCGTGACCGGCTCAAGAAAGAACTGGACAGAATGACCACACTAGGAGTCATCAGGAAAGTCGAAGAGTCAACAGACTGGGTTAACTCCATGGTATGTGTAAAGAAAAAGAACAATGATCTAAGAGTATGCATGGATCCAAAGGACTTAAATGCAAACATAAAACATGAACACTACCAGATTCCCAAGCGAGAAGAAATCACCAGTGAAATGTCAGGTGCCAGATACTTCACAAAGCTCGATGCCTCACAAGGATTTTGGCAACTAAAACTGGATGAAGAGAGCACCAAATACTGTACCTTCAACACACCATTTGGCAGGTATTGTTTCCTCAGAATGCCTTTCGGGATAATATCTGCATCTGAAATCTTTCATAGAGCGATGGAACACATAATTGAAGGTCTGGAAGGAGTTCGGGTCTATGTTGATGACATCATCATCTGGGGCTCCACACTGAAAGAACACAATGAGAGACTGACTAAAGTGCTACAGAGCATATGCCAGAATGGACTGAAGCTCAACAAAGCCAAGTGTCAGTTTGGCGTCCAGGAAGTCACTTTCCTAGGGGATAATCTATCTGGTAAAGGAATAGAGCCAGCTATGGAAAAAGCAAACGCCATACTCAAAATGCCCCGACCCACTGACAAAAAAGGAGTGCTACGCATCATGGGGATGATAAACTTCATTGGAAAGTTCATTCCTAACTTGTCAGCCAAGACAGCCTGTCTGCGAGACCTGCTACATAAAACAAATGAGTTCGCATGGACAGAAAGACATGAACAAGAGTGGATAAACCTCAAAACAGTGCTGACAACCACACCTGTACTCACCTTCTTTGACCCAACAAAGAGAATCAAAGTGTCAACGGATGCATCAAAAGATGGCCTAGGCGCAGTCTTGCTACAAGCAGAGAGTGAAGATTGGAAGCCTGTTGCCTATGCCTCCAGGTCTATGACCGATTCTGAGTGTCAATACGCCCAGATTGAAAAGGAATGTCTAGGCTTGGTAGTTGGACTAGAAAAGTTCCATGGCTACATATATGGACTTCCCACCTTCACAGTTGAGACAGACCACTGCCCACTGGTTGCCATCATAAAAAAAAAATCTGAATGAGATGTCTCCAAGGATTCAGCGGCTCATGATGAAGCTGCAAAGATATGACTTTGAACTGGTCTACACACCAGGCAAACACATAGTGTTAGCAGATGCACTATCCTGAGCACCCACAATGAGTCATGTGAGCTCTACTGAGGAAGACGTGGATGTTCATGTGAGTATGGTCACTGCTGCGCTGCCCATGTCAGACACAAAATCAAAGCAAATAGCAGAAGAAACAGTAAAAGATACAGTGTTACAAACAGTAATCGAGAACATTCATCATGGTTGGCCAAAAGGTTCCTGTCCAAAGTACTATCACACAGGCTCTACGTCAAGACATGCTCAAAAGGATTCATGAGGGACACCTCGGAATTGAAAAATGCAAAAGGAGAGCAAGAGACACTGTTTATTGGCCTGGCATAAATAAGGACATTGAGAACATGATAGGCATATGTGAGACATGTCAGAAACACCAAAACAAACAAGCAAAGGAACCGATGATAGTAGCTGACTTACCAACAGTACCATGGCAAAAGGTTGGTATGGACCTCTTTCATTTGAATGGTAAAGACTATCTAATAGTGATTGACTACTATTCTAACTATCCTGAGATGGCGCTGCTCTCAAGCACATCAGCAAGCAGTGTCATAATGCATGTTAAATCCATCTTCGCCAGACATGGAATTCCCAGAATTGCCATTAGCGACAATGGTCCGTGCTTCAACTGTAAGGAGTGGCAACAGTTTGCAGCACATTATGACTTTCAGCACATCACATCCAGTCCTCTGTATGCTCAGTCGAATGGTAAGGCAGAGAAAGGTGTTCAAGTTCTCAAACAGCTACTGAAGAAAGCAACAGAAAGCAAGTCTGATCCTTATCTCGCCCTGCTGAGCTACCGAGCCTCCCCTTTAGACTCTGGTTCTTCACCTGCTGAACTCCTAATGGGTCGCAAGTTGCGCACCACGCTACCCTGCTGTGCAAAAGAAAAGCAGAGTAAGGAACTGAGACAGACTTCAACTGTTAAAGCTGAAACAGAAATCACACTATGACAAGTCATCCAAAACTCTGAAACCATTGACAAGGGATGATGTTGTCAGGATTGAGGATCCAGATGCATGGAACAGGAAAGCTACAGTTCTTGAGGAAGTAGGACCAAGGTCATACACTGTTAGAACTGAGGAAGGACAGATTCTCAGGAGGAACCGCCGTTCCCTCCTGAAAACACAAGAAACTATCCAAGAGCAAATCGATGACAATGCCGCAACTGAATCTTGTCACTCACCACCAGAACAATCTAACACAAACACACATACAGGCTCTCATGAAAACACATCAGACTTACCTGTGCTGAGAAGATCCACACGTGAAGTAAAAAAAGCCTGATAGACTTAATGTTTGAGTACAAAGAAAACTATAATAAAAGAGTGAAGAGCTTAGAGTTCATAAAGTAAAGCTTTGAAAATGTGTTGACTGTTGTGAAGATGTTTATGTCGTTATGATTGATTGATATTGATTTTGTTTAACCTCTAAGGAAGGGGGATGTAATGATCAGTAACATGTCATTCTAGAATGGTACACTAGGTGGAGCTGTATGCTTAGTAGGGGGCTACCCACAAGGCAGTAGTCAAGATGGATGTCTGTACACTAGTCCACATGGCTGAATAAATGACTAGCTCAAGCTAGCTGTTCATAATGAAAACGTCTATTTATTTATGAACATAACAGTCTGCACATATTTATTTAAATGAGGCCCTACCATTAAGATTGGCAGGGCCTCCACATCACCAGCCTTGCCAGGTTCATCACCCGTCACCAGGCTCCCATGCACCTTTCCCACCTCCCCGGTAATATCGGGACTCATGAGTCAGCCAGGCCCAGGAATTGCTAGAGCAAACCAACAACTACCATTAAGTAATACTGAACTAAATGCGGTCAACCAGTTCACTTCAGCAAGCAGCATATTGTCAAATAATGCACTAATAGATCATTGCACTCTTGTTTCAGAAAAGCCAGCTTTGCATTTGGAAGCCTGAGAAAATGTATCTGGAACCTATATGGAATCAAGCTCAGCACAAAGTTGAAAGTGTGCAGGGCTGTTGCCATCACTAATCTTCTACACAGATGAATCATAGACTCATACAGGCGTGAAGGAGGCCATTCAGCCCATCTTTGAAAGAGCTATCCAATTAGTCCCACTGCCCCGCTCTTTCCCTATAGCCCTGCAATTTTTTTTCCCTTTTTGTTATGTATCCAATTCCCTTTGAAAGTTACTATTGAATCTGCTTCCATTGTCCTTTCAAGCAGTGCATTCCAGATCATAACTCACTGCGTGAAAAAAATTCTCCTCTCTCCCCTGGCTTTTTTGCCAATTATTTTAAATCTGTGTCTTCTGGTTACCGACCTTCCTGCCAGTGGAAAGTTTCTCCCTATCTACACTATCAAAACACTATATAATTTTGAACACCTCTATTAAATCTTATCCTTAACCTTCTCTGCTCTAAGGAGAGCAATCCAGCTTCTGTAGTCTCTCCAGATAACTGAAACTTCTCATCCCTGGTACCATTCTAGTAAATCTTTTCTGCACCCTCACTAAGGCCTTGACATCCTTTCTAAAGTGTGGTGCCCAGAATTGGACACAATACTTCAGCTGAGGCCTAACCAGTGACTTATAACGGTTTAACATAACGTCCTTGCTATGTCCTGGATGTCCAGAGTCCTGAATGGGCTAACATGGTCACATTGAGTAGCTTGAAAAGTTCTACCTCCAACAGTTGAGGTCCATCGTGCACGTTAGGTGGACGGGCAAAAATCATCCAACTCGAAGATCCTCGAGTACATCATCACCAGTGCTGAGGCCTACCTTGAGCACAGAGCGTGTCGCCACACGGATTGCCAAAAAGAATCAACAAATTGAGAGCAACAGGAGTGCTGGCCTCCATCCCAATTCTCTGGTCCGTGCTTCCATCTAGTGAGGCCCACGTCAGAAGCAGAATCTCACAAAATATCATAAGCTATGTAAAATGGATCTTTGTCTTACCAGGTTATTTACACAGAGACTCCTAAGGGAACTGTGCTTCTCTTCACTCTGGCGACATCATCAGACGTGATGCTTTATTTCACCATTTTCTACATACAGTGGGTAACTCTCCTATCTGAAAAACAAAGCAAACATCCAATCACAGGGAACCGATAAGACCAAACTGGGTAGAGACTGGGCAAAGACTTCATTATTTTTATTGCTGAGAAGATCTAGCCAGTAACAATTTGCATTTATATGGCACTGTTAACGTAGTAAACCTACTTGATCTCGTCCTCACCAATCTACCTGTTGCAGATGCATCTGTCCATGACAGCATTGGTGGAAGTGACCACCGCACAGTCCTTGTGGAGACGAAGTCCCATCTTAATGTTGAGGATACCCTCCACCGTGTTGTGTGGCACTACCAGTGCTAAATGGGACAGATTTCGAACACATCTGGCAACTCAAAACTGGGCATCCATGAGGCGCTGTGGGCCATCAGCAGCAGCAGAATTGTATTCAACCACAATCTGAAACCTCATGGCCCGGCATATCCCTCACTCTACCATTACCATCAAGCCAGGAGATCAACCCTGGTTTAACGAAGAGTGCAGGAGAGCATGCCGGGAACAGCACCAGGCATACCGAAAAATGAGGTGTCAACCTGGTGAGGCTACAACACAGGACTACTTGCATGCCAAACAACAGAAGCAACATGCGATAGACAGAGTTAAGCGATCTCACAACCATCGGATCAAATCAAAGCTCTGCAGTCCTGCCACATCCAGTCGTGAGTGGTGGTAGACAATTAAACAGCTAACAGGAGGAGGAGGCTCCAAAAATATCCCCATCCTCAATGATGGGGGAGCCCAGCATGTGAGTGCAAAAGACAAGGCTGAAGCATTTGCAACTATCTTCAGCCAGAAGTGCCGAGTGGATGATCCATCTCGGCCTCCTCCTGAGGTCCCCAGCATCACAGATGCCAGTCTTCAGCCCATTCAATTCACTCCACGTGATGTCAAGAAACAGCTGAAGACACTGGATACTGCAAAGGCTATGGGCCCTGACAACATTCCGGCAATAGTACTGAAGATTTGTGCTCCAGAGCTAGCTGCGCCCCTAGCCAAGCTGTTCCAGTACAGCTACAACACTGGCATTTACCCGGCAATGTGGAAAATTGCCCAAGTATGTCCTGTCTACAAAAAGCAGGACAAATCCGACCCGGCCAATTACCGTCCCATCAGTCTACTCTCAATCATCAGCAAAGTGATGGAAGGTGTCGTCGACAGTGCTATCAAGCGGCACTTACTCAGCAATAACCTGCTAACTGACGCCCAGTTTGGGTTCCGCCAGGGCCACTCAGCTCCTGACCTCATTACAGCCTTGGTCCAAACATGGACAAAAGAGCTGAACTCAAGAGGTGAGGTGAGAGTGACTGCCCTTGACATCAAGGCAGCATTTGATCGAGTGTGGCATCAAGGAGCCCTAGCAAAACTGAAGTCAATGGGAATCAAGGAGAAAACTCTCCATTGGTTGGAATCATACCTAGCGCAAAGGAAGTTGGCTGTGGTTGTTGGAGGTCATTCATCTCCATCACATGACATCACTGCAGGAGTTCCTCAGGGCAGTGTCCTAGGCCCAACCATCTTCAGCTGTTTCATCAATGACCTTCCCTCCATCATAAGGTCAGAAGTGGGGATGTTCGCTGATGATTGCACACTGTTCAGCACCATTCGAGACTCGTCAGATACTGACGCAGTCCGTGTCCATATGCAGCAAAACCTGGACAACATTCAGACTTGAGCTGAAAAGTGGCAAGTAACATTCGCACCACACACGTGCCAGGCAATGACCATCTCCAACAAGCGAGACTCTAACCATCTCCCCTTGACATTTAATGGCATTACCATCGCTGAATCCCCCGCTATCAACATCCTGGGGGTTACCATTGATCAGAAACTGAACTGGACCAGCCATATAAATACTGTGGCTACAAGAGCAGGCCAGAGGCTGGGAATTCTGCGGCGAGTGTCTCACCTCCTGACTCCCCAAAGCCTTTCCACCATCTACAAGGCACAAGTCAGGAGTGTGATGGAATACTCTCCACTTGCCTGGATGAGTGCAGCTCCAACAACACTCAAGAAGCTCGACACCATTCAGGATAAAGCAGCCCGCTTGATTGGCACTCCATCCACCACCTTCAACATTCACTCCCTCCACCACCGGCGCACTGTGGCTGCAGTGTGTACCATCTACAAGATGCACTGCAGCAACTCGCCAAAGCTCCTTCAACAGCACCTTCCAAACCCGCGACCTCTAGCACTTAGAAGGACAAGGGCAGCAGACGCATGGGAACATCACCACCCACAAGTTCCCCTCCAAGCCACACACCATCCTGACTTGGACCTGTATCGCCGTTCCTTCACTGTCGCTGGGCCAAAATCCTGGAACTCCCTTCCTAACAGCATGGTGGACTGCAGCGGTTCAAGAAGGCTGCTCACCACCATCTTCTCAAGGGCAATTAGGGATGGGCACTAAATGCAGGCCTAGCCAGCCAGCGACACCCACATCCCATCAATGAATAAAAAATAAAAAAAATGTCCCAAGCTGCTTCACAGGACCATTACCGAGCAACACAAGGAGATATTGGGACAAGTGACCAAAAGCTTGGTCAAGGAGGTGGGTTTTAAAGAGTAACTTAAAAGGAGGAGGCGGAGAGGTTTAGGGAGGGAATTCCAGAGCTTTCTGAAGGCATGGTCACTAATGGTGGAGTGAATTAAATCGAGGATGCACAAGAGGCCAGAATTGGAGGAGTGCAGCGATCTCAGAGGGTTGTAGGGCTGGAGGAGGTTAGAGAGATGGCCTATCTAGAACAATTGACCAAAATGCTGCCCACTTACCTCTCGTCTATAAAGCTCCCAAGACCTCATAGTTCCAGATGTTCTGCTCCTTGACTCATGTGACCTACTAGGGTTGCAAAATTCCAGAAATTTTTAAAAGAGGAAACTTTCCATGGGAATTTTTGGCAATTTTGAGTTTTTTTGCACACTGATGGTTCTTGTCTGACCCTTATATTATCTTTGTCATCAAAATAGACATACTATTCCATACAAATAAAAACAGGTTTTCAAAACTTTGTTATAATTTTGAACTTTATTGAACCCCCACAAAAAAGACCCATCTAAAATAAAATAAAAAGAGCGTCAGCTTATTTAGCCTGTAATTTGTCCTTATTTTGTCACTTTGAGTCTTCTACTCATGAGTCTTCTACTCATCATTGCTCCTCCTGATTCTCTGACTCTGGCGTGTCCATTTCCTCCTCTGCGTCACTGTCTAGCAGTGTGGTGGACACTTCTGTATCTAGCTCAATAAGTTGTAGGTTCGCCCGGATAGCCACCAGTTTCTCCACTCTCTTGTTAGTCAGCCTGTTGTGCACCTTTGTATGTGTATTCACAAAAAGTGACCAGTTTCGTTCACAGGCCGCTGATGAAGGTGGAGTAGCACCGATGCAATGGGTCAATCAGCACGATTGCAACAGGGCGAGTAAATTTTTCCTGACGCTCCACGTGATGGAAGCATGACTTGTGCATGCACGACACTACATCACCAATAGAGGGAGCTAATCGCTCATCCAACCAATCAGGACACATTTGTTCACAGTCACACACAATACTTGTAATTATTAAAACAAGCCAAATAAGAAGATAAACATATATTGATTAAGAAATTCCTTAATAATTAAGATTCCATCTCTGTTAGTAATTTTAAGAGAGGACCTGTGAAAAAAAAAATACAAAAAAAATATTATGCTAGCATGTGCTTTTTTGGGCAAAATTCCCAAGCTAAACTTCCCGTGGAAAATTTCCAGAAACTTTCCACCCCTTCGCAACCCTATGACCTACATTGGCATTGCTGAGGAAACAAGTGGTAAAGATGGCTGATAAAGTTGGTAGAAGAGTCAGGGAACAGATTTCTAAAAATCACAAGAGATTCCACCATGGCCAGTCTACTGCTGGAAGAATGGAGGAGCCGAACCCCCATCTGCCCACATGGTTGACTAACGATCTTGTACCAAATTGCAGGGATGGGCTCTGCCTGAGGTGCCCCCAAGCCCATCCCTCCGGGATTGTTTGCCTCAGTCGAGGCAAGAATTGGCGCCTTTCAAAAGGCTTCAGTTCGTAGCTAGCGTGAGTTCTGCAGAGGCCTTTTAAGCTCGTTGCAGCTTGGCCCAGACAATTTTGCAAGAAGGATCACCATATAAGACAATGGCTTCTTTGCAGTTACCGCTTGTTGTGTATGTACCTTTAAGAGAGAACTGCTTTTATACTGTAGTACCGGCAGTGACCACACCTGTATATAAAAGCCGTAGCAGGCTTCTGTACTTTCAGTTCCAGCATACCCTCTGTTCAGTAAACACCTGTTATTACTGTTCTCCTGCAGTCCGTGTGTTATTGGTACGCGGACACTACAATGGCAACGAGCAGGTTCAAACTCACCTGCAGTACTGCATCACCTCACGGGGATCCATCCCTGAAAAGAAGCTTCTTGGAGGTCGAAGCCAGAGCAACGGGCGTCGACCATGGGCAATCGCCCAGTGATCCATCGGAGTTCAGAGAATCGCAGGGGAAGCTGTGGAGAGCTGGGCTTGGCTCTCCAGTCAAGGTGTTCCAGCAAATCGTGCTGGTAGCAGGTAGTGCGCTGACCCTTCCGGACTGCGGCGGGCTAGAGCTCGATCGAGCAGCTCTGCAAGGGGGCCGTGCAGCATCGTCGGGAAGGAAAAGAAAGAAAGAAAGAAAGAAAGAAAGAAAGAAAGAAAGCGAGAGAGAGAGAGAAGGAGCGCACAGGGCGCGGTCGGTGCTCAAGAGCCGGGCAGCGTTAAAGAAAATAAAAAGGGGGAAGGAAGAGAGACGCGCAGTGGACAGCGTCGAAGAAGAATAAAACTAAGAAAATTAATTAACAAAAGAGACGCGCAGAAGCCGCGGGGTGCCGCCATTACTATTTAGAACGCTAGGAGCAGCATTGGCAACAGGGGGAAGAAGGAAAAGCGCGGGAGGCGCCATTTTAATCCATTGGGGAAGAAGGAAAAGCACAGGAGGCGTCATTTTAAACCACCCAAGATGCCGAAGAGTGGCAGCATCACTGCTTTCGACAACGAAATAGAAGACTGGACCACGTATGTGGAAAGAATTGAAGTGTACTGCAAGGCAAATGAGGTGGCCGATGAAAAGAAGGCGTCGGCATTATTGAATTTGATGGGCGCGAGAATGTACGGCCTATTGCGGAATTTAATTACCCCAGCTAAACCAATGGAGAAAAGCTTTGAAGAGATTGTCAATATCTTACAGGAACATCAAAACCCTACACCGCTGCTGATAGCAGAAAGATTCAAGTTCCATAAAAGAAACCAGCACAAAGATGAGAGTAATGCTGACTATCTTACGGAACTACGCAAGTTATCGAAACACTGCCAGTTCAGAGCAGGACTGGCAGATACCTTAAGGGATGTTTGTCTGCGGGCTCCAGAGTGAAGGAACCCAGAAACGACTACTTTTGGAAAAGGACCTTACGCTAGAAAAGGCTTTCAGCGTGGCAGTATCCTACGAAGCAGCAGCACGGGGAGCTGCGGAAATACAACAGAAACCGCAAGAATATAGCACCAACGAAATGGCATATGGAGCAGAAAAGTGCTATCGCTGCGGCAGAACAACCCATGACCAGAAGGATTGCTGGTTTAAGGACAAAGTATACAGGCAATGTGGAAAAGTGGGACACATAGCACGAGTCTGCAGGTCGGGAAAGAAAACCAACACTAAAAGAACTACTAAGGAAAAGTACAAGAAAATAAAAAAGATGACGGACAGTAGTTCAGAAGATCAGAAGAGTGATAATGACTCCGGGAGCAGGAGACTAAGTTGTCTAAAGTTACACAATGTGATCGCAAAGGAGGATCACCGAACCATTTGGGTCACCCGCATGATAGCAGGGTCCCAAGTAAAGATGGAATTGGACACAGGATCAGCCCTAACAGTCATGAATCGATGAGACTACGAGCGGCTATTCTCACACATACCCTTGAAGGACACATCCATTGTCTTGAAGACATATATGGGGCAAAAAGTCTACCCCAGAGGAAAAATAAGGGTGCCCGTTAAATACAACGGCAAGGAAACACAGAAACTGTATCTATATATACTACAAGATGGAGGACCACCATTATTGGGACGTGAATGGATCCAAAAAATACAATTGGATTGGCATTCCATTCAGGCGCTAACTGTGGCTGACAAAAAGGATGACGACGTCACACCTGGCCGACTGTCAAAAATTCTAACTGACGCGAAAGAGGTGTTCCAGCAAGGACATGGGACTCTAAAAGGCGTAACGGCAACGATAAAAATTGAAGACAACGCAAACCTAAAAATTTTTAAGGCCAGACCGGTACCGTAGGTGATCCGCCCAGCCGTCGAAGCAGAGCTGGAGAGTCTGGAGCGTTTGGGTGTGCTGTCCAAGGTGGACTGGAGCGAGTGGGCCACACCCATCGTTCCTGTAATGAAGAAATAATTGAGCAGCACGCCTGGGGAGCCGAAGAAGGTTCGCATCTGTGGGGACTTCAAGGTAACTGTGAACCCAGTCCTGCACACAGTACAATATCCACTTCCGTGGATAGAAGATATTTTCGCCTCACTATCTGGAGGGAAACGCTTTACGAAGATTGATCTGGCCCAAGCGTATCTACAAATGGAGGTAGAAGAAGCATCTAGAAAATACCTCACGATAAACACTCACAAAGGTCTTTACCAGTACAACCGACTGGTATTCGGGGTAGCATCAGCTCTGGCTATTTGGCAGAGGGCGATGGAAGAAGTCCTGCAAGGGATCCTGGGGACCCAGTGTTATTTGGACGACATCCTGGTTACGGGCGAAAATGACAGTGAACACCTTGCCAACCTGGAGCAGGTGCTCAGTAGATTACAAGAATATGGGCTACGAGCCAACCGCCCCAAATGCGAGTTTTTCAGGAAACAAATCTCGTATTGTGGCCACGTGATTTATGAAAAGGGGTTACATAAGTCCCCAGACAAGATTGAGGCAGTAGTCAAGGCTCCAGCACCGGAAAATGTGTTGCAACTGAGGTTGTTCCTCGGGTTGGTGAACTACTACCATAAGTTCTTGCCAAATTTGTCTACAATTCTGCACCCACTGAACACCCTGCTGCAAACTGGAATAGCATGGAAATGGGCTGATGAGTGTAAGCGTGCCTTTCAGAAATGTAAATGCCTAATCACTTCAAAAGAAGTATTGGCCCACTACAATCCAACACTACCGATTCAGTTGGCATGTGATGCGTCTCCCTACGGCATCGGAGTGGTGCTGTCGCACAAATTCCTTGACGGTTCACAGAGGCCAATAGCCTTTGCGTCGCGCTCGTTAACCTCAGCCGAGCGTAACTACGCCCAGATTGACAGGGAGGCCCTCAGCCTGGTGTGGGGGGTGAAGAAGTTCAATCACTATCTGCACGGGCAGAAATTCACCTTACTGACTGATCACCAGCCTCTTGTCTCCATTTTTAACCCAAAGAAGGGCGTTCCGGTGATGACGGCGCAACGGCTGCAAAGATGGTCCCTTTTTCTAGGGGCACATCAATACGACAGAGTATAAGGGCACGAAACAGCATGGAAACGCTGATGGGCTGTCACGCCTGCCGCTGCCTATGGTGGAGGAAGCACCTGCAGTGGACCCTGTTGAGATATTCCATTCGACCATAGTCGAATGTCTACCTGTTACAAACTCAAGTATAGAGAAGGAAACCCGAAATGACCCGACAGTCTCTCGGGTCTATGATTTGACGGTGAAGGGATGGCCAGCACATGGCAACTCACTGTTGCCACCATTCTCGCCAAGGAGAGAACAGCTGTCAGTGTGCCGGGGGACCTTGATGTGTGGATCCCGAGTGGTAATTCCACCCAAGTTGAGAGATAGAGTGCTCAATGAGCTTCATGAGAGTCATCTGGGAGGGGTAAAAATGAAGAGCCTAGCCAGGGCATTTGTGTGGTGGCCAGGAATCGATAAAGAAATCGAGGAAATGACCAAGAGATGCACAGGATGCCAGAAAGTCCAAAACGCTCCACCACAGGCCCTGCTACACCCATGGGAGTGGCCCTCATCTCCATGGCAACGGGTACACATTGATTTTGCTGGTCCATTTATGGACTCAATGTTTTTAATCGCCGTGGATGCACATTCGAAATGGCCAGAGGTCATCAAAATGTCCTCCACCACCACGGAGAAAACTATTGCAGTCCTACGGACCATCTTCGCCAGGAATGGCTTGCCAGAACAGATTTGCTCCGACAATGGACCACAGTTTGTGTCCGAGGATTTCCGGAGGTTTTTGAGGAATAATGGGGTAAAGCATTACACATCTGCCCCATATCATCCAGCCACAAATGGATTGGCTGAGAGGTTTGTTCAGACCTTTAAAAAAGCAATAAAGGCGATGTATAACGACAACATACCACAGCAACACACGGTGGATAATTTCTTGTTTGCTTACCGGAATGCGACACATGCAGTCACCAACCAAGCTCCAGCCATGATGTTCTTTAACCGAAGGTTAAGATGTCGCCTGGATTTGCTCAAACCAAACATAAGACGAGATGTTGAGGATAAGCAATTCCAGCACATCAATGAGAAGCCAACCAGGAGCTTCAAGATAGGGCAACCAGTCTTGGCCCGCGACTACCGATCAGAAAAATGGCAGCCAGGAACAATATGCACACAGCATGGACCACTAATGTACACAGTGGACGTTGGAGAGAGCATCGTGAGACGCCATGCTGACCAGATTCTAGAGTCACAGGAACAAGTCAAACCCATACCACGAGCATGCGCACCTGGTGATGAACCCGAAGTACAGATTGCGTCTACCTCAGAAGCAGTGGTATTGGAAGCTGACGAACCAACCAATGACAATGAGCCAGAATCGACTCCGCCGCAAGAACAGGATACTCGAGAAAGGCGCTATCCAGACAGGATCAGGAAGCCTCCTCAAAGACTGAACTTATAAATGATTACTTTCAGCTGATGTATATAGTACAGAGAAAATTGTAATTGTAATTAGTTATGTACTGTTTATCTAAAAGGGGAGGCATTGTTGTGTATGTACCTTTAAGAGAGAACTGCTTTTATACTGTAGTACCGGCAGTGACCACACCTGTATATAAAGCCGTAGCAGGCTTCTGTACTTTCAGTTCCAGCATACCCTCTGTTCAGTAAACACCTGTTATTACCGTTCTCCTGCAGTCCGTGTGTTATTGGTACGCGGACACTACACCGCTTATGAAGTCTTTCTGGTGATGTGTAAATTTGTAGAAAAGCAAGTACAATCCAGCTCAAGGCAGAACAGTTCTTGGCAAATTTGTTGCAACCTTATTAAGACAAAATTTTACACAGGAAGTTTGTGATCTCATGAAATCTAAGGCCAATGTGACAGGGAGCAGTTGTTACATTACTACCTATTTGCTTCTTTGAACACCAATCCTCTTAGGAGAGAAGCTCCTTCAGCTCAAGACATTTCCACTCTTGACATTCCCAAACTTACCAAATGGGAGCAACTGCTGAATGTGGGCAGATGCTGTCCTCTAGAGGTTTTGGAAATGCAACACATTGTATTTTCCATCAACAAAGATAAACTATCTTCATGCTAGTCTTCTTCATTCACTCCAAATAATTTATCCACTATATAATGGGTGAAATAGGTTTATTTTTCAAAAGGGGACCTTTTAAGAGTTTTTTGGGGGATTGAAATCCCACTTTAGGATTTGAGGGCATACATTTAGGATGGTACTCCAGTGCAGCATTGTGAAAGGTGCTATACTTTGACTGCATTTAACCAAGATCCTGTCTGCCTATTCCCGTCTGTTCAGCTGGACGTTAAGATCCCTTTATTCGAAGAGCAGGGAGTTCTCCCAGTGTCCCGGATAACATTCTTCCCTCAACCAACGTCACTGGAAATAGACTGCGGTTTGTGGAATTTTGCAGTGCACAGATTGGCTGCCTACATAACAACATTCACTCAGGGTACTATACAAATGAAATCTTTTCTACAAATTAAATCTTTTCTAACAGATTCAAGAAAATTAGTTCTTTAAATGTACAAATGCCACAAAAATGAAGGGCCGGTGGACTTCCTTGTCAGTGTTCCTCACCCAGGAATCTGACAGGTTACAGATCTATTTACCCATGAAAGGCCAGATTCTTCCTTCAGACCTAGTGGTAACTTGGAAATAGTCATTACCATTGTGTGGAGGGGAGGCTAGTGGTTTCCAGGGCAGGAGTACCTGTTACTCCCTGCTACAGCTGCATTCTCTGCCTGGACCTCTTAAAATACAGAGGTGCAAGAACCTTTTTATCCCCCCAAAATTTGTTTTGGGTAAAATATTTCCAGAGCTTTGCTACCGTGTCAGATAATACTCCCCTTCATAAAAGACTAGACAATATCTGGCTCCCTCACGGTGCTGAAGCAAGTGTTTTCAAACAAGATCGCTCCACCCTCTCCTTATGGTAGGTCCTGAACTTTCTTGAGCTGAATAGCCGATGATGAAGCTGACATTGACATCAGTGCTACACCAACCCATCTATTTGCTTTAACTGTAGGCTGTTAAGCATACCTTCACAGACACGTATAGGTTCTCGCTGATGCTGTTGGCCCACTGCCTTAAGACTAATCTTGGATGAGGGAGTTCAAAAGCAGAATACTACAAAACACTCCTTGCAACCACAGCGTGTATTTGCAATACCTCTGGCAGGTCCATCCACTAGAATCCATTCTCGGAGGAAGCACAGCACATCTGTTATCAAGGACAAGTGCTCCTGTAAGATGATTCCAGACATTAGATACCTGAGGAAAAAGACTTATGCCCAGGGCAGAGTTCAAGTGAAGCTTGTGGCTTATTACATGCACTTGACTAAAGCTTACACATCAGCAGGTGAAGAGAACTGATGCTGTGGTCAGTTAAGTGCACATGTAGCAAAATAATGGTTTTATTTTAAAATGGAACCGAGACAAAATGGACACCACCCCCACCAATGTTTTGTGCGAAACCAGGTTTACTCTATTCTTTTGGGGGAGGGGAGAAGAAAACTGGATGAATAGATTTATAAGAAGTAAACTAACTCGGAAAATGTGTTGGAAAAGAAGTAGAACAAGAACATTTCAGAAAATCTCAATCTGGAATTCCAATAAGCACTAGGGGAATATCCTGCTCCCCAAAGCAAAATGCATATCTCCAAAGTTCAGAAAATTTGGTTCATCCCTATACAGAGAGATTACCATAGCAACAACTTCACCTCCGAGTATACCAGAGATGACATGAGGAAACACTTTTTTTTTTTTACATAGCAAGTTGTTGTGAGTGCACTGCCTAACATAAGAAATAGGAGCAGGAGTAGGCCATTTAACCCATCAAGCCTGCTCCGCCATTCAATAAGATCACGACTGATCTTCTACCACATCTCCACTTTCTTGCACTATCCCCATATCCCTTGATTCTCTTAATATTCAACAATCTATCGATCTCTGTCTTGAATATACTCAATGATTACCCCAGAGGGCTGTGGAGGCTCAGAGAATTCCAAAGATTCACCACCCTCTGAGTGAAGAAATTTCTCCTCATCTCAGTCCTAAATGGCCAACCCCTTATTCTGAGACTGTGACCCCTGGTTCTAGACTCCCCAGCCAGGGGAAACATCCTCCCTGCATCTACCCTGTCAAGCCCTGTAAGAATTTTGTATGTTTCAATGAGATCACCTCTCATTCTTCTAAACTCTCGAGAATATAGGCCTAGTCTACTCAATCTGTCCTCATAGGACAATCCTCCCATCCCAGGAACCAGTCTGGTGAACCTTCATTGCACTCCCTTCTATGGCAAGCATATCCTTCCTTAAGTAAGGAAACCAAAACATAGAAGATAGGAGCAGGAGTCGGCCATTCGGCCCCTCGAGCCTGCTCCGCCATTCAATGAGATCATGGCTGATCCAAATTCAGTACCCTGTTCCTGCCTTCTCTCCATATCCCTTGATCCCTTTAGCCTTAAGAAATATATCCAACTCCTTCTTGAATATATTTAATGAACTGGCCTCCATTGCCTTCTGTGGCAGAGAATTCCACAGGTTCACCACTCTCTGGGTGAAGAAATTCCTCCTCATTTCAGTCCTAAATGGCTTACCCCTTATCCTTAGACTGTGACCCGTGGTTCTGGACTCCCCGACCATCGGGAACATCCTTCCAGCATCTAGTCTGTCTAGTCCTGTTAGAATTTTATAAGTTTTGGTGAGATCCCCTCATTCTTCTAAACTCCAGCGAGTACAAGCGCAATTGACCCAATCTCTCCTCATACATCATTCCTGCCATCCCAAGTATCAGCCTGGTGAATCTTCGCTGCACTCCTTCCATGGCAAGAACATCCTTCCTCAGATAAGGCGACCAAAACTGCACACAATACTCAAGGTGTGGTCTCACCAAGGCCCTGTACAACTGCAGCAAGACATCCTTGTTCCTGTACTCAAACCCTCTCGCTACGAAGGCCAAACTGTACATAATACTCCAGGTGTGGTCTCACCAGGGCCCTATATAATTGGAAGTAAGACGTATTTACTCTTATACTCAAATCCTCTTGTAATAAAGACCAACATACCATTTGCTTTCCTAATTGCTTGCTGTACCTGCAAGTTTACTTTTAGTGATTCGTATTCAAGGACACCCAGATCCCTCTGAACACCAACATTTCCCAATCTCCCACCATTTAAAAAATACTCTCGCTTTTCTATTTTCCTACCAAAGTGGATAGCTTCACATTTCTCCACATTATATTCCATTTGCCATGTTCTTGCCCACTGACATAGCCTGTCTATATCCCCTTGAAGCCTTCTTGCATCCTCCTCACAACTTTCATTCCCACCCAGCTTTGTATCATTAGCAAACTTGGATATATTACATTTGGTCCCCTCATCCAAATCATTGATATAGAGTATGAATAGCTGAGGCCCAAGCACTGATCCTTGCGGTACCCCACTAGTTACAGCCTGCCAACCCGAAAATGATCCATTTATTCCTACTCTCTGTTTTCTGTCCGTTAACCAATCCTCAATCTGTGGGAACCATTCTAGAATCTATGAAATTTTGGAAAATGACAACCAATGCATCCACTATCTCTATAGCCACCTCTTTCAAAACTCTAGGATGTAGGCCATCAGATCCAGGGGATTTATCGGCTTTCAGTCCCATTAATTTCTCCAGTAATTTTTTTTTACAATACTGCCTGAAAGGATGGTGGAAGCAGGATCAATAGTAACAGTGAAAAGAGAATTTACAGGGCTATGGGGAAAGAGGAGAGTGGGATTAATTGAGCCGGCACAAGCATGGTGGGCCAAACGGCCTCTAAGATATAATTCGCTGTTCATTGTGACTTGGCTGAATTTAATGTACCAGCATGCTCCGAGTTCTGCAAACAAACCTTTAAACAGATTTAGTTAACTTCTGTAACCCCTTCAGACATGGCATAAGCGGCCCATACCGATTTAGTTAACTTCTGCAGCCTCATCAGACAGGACCCTCGAGAGTCCTGCAAAACCTTTAAGCTGATTGAACAATGAGGAACTTCTGCAACCCCTTCAGACATGGCGTAAGTGGCCTTGAGGCTCATTGACTACAGATAAGAGATACCCATGATTGAACAATCGTCAACGCGGTCTGAGACAGAAGACATACCCATGATTGAACAATCAACATGGTCTGGGACGCGTACGCATTGGGAGGCCTGCCAAGTTTTGGGTATAAAGGAAACAGTTTGGGAACACTTGGGACTGCTGCACTGAGTCGGGCGACTTGACCGGTCACAAAGAAAGAAGAGCCAACTAGTCACTGCCGAACTGGTGTTAGTACATATGTATGCTTATACTTGCTCCATGAAGCTTATGCTTGCTTGTAAACTTGATTGATTTTAAGTAAAGAGGTAGTTACCCTGAAATCTTTGTCTCAGAGTTCGGACCTGAACCAGAATGAAGACAAAGTAACTGTCAGACCGGGATACCGTAAAGGGCCTAGTCTTACCCCTCATTCTGTGCTTTATCATTCAACGAGTCTATATGAGAGAGGGAGAGATAGAGAGATAGAAAGAGAAAGAGATAGATTGAGAGCGAGAGAGATAGAGAAAGAGAGATAGATAAAGAATTATAGAGATAGATTATATATTAAAGGACAAGTTACTCTCTCCTACAGCAGTGTGTACAATTTATTGGGGAGTGAATCAGATGTGAAGTAAGGTTGAGCACCAGTCAAAGTTAATTCCAAAGGGGAGGAGCAGAAAACTAGGTTGGACTGCACAAACTCTGCAACAAATCTGTCTGGGCTCCGACAAGTATGTCTGTGTTGGGTGAACATGGGATGAGTGCTGAATGGTCTTGTGTACTCTAAATGTGATGCTCAACCTAACCAGAGTCCATTCATAGCTATGGTTCCAGAAAGTCACTACATACACACGCAAGACTAGAAACTCATTTATTTGCTTGGATAACATTACACAAACAGACAAGCTCCTGAGACAATCTATAATTGATGTACTTGAGGTAGGAGAACAGGTCTGCATCCTGGGGCACCCTGCTCTGTAGGTGCAGCTGGTTAAGAATTTCAGGGCTTCTTGCTCATCTCCAGCTTCTAGATGTATTCTTAAAAGTAAATTGGCTGCAAAGTGGGTTTAGCCACTGGCCTGTCACCTCATAGTACTCCACAACAGACTACATTTCAGAAGTATTTAATTGGCTGGAGAGTGCATTGGGACATCCCAAGTTCTTTCTAATTAAAAAGGCTAATGGAATATTGGCCTGTATCTCAAGGGGCTTGGAATTCAAAGGGAAGGATGTGTTAAGAGATTAAAATTGAGAAATAGATCATTTCTGTGGTTAAAAAAATACCTAAAGTTGAAAGACTGCAAACAGGTTGAAAATGTGTCTGTACAGAGGTCATGTGCAGCCTGCTTCTGGGCCAGGTCAAACATTGCTTACAGTTAGATTTGCTTTATCACCCTAACTGAAGACTCAGTTCTCTTTATGCCTTGCTAACCCAAACATCGATTGCTTTCTGCAACAATATTTAGCGGGCCTAGAAACATCTCGATAGGGACTGGTACCGAAAGTGTGTAAAGCGTTTTGGATTGCAGATGCTAGCAACATTATAAATGGGATAAAATTGTAGCCATAGGTTGAGATATGAAGAAGGGAGTCATCTGGAGGATCGAATTCAACTGGCTTTAAACTTGTGTATCCTTCCGTGACCGCATCTTGTGTAAGCTCAATGTTGGCCATGAGGATATGTAACATTTAACTTTAATAAACCTTCAAGCATTTCACTGTTAAATTAATCCTTGGTATATAGGTACAGGACTGCAGCCTTTGTCTTTAATATTATGAAATTTACTTTTGCAACATAAATTATGCTTCAGTTGTACAGAGCCTTGGTCAGACCCCATCTGGATCATGGCCTGCGGTTCTGGGCATGGCCCTTCTGGAGAGATATATTGGCCTTGGAGGGGGTACAGGACAGGCTAACCTGAATGACACTGGGGCTAAAAGCGTTATATTATGAGAACAAGTTGCATAAACAACTTGGGTTGTATTCCTTAGGTTTAGGAGGTTGAAGAGTGCTCTAACTGAGGTGTTTAAAATGATAAAAGGATTCAATAGAGTAGATACAGAGAAACTATTTCCTCTGGTGGGAAAATCCAGAGCAATCTGGTTGGGGTACAATCTTAAAATTAGGGCAAGGCCATTTAGGAGTGAATTCAGGAAGCACTTTTTCCACACAAAGGGTAGTAGAAATCTGGAACTCCCTTCTCCAGAAGGCTGTGGATGCTGGGTCAATTCAAATTTTCAAGACCGAGATGGATAGATTTTTTAAAATTCTGTATGGGTATCAAGAGAGATGATTCAGAGGCTAGTAAAATGGAGTTGCGGTACAGATCTGCCATGATCTAATTGAATGGCGGAACAAGCTCGAGGGGCTATATGGCCTATTCCTACATACAGCAACAACAACTTGTATTTATGTAGCACCTTTAATGTAGGAAACTGTCCCAAGCAATGTTCCCTTTAAGCTGCATGGCCACGCAGCGCTTTGGAATCCCTGTGCAACCAGCCCACCGGCTTTTAAATGGGAAAAAACGCGCATACGCGGTATTTTGAATGGGCTGCGCAGCACGTTAAAGGGACCGTGGCCCCCCAAAAAAGTTGAAGGGAACATTAGTCCTAAGGCGCTTAAAAGAAGCGTAATCAGACATTAAGCCAAAAGAGATATGAAGAGGGGAGACTAAAAGCTTGGTCAGTAGTAGTTTTTAAGGAGGGTCTTAAAGGAGATGGGGAGATTTTGTGGAGGGAATTCCACAGCTTCAGGCCAGGACGGCTGAAAACATGGCCTCCAATGGTGGGAGAAAGTGAGTGGGAGTTGCGCAAGAGGCCAGAGCTGGAGGAATGCAGAGTTCCAGGAGGGTAGGGCTGATGGAGGTTAGAGTTAAGGAGGGGCGAGGCCATTAAGGCATTTGAACTTGATGAGAATTTTAAACTGGAGGTGTTGGTGGACTGGGAGCCAACGTATGTCAGGAAGCACAGGAGCGATGGGTGAGCGGAACTTGCTGATGGTTACGATACAGGCAGCAGTGTTTTGGATGAGCTAAAATTTATGGAGGGTAGAGGATAGGAAGCCAGCCAGAGAGTATTGGGACAGTTGAGTCGAGAGGTGACAAAAGTATGGATGAGGACTGATGAAGGGGGCAATGTTACAGAAGTGGAAGTAGGCAGTCTTTGTGATGGAGCGGATATGGTGTCAGAAGCTCAGCTCTGGGTCAAATAGGATGCCGAGGTTGCGAACAGTCTGGTTCAGCCGGAGACAGTGGCTGGAGCGGGGGATGGAATCAGTGGCTAGGGAACTGAATTTGTGGTGTGGTCGAAGACAATGGGGGAAAAATTCAGTTGCTTTGCGCCTCCCATTTAGGGCGCTAATGCGGTGCAAAGCAACTAGCGCCCAGGCGCGGCGATGTTTGCGCCGCTCGCAAAATTGACCAGACATTTTGCAGCGGCACTAAACACTACTGCCACGATCTCCTGCGCCTGCAGATCATGATGTTAGTCGAGCGTGCAACACCCTGGACCGGATATTGAGTGGCGCCCCCTGCCTTTCCGCCTGCAACGAAAGGTTGAGGGGAACGTTTTGCAGTTGGGAAGGGACTGGGGGAGCGCTATTTAAAGGCGGCCGCTTCCTGCCTTTTTTTGTTGGCGACATCTTTGCACCACGCATTGAGAGAGACTTCTGGAGAGATTCAATGCTGTGCGAAGGAGTTTTGGGTACTGAGCAGCACTTTGCAGGTTCATTTTGATTTGACCTTCCTTGCATCGATTTAGAAGAGATTGTGGGGCTGCACTCTGAGCTCTTTCCCTGGTCCTCTCCATTGTTCTTTCCAGCAGAATTGATATACCTGTCTCTTCAGGCCGAGATTCAAGGCTGCAATGAGCAAGGTGTGAATGGAGAGCAAGATTGACTCTCCCCTTTAAGAACTGGCCGGCACCAGTCTGTCTTTGTGTTTCATTGCTGACTGACATCACGAGCTTCGCCAGCGCTGAGGTAGCGCCTCGCCCCTCGGCGTTAGCACCTTAAGAGACGTGTGTAGCGCCTGATTTAGCGCTCCAATCACCTCCAGGGGCAATAGAAGCCAAGTTTGCAGTCAGAGGCAATAATTAGCGCCAGGCGCTAAACTTTGTGCCTGCCCAATAATTGCGCCCCAAATGGGGCGATACCGAATTTCTCCCCCAATGACTTTGGTCTTCCCAAATTTTAATTGGAAGAAACTGCGGCTCATCCAGGTCTGGATGTCAGACAAGTAGGCTGGGGGGTTGGTGGAGAGGTAGAGCTGGGTGTCCCCTTCCTAGTAATATTTGACCAATCAATAGGGAAGAAAATTAAGAGCAAATTATGGTCAGTTTTGAACTATAGACAATTAGGCAAATTAAGTAACTTATAAAAAAAAACACCATCACATTAGTTGTTTTTTATGACTGTGCGCTCCACACTTCCAGTGCTCTGCAAAGTAAACATCTTAGGAGACTAGAAATTCCTGGCTTCTGGCAAGGTAAAATCACCATCATCTAGGCGGACGGGGAGGAATTTGGGTCGGGACTCTGTTCTGCTGGGTCTCTTCCTCTGTGTAATTTGGACATATTATTGTGCCTTGCCAAAACCGTGACCATGTAACGAAAAATAACTGGGACTAGAAGGATGGCATCACCTGCCAGAAATCCCACCAGTTCTGCTCCACTTCCTCCCCCCCCCAGCCCCCCTTTGCTCCCAATAGACAGAACACCTGAATAATGCTGCTGCAGGTCGGGCCCAGATTGGCAGTTTCCGAACTGCAATCGAGCGGCAAATGAAAATTCGCTCAGCTTTAAAAAAAAAACACACACCTTCATTGGCTTGAACGGCCTGTCCTCCCATCATGGGAGCAGCAAAGGAAGATTTGTTCCGACAATCCTCCCCAGCCTGTGGGGTAGACGCCCAAGGAGCATCATAAAAGGGCACGGTTGCCCATTCCTTTGTGCTATTAACCCTATTCCTGGGATTTGGGATGAGATTAGTGCTGGGGCCCACCAGGAATTTCAAAGCTCTGATCTCAAGTCTCACTTGCTTCTTATATTTTGTACGAGTTCCACATTTAGTTAAAATTTCCTCCTTACCTTCTCATTTTCCATCTTTCAGCACTGAGGACCTTTATATCCGTTCTAGATTTGCTTTTGTCCAAAGAAAACATGTTCAGTTCTGTGAGAGACTTAAGTTATGAAGAAAGACCAAGTCCCAAAGACATCCTCCCAACTCTTTTTTGAACCCATTCCAATACATCAATCTCCTTTAAGATTGTTAATTCAAGACCCCCACAATATATTCCACATTTTCCTCAGCAATCAAGGTTTGATTAACATGTTTTGATATAACACATCTGAAATGTATATGCAATATTTAATTAGTTTGATCAACAGCTTTGGATTGACTGGACACTTTCAGGTATTTGTCAACAGTCACATCCAGTGCATAAAATCTTACTATTTACTCACATAAAAATCCATTTGTAGTTACTTAACCTATCTATTAAGTCCAGATCTCCGACTACCATTGGTATCCTCTATAATGGTTAGGTGGCCATAGTTTTGTACCATTAACAAATATTATAAAGTTCCTTTCACTGTATTGTTTGTTGTATAGTGTGAACAGGAGGGGAACCCAGAACAAGTCTGTGGGATTCCACTTACTGTTCTCCAAACAGTTTTTCCCCCCCATTTGTTGCTGCTTCTCCTTTCCACTGTCAAACCAGTTTTCAATCCAGCTGGATAATTAATCAATTCCTTAGTCATCTTTAAAAACCAAAGATAAGGAACTATCATGTCCTTTCTGAAAATCTAAATAAATATCCACTGTAAAGACTTATTGGCCTGGATTTTGCGGTCAGCGGCGAAGTGATGGTTCTCGCCGCTGACCCCGAAGAAAGCTGCATCGATTTCACCATTCCCTATGTTAATTTCATTCTGGCGCAAACTCTAAGGGATCTCCAGCATTCAGCAACAGTGATGTCAATCATTAGGCTAAGCAGACAATCACATTGAAGAATTCTCAGACAGCAAACCAGGAAGTAAAAAGCACAGATTATCATTTCGCTTTTTATAAATTTTAGAGAGAGCAAAATAAAGATTGGGACATACACATGGAATTAAGGTAGAAGCTGAAATATCGTAAACAAACTGATATTGTAAACAAACTTTAAAAATTATATTAAAAACCTATGGGATTTTTTATCATCATGGAAAAATTTGACATTCCACAAATATAAATTAGTTTTTCAGGGCCAAAGAGGTTGTTCAGCAGTAATTGTGACTTAGCACACTGTTAAAAACTCAGTTACACCTCATTTAACAAGGCTTAACTTTTTTTTAGGGTTTTTTAACAGCGATATTACAGCGAAAAGGGGAAGTTCATGTCAGTTCAATTGATTTCTAAAGATTGCCATCTGAGGGGACTTCAACAGCGCACCCTGTGGAGGAGCAGGGAATCACTGACAGCAACTTCTGGATTTCCACGTTTAACTGCGTACGTGCAGATGCCGGAAGTTGCTGTCAGTTTCACAGAGTAATGACAGCGAACGCTGACAGTTTCGCCATCATTATATCCGCAAAATCCGGGTCATTAATTAATTGTTACCTTATCAAAGAACTTAAGTAGATTCATGACCTGCAAGAATTAGTGATATCAAGAAAGTCAGCAGCTTGAAGGAGCTCCTGTAATATATCTCCCTACATGCTTTTTTGATATGGATAGCAACCTGTAAAATGTTCAATCGCTTTCCCAATACGTGCGTTAACCTAACTGTTCTATAATTCTCAAGTTAATGTTTCACTCCATTTTTTAAGATCATATTCATTATCGATCAGTCCTCAGGTTAAACTCCTATATGGTAAAGATGCTACACATGTTTCAAGCCATAGGGAAAGTTAATTTAGGCCAGGAAAACTGAATTATGCTCCCATTGCTTCAGTCTCCAAGAGAATGGAAAGACAAAGAATTAATTTACATTTATGAAAGTGCCTCATCAGATCTCTCAGGAATGTTCCAAAGCACTTCACATAGGCTGTATACGGAAAGACTTTCCTGCAGTTGGTGAGTCAGTGCAAGGGGTCATCAATTGAAAAGTCACAAAGTGACGAGGTGGGAGAAATTTCTTTACAAATTGGAATGCTTTATCATAGGATGTAGTTGTGGCAGAGACTACCGCATCTTTTAAGGGAAGAGTGAATAAACATTTAAAGCAGAGGAAAATACAGGGCTATGAGGAGCGAGCACGGCGGTGTGATTAGTTTTACATTGCTCTAGCACAAAGTTGGCATAGACACGATGGGCCAAATGAGCTTCTATGCTGTAAACTACTATAGCTGTACGTACAATTAATTATTTTTAATATATCGCTTATGTAGGCAAATATGGCAACCGTTGTGAACGTGTGGGAGGTTTTGCACTCATACTGGATTTAAGGGTCTTAAATAACCGCTGCAAGAAATTAAAATAACATTACTGTCATTGCTGCGCATCACGCAGACCGATTAGCAGACACCCTTGTTCTCAACAGCTATAGGCAGTTTTCTGACTACAGGATCACTTCATGAAATGTAATTTTAAATGCTCTATCCTCAGTGGGAGGCACGACTCAGGTGCAACATGATTTGGTTGGTGAAGCCGCCATTTCCATGTCCTCAAAATCAAATCAGTTTCGCATCTTCATTATTGTAGTAATTTGCATGTGGAGGTTGATAAGGATGATTTCGTTTTTCATCTTTTTAATTGAACCAAACCACTTGCTGTTGTGTAGAATTCCAATGGACAAATCACTTCCCATTTTATTGAATTGCAGGAAATTAAGTGAAGTCCCATTGGAGTTCCTGATCCAAGCATAATGCAATATTTAACCTAGGTTATTATTGCCAACCCAGGTTGATAACTATTCATACATCTTTCCTCGAGCAACCTCAATTTAGCTTGACCTGAATTCCCAAATGCAGAGAATCCAATTTCTACTGTAAACGTCATTCTTTTCATGATTGCATTTTATCACTGTTGCTGTAAAATTGTGCATTCCAAATGTCACTAATTGTTGGTAAGATATTTACTGTTACTAACAGGATCATTTTAAAATTGTTTACCTGAAGCAATGGACTTCTGAAGCCAAAGTATTTTGTTACACTAACTCTTTAGGATTAACCAATAAAGCTTTAGGGTCAAGCAATAAACAATGAATCAAATACTTCACTGGAATCAATAAACCCAACATGTTTTGCTCTGTATAATTTTACTGGGTGAAACATACAACATTAATGAATTGTTCAATTGTTGCTGAGTCAACAGTCTTTCAGAGTCTACTTGTAAGCAATGCCTCATAGATCACAGTTTCAGTTGGAGTTAATTGGCCTCAGACTACTGAACACATTAATCTTTCTGGTACTGGGATCACAAACAGTTCTCCATAATGGAGTAATTACATACTGACTGAAAAACAAGAATGCTCAAGTTAAAAGGATTGTTGAAAAGGGAACCTCTTTTCTCGAATTCCAATCTCAACTTAGCCACAAGTTTCACTGAGTTTAACCCTCAAGAAAAATTCTACATTTTGCATCTGGTACCTCATTATAAAATCATGTAATGAGGTTATTAAGGAGTTGAGTCTCGGGCTTGTGATCAAAATTCTTAAGTTTTAATGGAAGAATGTTACTTTTTCCTCCTATGTATTTCAACTAGCTGGGATTTAATTGTGCCAAGTTTCCTTTCTCCCCGAGCGGTCATAAGTAGTTAATATTGATAAGAAACCATATTATCTAAGCTGTGGATTCTGTTTGTACATTTTTTAAAATTCATTGGAGATGTGTCGTCGCTGGCAAGGCCAGCATTTATTTCCCATCCCTAATTGCTCTCGAGGTGGTGAGCCGCCTTCTTGAACCGCTGCAGTCAGTGTGGTGAAGGTACTCCCACAGTGCGGTTAGGTAGGGAGATCCAGGATTTTGACCCAGCGACAATGAAGGATCGGTGATATACTTCTAAGTCAGGATGGTGTGTGACTTGGAGGGGAACTTGGAGATGGTGGTGTTCCCATGTGCCTGCTGCCCTTGTCCTTCTAGGTGGTAGAGGTCGGGGGTTTGGGAGATGCTGCTGAAGAAGCCTTGGCGAGTTGCTGTAGTGCATCTTGTAGATGGTACACACTGCAGCCACGGTGTGCCGGTGGTGGAGGGAGTGAATATATAAAGTGGTGGATGGGGTGCCAGTCAAGCGGGCTGCTTTGTCCTGTATGGTGTCGAGCTTCTTGAGTATTGTTGGAGCTGCACTCATCCAGGCAAGTGGAGAGTATTCCATCACACTCCTTACTTGTGCCTTGTAGATGGTGGAAAGGCTTTGGGGGAAGTCAGGAGGTGAGACACTCGCCGCAGAATACCTAGCCTCTGACATGCTCTTGTTGCCACATTATTTATGTGGCTGGTCCAGTTAAGTTTCTGGTCAATGGTGACCCCCAGGATGTTGACGGTGGGGGATTCGGTGATGGTAATGCCATTGAATGTCAAGGGGAGGTGGTTAGACTCTTGCTTGATGGAGAGTCATTGCCTGGCACTTGTGTGGCGTGAATGTTACCTGCCACTCATCAGCCCAAGCCTGAACGTCATCCAGGTCTTGTTGCATGTGGGCATGGACTGCTTCATTATCTGAAGAGCTGTGAATGGCACTGAACACTGTGCAATCATCAGCAAACATACCCATTTCTGACCTTATGTTGGAGGGAAGGTCATTGATGAAGCAGCTGAAGATGGTTGGGCCTAGAACACAGCCCTGAGGAACTCCTGCAGCGATGTCCTGGGGCTGTGATGATTGACCTTCAACCACCACAACCATCTTCCTTTGTGCTAGGTTATGACTCCAGCCAGTGGAGAGTTTTCCCTGATTCCCACTGACTTGAGTTTTACTAGGGCTCCTTGATGCCAGACTCGGTCAAATGCTGCCTTGATGTCAAGGGCAGTCACTCTCACCTCGCCTCTGGAATTCAGCTCCTTTGTCCATGTTTGGACCAAGGCTGTAATGAGGTCAGGAACAGAGTGATCTTGGCGGAACCCAAACTGGGCATCAGTGAGCACGTTATTGGTGATAAGTGCCACTTGATAGCACTGTTGATGACACCTTCCATCACTTTGCTGATGATTGAGAGTAGACTGATGGGGCGGTAATTGGCCGGATTGGATTTGTCCTGCTTTTTGTGGATAGGATATACCTGGGCAGTTTTCCACTGTCGGATAGATGCCAGTGTTGTCGCTGTACTGGAACAGCTTGGCTGGAGGCGCGGCTAGTTCTGGAGCACAAAACTTCAGCACAATAACCGGGATGTTGTCAGGGCCCATAGCCTTTGCTGTATCCAGTGTGCTGAGCCATTTCTTGATATCACATGGAGTGAATCGAATTGGCTGAAGATCGCTGAGGATTCTGCTGAAGTACCTTCTTGTGGCTTAAAAGAACTGAGTCTTGCATGGTGCAGTATGGAAACAATTAGGTCGTTTTTTAAAAAAAGGGGCATTTATCTCCATTCAGTTGTTGAACTGATATTACCCAGGGAATGTCCAGTACACATTCAACAAAGTCCACCGTACCTAAATTTTTTACTGTTGCCTCTCATCCAGCACATTATGTCTTAACACAGACAAGGTACTTCCACGGGGCACAGGCATGCAAGTCACACAACATCAGGAACCTGCAACATTCATATGGACATTGTTCCTCCAATTTTGTGTCAATCAGTGGCAACTCTGAAATCATCCACATTTACAATGAGCTTCTGAATCTTTAATTCCAATATTTCCCACCGATCCAAGATCTCAGCCTGGCCAGAAACAATTGCAATTCTGGGGCAATTTCTTTAATTAAATGGAAATAAATATTATTGTACCTACTAGTGGGTAAGGGCACCCCTGGCGTAGCCAAACAGAACAGAAGGTCCCAGGTTCAATTCTTGGTCTATCCTGAGTTAGCTATCTCATGTAGGGCAGCAGTTGGGGTGCTACAAATTGGGTTTGGGGGCAGAAAGAGACAAAAGAGGACACAAACAGCCAAGACCCCATTCTCCTGTTGATACCCAGTGATCCCTTGCAGGAGATTGATAATGTATCAAGGCTGTGTTGCCCTCCACAGTTCAGCACATCATCTAGGCTCACACATGAATGGCCACTTGGGTGAGGCAGGAATGTAAAATTTAATTTTGAGGTCAGCTAGAAGTACGAAAGTGCAGAACACTCATCATCAGATCAAGGCAGAAATTCTTCATTACTTCACTTAGCTGCTCTGCAGACGGAGCCGAGCGAACCCTTTTATAAGCCACTGTAGTTAGAATGGCGCTGAAGCATAAATCAAGGCACTGCATTCTACTTCCCATTCAATCACCCATCGTTTGATAATGGGTATACTAAAGCTTTGTCAAAACAATTGTAAAGCTCCTCCATGCTTGTTTTACAAACCAGAGACTTACCAGAGGTCTGCCCAAACACAGCAAGATATTACTGTTTCTGAAAGCAGCAGAATTACTGTTATGAGCAGATACAGCTCAACTGTTCCACTGAGGAAAAATAGATTTATAATTCAAACAAAATCCAGTACAGGAGTGTAGTCAGTAATCCGTTATATTTGCAATAGATCCATTTTTTCCACCATCTCACATTTTTTAAAAGAAAAAACTCAATATAAACTTTACCTGCACAAAGCTTTTTAAATTTGTCCCGTCACTCTTCAACTTCCAGCAGAATTATTCAAAATTATTTGAAGAGAAACACTCCAGCAGTTGGACTGACTAAATGCAACTGGTGCTCCTGGGAGATAGTGCACACAGCAGATACTCAGACTATAGGATCTGCCTTCAGCTGATGGAGTCAAGGGGGGTCATTTTAACCCCCCAAAATTAGTGGGTTTGGGTTAGGTGGAAAGTAAAAATGTTAAAAATTTCAAACAGGAACCCAATCCGTCTTGAACCCACCCACTTCCAGTTTTAATGAGAGCGGGGCGAGGGGCGCGCAACCAGTCTGTTCTCAGGAGTTGGTCGGTCTTCGAAACCTTTCTAAGGAGGCTGCCTGTCTTCATTTTAACAAGATTTTGTATTTGTTTTTACTGCGGTCGTCCGGGTTTCCCTGGCCTCAGGAATCCAGGCAGGTAAAAGGTGGCAAGAAGGGCTATATCCATAAGGCAAGTACCTTTACAGCACTGCTTGTGGGCCAGAAGCAGGAGTGTTTCCTCCAGGCCCAACAAGCTTACCCTGTAAATCACCCTCCTCCCCCCCCCCCCCCCCCCCCAAAAACCCCAACCCTCCCAACCACGCTCTACCCACCCACCCCTACCATCTCTTCCCCTACCTGCACCTCAGCTGCGGCCTTTACCTGTCAATCAGGCTGACTTTCAAACGGGAAACTGGGGGGTGGGGGGAGAAGATCACTCGCTGTGGAGTTAAAACTCCTTGTTGTTCAGGGAAATCCACACCTGGTTCTAGGGAAAAATATCAAGACCAGGTTTTTGGAAGAGGCTGAAGCCTTCAAAGAAATGTCAATGAAGTAATGAAAAGATGCAAGGCAACTGAATGGGTAAATTTTATATTATTGTGAAATATATATTTTGATTTTGTTTAAAACCTTAGTTTGGACATTCAAATTGTTGGCTACTTATAAATTTTTTTTTGAGTGTTCTACGTTTAGTTTTAACTTTCTTTCTGTTGGCAGGTTCATAATTGCTCATTTTTGTCAATCCATAATAGTTTTCTAGCTGCTTTCCTCACTTTTGTTTTGTATGTTGCCTGCTTCAGTTCCAATTTGCTGTTTACTTTCAGCCAATTGATAAAATTAGTATGGTGAAAGCAAGATGGCAGAAGTCCCGTATAGACAGAAAGTGAAACGCCACGTGCATGCTAGATGGAAGACTTCAATGTATGACTAATGGATCTTGCATGACATTGCTTATGGTGAGTTTGAGCATACGGTCTTTCTTTTACCTATCTGTTGTCTCCTTGTTGTTTGTATCTCAGCTTCTTCTTTTCTTTGACTCATCTCTGCATTTCTCTTCGTGTTTCTCTTATTCTGTGCTTATGCTGCTCTTTTTTCTGTACACTTTGGGCTGGATTTTGTTAATGGAGACGTGCTGGAGGCAGACTTCTGGTTTCCGGGTTTCAGTCCCGCCCCCAGCGACGTCTGACCAGCCCACGCTATTTTCCCTTGATTGGCTTTGTTAAGCCTGCCCTACCAGCCAATTAAGGGAAAACCGGTGACAGAGGACATCAGCGTATGACGCTTCATCTGTCAAAATGTTTTTGACAGATGAATTGTCAGCATTTTGACAGCACACAGGCTCACCAAGACCTCTCTCCTCAGCAGAAAACAGATGGCTGCCGCATCGGAGAATGCAGCAGCCATTCTGTCATCTCTGCCGTTGAGATGAGGCACCTTCAGATCCTCAAAGGTTGAAGCCTGCAGAAAGAAGCAAAGGTAAAGAAACTTTTTCCAACACTACACTCACCTCTCATACTTACCTGTCCACACTTGCACCCATCACTCACCTCTACAGCTGACATTTCGACCCCTCTCACCCCCGCAGACCCACTGCTTGCCTCGCTGACCCTAGCGGGGTTTCCAGACGTCGGGAAGCCCGCATCAGCAGGCGTAAAATGGTGAAAAGCCTCTTAACTACCTGTTAATATGCAGTTCATTGGCTCTAATCCCCTTCCCGCCTCGAGGAGACGGGTCCCTACGCGAGTCAGGGACCCGCCTCCCGGGAAGACGGTTGAGAGGCGGGTTGTGAGCAGGATTGGGAACCGCTCCCAATTTTTCCCATTTTCCCCAGCAGTCCCGCATCCTCAGGGCTGGTAAAATCCAGCCCTTAGTTTCCTTTCATTGTTCAGATGTGCTTGGGAGATACGCAAGATTGCCATCTAGTGCTGAGAGGCCTGAAATTACAGGTAAACACTGACATGGCTTTCCCATTATAATTAAGGGCACAAAATTGTGACTCAAAAATCATTACATTGGAAGCAAGGGTAATGTGGGCATGAAGTGCACATCATATGCAAGACAGATATTACTAGTGAATTTAGCCATGGCAAAATGGTGAGTTATTTTTATTGCTGCGTTTAATGACACCACCAAGATTTGTTGTTGTACAGCCAGGATGTGGGAGGTCAATAATTACCCAACACTTTGTATGAAATTGCATATTGCAGGCAATCAACACTACCGAGCGGGACTGTACAAGGGGCCCAACTCTGGGGCTCTTCCATTACAATTCTGTGGGATGTTAACCGTAAGCCCGGCACTTTCCAACGCTTCAGGAGAAATAGTGAGAAACCCCATGCGCAGTGAGAATACAAATCAATGAAGACGTGCAATGTGTAATTTGATGCAGTCAGACCGTAGAGTGACAGCTATGTAGAGAACTTCAGTGCAGTACTGAACAGTGTATAGTGCTTCAACACAGCACAGCACTAACACTCAGGCTGGGCTTGGAGCAACCTCACACACAAGCGCCTGGCGGCGGTGTCAATAGTCACTCCGTACTTTCATATAGAAGATGGTGTTCAATTTGGGAGATTTCAGAAACTCACTCCACAGAGCCACCTAGTGACTAGAGCCTATACTATATCATTGAAACAGCAAATTACAGCATTAAATGTTGATAGAAAAGCATGACTTAAAATTGTGACAATAGGAAGTGAGGTTTGTGGACATAAAGTGCATACCTTATATGAAAATTTTCAGTAACATATGTAGGTGGAATTTTCAAGAAGCGATCAAATAAACGGAAATATTTTTCCTGATATGCATGCTGAAAGGAGAAAACGTGAATCTTGAATAAAGCCTCCTGTTCGGCACAGAATGGAAGAGAACCTGCTATGTGTGACTGTGGTGAGTCAGTCTTAAAAGGTCCGTCACTTAATTCGTAACTTGCGATGGGGAAGGGATAAAGAGGGCCTATTCTTTGTATGTGGAGACTGAATAAATGAATGAATAATTTTAAGTAATCTGATTCCATTGAAGTACCACATTAGGAGTAAATTTCATCAAGGACACAGTCCCGCACTCCCAATCAAAATCCAAATGAAAACTCAAGAAATGGCGACTACCTTCATTGCAGTCGCCAATACATCAAATTACAAAAAGGCATAATGCATACAGTGTCTGTTAAAGACAAATAAAGTATCTTGCTTTAACTGGTTTTATTGCAAGGCCACACATGCCCTCTTACCACATACACAGGAGGTTCTAATCAGGTCTGTGTTAGCAGTGTGCATTTCCTAAAAAAATAGTGGGATCTTGACAAAAAACAAAAAAAATCTGCTACATATTTTAAAAACCACATTGTGAAATACAGTATTTACACATTTTCCAAGCCACACCAAACATTAGATTTTGTCCATCCAGCTTCTTGTACTGCTCAACATAATCAATTCATTTTCAATCAGTATCAACACAATAGACTCTCTTCAAATCTCATTTGTTCCAGTACTAGGAAATCCAAAAGGTAGGTTTGGCGCATTTCGAATGCACCAACACTCCCTCAGCTATTCAGAACATTAGGTTAACAAAACCACCGAGACAAAAAGTCAGTTTGTACTACAGTTGACTGATTACTATAGCAAACAAAGCCCACATCTCCTTATTATACAAGCTACATACAAAAGGTGTTTATTCACCCTCCCAGGAAATTATGCTCGGCATCTTCATGCTTAAGGTGGCATGTTTAGAAACTGTACAAAAAATCCAGAAATTATTTCAATGGAAGATTCCACATCACAAAACAGAGCTCCAAAATGCCCCGTTTCAGCTAAGCCCCCTGCGAATTATCACACTATGGCAGTCAGCTCTGTGATCGGCACAACTTCATGGTGGATAGCAGCTACAAACTGTACATCAGATCCATTCTCTGGTGACGTGCCAGATTTAAAACACACTTCATTGGTTACTTTAATAACACTCCCTGCATGATCACCACAGATCGCCAAAGCTCAATTCATTTACATCCATTTCAATTCCATATTTAAACTCCCCATTGGAGAGATCTAACATTATATTATTTTTGCTTTCTGTAAAGAATCCTCATAAGCTGGCAAGAAGCAACAAAAAAAAGGAGTAATTTTGAAGCAGCAGTTCGATCATTCTTTCTCAGATGAATTGTTGCAGGGTTCTCCTGAAACACTGCTTGGACTGTCCGTGCTCGTTTGTTGTGGAGATGAGATCCGTGCTAGTGCAGGCATAGGCTTGTTATTCTCTGGAGAATGCTCAGACCCGGACTCAGCCAGTGCTAGTGATTCACCCTTCGCAGGTACCCTGATTAAGCCGAGGGGTGCCAGCTTAGGCATTGGTCTCCAAAGCATGTCCAATGCGCTTGGGACCTCTGTGCTTGACAAAGGCGAGGTTGCTTTCATGTGGACAAGTGGGGGAGGGGAAACATTTACCAAACTGTCTGCACCACTAGTGGGGGTGCCCTCAAAGTCCAGTGTGCCATCGTCCAACTCGCTTTGAGAATCCACGGGCATTGTGCCGCTAAGCAGCTGCTCGACGTTCAAGTCCTCCCCTTCCAGCTGCAATACCAGGAGGCTAGTGGAGCCTCCGCTCTCCCTCTCCGACACCTGCTTCAGATCAGTGGTTCCGTCAGCACCATCAATGTCCACCAGTCTTATTGGCCCGTGGATTAATGACAATTCATCCATGCCATCCCCTTGGTTTCTGCCGTCAATAAAGCCCAATGTCTGGTGGTCCGACATTGAAGATGCATCTGGATTTTCCTCGTCGTCAGAGAACTGCTGATTTAAAAACGCAAGCTCGTTTAAAAGTGAAGTGAACGGCTCGTACCCCTCAGTGTCCACCAACTCACCAGCTGCCGCGCCATTTACTTTCAACAACGGTTCAAGTAGCTGAGAGGACGACAGTTCTGCATCTCCATCACTCTGCCCAATAGTTTTACCTGTGCTGCATGTTTGCATCCGACTGCTCATCACCTGGAGTTCCAATTTATCTTCGAGTATTACTTCGGTTATCGATGCTGATCCAGCCGAGGCCATCTCTCCAGTCCAGGCCTGCTCTGTGCAAGACACTGCAACTCTGTCAGGCAAACCAGAGAGATCCAATGCCTTTGGTGACCTGCTGATCTTGTCAGCACCCATTACCCAAGAAGTTACAGCCTGCTGTGTATGTTGCTGGGCATGTTCGGACTCTGAAGCTTCTGGCGACACAATAAAAAATGGCATGACCTCACTTTCACCAGGTACAGTAAACTCCCCAGTTATCGGTGCACTGTTCTTTAGATCCGATGAGCCTGTTCTTTTACTGTTTGTAGGAGTTTGCTGTCCTTGTGATGTACACTGTTTTCTCCCTTTCATGCTGAAGTCAAGAGGTTGAGGATCTACTTCTGCAAAGGAATTGTTCAACCCTTCTACATTTAGTGATGGGGTTTCTCCAGCCAGCGAGGTCACATTCACTATTCTTGGCATTAGGAAGGAAGAGGCGTCATTATCTGGAGTGAGATAGCAAACAATTAAAACATGTCATTGTAAGTTTAATGATGCATTGTAGGTACCATTTTTATGTACTTTAGTTGCACACAAGTTTACAAGCGAGATATTTTTCTCCAATTCTTATTCTCCGTATCTCCAGTCACAGGATGTGCAAGCAACAGATTTCATGATCTACCATTGTTCCTTAAGCAGATACTCAGCCTGGATGAGTCACCTTCCGATCTGCATTCCAGTGAAGTGTTTGGAAATCATCCAGCACCTCACTGACCAGCAACAACAACAATTTACATTTAAATAACACATATATATAGGAATGGGAAAAGCAACATGTGAGGAACTGCAAGAACCATCACCTGCCCTATATTGTCACTTCATTGCGATCAAACCCTGGAAATCTAAAATTATTGTAACAGTAACCATTCTGACTCAAATTACGTCAGTTAATCTTATACCTTATGCCCATGTACTCCCTATCAGCCAAACTTTAACTTCTAAATATTAGGATGCATGTTTATGAAATGCAACTCTGACCACTCTACACCACCCAACAAAGCACCAAGTAAGACTCAAAATGATTGAGGTGGTTGAGTTGGGGCCCCTCATGGCTCACACCACCAATGCTTTCTCAGATGTTGTTAATATTGACCAACATGTACGGTGTACCAAAGCAAAGACTGGGTGCAGAGGGGGTGCTGGTTATCCAGGCATCTGCATCTGGCGAGTCCTCCAGAAAAGGCTCTTTGACTGCTTTTGATTCACAGAGATGTTGGCTAACTCCCTGACACACTTTGGTCTGCACCCATCTGGTCACATTTCTCTCCTCCGTTCATAGGATCAGCACACTTGCCATGCAGTGCACCAACTACTCCATTTAGGACAGCGAGAACTGAAATGCAATCCCACAGAAAATACAGGACTACACATTCGTTGGTATTCTAAATAAATGCGGAAATCAGAGAAGTACAGATATACTATTTCTTACCAACTGGACTTGCTGGCACTATCGATGTGGCTTCCTTGTCTTGCGCCAATTCAGCTGAACCGGAGCCTAATGCCTCCATCCCAGGAGGTCTGGTGCTCGACTGCGCAGAAGACATCCCAGTAATGGTAAAGTTGTTTACCTGAAGTGGAACTGGCAACCCCTGCAGTTGGATAGTAACTGAAGCAATACCTAGAGAGAGAGAGAGAGAGAAAGAACTTTATTCACATCTTAAGATTCACTAACAAAGGCAAAGATGGTGGGAGCTCATGTCTTGGAGTCAAAATTAATACGAGACAAAATGGGACAAATGGTTCAGTGCAGAACATTCCGCATAAAAACCATTCGGGCCACTGATGCACCAATAAGTTGTCCAATGGAACTGTAAGTTTCAGGCGCTCTGCGGGAGGCACGTGAGTATGCACACAATCGCCCATATATTAACTAATGATATGGACAGGCTGAACAGATAAACCATGTTGGAAGCAAAGGATCTTCTCCATCTCTATTCCACCCCCAAGTACGTAATGAATTATTAGGACAGGTTGGTCAAAGAAGTAGGTTTTAAAAGCATCTTAAAGGAGCAGAGGTAGAGAGGCGGAAAGGTTTAGGGCTGGAGGAGGTTACAGAGAGGCAAGGCCAGGGAGGGATTTGAAAACAAGGATGAGAATTTTAAATTCAAGGTGTTGCCGGACCAGGAGCCAATGTAGGTCAGCAAGCACAGGGGTGATAAGACAACTATTGCGAATGGAAATAGGAGGACCCATATTAATTTCACACAAAAACCCTTAGCACTTGTTAAAAGGAGACTTTCATCCCCAACATCAACTTTCTTGCTTTTATATTCTATGCCTCTATTTATAAAGCTTCTGGATTTTTTTAAACTCCTGGATTAAATTGAGGGATGTCAGTGCTAGGAATGGAACACTTGTTCACTTCGAACACCCAATATCAGGATGAAGTGTTGCCAGGTTGGAAGTTCTTCCTACGGTGCTTCAACGATCTACTGTATCAATGTGACAATTCCATTTCCCACACAAGCTCTCCCTGTGACTGAAGTAACAATTCAGCACCAATGTGTGCCAAATTATGATCAGTTTTTGCGCTGATTAATATGCGCGAGAAGGAGAAATGTTTAATCTAAACACAATCTTGTGGTTGGGTTGAAACCCAGATCCCAGAGATGAAAGCAGAGCATCCTAAGCCACTGTGCTGTCCAGTCCTCAAGTCAAGCCTTTTCTTAATTGTTGCAACACACATTTGCAAAAATAGAACGTACACGAGATCCGGTCCAAAACTCATTAGTATTACCTGCAATATTTGTCCCAGCAATGCTATCTCCCTTGGGTATCAACTGGTTTCCATTTAGGAGTCCCTCAGTGGTGAAGACTGGGGTTTGGCCAGGAACAAGAGGGCTGTTTAAAGCCAGAACCTGTCCCTGTGGTGTCATCAGCAAACTCCCAGCAGTCAGAGGGATAGAAGAGGCTGAAGAATCTGTTAAAAAACAAACAGCCCTGTGACATGAATCAGTCATTCATGAAAGAAAGACTTATGAAATAATACTGAGCGGCCTGCGGGTGGCACTGTCCAGGGAAGAGTCTAAATACTCGGGCACGGGCCCAGCTTGCGCAGGACATTCTTAACAGGAACTAGTGAAGGACACAACTAGACCTCCATGTTGTAAAACAGTTGATTAAAGCTTTGTTTAACGCTTAGACCAAGTGCCTAGTAGTTTTTTTATGTCACCCTGTAACAAAAGTTGCATTGATAACACTGAACCTAACGGTTCCAACTCCTCTCTCACACTCCTGGACAAGATACAAGTAAAATATTACTGGCTGGTAAGCAACTCTTCCTTCATCTCTTGGGTCCAAATCTATTTGGTCTTTCCTTTTTTTCCCCTCTTCTTGTCAATTTTCTCTACTCCTCTCTTGAAGGTATTGACTTCTTACTGACTTGCAGACCTATGTGCCCCCACCCCTGGCAATGAGTGTCAGTAGGCTATTCAGTCTTGGGAAGGAGGGTGAAAAAGGGGGAGTATCGCAGCCGAGCCTGCTCCAGTCTCAAGTGACATATACATATACAGGCACCTCCAATGGGGTCGCTAAATTGTAATCGAGTGGCCAACTGCCCTGTCCTTAATTCAGAAGGCGCTCATGGCCGAGATCAGTTCCCTCAGCACAGACCAGAGATGGAATCCGGGATCCAGAAATGGTCTTTCTCTCTCTACTTTAATCAATACTACCATTGTCACTGTGCCTCTGAGTTTTCCTTACTATTTTCCTAAGCTACAAATATATCGTCTGTGTTGAAATTCAAGACCAGATTTGTATTCATGTCTTTTTTAAACCGGATTAATCTTGGTCATGTCCTGAACTATGGACCTGTCCTTCACCTAAGTTTCTCAACAACAACAAATGATCGATTTTAAAGTATCAACCTTCAGGTAGAAGGTACCATCCAAAATGAAATCAAAATTTTTTTTTTCCAGCCACTGCCAAAATACATCATTGCATATCTATGAAACTAAACTGTAGTTAGCACATGATGAGAAGCTTGTATGCAAGTATTTGACCCACTGATCCTCAGTACACCTTCAGAGCTGAAGAGCTCTTCTCCGATTATATAAAGTTCTACGTGTTACTCTGTTTCAGGGGAACAGACTTAGAAGACTGTAGATAAAATGAAAAGGGAGCCACAAAGGAATCATTCTACCGGTCTGTGTTTAGGAATGGCCCAGCATCTTCCAGCAAAGGCCAGTGCCTTCAATCAGCGTTGTATTACATCGCAGCATTACACTGTTACACCAATGGGCACCCAGTGTCCAGTACTGCAATAACGTCACGTTATTGTGTAGAAGGCAAATGTTACATACGGGGAGCTGTCGATGACCGTTTCCTGGTAAGAATCAAGGGTTTGCCAGTGCTAGCCTCGGGCACCAGGTCCTGCCCGCTTATGAGCATAGTGACGTTGGGTGGTTTTTGGTTCTGCAAATTCATCGCCACCTTCTGGAGAGAGTCCATAGTTTCAGATGAATTAGGTGCTGCTCTCCAGCTGCTGCAGTGCTGCTTTCCTGCGCCATCTCCTTGCTGCAGGTTGGTTTTTGTCTGAACATCCAGTGCTCGCTGCTTGGCGCATATATATTCCAGTTTCTTCAAAATAACCTCCTCAGTCTTCCCTAAAAATAGGATACATATTTACTAAAATGAATACAGTAATAATCAAGTCTTAGTTGAGCTGAGATGATCACTTTCTCAACATCTTGAGCGTTCTCTCCCCTCTCCTGTATCTCCTGCCATCAAATATCTTACCATTTGTGTCCCATTTTAATTGTTAACCTAAATGCTGCTAGATCCAAAATGTTACTGAGTTTCAGGCCTTGTAATTAAAAAGACATAGGGGGAAAAATTGGGTGGCTTTGCGCCTAGCACCTGAGCACGGTGCCGCTAACGCCTCCCGCGAAATTCAGCGAGAGGTTAGCGGCGGCGGTAGCGCCCTGCCTCTGGCGATTAAGTCATCACCATGCGCAGCACCCCGGCCGCAAACTTCGCTCGCACCCCCATACCTTCCGCTGGACGCAATGTCCGACAGGGTCAGGGTGCCGTGTTTGCGGCCGGGGCAGCGCAAATTAAAGGGCAGGTACCGGGCAGCCATTTTTTTATGGGCCACCTGCCAGCATCTGCCCCCTTTCGCCTCCTCCCGCGATCGGTCAGCCCAGCACTCCTCTTGAGTGTCAGGCTCTTTTGCCGGCACCCTGCTCCCTGGTGCGGGCTGCGCTAGGCCCCTCCCTCGGGGGGAGGGAGGCCTGTACTGCCGCAGCGCTATGTGCCGATGCACGTGGTGCTGTTGCACGGAGCGGCGTGATATTCAATGGTAGTGCCCCAAGAGGGAGGGGAACGCTTCCAGTAGCGCCCCGCCTCCTGCTTGGGGCGTTACCATTCAATTTCAGGCGCAAGGGCATTAACTTTTTGGGGCACTAAAATTAGGGAGGCGCGACCCAATTTCTCCCCCGCCTAGTCTTGAAATTCTGCCAAGTACTAGTGTAGTGGACGTGCATCATTCCACATCATTGACGAAAGACATGAAATTACTCTGCCCACTACCTTGAGGAGGCATGAACCTGGGTTAGTGCTTCTATTAAATCAGCCAAGTAATTTGAGCTGAATCATTAATCATTCATATGAATATTATATAGGTGTAATTTCTAGATTATACAGTATAGAGCAACAAACCGGGAGATGGGGAGGGAGATTTGGTATCCACATAAGATCCCCCAGCAAATGTTCAAACATTGGGGTAAAGTTATATATTGATGATTTTGTTTAATTAATTAGGTTACCTTTCATTAAGAGCATTTTAGCACAACATCAATTTGCTCAAAATATCCAGTCACCACAAAATCTTTAGTCATATCTTGTTTTTTATTGATGAATTGTGGTAAGAGCATAGGAACAGTAATAGCTATTAAATCAAACCCACTTATTTATATTTGTGCTATTAATTCATCTATTTTGTTGCGAATGCTTCGTGCTAAAGTGACATCGGGGAAAAAAGTTAAAGCTAAAGGTACCGGGGGGGGGGGGGGGGGGGGAGAAATTGGGTGAGTAGCGCCACCTGTTAGCGCCTAAAGAGGCAGTCAGTGGCTGTAGCGCCACTGGCTGCGCCTCCCGCGATATTCAGCAGGGGCGCTAATGGTGGTGTTAGCCTGTTGTGCTGCGCCGCCACCGATGAAGTCATCGGTGTGCGCAGCGCCCCATTCGCGCCCCGATCCCGATATTTGGTAGCGAACACTGCTGTAGCGCCGTTCACTACCCGCGCCCGGTTCACGGGGCCTTACTGCGCCGGCAGAGGCGCAAGTTAAGGTGGAGGTGCGGGGCGGCCGCTTTTTTCGGCGGCCGCCTGCCAGCACCTCCGTCCCTGGCCTCCTGGTCCCGCCCCCGCGGCATTGCCGGCTGTTTCCCGAGAGCCCGGCACTTCTCCTTGGTGCCGGGCTCTTTTGCCGGCACTCGCGATTGGGGATCGCGCTGTTGCAGGCCCCTCCCCCTTAACAGAGGGAGGAAGGACTACAGTACCGCAGCGTGCCGTGCCGCAGCATGTGGCGCTGCGGCACGTTGCGCTGCGATATTCAGTTTCAGCGCCCTAAGAGGGACGCGGAGCGCCTCGAGGCTCGCCCCATCTCCCTCTAGGGGCACTGAAACTGAATATCCGGCGATCGCTAATGCTCCGATCGCTGCGCTAAATCCTGCGCTCAGGCGACTTTGGCGCCCCAACCCAATTTCTAGGCCACTATATCTGAATGCACGAAGCATTCACAATAAAACAGCTGAATAGCACAGATAGAAATAAATGGGTTTGATTTAATAGCTATTACAAAGACATGGTTGCAGAGTGACCAAGCTTGGGAACTAAATATTCCAGGAAATTTAACTTTTAGAAGAGACAGGCAGAATGGAAACGAAGGGGGGTAGCCCTGATAATAAAGGAGGGGATTAAAGACAGGAGAGAGAAAGGATCTTGGCTTGGAAAAAACAAATTGTAGAATCAGTTTGGGTGGAGCTAAGAAACAACAAGAGGCAGAAAACACTATAGTGTCGGGCAGAGTATAAATCAGGAAAAAAGAGATGCATGTAACAGGTAATACAGTAATCATGACGGACTTTAACTTTCATATAGACTGGGCAAACCAAATTTGCAGTAATAGTGCAGAGGAAGAGTTCATGGAATGCATTCAAGATAGTTTTCTAAATCAGTATGTCGAAGAACCAACTAGGGAAATGGCTATTTTAGATCTAGTATTGTGCAATGAGACAGGGTTAATAAATAATCTTCTAGTAAAGGAGCCTCTGGCGAGCAGTGATCATAATATGATAGAATTTTATGTTGAGTTTTAGAGTGATTTTGTTAAGTCCGAAAATAGGGTCCTAAATCTGAACAAAGCAAACTACGTAGGTAAGAGGGGCAAGTTGGCTAAGGCTGGTTGGGAAACTAGATTAATAGATTTGATAGTAGAAAAGCAACGGCAAACATTTAAAGAAATAATTCATAATTCGCAACGAATATACATTCCCTTAAGGAATAAAAACTCTATGGGAAAATGGTCCACACGTGGCTCACAAGAGAAATTAAAGATAGTATTAGATTAAAGAGGCCTATAATGCGCCAAAAAGAGTAGTAAACCTGAGGATTGGGAGGATTCTGGAATTCAGCAAAGGAGGACCAAGAAGTTGATAAAGAAACAGAAAATAGGAGAGTAAACTAGCGAGAGACATAAAAAGACTGTAAAAGCTTTTTTCGGTATGTAAAAAGGAAAAGATTAGTGAAAGTAAACGTGGGTCTCTTATAGGCTGAGACAGGAGAAATTATAATGGGGAATAAGGAAATGGGCAGAGAAATTAAACAAATACTTTGTGTCTGTCTTCACGGAAGAAGACACAAAAAACATTCCAGAAATAGTGGAGAGCCAAGGGTCCAGTGAGAATGAGGAATGAAAGAAATTAGTATTAGTAAGGAAATAGTACTGGAGAAATTAATGGGATTGAAAGCAGATAAATCCCCATGGCCTGATGGTCTACATCCTAGGGTTTTAAAAGAGGTGGCTATAGAGATAGTGGATGCATTGGTTGTCATCGTCCAAAATTCCATAGATTCTGGAACGGTTCTCGCGAATTGGAAGGTAGCAAATGTAACCCCACTATTTAAGAAAGGAGAGAGAAAACAGGGAACAACAGACCAGTTAGCCTGACATCAGTAGTAGGGAAAATGCTAGAATCTATTATTAAGGCCGTGGTAACAGTGCACTTAGAAAGTAATAAATCGGGAAACCCGAGCCAGAGGCGGAAAAATTCAAAAATAGGCTGTCAACTACCTGTTAATAGGCAGGTAATGGCCTTTAATTCTCTTCCCGCCGCTAGGTGTCAGGTCCATTCGCAAATCGGGGACCTGACACTTGGAAAAATTGTTTGGAGGCGGGTTAACGGTGGGATCGCAACCCGCCATCAATCAAAACGATTTTAACCTTTGACCCGCCTCCAAACCCGCCCTCTGAGCGCCGGCAAAATCCAGCCCTCGAGTATTTTTTAAATGGTGAGAGACCTGGGTGTCGTTTGCACACAAATCGCTGAAAGTTAATATGCAGGTACAGTAAGTAATTGGGAAAGCAAATGGTATGTTGGCCTTTATTACAAAAGGATTTGAGTATAAGAGTAAAGACGTCTTACTGCAATTATATAGGGCCTTGGTGAGACCACACCTGGAGTATTGTGTACAGTTTTGGTCTCCTTTCCCAAGGATGGATATACTTGCCATAGATGGAGTGCAACAAAGGTTCACCAGACTGATTCCTGGGATGGGGGGATTGTCCTATAAGGAAAGATTGAGTAGACTAGGCCTATATTCTCTGGGGTTTAGAAGAATGAGAGGTGATCTCATTGAAACATACAAAATTCTTACAGCGTTTGACAGGATAGATGCAGGGATGATGTTTCCCCTGGCTGGGGAGTCCAGAACAAGGGGTCACAGTCTCAGAATAAGAGGTTGGCCATTTAGGACTGAGAGGAGGAGAAATTTCTTCACTCAGAGGGTGGTGAATCTTTGGAATTCTCTACCCCAGAGGGCTGTGGATGCTCAGTCGTTGAGTATATTCAAGGCAGAGAGCGATAGATTTTTGGATTTTAAGAGAATCAAGGGATATGGGGTTAGTGCAGGATAGTGGAGTTGAGGTAGATGATCAGCCATGATCTTATTGAATGGCGGAGCAGGCTCAAAGGGCCGCTTGGCCTACTCCTGCTCCTATTTCTTATGAACAGGAGGATGCCATTCAGCCCAGAGTCTGCTGCGCCATTCAATTAGTTCATGACTGATCGGTATCTTAATTCCATCTACCCGCCTTGGTTCAGTAACTCTTAAAACCCTTGTCGAACAAAAATGTATCAATCTCAGTTTTGAAATTTTCAATTGACCCCCCAGCCTCAACAGCTTTTTGGGAGAGAGTGATCCAGATTTCCACTACCCTTTGTTGAAGAAGTGCTTCCTGACATCACCCCTGAACGGCCTAGCTCTAATTTTAAGATTATGCCCCTTTGTTCTAGACTCCCCCACCAGATGAAATAGTTCTCTCTAGCTACCCTATCAACTCCTTTAATCGTCTTAAACACCTCCATTAGACCACCCCTTAATCTTCTATACTCGAGGGAATACAAGCATAGTCTATGCTACCTGTCCTCATAATTTAACCCTTTTAGCCCCAATATAATTCTGGTGAATCTTCACTGCACCCCCTCCAAGACTACCAGGAGAATTCCGCCAAGATCGCCTTGAGGCCCAGCAGATGTTTTTTTTTAAATGTATTTGTTTGGGATGTGAGCGTTGCTGGCATTTATTGCCCATCCCTAATTGCCTTTGAGAAGGTGGTGGTGAGCCGCCTTCTTGAACCGCTGCAGTCCATGTGGTGAAGGTGCTCCCACAGTGCTGTTAGGTGGGGAGTTCCAGGATTTTGACCCAACGACGATGAAGGAACGGCGTTATACTTCCAAGTCAGGATGGTGTGTGATTTGGAGGGGAACTTGGAGGTGCTAGTGTTCCCATGTGCCTGCTGCCTTTGTCCTTCTAGTTGGAAGAGGTCGCGGGTTTGGGAGGTGCTGCCGAAGAAGCCTTGGCGAGTTCCTGGAGTGCCCAGATGTGGGCACCATTGTGAGCACCTTAAAGCTCCCAAGGTGTCGGGGCCCAGAAAGATTGATGACCTTCAAGACGCTTCTCCACAGTTTATTGCAGGGAATGAAGATTTATTTTGAACCTTATTTCTTCGCCCAATAAGGGCCTTAAGCTTCCTAACCCATAGCAACAGGGTGCTGCTCTGATCATCAGGGTAGGTGCCTCTGTTGCACCTCCACAAGCGCAGATCACCTGCCACAACTACACAAATGAACCCAATCCTGCGATTTGGGTTGGGGGGTTACAGCCCAGTCAAAGCAGCGGGTGGAAGTCCTACTCCGTTTCACTTCTGCCCCCTCAACAAAGGTTGTTCCCCATGTATTTATTTTCATTATACAGGAAAGTGTGTTATCCGGAGGCTAAATGTCCAGCAAGCTCGAGCCACCGGCAAAAATCAGGAGCCGTTTTGTTAGTTTTTTTTTCTTCTCGTGGCTTTTTTTCCCCCAACAGTCAGGCTCTGCAAAGTCTCTCTGAAGCTGTTGCTAAGCTACAGAGACGCTTCCAAGGTACGGGCCGACTGTTTAGAAGCTGTTGCTAAGCAACAGTGTTTGTTGTCAGACACGGAGATGAAAAGCTCCGTATGTTTCAACATTAACACTGGTGTGTCCGGCAGTTTTGAGGGAACGCCAACAGCTCGGTCCCGTCGGTGCCGGATAGCACAAAGTTTCCTGTACTTGGCTTATTTTTTTATAAACCAGACGTTTTCACTGCTGTAATTTCCCAGTCTTTTGTGCAAGTCTTGTGCAGTATCTTATGCATAAAACAAGATTTTTTTATTTTTTTTTACTATTAACATGGTGGGAATCTCCTTAAGCGCTGTTGAAATGGACATGTCAGCACCAAGGGAGCAGCTGCAAAGTTGTGCTGCACAGCAGTGTCCCCAGTGGTGTACAACTCAAACCTGTAGTGTACAGCTTTGTCACATCTCTAGTGCCATTTCCTTGTACAAGTATTAGAATTTTCCAGTTAAATCGCTTTTCCGGACTTGAGCCAAGCAGAGGCTATTCAAATAAGCACATCAAGGTATACTTGACGTGCTCAAGGAATTGCTGGAAGCACCCTTTCCTGCTCTCACATTATGGTGTAGAAATATAGCCATGATATTGTAAACTACATCTGGTACAAAACCTCAGAACTGTATTCTGGGTAGTTATGCGGTTTTGCTTCCTTAGAAATTGCATGGTGTGTGACAGCTCGAGAGTTTTATTCACTAATAAATTACTATACCTACCCGCAGGAGGCCTTCCTGACTTGAGTCTTGCAACATTCCCTTGATATACAAAAAGAACTTAATCTCCCCCCACAACAGGAGCGTATCAGGCATTTTCTCCCCGGAGTAACTGCAATAGAACTGGGTTTCCAACTCCCCTTTTCTGCCACTCTTCTGAGAGCTGAAGCCAGCCCTTACCTGTCAAGAGGGAGACCTTTCGAATGAGTAAATCCCTTTTGCGAGACTGGATACTTCTCTCAGCTGATAGACGATCAGAGTGATCCTGCAGATTCTGGATTTCGTTAAATGCCTAAAACAGAAAAGAAACCGACAATCACAAAATATTCCAATATGTTGCAAGCACTCACCGCACAGCTATTCTGGCACTTCAGATAAAATGAACTAATTCCGGACCAAGCATTACCCTCCTGATGTCCTTCTCCCATGCCAGTTAGTATCACGTAGAATTCTATCCCCCTGTGCATTACACAGTAATGGGTCTCGACCCAGCCGTTGAAATTTCAACAAACAGGAATCAAGCCATTGACAAATGTTCCCGCCAAAGGCAGGCTGGGGCCTAATTAACATTCCAAAGTCGCGGCTTGATGACATCATACAATGTTAAGATTGACAGGGCCTCTGTGTCCCCGGCCTTGATGGGTGTTCCCCGCACCCTCCATGCTATTATCGGGATGAAGGAGTTACTACTCGAGTTCCATCTGAAGCAAAAAAATAAGAGCCAATAATAATTGAAGCAGATAGGTCAATATCTCTGTTACTACAGTAGAGAGGAATTTGCTACGCGTGTGTTAAGTGTTCGTAGGATAACAAAGCCCAGTAGTAAATTCTACCATTAAAATGTTATATGCATCCCCGACATCAAATAATTTTACAAACCTGTTTCAGAATATAGTACTTTGAGGCCTTCTGCTCCCTGCGGAGCCCCAGGGTTCTCTTCAATCTTTCGAAGAGGTCTCGCATCTCGGAGCGTCTCCGCCGCTCGTTTACTGTGTGCGCGGTCCGATACACCACCAGAGCATCCAGCTGAGCCTTTGCTTCCTTACTGAGATGAGCGCTGGGTTTCTAAAAGGAGAAAGAAATACAGTAGAGGATTTCCAGCAAACATTTTGCTGAAGTCACTTGATATTCAATGAGAACAGAATGAAAGAAGAAATGTTTCCTGCGCAACAGTTAGCATTTAGTCCAACAAAACCCTCTGCGGGTTAACTTTTACAGCTGTAGACTTTCCAATGGATACTTCTAGCAGTCCAGCTGATGGGATCTAAACCCACCCTGCCAAAAAAGCACAAATTGCCACTCCAGGTTCAGTACCCCCTCCCCCCACTAATGCTTTCCATGTATAGTCACTGTCTCCCTCCTAGCACAATCAATCCTTTTCAGGTTCAGAGCCCTGCTCCACACAAATTCTCTGCACATTGCTGCTTACCTGCTTGGGTTTGGGTTCCTCCTCCTTGGATTTGTTTGTAAGGTATGGATTGTGGAAGTGGCATCTAGAAACAAAGGAAAATTAGATTACTGCACATCACTCAGCAGAGGAAGTAGGAAAATAAATCCCCACGTAATATTTTAACACCACTCTCCCTTTACACAGACAGACCCTGGAGATTTCTCATCAACAAATGTTTGGAATGACAAGACTGATCTATTTCAAAATAAAGGGACAACAAGGTTAAATATTTGGCAAACTTCCCATGAAATCCATTACAATTGGTGTCCAATCTTTGTTTCTGCAGACCACACAAGTATGTACCATGTTGCCCACATATAAAGCTTAACTCCACATTCACATTAATTTGCATCTATTTCAAGCTGTTGATGCTAATTGATAGTGCTGTTATGATTTAGGATTTATCCATTAATGAGGCAAAGCACAAAAACAGGTCTTTCCAAACTTCCAGGCCCACAAAATGCGAACAAAACAAAACAATGAGTGAGAAATATAAGCATGAATAAGACAGAGTTGCCTGGACTTCGAGGGCCTGATCACCAAGGCTCAAGCTCCATTGGCCGCAGTTTGGACACCCTTGTCCTAACCCATAACTTGCCCGAGGAGGCAGATAGGTAATTCAATCCAAGGCCTCTGCACATGCCGCTACGGTCTGCAAGGACAGTCCATGCTGTTTCACCCTTGGATTTGCTTTTCTTTCAATTGCAAGAAATCTCTCATCCACCAGCTCCATTCCTCCTACAAATGCTAAGATAAGCAACTCACCATGTGGGAACTGTTGTATCCGTGTGTTAATGGAGACACGGAATGCAGGAGTTGGTTTAACAGGTGTTTACTGAACAAAGTCTGGAGGTGAACTAAAAGATACAAGACGCTATACAGGCTTATATACCCGAGTGGTCACTACCGGTATTACAGTACACAGGGGCTCTTAAAGGTACATACACTACAATTCCTCCCCTTTTAGATAATTAGTACATAACATTTTAAGTAATCATTAATTAACATGTTTACAAGAACAATAATCTACACATTTGCTGCAGTTAATCAATTATAAGTCAGTCTCTCTGGAGGCTTCCTGACTCGGTCCGGATAACGCCTCGGTGGTGCAGTAGGTTCTTTTGGCAAGGTCGATTCGGCTTGAATGCCAGTGTCGGGTTCATCTGGTTCCAGTATCACCGGATCGGAGGTAGATACTATGGGTATCTCTGCTTCATCATTAGGCGTATAGAGTTGTGGTGTAGGTTGTCCCTTTTCGGATGACTCTATGATCTGGTCAGCATGGCGCCTTATTATGCTTTCACCAATGTCCACGGTATACATCAGCGGTCCTAGTCGTGTGCAAATAGTTCCAGGCTGCCATTTCTCGGTACGGTAGTCCCGGGCCAAAACTTGTTGACCTATCTGGAAGGTTCTAGTTGGCCTTTCATTCATGCCTTGAAATTGCCAGTTCTCTACGTCCCTTCTGATGTTTGGCTTGATCAAATCCAGCCGGCATCTTAGTCTTCTATTGAAAAACATCATGGCGGGAGTTTGGTTTGTAACCACATGAGTTGCATTCCTGTACGCAAACAAGAAGTTATCTACCTTATGTTGTAGATTTATGTCTTCATTACCCATGGCCTTTATGGCCTTCTTGAAGGTCTGGACAAACCTTTCAGCTAATCCATTGGTGGCGGGATGGTATGGGGCGGACGTGTAGTGCTTAACCCCATTGTTTTTTTAAGAACTTCCTGAATTCTTCGGACACAAATTGCGGTCCATTATCAGAACAGATCTGTTCAGGCAGCCCATTCCTGGCAAATATGGTCCTTAATACTGTGATGGTTTTTTCCGTGGTGGTGGAGGACATCTTTATTACCTCCGGCCACTTGGAGTGTGCATCAACCGCGATCAAGAACATTGAGTCCATAAATGGACCAGCAAAGTCGATATGTACCCTTTGCCATGGAGATGAGGGCCACTCCCATGGATGTAGAGGGGCTTGTGGTGGGGCGTTTTGGACCTTCTGGCATCCTAGACAGCTCTTGGTCATTTCTTCGATGTCTCCATCGATACCTGGCCACCACACAAACGCTCTGGCTAGGTTCTTCATTTTCACTCCACCCAGATGCCCCTCGTGAAGCTCCTTTAGCACTTTATCCTGGAGTTTGGGTGGAATCACCACTCTGGATCCACACATCAAGGTTCCTCGGCACACTGACAGCTGTTCTCTTCTTTGCGAGAATGCTGGCAACAGTGGTTCGCCATGTGCTGGCCATCCCTTCACCGTTAAATCGTAGACTCGCGAGAGAGTCGGGTCATTTCTCGTTTCCTTTTCAATGGTAGAATTTGTTACTGGTAGACATTCCACTATGGTTGAGTGGAACATCTCCACTGGGTCCATTGTAGGTGCCTCTTCTACCGTTGGCAACGGTAGGCGCGATAAACCGTCAGCATTCCCATGCTGTTTTGATCCTTTGTATTCTATGTCATATTGGTGTGCCCCTAGGAAAAGGGACCACCTCTGTAGCCTTTGCGGTCATAATGGGAACACCCTTTTTAGGGTTGAATATGGAGACAAGGGGTTGATGGTCAGTCAACAAGGTAAATTTTTGTCCGTGTAGGTAATGGTTGAATTTCTTCACTCCCCACACCAGGCTGAGTGCTTCCCTGTCGATCTGGGCATAGTTACGCTCAGCTGAGTTCAATGAGCGTGACGCAAAAGCTATTGGCCGCTCCGAGCCATCAGGGAATCTATGCGATAATACCGCTCCTATGCCGTAAGGGGATGCATCGCACGCCAGTCTGATTGGCAGTGATGGGTTGTAATGAGCCAACACTTCCTTGGACGTGATCAAGCCTTTGCATTTATGGAAGGCACGTTTACAGTCTTCGCTCCATTTCCAAATTACTCCCGTTTGTAGCAGTGCGTTAAGAGGGTGCAGAACAGTTGACAAGTTCGGTAAAAATTTATGATAGTAATTTATCAATCCCAGGAACGACCTTAATTGTGAGACATTTTCAGGTGCTGGGGCTTTTATGACCGCTTCAATTTTTTCAGGTGACTTATGCAACCCTTCTTCGTTAATTATATGGCCACGATATGATATTTGTTTCTGGAAAAATTCGCACTTGGGGCGATTTGCTCGTAGGCCCCGTTCTCTCAGCCTAGTGAGCACCTGATCCAAATTGGCAAGGTGCTCGTTGTTGTTTTCTCCTGTTACAAGGATGTCGTCTAGGTAGCATTGAGTCCCCGGAATCCCTTGCAGGACTTGCTCCATAGCTCTTTGCCAGATAGTTGGAGCTGATGCTACTCCGAAAACCAGTCGATTGTACTGGTACAGGCCTTTGTGTGTGTTTATCGGGAGATACTTTTTAGAGGCCTCCTCAACCTCCATCTGTAGATATGCCTGTGCCAAGTCAATTTTGGTGAAACGTTTCCCTCCGGATAGTGAGGCAAAAATATCTTCTATGTACCGTGTGAAGGACCGGGTTTACAGTCACCTTGAAGTCCCCACAGATGCAAATTTTTCTCTGTTCTTCAGATTTATCATTATTCATTCAACGTTTTCTTCATGACCGGGACGATGGGTGTTGCCCACTCGCTCCAATCTACCTTGGATAACACGCCTCCCTTTTCCAAATTCTCCAGCTCTGCCTCGACTGCTGGACGAATTGCGTATGGCACCGGCCTTGCCTTAAAAAACTTGGGAATTGCCGTATCTTCCACTTTTAATGAGGCGGTGACGCCTTTCAAGGTTCCTAGTTCCTGTTGAAACACTTCTTTGGCGTTGGCCAAGATGTCTTTTAATCGTTCAGGTATGACGTCATCATCATTTTTTTTCTTACTGGTCACCGTCAGTGCCTGAATGGAGTGCCAGTCTAAACGTATCTTCCTGATCCATTCACGTCCCAACAGCGGTGGACCACCATCTTGCAGAACGTATAAATACAACTTCTGTATTTCCTTGCCGTTGTATACAACAGGCACCCTTATTTTCCCTCTGGGGTATACTTTCTGCCCCGTATATGTTTTCAAGATAATGGATGCGTCTTTCAAAGGTATATGCGGAAATAGCCGCTCGTAATCCCGTCGACTTATGACGGTCAGAGCTGATCCTGTATCTAGCTCCATTTTAACTGGGGAACCCCGCTATCGTGAGGGTAACCCAAATGGTCTGGTAATCTTCTTTGGCAATTACATTATGTAATTTGAGACAGCTTAGTCTCTTGTTTCTGGAGTCGCTATCGCTCTTCTGGTCTTCGGAGCTACTGTCCGTCATCATTTGTGCCTTTCTGTACTTTTCCTTATTGTTTTTTTTTCTGTCAGTGGATTTTTTGTTTCCAGATCGGCATACACGTGCAATGTGTCCCATCTTTCCGCATTGCCTGCATGCTTTGTCCTTGAACCAGCAGTCCCTCTGGTCATGGGTGGATCTGCCGCAGCGACAACATCTCTCGAAACCCTGTGTCATTTCATGGGTGCCGAAGTCCTGTGGCTTTTGCTGTATCTCTGCAGCTCCTCTTGCTGCTGCTTCGTATGATACAGCCACACTGAAAGCCTTGTCCAGTGTCAAATCTTTCTCAGAAAGTAGCCTTTTCTGTGTTCCTTCACTTAGGAGACCGCAGACGAATTGGTCTCGTAGAGAATCTGCCAGTCCTGCCCCGAATTGGCAGTGCTTTGACAGCTTTCTTAATTCGGTGAGGTAATCAGCGTTACTTTCATTCTTGTGCTGATTCCTCCTGAAGAATTTGAATCGTTCCGCTATCAGCAGCGGTGTTGGGTTTAAGTGCTCCTGTAGGGTATCAACAATTTCCTTAAAGTTCTTGTCCATCGGTTTGGCTGGAGTGATTAAGTTTCGTAACAGCCAGTATGTCCTTGCGCCCATCAGATTTAGAAGTACCGATGCCTTTTTATCATCCTCTACTTCATTCGCTGTGCAATATACCTCCACTCTTTCCACATGTGGTCCAATCCTCTATATCACTATCGAAAGCAGTAATATTGCCAGTCTTAGGCATCCTGAAAATCAAAAATGGCGCCTCCCGCGCTTTCCTTTCTTCCCTGCCAAGAAAAAAATGGCGCCTCCTGTGCTTTCCCGTCGCTGCTGACGGCGCTGTTCTCCGCGGTTTTTATTTACACAGATATTTTTAATAGTTGGAGACTCGTTTTCGCCGGACTCTCTGGGACTTTTCCCTCCCTCTGCTTGGTCCGAACGCCGACCTGCTTTGCAGTGCCGGCCGTCTCCCGAGTGCTCCACCCTCCGTCTCGGTTTGCCTCCACCTTCCGACTCGCTGCTCGGCCCCGCTGCAGAGCCACCCAATCGAGCCCCAGCCCGCCGACCAGGAAGGATTAGTGCAGTACCTGCCACCAGCCCGGCTAGCTGGTGAAACGACAGTTTTTTTTTTTTTCTTTTTTTTTTTCTTCGACCTTCGTCTGAGGAATCGATCTTCTGGAGGTGCTGCCGAATTGCAGGTAAGTCTGTTTCCAATTCGTCGCCACTGTTGTATCCGTGTGTTAATGGAGACACGGAATGCAGGAGTTGGTTTAACAGGTGTTTACTGAACAAAGTCTGGAGGTGAACTAAAAGATACAAGACACTATACAGGCTTATATACCCGAGTGGTCACTACTGGTATTACAGTACACAGGGGCTCTTAAAGGTACATACACTACAGGAACTATGGCAAGAACCTGCATCATACGACTCAGAGGGTCACCAACATGCTGTACCATTGGGCTTATACAGATGTTAAAGCTCAATGGCTGGCCACATTTCTCTAATTCTACTTGTATTCATCTACATGTAGACATTAATGAGAAATCCTTGTTGCAGAGATTATGGCACAATACAACGGTTTTGAAAGTAGCCAAAGGATCTGAGCAAACGAATTTGTAAAACAGTTGCTGAATCGCAACAACTAATTCCAGCAGAGCAGGCCGCTCAATACCCTGTGTTAAGTGTGGGAAACTGCACGCTCCTGATCACTCACAGCCTGGACTTGTTCTGTAGGCTGCTCAAATACAACAGAAAGGCTTCACTATCTCATCCGTCACTTCAACTATCTCAGCTGCAGGTTCACTGGAGGATCACAGAATCATAGAAATTTACGGCACAGAAGGCGGTCATTTGAGAAAGAGCTATCCAGCCTACTCCCACTTTCCAGCTCTTGGTCAGTAGCCTTGCAGTTTACGGCACTTCATGTGCATATCCAAATACTTTTTAAATGTGATGAGGGTTTCTGCCTCTACCACCCTTTCAGACAGTGCGTTCCAGAGCCCTACCGCCCTCTGGGTGAAAAAATTCTTCTAACTCCCCTCTAATCCTTCTACCAATTGCTTTAAATCTATGCCCCCTGGTTATTGACCTCTGCGCTCTAAGGGAAATAGGTGCTTCCTATCCACTATCTAAGCCCCTCAATTTTATACACATCAATTAAGTCTCCCCTCAGCCTTCTCTGTTCCAAAGAAAACAACCACAGCCTATCCAATCTTTCCTCATAGCTAAAATTCTCCAGTCCTTGTAAACCTCCTCTGTACCATCTCTAGTGCAATCATATCTTTCCTGTAATGTGACCAGAACTGTACGCAGTCAGCTGTGGCCTAACTAGTGCTTTATACAGTTCCAGCATTACCTCTCTGCTCTTATATTCTACTAGCTGGAGTGCCCGGCGGTGCTGAGGCTTTTTCGAGGGCATGTTGTTGTGGGAAGAGAGAGAGCGCGAGCGACCGGGGGGGGGGGGGGGAGAGAGAAAGAGAGCAAGCGACCGGGGGGAAAGGGGAGGGAGGGAGAAAGGGGAGGGAGGGAAGGGGAGGGAGGGAGGAGGGAAGGGGAGGGAGGGAGGGGGGAAGGGGAGGGAGGGAAAGGGGAGGGAGGGAGGGGGAAAGGGGAGGGAGGGGGAAAGGAAGGGGAAAGGGGAGGGAGGGAGGGAGGGGGAAAGGGGAGGGAGGGAAGGGGAAAGGGAGAAAGGGGAGGGAGGGAAGGGGAGGGAGGGAGAGTGAGGGGGTAAAGGGGAGGGAGGGAGAGGGAGGGGGAAAGGGGAGGGAGGGAGGGAGGGGGAAAGGGGAGGGAGGAGGGAGGGGGAAAGGGGAGGGAGGGGAGGGGGAAAGAGGAGGGGGGAGGAAGAGGGAAGGGGAGGGGGGGGGAGAGAGAAGGGGGGGGGGGGGGGGGGAAGGAGGGGGGGGAGAAAGGGAGGGGGGAGCCAGCAGACCCTCTCCCCTCTGCCGGCGATGGCGCCGCTGAGCTCCGTGCCGCCCCACGCACTGACATGCCGAGCGCAGCGCCCCGGTCAGCCCGAGCCCCGCCCTCCCGAGGCCGGGCCTGAGGCGGCTTCAGACGGCCGATTGCGTGCTGGCCGGACCCGGTTGCCTTGGTAACCCTCCTCCCCTCTCCGCCTCCCGATCTCCGGGACCGGGCCTGAGCGGCTTGAGACGGCTGATTGCGGCTGGCGAGCCCGGTTGCCGGGGTAACCCTCTCTGCTCCCCCTCCCCTCCCGAGCCCCGCCCCCCCCCGAATAAAGCGCGAGGAGCTTGCAGTGAGCCCAGCCAGCATTTTCCGAACCAGTGGCCAGCCATCTTGGTATCGGGGCCAGCAGGGGGGTTGGGGGGTGAGGAGCTTGCCACAAAACAATTGCCTAGGGTCCAGCATGGCTGGCAACAGATGCCCAGGCTTCGAGGCCTACCTGCAAAAACGGGGAAAGGTAGGAAAATTAATGAGATTAGATAAAAGATTTAGAAAGTAATTAACTTTAAAAAAAGTGTTTTAAAAGCAACTTTTTTTTTTAAAAGACGCAGAAAGCGGGAAAAAGAAATCAAAAGTTTGGAATCAAGATGGCGGCGACTCACCTCGGTTCAGAACGATAAGGCCCGCCCACACACGCACCGATTGGTCAATCGTCCTGTCAGCGAAGCGTAGGATTGGTCAATCGTCCTGTCACTCGACTCTAGAAGGGCGCCCCCCCGCCACACAGCGATTGGTCGACTGTCGGGTCGCTCGACCGTACGATTGGTCGGCCTTAATGGCACTCTATGCTAATGAGCAGATAATGAGATGCTAATGAGCGGAATTTTGAATGTTTTTTGGATACTGCGGGCGCAATTTTTGTCTCGCCGAAACGTAAATACGATTATGACCGTTCCGGAATCATAAGCTTTCTTTTGATGTAACGCACGTGTAGGTACGCTCTATAACTTTAGAGTGTATAGACGGACGGTCAGACAGGCAGACGTATACTTTTATATTATATATACTAGCTGGAGGTGCCCGGCGGTGCCGAGGCTTTTTTGAGGGCATGTTGTTGTTGGAAGAGAGCGATGCGAGCGACCGGGGGGAAGAGAGCGAGCGAGCGACCCGGGGGGAAGAGAGAGACTGGGGGAGAGAGAGAGAGACTGGGGGAGAGAGAGAGAGACTGGGGGAGAGAGAGAGAGACTGGGGGAGAGAGAGAGAGACTGGGGGAGAGAGAGAGAGACTGGGGGAGAGAGAGAGACAGAGAGAGAGAGAGAGAGAGAGAGAGAGAGAGAGTGTGACGGGGAAGGGAGAGAGAGACTGGGGAGAGAGAGATAGAGAGACTGGGAGACAGAGAGAGAGAGAGAGAGAGAGAGAGAGAGAGACGGGGAGCTAGAGAGGGATGGGGGGAGAGAGAGAGAGAGACTGGAGGAGGGAGAGTCTGGAGGAGAGAGAGAGACTGGGGGAGAGAGAGAGAGAGACGGGGAGAGAAACTGGGAGACAGAGAGAGACTGGGAGACAGAGAGAGAGATAAAGAGACGGGGAGAGAGAGAGACATTGGGGGGAGAGAGAGGGAGAGGGCTAGAAATTCGGTATCGCCCCGCTTGGAGAGGGAAGGAGAGACAGAGAGAGAGAGGGAAGGAGAGAGAGAGAGAGAGGGAATGAGAGAGAGAGAGAGAGAGAGAGAGAGGGAAGGAGAGAGAGAGAGAGAGAGAGGGGGAGGGAAGGAGAGACAGACAGAGACAGAGAGAGAAAAAGAGTAGAGACACTGGGGGAGAGGGAGAGAGACGGGGAGAGAGAGAGAGAGACTGAAGAGGGAGAGAGAGCAACTGAGGGGGGGGGGGGGGGAGAGAGAGAGAGAGAGAGAGACCAGGGGTGAGAGAGAGAGAGAGACCAGGGGGGAGAGAGAGCGACTGAGGGGGGAGAGAGAGAGAGAGAGAGAGAGAGAGAGAGAGAGAGAGAGAGAGAGATGGGGAGAGAGGGAGAGAGAGAGAGAAACTGGGGGAGAGGGAGAGACTGGGGGACAAAAATTGCGCCCGCGGTATCCAAAAAACGTTCAAAATTCCGCTCATTAGCATCTCATTATCTGCTCATTAGCAATAGAGTGACGTCGAGGTCGACCAATCGTACGCCGGGTTCCTGGCGCATGCGGGCGGGCCCTCCTACAGTCGAGTGACGGGACGATTAACCAATCCTACGCTTTGGTGACCTGACGGTCGACCAATCGGTGCGTGTGTGGGCGGGCCTTATCGTTCTGAACCGAGGTGAGTAGCTGCCATCTTGCTTCCATTCCTTTTCCCGCGTTCTGCGTCTTTCTTTTCAAATATACATTTCCAGCAAAAAAAAAGTTGCTTTTAAAACAAATTGTTTTTTAAAAAGTTAATTAATTTGTACATCTTTTCTCTAACCTCTATAATTTTCCTACCTTTCACCGTTTTTGTAGGCCTCGAAGCCTTGGCCTCTCCTCCGCACCCACGCCCGAGCTAGGCACCTCCCGGCCCCAGTCAACAAGCGGCCCCCGATCACCGCCATCTTTGTGAAGGCTGGAGGGGCGGGCCTCAGCCGAGCGTCGCTACCGCCACCATCTCAGTAAAGGCGGGTGGGGCAGGAGTCAGCGCGCGCGGCTCGAGTCCGGACCGGCCTCACGCGGTAGGTTGCGCGGCGGCGTCTCTCTCTCTCTCTCTGCTATTGAAGCCAGCTCGGGCGGGGCTCGGAAGATCGGGGGGTGGGGGGGGCGGGGCTTGGAAGAACGGGGGGGGGGGTCCTCGGGAGATCGGGGGGTGGGGCTCGGGAGGGGACGGGGCTCGGGAGATCGGAGGGGGCGGCGGGGCTCGGGAGAGGGGCTCAGGAGATCGGAGGGGGCGGCGGGGCTGGGGCTCGGGAGGCGGGACTCGGGGGCGGGGCTTGGGAGAGGGGCTCGGGGGCGTCAGGAGAGCGGGGGGGGCGGGGCTCGGAAGATCGGGGCGGGGCTCGGGAGTAGCCTTGGGAGATCGGGGGGGGGCTTGGGAGATCGGGGCGGGGCTCGGGAGATCGGGGCCAGCCTCGGGAGATCCCGGGGGGGGGGGGGCTCGAGAGATCGGGGCGCGGGCTGACAGGGCGCTCCCCTCCCCCGTCCTTCCCCCCTCCTCCCCCCCGTCGCTCTCTTCCCCCCAGTCGCGCTCTCTCTTCCCCCCCAGTCGAGCTCTCTCTTCCCCCCAGTCGCACTCTCTTCCCCCCAGTCGCACTCTCTTCCCCCCCAGTCGCGCTCTCTCTCTTCCCCCCAGTCGCTCTCTCTCTCTTCCCCCCAGTCGCTCTCTCTCTCTTCCCCCCAGTCGCTCTCTCTCTCTTCCCCCCAGTCGCTCTCTCTCTCTTCCCCCAGTCGCTCTCTCTCTCTTCCCCCCAGTCGCTCTCTCTCTCTCTTCCCCCAGTCGCTCTCTCTCTCTCTTCCCCCAGTCGCTCTCTCTCTCTCTTCCCCCAGTCGCTCTCTCTCTCTCTTCCCCCAGTCGCTCTCTCTCTCTCTTCCCCCAGTCGCTCTCTCTCTCTCTTCCCCCAGTCGCTCTCTCTCTCTCTTCCCCCAGTCGCTCTCTCTCCCCCCCCCCAGTCGCTCTCTCTCTCTCCCCCCCCACCCAGTCGCGCTCTCTCCCCCCCAGTCGCTCTCTCTCTCTTCCCCCAGTCGCGCACTCTCTTCCCCTCTCTCTCTCTCTCTTCCCCCAGTCGCTCTCTCTCTCTCTGTCTCTCTCTTCCCCCGTCGCTCTCTCTCTCTTCCCCCGTCGCTCTCTCTCTCTTCCCCCGTCGCTCTCTTCCCCCGTCGCTCTCTCTTCCCCCGTCGCTCTCTCTCTCTCTCTCCCCAGTCGCTCTCTCTCTCCCCCCAGTCGCTCTCTCTCTCTCTCTCTCTCTTCCCCCAGTCGCTCTCTCTCTCTCTTCCCCAGGTCTCTCTCTCTCTCTCTCTTTTCCCCCGTCGCTCTCTCTCTCTTCCCCCCAGTCGCTCTCTCTCTCTCTTCCCCCCAGTCGCTCTCTCTCTCTTCCCCCCAGTCGCTCTCTCTCTCTTCCCCCCAGTCGCTCTCTCTCTCTTCCCCCCAGTCGCTCTCTCTCTCTTCCCCCCAGTCGCTCTCTCTCTCTTCCCCCAGTCGCTCTCTCTCTCTTCCCCCCAGTCGCTCTCTCTCTCTTCCCCCCAGTCGCTCTCTCTCTTCCCCCAGTCGCTCTCTCTCTCTTCCCCCCAGTCGCTCTCTCTCTCTTCCCCCAGTCGCTCGCTCGCTCTCTCTTCCCCCCAGTTGCTCGCTCACTCTCTCTTCCCCCAGTCGCTCTCTTTTCCCCCCAGTCGCTCTCTCTCTCTCTTCCCCCCAGTCGCTCTCACTCTCTCTCTTCCCCCCAGTCGCGCTCACTCTCTCTCTTCCCCCCAGTCGCGCTCACTCTCTCTCTTCCCCCCAGTCGCGCTCACTCTCTCTTCCCCCAGTCGCGCTCTCTCTCTCTTCCCCCCAGTCGCGCTCCCTCTCTCTCTTCCCCCCAGTCGCGCTCTCTCTCTCTCTCTTCCCCCCAGTCGCGCTCTCTCTCTCTCTTCCCCCCCAGTCGCGCTCTCTCTCTCTCTTCCCCCCAGTCGCGCGCGCTCTCTCTTCCCCCCAGTCGCGCTCTCTCTCTTCCCCCTCGTCGCTCTCTCTTCCCCCCCAGTCGCTCTCTCTCTCTCTTCCCCCCAGTCGCTCTCTCTCTTCCCCCCCCAGTCGCTCTCTCTCTTCCCCCCCAGTCGCTCTCTCTTCCCCCCCAGTCGCTCTCTCTTCCCCCCCAGTCGCTCTCTCTTCCCCCCCAGTCGCTCTCTCTCTCTTCCCCCCCCAGTCGCTCGCTCTCTCTTCCCCCCCAGTCGCTCTCACTCTCTCTCTTCCCCCAGTCGCGCTCACTCTCTCTTCCCCCCAGTCGCGCTCACTCTCTCTCTTCCCCCCCAGTCGCGCTCACTCTCTCTCTTCCCCCCAGTCGCGCTCTCTCTCTCTCTTCCCCCCAGTCGCGCTCTCTCTCTCTCTTCCCCCCAGTCGCGCTCTCTCTCTCTCTTCCCCCCCAGTCGCGCTCTCTCTCTCTCTTCCCCCCAGTCGCGCGCTCTCTCTCTTCCCCCTCGTCGCTCTCTCTTCCCCCCCAGTCGCTCTCTCTCTCTCTTCCCCCCAGTCGCGCTCTCTCTCTTCCCCCCCCAGTCGCTCTCTCTTCCCCCCCAGTCACTCTCTCTTCCCCCCAGTCGCTCTCTCTCTCTTCCCCCCCAGTCGCTCTCTCTTCCCCCCCAGTCGCTCTCTCTTCCCCCCCAGTCACTCTCTCTTCCCCCCAGTCGCTCTCTCTCTCTTCCCCCCCAGTCGCTCTCTCTTCCCCCCCAGTCGCTCTCTCTTCCCCCCCAGTCGCTCTCTCTTCCCCCCCAGTCGCTCTCTCTTCCCCCCCCAGCCAAAACAATTTTAAAAAGGCAGACACACGTTACAAATGTTCACCTAAAAAAGTGAAAAATCAAGCTCAACACCTTTAAATAAACCTGGTTCAGTTAAAGTGAAGCAGATCTGTTACACACCATCTGTTCCAATAGAAATAGCAACCATTCAATAAGCCACTTGAGGGAGACACAGAGCCCTCAGCATAAAATACTCACTCTCCAGCTATCTGCAGATCTAGTCCAGTCTATTTGAAGCAATCTCTACACACCAACTCAACACACCTCTCTATAGTTCTACTCTAAGCACCACAATAGTGAGCCACTCCACCACCTCCAGGCAAGTTAGTACATTGCTCAAGGTAGCATAGCCCCAGCACTCTTGTTCAGCTAGCTAACACATGGCCATATCGATGCTGAAGCTTGCAACACCACTATACCAATATGCACATTTATATTGATACTCTTTCTATCAATGTATATATTTGTAAATCATGATGCGTCAAATGAAAGCTATAACTGCACCAATACGTAAACCAGTATATGATATTTTCAAAACTAAATTAAAAGAACAATCCATACTTTGTTTTGTTGGTATGATGGCGGGAAGCAGAAGCAAGAAGACGAGCGATATTGATTTTCTCAGAGAGTTCCTCCACAGTCTCGATATCCACTGCCTCTTCACTGGAGGTCGAGTCAAACTGCAAAAATGTTTTTGAAAGTCAGCAAAGACCACAAACGGCAGCAACATTTCTAACACCTCCCTCACTGCTGTGCAAGCCAATTCATTCATGGAGATACTGTACAAGTACAGCAGGGCAGCTCTCAGACCTGCACTCTCTGTATAGCAACTAAGGATAAATCTGAAATCCATGACATTTGTCATCTTGTACTTGGGAAGAAATTATCTATCTCAGTAACTAATACAAGCACTAGACAGTTCTTCAAGGGAATGGTAACTCAAGGTATAAGCAGCACAAAGGCCTGGTATGTAAAAATCATGGCTGTGATATAGTATTTCATTTCAAATATTAAT